>NW_026967615.1:0-600000 GCF_028390025.1 Pseudophryne corroboree
ATTGGCAAGGAAAAGCTGTCTTGTACCTTTGCATTTTTCTCCCAAACGAAGGACACTAGAAAGAAAATGTTAAAGCCTCCTGTTAGGCCATCATCTACACGGCATAGCCCTGAATTTTCCAATGCGCAGCTCTTTGCAAAAGAGAGATATTGGCAAGGAAAAGCTGTCTTGTACCTTTGCATTTTTCTCCCAAACGAAGGACACTAGAAAGAAAATTTTAAAGCCTCCTGTTAGGCCATCATCTACACGGCATAGCCCTGAATTTTCCAACGCGCAGCTCTTTGCAAAAGAGAGATATTGGCAAGGAAAAGCTGTCTTGTACCTTTGCATTTTTCTCCCAAACGAAGGACACTAGAAAGAAAATTTTAAAGCCTCCTGTTCTGCCATCATCTACACGGCATAGCCCAGAATTTTCCAATGCGCAGCTCTTTGCAAAAGAGAGATATTGGCAAGGAAAAGCTGTCTTGTACCTTTGCATTTTTCTCCCAAACGAAGGACACTAGAAAGAAAATTTTAAAGCCTCCTGTTAGGCCATCATCTACACGGCATAGCCCTGAATTTTCCAATGCGCAGCTCTTTGCAAAAGAGAGATATTGGCAAGGAAAAGCTGTCTTGTACCTTTGCATTTTTCTCCCAAACGAAGGAAACTAGAAAGAAAATTTTAAAGCCTCCTGTTAGGCCTTCATCTACACGGCATAGCCCTGAATTTTCCAATGCGCAGCTCTTTGCAAAAGAGAGATATTGGCAAGGAAAAGCTGTCTTGTACCTTTGCATTTTTCTCCCAAACGAAGGACACTAGAAAGAAAATTTTAAAGCCTCCTGTTCTGCCATCATCTACACGGCATAGCCCTGAATTTTCCAATGCGCAGCTCTTTGCAAAAGAGAGATATTGGCAAGGAAAAGCTGTCTTGTACCTTTGCATTTTTCTCCCAAACGAAGGACACTAGAAAGAAAATTTTAAAGCCTCCTGTTAGGCCATCATCTACACGGCATAGCCCTGAATTTTCCAATGCGCAGCTCTTTGCAAAAGAGAGATATTGGCAAGGAAAAGCTGTCTTGTACCTTTGCATTTTTCTCCCAAACGAAGGAAACTAGAAAGAAAATTTTAAAGCCTCCTGTTAGGCCTTCATCTACACGGCATAGCCCTGAATTTTCCAATGCGCAGCTCTTTGCAAAAGAGAGATATTGGCAAGGAAAAGCTGTCTTGTACCTTTGCATTTTTCTCCCAAACGAAGGACACTAGAAAGAAAATTTTAAAGCCTCCTGTTCTGCCATCATCTACACGGCATAGCCCTGAATTTTCCAATGCGCAGCTCTTTGCAAAAGAGAGATATTGGCAAGGAAAAGCTGTCTTGTACCTTTGCATTTTTCTCCCAAACGAAGGACACTAGAAAGAAAATTTTAAAGCCTCCTGTTAGGCCATCATCTACACGGCATAGCCCTGAATTTTCCAATGCGCAGCTCTTTGCAAAAGAGAGATATTGGCAAGGAAAAGCTGTCTTGTACCTTTGCATTTTTCTCCCAAACGAAGGACACTAGAAAGAAAATTTTAAAGCCTCCTGTTAGGCCATCATCTACACGGCATAGCCCTGAATTTTCCAATGCGCAGCTCTTTGCAAAAGAGAGATATTGGCAAGGAAAAGCTGTCTTGTACCTTTGCATTTTTCTCCCAAACGAAGGACACTAGAAAGAAAATTTTAAAGCCTCCTGTTAGGCCATCATCTACACGGCATAGCCCTGAATTTTCCAATGCGCAGCTCTTTGCAAAAGAGAGATATTGGTAAGGAAAAGCTGTCTTGTACCTTTGCATTTTTCTCCCAAACTAAGGACACTAGAAAGAAAATTTGAAAGCCTCCTGTTAGGCCATCATCTACACGGCATAGCCCATAATTTTCCAATGCGCAGCTCTTTGCAAAAGAGAGATATTGGCAAGGAAAAGCTGTCTTGTACCTTTGCATTTTTCTCCCAAACGAAGGACACTAGAAAGAAAATTTTAAAGCCTCCTGTTAGGCCATCATCTACACGGCATAGCCCTGAATTTTCCAATGCGCAGCTCTTTGCAAAAGAGAGATATTGGCAAGGAAAAGCTGTCTTGTACCTTTGCATTTTTCTCCCAAACGAAGGACACTAGAAAGAAAATTTTAAAGCCTCCTGTTAGGCCATCATCTACACGGCATAGCCCTGAATTTTCCAATGCGCAGCTCTTTGCAAAAGAGAGATATTGGCAAGGAAAAGCTGTCTTGTACCTTTGCATTTTTCTCCCAAACGATGGACACTAGAAAGAAAATTTTAAAGCCTCCTGTTAGGCCATTATCTATACACGGCATAGCCCTGAATTTTCCAATGCGCAGCTCTTTGCAAAAGAGAGATATTGGCAAGGTAAAGCTGTCTTGTACCTTTGCATTTTTCTCCCAAACGAAGGACACTAGAAAGAAAATTTTAAAGACTCCTGTTAGGCCATCATCTACACGGCATAGCCCTGAATTTTCCAATGCGCAGCTCTTTGCAAAAGAGAGATATTGGCAAGGAAAAGCTGTCTTGTACCTTTGCATTTTTCTCCCAAACGAAGGACACTAGAAAGAAAATTTTAAAGCCTCCTGTTAGGCTATCATCTACACGGCATGGCCCTGAATTTTCCAATGCGCAGCTTTGTGCAAAATAGAGATATTGGCAAGGAAAAGCTGTCTTGTACCATTGGATTTTTCTCCCAAACGAAGGACACTAGAATGAAAATTTTAAAGCCTCCTGTTAGGCCATCATCTACACGGCATAGCCCTGAATTTTCCAATGCGCTGCTCTTTGCAAAAGAGAGATATTGGCAAGGAAAAGCTGTCTTGTACCTTTGCATTTTTCTCCCAAACGAAGGACACTAGAAAGAAAATGTTAAAGCCTCCTGTTAGGCCATCATCTACACGGCTAAGCCCTGAATTTTCCAATGCGCAGCTCTTTGCAAAAGAGAGATATTGGCAAGGAAAAGCTGTCTTGTACCTTTGCATTTTTCTCCCAAACGAAGGACACTAGAAAGAAAATTTTAAAGCCTCCTGTTAGGCCATCATCTACACGGCATAGCCCTGAATTTTCCAACGCGCAGCTCTTTGCAAAAGAGAGATATTGGCAAGGAAAAGCTGTCTTGTACCTTTGCATTTTTCTCCCAAACGAAGGACACTAGAAAGAAAATTTTAAAGCCTCCTGTTCTGCCATCATCTACACGGCATAGCCCAGAATTTTCCAATGCGCAGCTCTTTGCAAAAGAGAGATATTGGCAAGGAAAAGCTGTCTTGTACCTTTGCATTTTTCTCCCAAACGAAGGACACTAGAAAGAAAATTTTAAAGCCTCCTGTTAGGCCATCATCTACACGGCATAGCCCTGAATTTTCCAATGCGCAGCTCTTTGCAAAAGAGAGATATTGGCAAGGAAAAGCTGTCTTGTACCTTTGCATTTTTCTCCCAAACGAAGGAAACTAGAAAGAAAATTTTAAAGCCTCCTGTTAGGCCATCATCTACACGGCATAGCCCTGAATTTTCCAATGCGCAGCTCTTTGCAAAAGAGAGATATTGGCAAGGAAAAGCTGTCTTGTACCTTTGCATTTTTCTCCCAAACGAAGGACACTAGAAAGAAAATTTTAAAGCCTCCTGTTCTGCCATCATCTACACGGCATAGCCCTGAATTTTCCAATGCGCAGCTCTTTGCAAAAGAGAGATATTGGCAAGGAAAAGCTGTCTTGTACCTTTGCATTTTTCTCCCAAACGAAGGACACTAGAAAGAAAATTTTAAAGCCTCCTGTTAGGCCATCATCTACACGGCATAGCCCTGAATTTTCCAATGCGCAGCTCTTTGCAAAAGAGAGATATTGGCAAGGAAAAGCTGTCTTGTACCTTTGCATTTTTCTCCCAAACGAAGGACACTAGAAAGAAAATTTTAAAGCCTCCTGTTAGGCCATCATCTACACGGCATAGCCCTGAATTTTCCAATGCGCAGCTCTTTGCAAAAGAGAGATATTGGCAAGGAAAAGCTGTCTTGTACCTTTGCATTTTTCTCCCAAACGAAGGACACTAGAAAGAAAATTTTAAAGCCTCCTGTTAGGCCATCATCTACACGGCATAGCCCTGAATTTTCCAATGCGCAGCTCTTTGCAAAAGAGAGATATTGGCAAGGAAAAGCTGTCTTGTACCTTTGCATTTTTCTCCCAAACTAAGGACACTAGAAAGAAAATTTGAAAGCCTCCTGTTAGGCCATCATCTACACGGCATAGCCCATAATTTTCCAATGCGCAGCTCTTTGCAAAAGAGAGATATTGGCAAGGAAAAGCTGTCTTGTACCTTTGCATTTTTCTCCCAAACGAAGGACACTAGAAAGAAAATTTTAAAGCCTCCTGTTAGGCCATCATCTACACGGCATAGCCCTGAATTTTCCAATGCGCAGCTCTTTGCAAAAGAGAGATATTGGCAAGGAAAAGCTGTCTTGTACCTTTGCATTTTTCTCCCAAACGAAGGACACTAGAAAGAAAATTTTAAAGCCTCCTGTTAGGCCATCATCTACACGGCATAGCCCTGAATTTTCCAATGCGCAGCTCTTTGCAAAAGAGAGATATTGGCAAGGAAAAGCTGTCTTGTACCTTTGCATTTTTCTCCCAAACGATGGACACTAGAAAGAAAATTTTAAAGCCTCCTGTTAGGCCATTATCTACACGGCATAGCCCTGAATTTTCCAATGCGCAGCTCTTTGCAAAAGAGAGATATTGGCAAGGTAAAGCTGTCTTGTACCTTTGCATTTTTCTCCCAAACGAAGGACACTAGAAAGAAAATTTTAAAGACTCCTGTTAGGCCATCATCTACACGGCATAGCCCTGAATTTTCCAATGCGCAGCTCTTTGCAAAAGAGAGATATTGGCAAGGAAAAGCTGTCTTGTACCTTTGCATTTTTCTCCCAAACGAAGGACACTAGAAAGAAAATTTTAAAGCCTCCTGTTAGGCTATCATCTACACGGCATGGCCCTGAATTTTCCAATGCGCAGCTTTGTGCAAAATAGAGATATTGGCAAGGAAAAGCTGTCTTGTACCATTGGATTTTTCTCCCAAACGAAGGACACTAGAATGAAAATTTTAAAGCCTCCTGTTAGGCCATCATCTACACGGCATAGCCCTGAATTTTCCAATGCGCAGCTCTTTGCAAAAGAGAGATATTGGCAAGGAAAAGCTGTCTTGTACCTTTGCATTTTTCTCCCAAACGAAGGACACTAGAAAGAAAATGTTAAAGCCTCCTGTTAGGCCATCATCTACACGGCATAGCCCTGAATTTTCCAATGCGCAGCTCTTTGCAAAAGAGAGATATTGGCAAGGAAAAGCTGTCTTGTACCTTTGCATTTTTCTCCCAAACGAAGGACACTAGAAAGAAAATATTAAAGCCTCCTGTTAGGCCATCATCTACACGGCATAGCCCTGAATTTTCCAACGCGCAGCTCTTTGCAAAAGAGAGATATTGGCAAGGAAAAGCTGTCTTGTACCTTTGCATTTTTCTCCCAAACGAAGGACACTAGAAAGAAAATTTTAAAGCCTCCTGTTCTGCCATCATCTACACGGCATAGCCCAGAATTTTCCAATGCGCAGCTCTTTGCAAAAGAGAGATATTGGCAAGGAAAAGCTGTCTTGTACCTTTGCATTTTTCTCCCAAACGAAGGACACTAGAAAGAAAATTTTAAAGCCTCCTGTTAGGCCATCATCTACACGGCATAGCCCTGAATTTTCCAATGCGCAGCTCTTTGCAAAAGAGAGATATTGGCAAGGAAAAGCTGTCTTGTACCTTTGCATTTTTCTCCCAAACGAAGGACACTAGAAAGAAAATTTTAAAGCCTCCTGTTCTGCCATCATCTACACGGCATAGCCCTGAATTTTCCAATGCGCAGCTCTTTGCAAAAGAGAGATATTGGCAAGGAAAAGCTGTCTTGTACCATTGGATTTTTCTCCCAAACGAAGGACACTAGAATGAAAATTTTAAAGCCTCCTGTTAGGCCATCATCTACACGGCATAGCCCTGAATTTTCCAATGCGCAGCTCTTTGCAAAAGAGAGATATTGGCAAGGAAAAGCTGTCTTGTACCTTTGCATTTTTCTCCCAAACGAAGGACACTAGAAAGAAAATGTTAAAGCCTCCTGTTAGGCCATCGTCTACACGGCATAGCCCTGAATTTTCCAATGCGCAGCTCTTTGCAAAAGAGAGATATTGGCAAGGAAAAGCTGTCTTGTACCTTTGCATTTTTCTCCCAAACGAAGGACACTAGAAAGAAAATTTTAAAGCCTCCTGTTAGGCCATCATCTACACGGCATAGCCCTGAATTTTCCAATGCGCAGCTCTTTGCAAAAGAGAGATATTGGCAAGGAAAAGCTGTCTTGTACCTTTGCATTTTTCTCCCAAACGAAGGACACTAGAAAGAAAATTTTAAAGCCTCCTGTTAGGCCATCATCTACACGGCATAGCCCTGAATTTTCCAATGCGCAGCTCTTTGCAAAAGAGAGATATTGGCAAGGAAAAGCTGTCTTGTACCTTTGCATTTTTCTCCCAAACGAAGGACACTAGAAAGAAAATTTTAAAGCCTCCTGTTCTGCCATCATCTACACGGCATAGCCCAGAATTTTCCAATGCGCAGCTCTTTGCAAAAGAGAGATATTGGCAAGGAAAAGCTGTCTTGTACCTTTGCATTTTTCTCCCAAACGAAGGACACTAGAAAGAAAATTTTAAAGCCTCCTGTTAGGCCATCATCTACACGGCATAGCCCTGAATTTTCCAATGCGCAGCTCTTTGCAAAAGAGAGATATTGGCAAGGAAAAGCTGTCTTGTACCTTTGCATTTTTCTCCCAAACGAAGGACACTAGAAAGAAAATTTTAAAGCCTCCTGTTCTGCCATCATCTACACGGCATAGCCCTGAATTTTCCAATGCGCAGCTCTTTGCAAAAGAGAGATATTGGCAAGGAAAAGCTGTCTTGTACCTTTGCATTTTTCTCCCAAACGAAGGACACTAGAAAGAAAATTTTAAAGCCTCCTGTTAGGCCATCATCTACACGGCATAGCCCTGAATTTTCCAATGCGCAGCTCTTTGCAAAAGAGAGATATTGGCAAGGAAAAGCTGTCTTGTACCTTTGCATTTTTCTCCCAAACGAAGGACACTAGAAAGAAAATGTTAAAGCCTCCTGTTAGGCCATCGTCTACACGGCATTGCCCTGAATTTTCCAATGCGCAGCTCTTTGCAAAAGAGAGATATTGGCAAGGAAAAGCTGTCTTGTACCTTTGCATTTTTCTCCCAAACGAAGGACACTAGAAAGAAAATTTTAAAGCCTCCTGTTAGGCCATCATCTACACGGCATAGCCCTGAATTTTCCAATGCGCAGCTCTTTACAAAAGAGAGATATTGGCAAGGAAAAGCTGTCTTGTACCTTTGCATTTTTCTCCCAAACGAAGGACACTAGAAAGAAAATTTTAAAGCCTCCTGTTAGGCCATCATCTACACGGCATAGCCCTGAATTTTCCAATGCGCAGCTCTTTGCAAAAGAGAGATATTGGCAAGGAAAAGCTGTCTTGTACCTTTGCATTTTTCTCCCAAACGAAGGACACTAGAAAGAAAATTTTAAAGCCTCCTGTTAGGCCATCATCTACACGGCATAGCCCTGAATTTTCCAATGCGCAGCTCTTTGCAAAAGAGAGATATTGGCAAGGAAAAGCTGTCTTGTACCTTTGCATTTTTCTCCCAAACGAAGGACACTAGAAAGAAAATTTTAAAGCCTCCTGTTAGGCCATCATCTACACGGCATAGCCCTGAATTTTCCAATGCGCAGCTCTTTGCAAAAGAGAGATATTGGCAAGGAAAAGCTGTCTTGTACCTTTGCATTTTTCTCCCAAACGAAGGACACTAGAAAGAAAATTTTAAAGCCTCCTGTTCTGCCATCATCTACACGGCATAGCCCAGAATTTTCCAATGCGCAGCTCTTTGCAAAAGAGAGATATTGGCAAGGAAAAGCTGTCTTGTACCTTTGCATTTTTCTCCCAAACGAAGGACACTAGAAAGAAAATTTTAAAGCCTCCTGTTAGGCCATCATCTACACGGCATAGCCCTGAATTTTCCAATGCGCAGCTCTTTGCAAAAGAGAGATATTGGCAAGGAAAAGCTGTCTTGTACCTTTGCATTTTTCTCCCAAACGATGGACACTAGAAAGAAAATTTTAAAGCCTCCTGTTAGGCCATTATCTATACACGGCATAGCCCTGAATTTTCCAATGCGCAGCTCTTTGCAAAAGAGAGATATTGGCAAGGTAAAGCTGTCTTGTACCTTTGCATTTTTCTCCCAAACGAAGGACACTAGAAAGAAAATTTTAAAGACTCCTGTTAGGCCATCATCTACACGGCATAGCCCTGAATTTTCCAATGCGCAGCTCTTTGCAAAAGAGAGATATTGGCAAGGAAAAGCTGTCTTGTACCTTTGCATTTTTCTCCCAAACGAAGGACACTAGAAAGAAAATTTTAAAGCCTCCTGTTAGGCTATCATCTACACGGCATGGCCCTGAATTTTCCAATGCGCAGCTTTGTGCAAAATAGAGATATTGGCAAGGAAAAGCTGTCTTGTACCATTGGATTTTTCTCCCAAACGAAGGACACTAGAATGAAAATTTTAAAGCCTCCTGTTAGGCCATCATCTACACGGCATAGCCCTGAATTTTCCAATGCGCTGCTCTTTGCAAAAGAGAGATATTGGCAAGGAAAAGCTGTCTTGTACCTTTGCATTTTTCTCCCAAACGAAGGACACTAGAAAGAAAATGTTAAAGCCTCCTGTTAGGCCATCATCTACACGGCTAAGCCCTGAATTTTCCAATGCGCAGCTCTTTGCAAAAGAGAGATATTGGCAAGGAAAAGCTGTCTTGTACCTTTGCATTTTTCTCCCAAACGAAGGACACTAGAAAGAAAATTTTAAAGCCTCCTGTTAGGCCATCATCTACACGGCATAGCCCTGAATTTTCCAACGCGCAGCTCTTTGCAAAAGAGAGATATTGGCAAGGAAAAGCTGTCTTGTACCTTTGCATTTTTCTCCCAAACGAAGGACACTAGAAAGAAAATTTTAAAGCCTCCTGTTCTGCCATCATCTACACGGCATAGCCCAGAATTTTCCAATGCGCAGCTCTTTGCAAAAGAGAGATATTGGCAAGGAAAAGCTGTCTTGTACCTTTGCATTTTTCTCCCAAACGAAGGACACTAGAAAGAAAATTTTAAAGCCTCCTGTTAGGCCATCATCTACACGGCATAGCCCTGAATTTTCCAATGCGCAGCTCTTTGCAAAAGAGAGATATTGGCAAGGAAAAGCTGTCTTGTACCTTTGCATTTTTCTCCCAAACGAAGGAAACTAGAAAGAAAATTTTAAAGCCTCCTGTTAGGCCATCATCTACACGGCATAGCCCTGAATTTTCCAATGCGCAGCTCTTTGCAAAAGAGAGATATTGGCAAGGAAAAGCTGTCTTGTACCTTTGCATTTTTCTCCCAAACGAAGGACACTAGAAAGAAAATTTTAAAGCCTCCTGTTCTGCCATCATCTACACGGCATAGCCCTGAATTTTCCAATGCGCAGCTCTTTGCAAAAGAGAGATATTGGCAAGGAAAAGCTGTCTTGTACCTTTGCATTTTTCTCCCAAACGAAGGACACTAGAAAGAAAATTTTAAAGCCTCCTGTTAGGCCATCATCTACACGGCATAGCCCTGAATTTTCCAATGCGCAGCTCTTTGCAAAAGAGAGATATTGGCAAGGAAAAGCTGTCTTGTACCTTTGCATTTTTCTCCCAAACGAAGGACACTAGAAAGAAAATTTTAAAGCCTCCTGTTAGGCCATCATCTACACGGCATAGCCCTGAATTTTCCAATGCGCAGCTCTTTGCAAAAGAGAGATATTGGCAAGGAAAAGCTGTCTTGTACCTTTGCATTTTTCTCCCAAACGAAGGACACTAGAAAGAAAATTTTAAAGCCTCCTGTTAGGCCATCATCTACACGGCATAGCCCTGAATTTTCCAATGCGCAGCTCTTTGCAAAAGAGAGATATTGGCAAGGAAAAGCTGTCTTGTACCTTTGCATTTTTCTCCCAAACTAAGGACACTAGAAAGAAAATTTGAAAGCCTCCTGTTAGGCCATCATCTACACGGCATAGCCCATAATTTTCCAATGCGCAGCTCTTTGCAAAAGAGAGATATTGGCAAGGAAAAGCTGTCTTGTACCTTTGCATTTTTCTCCCAAACGAAGGACACTAGAAAGAAAATTTTAAAGCCTCCTGTTAGGCCATCATCTACACGGCATAGCCCTGAATTTTCCAATGCGCAGCTCTTTGCAAAAGAGAGATATTGGCAAGGAAAAGCTGTCTTGTACCTTTGCATTTTTCTCCCAAACGAAGGACACTAGAAAGAAAATTTTAAAGCCTCCTGTTAGGCCATCATCTACACGGCATAGCCCTGAATTTTCCAATGCGCAGCTCTTTGCAAAAGAGAGATATTGGCAAGGAAAAGCTGTCTTGTACCTTTGCATTTTTCTCCCAAACGATGGACACTAGAAAGAAAATTTTAAAGCCTCCTGTTAGGCCATTATCTACACGGCATAGCCCTGAATTTTCCAATGCGCAGCTCTTTGCAAAAGAGAGATATTGGCAAGGTAAAGCTGTCTTGTACCTTTGCATTTTTCTCCCAAACGAAGGACACTAGAAAGAAAATTTTAAAGACTCCTGTTAGGCCATCATCTACACGGCATAGCCCTGAATTTTCCAATGCGCAGCTCTTTGCAAAAGAGAGATATTGGCAAGGAAAAGCTGTCTTGTACCTTTGCATTTTTCTCCCAAACGAAGGACACTAGAAAGAAAATTTTAAAGCCTCCTGTTAGGCTATCATCTACACGGCATGGCCCTGAATTTTCCAATGCGCAGCTTTGTGCAAAATAGAGATATTGGCAAGGAAAAGCTGTCTTGTACCATTGGATTTTTCTCCCAAACGAAGGACACTAGAATGAAAATTTTAAAGCCTCCTGTTAGGCCATCATCTACACGGCATAGCCCTGAATTTTCCAATGCGCAGCTCTTTGCAAAAGAGAGATATTGGCAAGGAAAAGCTGTCTTGTACCTTTGCATTTTTCTCCCAAACGAAGGACACTAGAAAGAAAATGTTAAAGCCTCCTGTTAGGCCATCATCTACACGGCATAGCCCTGAATTTTCCAATGCGCAGCTCTTTGCAAAAGAGAGATATTGGCAAGGAAAAGCTGTCTTGTACCTTTGCATTTTTCTCCCAAACGAAGGACACTAGAAAGAAAATATTAAAGCCTCCTGTTAGGCCATCATCTACACGGCATAGCCCTGAATTTTCCAACGCGCAGCTCTTTGCAAAAGAGAGATATTGGCAAGGAAAAGCTGTCTTGTACCTTTGCATTTTTCTCCCAAACGAAGGACACTAGAAAGAAAATTTTAAAGCCTCCTGTTCTGCCATCATCTACACGGCATAGCCCAGAATTTTCCAATGCGCAGCTCTTTGCAAAAGAGAGATATTGGCAAGGAAAAGCTGTCTTGTACCTTTGCATTTTTCTCCCAAACGAAGGACACTAGAAAGAAAATTTTAAAGCCTCCTGTTAGGCCATCATCTACACGGCATAGCCCTGAATTTTCCAATGCGCAGCTCTTTGCAAAAGAGAGATATTGGCAAGGAAAAGCTGTCTTGTACCTTTGCATTTTTCTCCCAAACGAAGGACACTAGAAAGAAAATTTTAAAGCCTCCTGTTCTGCCATCATCTACACGGCATAGCCCTGAATTTTCCAATGCGCAGCTCTTTGCAAAAGAGAGATATTGGCAAGGAAAAGCTGTCTTGTACCATTGGATTTTTCTCCCAAACGAAGGACACTAGAATGAAAATTTTAAAGCCTCCTGTTAGGCCATCATCTACACGGCATAGCCCTGAATTTTCCAATGCGCAGCTCTTTGCAAAAGAGAGATATTGGCAAGGAAAAGCTGTCTTGTACCTTTGCATTTTTCTCCCAAACGAAGGACACTAGAAAGAAAATGTTAAAGCCTCCTGTTAGGCCATCGTCTACACGGCATAGCCCTGAATTTTCCAATGCGCAGCTCTTTGCAAAAGAGAGATATTGGCAAGGAAAAGCTGTCTTGTACCTTTGCATTTTTCTCCCAAACGAAGGACACTAGAAAGAAAATTTTAAAGCCTCCTGTTAGGCCATCATCTACACGGCATAGCCCTGAATTTTCCAATGCGCAGCTCTTTGCAAAAGAGAGATATTGGCAAGGAAAAGCTGTCTTGTACCTTTGCATTTTTCTCCCAAACGAAGGACACTAGAAAGAAAATTTTAAAGCCTCCTGTTAGGCCATCATCTACACGGCATAGCCCTGAATTTTCCAATGCGCAGCTCTTTGCAAAAGAGAGATATTGGCAAGGAAAAGCTGTCTTGTACCTTTGCATTTTTCTCCCAAACGAAGGACACTAGAAAGAAAATTTTAAAGCCTCCTGTTCTGCCATCATCTACACGGCATAGCCCAGAATTTTCCAATGCGCAGCTCTTTGCAAAAGAGAGATATTGGCAAGGAAAAGCTGTCTTGTACCTTTGCATTTTTCTCCCAAACGAAGGACACTAGAAAGAAAATTTTAAAGCCTCCTGTTAGGCCATCATCTACACGGCATAGCCCTGAATTTTCCAATGCGCAGCTCTTTGCAAAAGAGAGATATTGGCAAGGAAAAGCTGTCTTGTACCTTTGCATTTTTCTCCCAAACGAAGGACACTAGAAAGAAAATTTTAAAGCCTCCTGTTCTGCCATCATCTACACGGCATAGCCCTGAATTTTCCAATGCGCAGCTCTTTGCAAAAGAGAGATATTGGCAAGGAAAAGCTGTCTTGTACCTTTGCATTTTTCTCCCAAACGAAGGACACTAGAAAGAAAATTTTAAAGCCTCCTGTTAGGCCATCATCTACACGGCATAGCCCTGAATTTTCCAATGCGCAGCTCTTTGCAAAAGAGAGATATTGGCAAGGAAAAGCTGTCTTGTACCTTTGCATTTTTCTCCCAAACGAAGGACACTAGAAAGAAAATGTTAAAGCCTCCTGTTAGGCCATCGTCTACACGGCATTGCCCTGAATTTTCCAATGCGCAGCTCTTTGCAAAAGAGAGATATTGGCAAGGAAAAGCTGTCTTGTACCTTTGCATTTTTCTCCCAAACGAAGGACACTAGAAAGAAAATTTTAAAGCCTCCTGTTAGGCCATCATCTACACGGCATAGCCCTGAATTTTCCAATGCGCAGCTCTTTACAAAAGAGAGATATTGGCAAGGAAAAGCTGTCTTGTACCTTTGCATTTTTCTCCCAAACGAAGGACACTAGAAAGAAAATTTTAAAGCCTCCTGTTAGGCCATCATCTACACGGCATAGCCCTGAATTTTCCAATGCGCAGCTCTTTGCAAAAGAGAGATATTGGCAAGGAAAAGCTGTCTTGTACCTTTGCATTTTTCTCCCAAACGAAGGACACTAGAAAGAAAATTTTAAAGCCTCCTGTTAGGCCATCATCTACACGGCATAGCCCTGAATTTTCCAATGCGCAGCTCTTTGCAAAAGAGAGATATTGGCAAGGAAAAGCTGTCTTGTACCTTTGCATTTTTCTCCCAAACGAAGGAAACTAGAAAGAAAATTTTAAAGCCTCCTGTTAGGCCATCATCTACACGGCATAGCCCTGAATTTTCCAATGCGCAGCTCTTTGCAAAAGAGAGATATTGGCAAGGAAAAGCTGTCTTGTACCTTTGCATTTTTCTCCCAAACGAAGGACACTAGAAAGAAAATTTTAAAGCCTCCTGTTCTGCCATCATCTACACGGCATAGCCCAGAATTTTCCAATGCGCAGCTCTTTGCAAAAGAGAGATATTGGCAAGGAAAAGCTGTCTTGTACCTTTGCATTTTTCTCCCAAACGAAGGACACTAGAAAGAAAATTTTAAAGCCTCCTGTTAGGCCATCATCTACACGGCATAGCCCTGAATTTTCCAATGCGCAGCTCTTTGCAAAAGAGAGATATTGGCAAGGAAAAGCTGTCTTGTACCTTTGCATTTTTCTCCCAAACGAAGGACACTAGAAAGAAAATTTTAAAGCCTCCTGTTAGGCCATCATCTACACGGCATAGCCCTGAATTTTCCAATGCGCAGCTCTTTGCAAAAGAGAGATATTGGCAAGGAAAAGCTGTCTTGTACCTTTGCATTTTTCTCCCAAACGAAGGACACTAGAAAGAAAATTTTAAAGCCTCCTGTTAGGCCATCATCTACACGGCATAGCCCTGAATTTTCCAATGCGCAGCTCTTTGCAAAAGAGAGATATTGGCAAGGAAAAGCTGTCTTGTACCTTTGCATTTTTCTCCCAAACGAAGGACACTAGAAAGAAAATTTTAAAGCCTCCTGTTAGGACATCATCTACACGGCATAGCCCTGAATTTTCCAATGCGCAGCTCTTTGCAAAAGAGAGATATTGCTAAGGAAAAGCTGTCTTGTACCTTTGCATTTTTCTCCCAAACGAAGAACACTAGAATGAAAATTTTAAAGCCTCCTGTTAGTGCTTCATCTACACGGCATAGCCCTGAATTTTCCAATGCGTAGCTCTTTGCAAAAGAGAGATATTGGCAAGGAAAAGCTGTCTTGTACCTTTGCATTTTTCTCCCAAACGAAGGACACTAGAAAGAAAATTTTAAAGCCTCCTGTTAGGCCATCATCTACACGGCATAGCCCTGAATTTTCCAATGCGCAGCTCTTTGCAAAAGAGAGATATTGCTAAGAAAAAGCTGTCTTGTATCTTTGCATTTTTCTCCCAAACGAAGGACACTTGAATGAAAATTTTAAAGCCTCCTGTTAGGGCTTCATCTACAGGGTATAGCCCTGAATTTTCCAAAGCGCAGCTCTTTGCAAAAGAGAGATATTGGCAAGGAAAAGCTGTCTTGTACCTTTGCATTTTTCTCCCAAACGAAGGACACTAGAAAGAAAATTTTAAAGCCTCCTGTTAGGCCATCATCTACACGGCATAGCCCTGAATTTTCCAATGCGCAGCTCTTTGCAAAAGAGAGATATTGGCAAGGAAAAGCTGTCTTGTACCTTTGCATTTTTCTCCCAAACGAAGGACACTAGAAAGAAAATTTTAAAGCCTCCTGTTAGTGCTTCATCTACACGGTATAGCCCTGAATTTTCCAATGCGTAGCTCTTTGCAAAAGAGAGATATTGGCAAGGAAAAGCTGTCTTGTACCTTTGCATATTTCTCCCAAACGAAGGACACTAGAAAGAACATTTTAAAGCCTCCTGTTAGGGCATCATCTACACGGCATAGCCCTGAATTTTCCAATGCGCAGCTCTTTGCAAAAGAGAGATATTGGCAAGGAAAAGCTGTCTTGTACCTTTGCATTTTTCTCCCAAACGAAGGACACTAGAATGAAAATTTTAAAGCCTCCTGTTAGTGCTTCATCTACACGGTATAGCCCTGAATTTTCCAATGCGCAGCTCTTTGCAAAAGAGAGATATTGGCAAGGAAAAGCTGTCTTGTACCTTTGCATTTTTCTCCCAAACGAAGGACAGTAGAAAGAAAATTTTAAAGCCTCCTGTTAGGCCATCATCTACACGGCATAGCCCTGAATTTTCCAATGCGCAGCTCTTTGCAAAAGAGAGATATTGGCAAGGAAAAGCTGTCTTGTACCTTTGCATTTTTCTCCCAAACGAAGGACACTAGAAAGAAAATTTTAAAGCTTCCTGTTAGGCCATTATCTACACGGCATAGCCCTGAATTTTCCAATGCGCAGCTCTTTGCAAAAGAGAGATATTGGCAAGGAAAAGCTGTCTTGTACCTTAGCATTTTTCTCCCAAACGAAGGACACTAGAAAGAAAATTTTAAAGCCTCCTGTTAGTGCTTCATCTACACGGTATAGCCCTGAATTTTCCAATGCGTAGCTCTTTGCAAAAGAGAGATATTGGCAAGGAAAAGCTGTCTTGTACCTTTGCATATTTCTCCCAAACGAAGGACACTAGAAAGAACATTTTAAAGCCTCCTGTTAGGGCATCATCTACACGGCATAGCCCTGAATTTTCCAATGCGCAGCTCTTTGCAAAAGAGAGATATTGGCAAGGAAAAGCTGTCTTGTACCTTTGCATTTTTCTCCCAAACGAAGGACACTAGAATGAAAATTTTAAAGCCTCCTGTTAGTGCTTCATCTACACGGTATAGCCCTGAATTTTCCAATGCGCAGCTCTTTGCAAAAGAGAGATATTGGCAAGGAAAAGCTGTCTTGTACCTTTGCATTTTTCTCCCAAACGAAGGACAGTAGAAAGAAAATTTTAAAGCCTCCTGTTAGGCCATCATCTACACGGCATAGCCCTGAATTTTCCAATGCGCAGCTCTTTGCAAAAGAGAGATATTGGCAAGGAAAAGCTGTCTTGTACCTTTGCATTTTTCTCCCAAACGAAGGACACTAGAAAGAAAATTTTAAAGCTTCCTGTTAGGCCATTATCTACACGGCATAGCCCTGAATTTTCCAATGCGCAGCTCTTTGCAAAAGAGAGATATTGGCAAGGAAAAGCTGTCTTGTACCTTAGCATTTTTCTCCCAAACGAAGGAAAATAGAAATAAAATTTTAAAGCCTCCTGTTAGGCCATCATCTACACGGCATAGCCCTGAATTTTGCAATGCGCAGCTCTTTGCAAAAGAGAGATATTGGCAAGGAAAAGCTGTCTTGTACCTTTGCATTTTTCTCCCAAACGAAGGACTCTAGAAAGAAAATTTTAAAGCTTCCTGTTAGGCCATCATCTACACGGCATAGCCCTGAATTTTCCAATGCGCAGCTCTTTGCAAAAGAGAGATATTGGCAAGGAAAAGCTGTCTTGTACCTTAGCATTTTTCTCCCAAACGAAGGAAAATAGAAATAAAATTTTAAAGCCTCCTGTTAGGCCATCATCTACACGGCATAGCCCTGAATTTTCCAATGCGCAGCTCTTTGCAAAAGAGAGATATTGGCAAGGAAAAGCTGTCTTGTACCTTTGCATTTTTCTGACAAACGAAGGACACTAGAAAGAAAATTTTAAAGCCTCCTGTTAGGCCATCATCTACACGGCATAGCCCTGAATTTTCCAATGCGCATCTCTTTGCAAAAGAGAGATATTGGCAAGGAAAAGCTGTCTTGTACCTTTGCATTTTTCTCCCAAACGAAGGACACTAGAAAGAAAATTTTAAAGCCTCCTGTTAGGCCATCATCTACACGGCATAGCCCTGAATTTTCCAATGCGCAGCTCTTTGCAAAAGAAAGATATTGGCAAGGAAAAGCTGTCTTGTACCTTTGCATATTTCTCCCAAACGAAGGACACTAGAAAGAAAATTTTAAAGCCTCCTGTTAGGACATCATCTACACGGCATAGCCCTGAATTTTCCAATGCGCATCTCTTTGCAAAAGAGAGATATTGGCAAGGAAAAGCTGTCTTGTACCTTTGCATTTTTCTCCCAAACGAAGGACACTAGAAAGAAAATTTTAAAGCCTCCTGTTAGGACATCATCTACACGGCATAGCCCTGAATTTTCCAATGCGCAGCTCTTTGCAAAAGAGAGATATTGCTAAGGAAAAGCTGTCTTGTACCTTTGCATTTTTCTCCCAAACGAAGAACACTAGAATGAAAATTTTAAAGCCTCCTGTTAGTGCTTCATCTACACGGTATAGCCCTGAATTTTCCAATGCGTAGCTCTTTGCAAAAGAGAGATATTGGCAAGGAAAAGCTGTCTTGTACCTTTGCATTTTTCTCCCAAACGAAGGACACTAGAAAGAAAATTTTAAAGCTTCCTGTTAGGCCATTATCTACACGGCATAGCCCTGAATTTTCCAATGCGCAGCTCTTTGCAAAAGAGAGATATTGGCAAGGAAAAGCTGTCTTGTACCTTAGCATTTTTCTCCCAAACGAAGGAAAATAGAAATAAAATTTTAAAGCCTCCTGTTAGGCCATCATCTACACGGCATAGCCCTGAATTTTCCAATGCGCAGCTCTTTGCAAAAGAGAGATATTGGCAAGGAAAAGCTGTCTTGTACCTTTGCATTTTTCTCCCAAACGAAGGACTCTAGAAAGAAAATTTTAAAGCTTCCTGTTAGGCCATCATCTACACGGCATAGCCCTGAATTTTCCAATGCGCAGCTCTTTGCAAAAGAGAGATATTGGCAAGGAAAAGCTGTCTTGTACCTTAGCATTTTTCTCCCAAACGAAGGAAAATAGAAATAAAATTTTAAAGCCTCCTGTTAGGCCATCATCTACACGGCATAGCCCTGAATTTTCCAATGCGCATCTCTTTGCAAAAGAGAGATATTGGCAAGGAAAAGCTGTCTTGTACCTTTGCATTTTTCTCCCAAACGAAGGACACTAGAAAGAAAATTTTAAAGCCTCCTGTTAGGACATCATCTACACGGCATAGCCCTGAATTTTCCAATGCGCAGCTCTTTGCAAAAGAGAGATATTGCTAAGGAAAAGCTGTCTTGTACCTTTGCATTTTTCTCCCAAACGAAGAACACTAGAATGAAAATTTTAAAGCCTCCTGTTAGTGCTTCATCTACACGGTATAGCCCTGAATTTTCCAATGCGTAGCTCTTTGCAAAAGAGAGATATTGGCAAGGAAAAGCTGTCTTGTACCTTTGCATTTTTCTCCCAAACGAAGGACACTAGAAAGAAAATTTTAAAGCCTCCTGTTAGGCCATCATCTACACGGCATAGCCCTGAATTTTCCAATGCGCAGCTCTTTGCAAAAGAGAGATATTGCTAAGAAAAAGCTGTCTTGTACCTTTGCATTTTTCTCCCAAACGAAGGACACTAGAATGAAAATTTTAAAGCCTCCTGTTAGGGCTTCATCTACACGGTATAGCCCTGAATTTTCCAAAGCGCAGCTCTTTGCAAAAGAGAGATATTGGCAAGGAAAAGCTGTCTTGTACCTTTGCATTTTTCTCCCAAACGAAGGACACTAGAAAGAAAATTTTAAAGCCTCCTGTTAGGCCATCATCTACACGGCATAGCCCTGAATTTTCCAATGCGCAGCTCTTTGCAAAAGAGAGATATTGGCAAGGAAAAGCTGTCTTGTACCTTTGCATTTTTCTCCCAAACGAAGGACACTAGAAAGAAAATTTTAAAGCCTCCTGTTAGTGCTTCATCTACACGGTATAGCCCTGAATTTTCCAATGCGTAGCACTTTGCAAAAGAGAGATATTGGCAAGGAAAAGCTGTCTTGTACCTTTGCATATTTCTCCCAAACGAAGGACACTAGAAAGAACATTTTAAAGCCTCCTGTCAGGGCATCATCTACACGGCATAGCCCTGAATTTTCCAATGCGCAGCTCTTTGCAAAAGAGAGATATTGGCAAGGAAAAGCTGTCTTGTACCTTTGCATTTTTCTCCCAAACGAAGGACACTAGAATGAAAATTTTAAAGCCTCCGGTTAGTGCTTCATCTACACGGTATAGCCCTGAATTTTCCAATGCGCAGCTCTTTGCAAAAGAGAGATATTGGCAAGGAAAAGCTGTCTTGTACCTTTGCATTTTTCTCCCAAACGAAGGACAGTAGAAAGAAAATTTTAAAGCCTCCTGTTAGGCCATCATCTACACGGCATAGCCCTGAATTTTCCAATGCGCAGCTCTTTGCAAAAGAGAGATATTGGCAAGGAAAAGCTGTCTTGTACCTTTGCATTTTTCTCCCAAACGAAGGACACTAGAAAGAAAATTTTAAAGCTTCCTGTTAGGCCATTATCTACACGGCATAGCCCTGAATTTTCCAATGCGCAGCTCTTTGCAAAAGAGAGATATTGGCAAGGAAAAGCTGTCTTGTACCTTAGCATTTTTCTCCCAAACGAAGGAAAATAGAAATAAAATTTTAAAGCCTCCTGTTAGGCCATCATCTACACGGCATAGCCCTGAATTTTCCAATGCGCAGCTCTTTGCAAAAGAGAGATATTGGCAAGGAAAAGCTGTCTTGTACCTTTGCATTTTTCTCCCAAACGAAGGACTCTAGAAAGAAAATTTTAAAGCTTCCTGTTAGGCCATCATCTACACGGCATAGCCCTGAATTTTCCAATGCGCAGCTCTTTGCAAAAGAGAGATATTGGCAAGGAAAAGCTGTCTTGTACCTTAGCATTTTTCTCCCAAACGAAGGAAAATAGAAATAAAATTTTAAAGCCTCCTGTTAGGCCATCATCTACACGGCATAGCCCTGAATTTTCCAATGCGCAGCTCTTTGCAAAAGAGAGATATTGGCAAGGAAAAGCTGTCTTGTACCTTTGCATTTTTCTCCCAAACGAAGGACACTAGAAAGAAAATTTTAAAGCCTCCTGTTAGGCCATCATCTACACGGCATAGCCCTGAATTTTCCAATGCGCAGCTCTTTGCAAAAGAGAGATATTGGCAAGGAAAAGCTGTCTTGTACCTTTGCATTTTTCTCCCAAACGAAGGACACTAGAAAGAAAATTTTAAAGCCTCCTGTTAGGCCATCATCTACACGGCATAGCCCTGAATTTTCCAATGCGCAGCTCTTTGCAAAAGAGAGATATTGGCAAGGAAAAGCTGTCTTGTACCTTTGCATTTTTCTCCCAAACGAAGGACACTAGAAAGAAAATTTTAAAGCCTCCTGTTAGGCCATCATCTACACGGCATAGCCCTGAATTTTCCAATGCGCAGCTCTTTGCAAAAGAGAGATATTGGCAAGGAAAAGCTGTCTTGTACCTTTGCATTTTTATCCCAAACGAAGGACACTAGAAAGAAAATTTTAAAGCCTCCTGTTAGGCCATCATCTACACGGCATAGCCCTGAATTTTCCAATGCGCAGCTCTTTGCAAAAGAGAGATATTGGCAAGGAAAAGCTGTCTTGTACCTTTGCATTTTTCTCCCAAACGAAGGACACTAGAAAGAAAATTTTAAAGCCTCCTGTTAGGCCATCATCTACACGGCATAGCCCTGAATTTCCCAATGCGCAGCTCTTTGCAAAAGAGAGATATTGGCAAGGAAAAGCTGTCTTGTACCTTTGCATTTTTCTCCCAAACGAAGGACACTAGAAAAATTTTTTTAAAGCCTCCTGTTAGGCCATCATCTACACGGCATAGCCCTGAATTTTCCAATGCGTAGCTCTTTGGAAAAGAGAGATATTGGCAAGGAAAAGATGTCTTGTACCTTTGCATTTTTCTCCCAAACGAAGGACACTAGAAAGAAAATTTTAAAGCCTCCTGTTAGGCCATCATCTACACGGCATAGCCCTGAATTTTCCAATGCGCAGCTCTTTGCAAAAGAAAGATATTGGCAAGGAAAAGCTGTCTTGTACCTTTGCATATTTCTCCCAAACGAAGGACACTAGAAAGAAAATTTTAAAGCCTCCTGTTAGGCCATCATCTACACGGCATAGCCCTGAATTTTCCAATGCGCAGCTTTATGCAAAAGAGAGATATTGGCAAGGAAAAGCTGTCTTGTACCTTTGCATTTTTCTCCCAAACGAAGGACACTAGAAAGAAAATTTTAAAGCCTCCTGTTAGGCCATCATCTACACGGCATAGCCCTGAATTTTCCAATGCGCAGCTCTTTGCAAAAGAGAGATATTGGCAAGGAAAAGCTGTCTTGTACCTTTGCATTTTTCTCCCAAACGAAGGACACTAGAAAGAAAATTTTAAAGCCTCCTGTTAGGACATCATCTACACGGCATAGCCCTGAATTTTCCAATGCGCAGCTCTTTGCAAAAGAGAGATATTGCTAAGGAAAAGCTGTCTTGTACCTTTGCATTTTTCTTCCAAACGAAGAACACTCGAATGAAAATTTTAAAGCCTCCTGTTAGTGCTTCATCTACACGGTATAGCCCTGAATTTTCCAATGCGTAGCTCTTTGCAAAAGAGAGATATTGGCAAGGAAAAGCTGTCTTGTACCTTTGCATTTTTCTCCCAAACGAAGGACACTAGAAAGAAAATTTTAAAGCCTCCTGTTAGGCCATCATCTACACGGCATAGCCCTGAATTTTCCAATGCGCAGCTCTTTGCAAAAGAGAGATATTGCTAAGAAAAAGCTGTCTTGTACCTTTGCATTTTTCTCCCAAACGAAGGACACTAGAATGAAAATTTTAAAGCCTCCTGTTAGGGCTTCATCTACACGGTATAGCCCTGAATTTTCCACAGCGCAGCTCTTTGCAAAAGAGAGATATTGGCAAGGAAAAGCTGTCTTGTACCTTTGCATTTTTCTCCCAATCGAAGGACACTAGAAAGAAAATTTTAAAGCCTCCTGTTAGGCCATCATCTACACGGCATAGCCCTGAATTTTCCAATGCGCAGCTCTTTGCAAAAGAGAGATATTGGCAAGGAAAAGCTGTCTTGTACCTTTGCATTTTTCTCCCAAACGAAGGACACTAGAAAGAAAATTTTAAAGCCTCCTGTTAGGCCATCATCTACACGGCATAGCCCTGAATTTTCCAATGCGCAGCTCTTTGCAAAAGAGAGATATTGGCAAGGAAAAGCTGTCTTGTACCTTTGCATTTTTCTCCCAAACGAAGGACACTAGAAAGAAAATTTTAAAGCCTCCTGTTAGGCCATCATCTACACGGCATAGCCCTGAATTTTCCAATGCGCAGCTCTTTGCAAAAGAGAGATATTGGCAAGGAAAAGCTGTCTTGTACCTTTGCATTTTTCTCCCAAACGAAGGACACTAGAAAGAAAATTTTAAAGCCTCCTGTTAGGCCATCATCTACACGGCATAGCCCTGAATTTTCCAATGCGCAGCTCTTTGCAAAAGAAAGATATTGGCAAGGAAAAGCTGTCTTGTAACTTTGCATTTTTCTCCCAAACGAAGGACACTAGAAAGAAAATTTTAAAGCCTCCTGTTAGGCCATCATCTACACGGCATAGCCCTGAATTTTCCAATGCGCAGCTTTGTGCAAAAGAGAGATATTGGCAAGGAAAAGCTGTCTTGTACCATTGGATTTTTCTCCCAAACGAAGGACACTACAATGAAAATTTTAAAGCCTCCTGTTAGTGCTTCATCTACACGGTATAGCCCTGAATTTTCCAATGCGTAGCTCTTTGCAAAAGAGAGATATTGGCAAGGAAAAGATGTCTTGTACCTTTGCATTTTTCTCCCAAACGAAGGACACTAGAAAGAAAATTTTAAAGCCTCCTGTTAGGCCATCATCTACACGGCATAGCCCTGAATTTTCCAATGCGCAGCTCTTTGCAAAAGAGAGATATTGGCAAGGAAAAGCTGTCTTGTACCTTTGCATTTTTCTCCCAAACGAAGGACACTAGAAAGAAAATTTTAAAGCCTCCTGTTAGGACATCATCTACACGGCATAGCCCTGAATTTTCCAATGCGCAGCTCTTTGCAAAAGAGAGATATTGCTAAGGAAAAGCTGTCTTGTACCTTTGCATTTTTCTCCCAAACGAAGGACACTAGAAAGAAAATTTTAAAGCCTCCTTTTAGGCCATCATCTACACGGCATAGCCCTGAATTTTCCAATGCGCAGCTCTTTGCAAAAGAGAGATATTGGCAAGGAAAAGCTGTCTTGTACCTTTGCATTTTTCTCCCAAACGAAGGACAGTAGAAAGAACATTTTAAAGCCTCCTGTTAGGCCATCATCTACACGGCATAGCCCTGAATTTTCCAATGCGCAGCTCTTTGCAAAAGAGAGATATTGGCAAGGAAAAGCTGTCTTGTACCTTTGCATTTTTCTCCCAAACGAAGGACACTAGAAAGAAAATTTTAAAGCTTCCTGTTAGGCCATCATCTACACGGCATAGCCCTGAATTTTCCAATGCGCAGCTCTTTGCAAAAGAGAGATATTGGCAAGGAAAAGCTGTCTTATACCTTAGCATTTTTCTCCCAAACGAAGGAAAATAGAAAGAAAATTTTAAAGCCTCCTGTTAGGCCATCATCTACACGGCATAGCCCTGAATTTTCCAATGCGCAGCTCTTTGCAAAAGAGAGATATTGGCAAGGAAAAGCTGTCTTGTACCTTTGCATTTTTCTCCCAAACGAAGGACACTAGAAAGAAAATTTTAAAGCCTCCTGTTAGGCCATCATCTACACGGCATAGCCCTGAATTTTCCAATGCGCAGCTCTTTGCAAAAGAGAGATATTGGCAAGGAAAAGCTGTCTTGTACCTTTGCATTTTTCTCCCAAACGAAGGACACTAGAAAGAGAATTTTAAAGCCTCCTGTTAGGCCATCATCTACACGGCATAGCCCTGAATTTTCCAATGCGTAGCTCTTTGCAAAAGAGAGATATTGGCAAGGAAAAGCTGTCTTGTACCTTTGCATTTTTCTCCCAAACGAAGGACACTAGAAAGAAAATTTTAAAGCCTCCTGTTAGGCCATCATCTACACGGCATAGCCCTGAATTTTCCAATGCGCAGCTCTTTGCAAAAGAGAGATATTGGCAAGGAAAAGCTGTCTTGTACCTTTGCATTTTTCTCCCAAACGAAGGACACTAGAAAGAAAATTTTAAAGCCTCCTGTTAGGCCATCATCTACACGGCATAGCCCTGAATTTTCCAATGCGCAGCTCTTTGCAAAAGAGAGATATTGGCAAGGAAAAGCTGTCTTGTACCTTTGCATTTTTCTCCCAAACGAAGGACACTAGAAAGAAAATTTTAAAGCCTCCTGTTAGGCCATCATCTACACGGCATAGCCCTGAATTTTCCAATGCGCAGCTCTTTGCAAAAGAGAGATATTGGCAAGGAAAAGCTGTCTTGTACCTTTGCATTTTTCTCCCAAACGAAGGACACTAGAAAGAAAATTTTAAAGCCTCCTGTTAGGCCATCATCTACACGGCATAGCCCTGAATTTTCCAATGCGCAGCTCTTTGCAAAAGAGAGATATTGGCAAGGAAAAGCTGTCTTGTACCTTTGCATTTTTCTCCCAAACGAAGGACACTAGAAAGAAAATTTTAAAGCCTCCTGTTAGGCCATCATCTACACGGCATAGCCCTGAATTTTCCAATGCGCAGCTTTGTGCAAAAGAGAGATATTGGCAAGGAAAAGCTGTCTTGTACCATTGGATTTTTCTCCCAAACGAAGGACACTAGAAAGAAAATTTTAAAGCCTCCTGTTAAGCCATCATCTACACGGCATAGCCCTGAATTTTCCAATGCGCAGCTCTTTGCAAAAGAGAGATATTGGCAAGGAAAAGCTGTCTTGTACCTTTGCATTTTTCTCCCAAAGGAAGGACACTAGAAAGAAAATTTTAAAGCCTCCTGTTAGGCCATCATCTACACGGCATAGCCCTGAATTTTCCAATGCGCAGCTCTTTGCAAAAGAGAGATATTGGCAAGGAAAAGCTGTCTTGTACCTTTGCATTTTTCTCCCAAACGAAGGACACTAGAAAGAAAATTTTAAAGCCTCCTGTTAGGCCATCATCTACACGGCATAGCCCTGAATTTTCCAATGCGCAGCTTTGTGCAAAAGAGAGATATTGGCAAGGAAAAGCTGTCTTGTACCATTGGATTTTTCTCCCAAACGAAGGACACTAGAATGAAAATTTTAAAGCCTCCTGTTAGTGCTTCATCTACACGGTATAGCCCAGAATTTTCCAATGCGTAGCTCTTTGCAAAAGAGAGATATTGGCAAGGAAAAGCTGTCTTGTACCTTTGCATTTTTCTCCCAAACGAAGGACACTAGAAATAAAATTTTAAAGCCTCCTGTTAGGCCATCATCTACACGGCATAGCCCTGAATTTTCCAATGCGCAGCTCTTTGCAAAAGAGAGATATTGGCAAGGAAAAGCTGTCTTGTACCTTTGCATTTTTCTCCCAAACGAAGGACACTAGAAAGAAAATTTTAAAGCCTCCTGTTAGGCCATCATCTACACGGCATAGCCCTAAATTTTCCAATGCGCAGCTCTTTGCAAAAGAGAGATATTGGCAAGGAAAAGCTGTCTTGTACCTTTGCATTTTTCTCCCAAACGAAGGACACTAGAAAGAAAATTTTAAAGCCTCCTGTTAGGCCATCATCTACACGGCATAGCCCTGAATTTTCCAATGCGCAGCTCTTTGCAAAAGAGAGATATTGGCAAGGAAAAGCTGTCTTGTACCTTTGCATTTTTCTCCCAAACGAAGGACACTAGAAAGAAAATTTTAAAGCCTCCTGTTAGGCCATCATCTACACGGCATAGCCCTGAATTTTCCAATGCGCAGCTTTATGCAAAAGAGAGATATTGGCAAGGAAAAGCTGTCTTGTACCTTTGCATTTTTCTCCCAAACGAAGGACACTAGAAAGAAAATTTTAAAGCCTCCTGTTAGGCCATCATCTACACGGCATAGCCCTGAATTTTCCAATGCGCAGCTCTTTGCAAAAGAGAGATATTGGCAAGGAAAAGCTGTCTTGTACCTTTGCATTTTTCTCCCAAACGAAGGACACTAGAAAGAAAATTTTAAAGCCTCCTGTTAGGACATCATCTACACGGCATAGCCCTGAATTTTCCAATGCGCAGCTCTTTGCAAAAGAGAGATATTGCTAAGGAAAAGCTGTCTTGTACCTTTGCATTTTTCTCCCAAACGAAGAACACTAGAATGAAAATTTTAAAGCCTCCTGTTAGTGCTTCATCTACACGGTATAGCCCTGAATTTTCCAATGCGTAGCTCTTTGCAAAAGAGAGATATTGGCAAGGAAAAGCTGTCTTGTACCTTTGCATTTTTCTCCCAAACGAAGGACACTAGAAAGAAAATTTTAAAGCCCCCTGTTAGGCCATCATCTACACGGCATAGCCCTGAATTTTCCACAGCGCAGCTCTTTGCAAAAGAGAGATATTGGCAAGGAAAAGCTGTCTTGTACCTTTGCATATTTCTCCCAAACGAAGGACACTAGAAAGAAAATTTTAAAGCCTCCTGTTAGGGCATCATCTACACGGCATAGCCCTGAATTTTCCAATGCGCAGCTCTTTGCAAAAGAGAGATATTGGCAAGGAAAAGCTGTCTTGTACCTTTGCATTTTTCTCCCAAACGAAGGACACTAGAATGAAAATTTTAAAGCCTCCTGTTAGTGCTTCATCTACACGGTATAGCCCTGAATTTTCCAATGCGCAGCTCTTTGCAAAAGAGAGATATTGGCAAGGAAAAGCTGTCTTGTACCTTTGCATTTTTCTCCCAAACGAAGGACACTAGAAAGAAAATTTTAAAGCCTCCTTTTAGGCCATCATCTACACGGCATAGCCCTGAATTTTCCAATGCGCAGCTCTTTGCAAAAGAGAGATATTGGCAAGGAAAAGCTGTCTTGTACCTTTGCATTTTTCTCCCAAACGAAGGACAGTAGAAAGAACATTTTAAAGCCTCCTGTTAGGCCATCATCTACACGGCATAGCCCTGAATTTTCCATTGCGCAGCTCTTTGCAAAAGAGAGATATTGGCAAGGAAAAGCTGTCTTGTACCTTTGCATTTTTCTCCCAAACGAAGGACACTAGAAAGAAAATTTTAAAGCCTCCTGTTAGGCCATCATCTACACGGCATAGCCCTGAATTTTCCAATGCGCAGCTCTTTGCAAAAGAGAGATATTGGCAAGGAAAAGCTGTCTTGTACCTTTGCATTTTTCTCCCAAACGAAGGACACTAGAAAGAAAATTTTAAAGCCTCCTGTTAGGCCATCATCTACACGGCATAGCCCTGAATTTTCCATTGCGCAGCTCTTTGCAAAAGAGAGATATTGGCAAGGAAAAGCTGTCTTGTACCTTTGCATTTTTCTCCCAAACGAAGGACACTAGAAAGAAAATGTTAAAGCCTCCTGTTAGGCCATCATCTACACGGCATAGCCCTGAATTTTCCAAGCGCAGCTTTATGCAAAAGAGAGATATTGGCAAGGAAAAGCTGTCTTGTACCTTTGCATTTTTCTCCCAAACGAAGGACACTAGAAAGAAAATTTTAAAGCCTCCTGTTAGGCCATCATCTACACGGCATGGCCCTGAATTTTCCAATGCGCAGCTCTTTGCAAAAGAGAGATATTGGCAAGGAAAAGCTGTCTTGTACCTTTGCATTTTTCTCCCAAACGAAGGACACTAGAAATAAAATGTTAAAGCCTCCTGTTAGGCCATCATCTACACGGCAGAGCCCTGAATTTTCCAATGCGCAGCTCTTTGCAAAAGAGAGATATTGGCAAGGAAAAGCTGTCTTGTACCTTTGCATTTTTCTCCCAAACGAAGGACACTAGAAAGAAAATTTTAAAGCCGCCTGTTAGGCCATCATCTACACGGCATAGCCCTGAATTTTCCAATGCGCAGCTCTTTGCAAAAGAGAGATATTGGCAAGGAAAAGCTGTCTTGTACCTTTGCATTTTTCTCCCAAACGAAGGACACTAGAAAGAAAATTTTAAAGCCTCCTGTTAGGCCATCATCTACACGGCATAGCCCTGAATTTTCCAATGCGCAGCTCTTTGCAAAAGAGAGATATTGGCAAGGAAAAGCTGTCTTGTACCTTTGCATTTTTCTCCCAAACGAAGGACACTAGAAAGAAAATTTTAAAGCCCCCTGTTAGGCCATCATCTACACGGCATAGCCCTGAATTTTCCACAGCGCAGCTCTTTGCAAAAGAGAGATATTGGCAAGGAAAAGCTGTCTTGTACCTTTGCATATTTCTCCCAAACGAAGGACACTAGAAAGAAAATTTTAAAGCCTCCTGTTAGGGCATCATCTACACGGCATAGCCCTGAATTTTCCAATGCGCAGCTCTTTGCAAAAGAGAGATATTGGCAAGGAAAAGCTGTCTTGTACCTTTGCATTTTTCTCCCAAACGAAGGACACTAGAATGAAAATTTTAAAGCCTCCTGTTAGTGCTTCATCTACACGGTATAGCCCTGAATTTTCCAATGCGCAGCTCTTTGCAAAAGAGAGATATTGGCAAGGAAAAGCTGTCTTGTACCTTTGCATTTTTCTCCCAAACGAAGGACACTAGAAAGAAAATTTTAAAGCCTCCTTTTAGGCCATCATCTACACGGCATAGCCCTGAATTTTCCAATGCGCAGCTCTTTGCAAAAGAGAGATATTGGCAAGGAAAAGCTGTCTTGTACCTTTGCATTTTTCTCCCAAACGAAGGACAGTAGAAAGAACATTTTAAAGCCTCCTGTTAGGCCATCATCTACACGGCATAGCCCTGAATTTTCCAATGCGCAGCTCTTTGCAAAAGAGAGATATTGGCAAGGAAAAGCTGTCTTGTACCTTTGCATTTTTCTCCCAAACGAAGGACACTAGAAAGAAAATTTTAAAGCTTCCTGTTAGGCCATCATCTACACGGCATAGCCCTGAATTTTCCAATGCGCAGCTCTTTGCAAAAGAGAGATATTGGCAAGGAAAAGCTGTCTTATACCTTAGCATTTTTCTCCCAAACGAAGGAAAATAGAAAGAAAATTTTAAAGCCTCCTGTTAGGCCATCATCTACACGGCATAGCCCTGAATTTTCCAATGCGCAGCTCTTTGCAAAAGAGAGATATTGGCAAGGAAAAGCTGTCTTGTACCTTTGCATTTTTCTCCCAAACGAAGGACACTAGAAAGAAAATTTTAAAGCCTCCTGTTAGGCCATCATCTACACGGCATAGCCCTGAATTTTCCAATGCGCAGCTCTTTGCAAAAGAGAGATATTGGCAAGGAAAAGCTGTCTTGTACCTTTGCATTTTTCTCCCAAACGAAGGACACTAGAAAGAGAATTTTAAAGCCTCCTGTTAGGCCATCATCTACACGGCATAGCCCTGAATTTTCCAATGCGTAGCTCTTTGCAAAAGAGAGATATTGGCAAGGAAAAGCTGTCTTGTACCTTTGCATTTTTCTCCCAAACGAAGGACACTAGAAAGAAAATTTTAAAGCCTCCTGTTAGGCCATCATCTACACGGCATAGCCCTGAATTTTCCAATGCGCAGCTCTTTGCAAAAGAAAGATATTGGCAAGGAAAAGCTGTCTTGTACCTTTGCATATTTCTCCCAAACGAAGGACACTAGAAAGAAAATTTTAAAGCCTCCTGTTAGGCCATCATCTACACGGCATAGCCCTGAATTTTCCAATGCGCAGCTTTATGCAAAAGAGAGATATTGGCAAGGAAAAGCTGTCTTGTACCTTTGCATTTTTCTCCCAAACGAAGGACACTAGAAAGAAAATTTTAAAGCCTCCTGTTAGGCCATCATCTACACGGCATAGCCCTGAATTTTCCAATGCGCAGCTCTTTGCAAAAGAGAGATATTGGCAAGGAAAAGCTGTCTTGTACCTTTGCATTTTTCTCCCAAACGAAGGACACTAGAAAGAAAATTTTAAAGCCTCCTGTTAGGACATCATCTACACGGCATAGCCCTGAATTTTCCAATGCGCAGCTCTTTGCAAAAGAGAGATATTGCTAAGGAAAAGCTGTCTTGTACCTTTGCATTTTTCTTCCAAACGAAGAACACTCGAATGAAAATTTTAAAGCCTCCTGTTAGTGCTTCATCTACACGGTATAGCCCTGAATTTTCCAATGCGTAGCTCTTTGCAAAAGAGAGATATTGGCAAGGAAAAGCTGTCTTGTACCTTTGCATTTTTCTCCCAAACGAAGGACACTAGAAAGAAAATTTTAAAGCCTCCTGTTAGGCCATCATCTACACGGCATAGCCCTGAATTTTCCAATGCGCAGCTCTTTGCAAAAGAGAGATATTGCTAAGAAAAAGCTGTCTTGTACCTTTGCATTTTTCTCCCAAACGAAGGACACTAGAATGAAAATTTTAAAGCCTCCTGTTAGGGCTTCATCTACACGGTATAGCCCTGAATTTTCCACAGCGCAGCTCTTTGCAAAAGAGAGATATTGGCAAGGAAAAGCTGTCTTGTACCTTTGCATTTTTCTCCCAATCGAAGGACACTAGAAAGAAAATTTTAAAGCCTCCTGTTAGGCCATCATCTACACGGCATAGCCCTGAATTTTCCAATGCGCAGCTCTTTGCAAAAGAGAGATATTGGCAAGGAAAAGCTGTCTTGTACCTTTGCATTTTTCTCCCAAACGAAGGACACTAGAAAGAAAATTTTAAAGCCTCCTGTTAGGCCATCATCTACACGGCATAGCCCTGAATTTTCCAATGCGCAGCTCTTTGCAAAAGAGAGATATTGGCAAGGAAAAGCTGTCTTGTACCTTTGCATTTTTCTCCCAAACGAAGGACACTAGAAAGAAAATTTTAAAGCCTCCTGTTAGGCCATCATCTACACGGCATAGCCCTGAATTTTCCAATGCGCAGCTCTTTGCAAAAGAAAGATATTGGCAAGGAAAAGCTGTCTTGTACCTTTGCATTTTTCTCCCAAACGAAGGACACTAGAAAGAAAATTTTAAAGCCTCCTGTTAGGCCATCATCTACACGGCATAGCCCTGAATTTTCCAATGCGCAGCTTTGTGCAAAAGAGAGATATTGGCAAGGAAAAGCTGTCTTGTACCATTGGATTTTTCTCCCAAACGAAGGACACTACAATGAAAATTTTAAAGCCTCCTGTTAGTGCTTCATCTACACGGTATAGCCCTGAATTTTCCAATGCGTAGCTCTTTGCAAAAGAGAGATATTGGCAAGGAAAAGATGTCTTGTACCTTTGCATTTTTCTCCCAAACGAAGGACACTAGAAAGAAAATTTTAAAGCCTCCTGTTAGGCCATCATCTACACGGCATAGCCCTGAATTTTCCAATGCGCAGCTTTATGCAAAAGAGAGATATTGGCAAGGAAAAGCTGTCTTGTACCTTTGCATTTTTCTCCCAAACGAAGGACACTAGAAAGAAAATTTTAAAGCCTCCTGTTAGGCCATCATCTACACGGCATAGCCCTGAATTTTCCAATGCGCAGCTCTTTGCAAAAGAGAGATATTGGCAAGGAAAAGCTGTCTTGTACCTTTGCATTTTTCTCCCAAACGAAGGACACTAGAAAGAAAATTTTAAAGCCTCCTGTTAGGACATCTTCTACACGGCATAGCCCTGAATTTTCCAATGCGCAGCTCTTTGCAAAAGAGAGATATTGCTAAGGAAAAGCTGTCTTGTACCTTTGCATTTTTCTCCCAAACGAAGAACACTAGAATGAAAATTTTAAAGCCTCCTGTTAGTGCTTCATCTACACGGTATAGCCCTGAATTTTCCAATGCGTAGCTCTTTGCAAAAGAGAGATATTGGCAAGGAAAAGCTGTCTTGTACCTTTGCATTTTTCTCCCAAACGAAGGACACTAGAAAGAAAATTTTAAAGCCCCCTGTTAGGCCATCATCTACACGGCATAGCCCTGAATTTTCCACAGCGCAGCTCTTTGCAAAAGAGAGATATTGGCAAGGAAAAGCTGTCTTGTACCTTTGCATATTTCTCCCAAACGAAGGACACTAGAAAGAAAATTTTAAAGCCTCCTGTTAGGGCATCATCTACACGGCATAGCCCTGAATTTTCCAATGCGCAGCTCTTTGCAAAAGAGAGATATTGGCAAGGAAAAGCTGTCTTGTACCTTTGCATTTTTCTCCCAAACGAAGGACACTAGAATGAAAATTTTAAAGCCTCCTGTTAGTGCTTCATCTACACGGTATAGCCCTGAATTTTCCAATGCGCAGCTCTTTGCAAAAGAGAGATATTGGCAAGGAAAAGCTGTCTTGTACCTTTGCATTTTTCTCCCAAACGAAGGACACTAGAAAGAAAATTTTAAAGCCTCCTTTTAGGCCATCATCTACACGGCATAGCCCTGAATTTTCCAATGCGCAGCTCTTTGCAAAAGAGAGATATTGGCAAGGAAAAGCTGTCTTGTACCTTTGCATTTTTCTCCCAAACGAAGGACAGTAGAAAGAACATTTTAAAGCCTCCTGTTAGGCCATCATCTACACGGCATAGCCCTGAATTTTCCAATGCGCAGCTCTTTGCAAAAGAGAGATATTGGCAAGGAAAAGCTGTCTTGTACCTTTGCATTTTTCTCCCAAACGAAGGACACTAGAAAGAAAATTTTAAAGCTTCCTGTTAGGCCATCATCTACACGGCATAGCCCTGAATTTTCCAATGCGCAGCTCTTTGCAAAAGAGAGATATTGGCAAGGAAAAGCTGTCTTATACCTTAGCATTTTTCTCCCAAACGAAGGAAAATAGATAGAAAATTTTAAAGCCTCCTGTTAGGCCATCATCTACACGGCATAGCCCTGAATTTTCCAATGCGCAGCTCTTTGCAAAAGAGAGATATTGGCAAGGAAAAGCTGTCTTGTACCTTTGCATTTTTCTCCCAAACGAAGGACACTAGAAAGAAAATTTTAAAGCCTCCTGTTAGGCCATCATCTACACGGCATAGCCCTGAATTTTCCAATGCGCAGCTCTTTGCAAAAGAGAGATATTGGCAAGGAAAAGCTGTCTTGTACCTTTGCATTTTTCTCCCAAACGAAGGACACTAGAAAGAGAATTTTAAAGCCTCCTGTTAGGCCATCATCTACACGGCATAGCCCTGAATTTTCCAATGCGTAGCTCTTTGCAAAAGAGAGATATTGGCAAGGAAAAGCTGTCTTGTACCTTTGCATTTTTCTCCCAAACGAAGGACACTAGAAAGAAAATTTTAAAGCCTCCTGTTACGCCATCATCTACACGGCATAGCCCTGAATTTTCCAATGCGCAGCTCTTTGCAAAAGAGAGATATTGGCAAGGAAAAGCTGTCTTGTACCTTTGCATTTTTCTCCCAAACGAAGGACACTAGAAAGAAAATTTTAAAGCCTCCTGTTAGGCCATCATCTACACGGCATAGCCCTGAATTTTCCAATGCGCAGCTCTTTGCAAAAGAGAGATATTGGCAAGGAAAAGCTGTCTTGTACCTTTGCATTTTTCTCCCAAACGAAGGACACTAGAAAGAAAATTTTAAAGCCTCCTGTTAGGCCATCATCTACACGGCATAGCCCTGAATTTTCCAATGCGCAGCTCTTTGCAAAAGAGAGATATTGGCAAGGAAAAGCTGTCTTGTACCTTTGCATTTTTCTCCCAAACGAAGGACACTAGAAAGAAAATTTTAAAGCCTCCTGTTAGGCCATCATCTACACGGCATAGCCCTGAATTTTCCAATGCGCAGCTCTTTGCAAAAGAGAGATATTGGCAAGGAAAAGCTGTCTTGTACCTTTGCATTTTTCTCCCAAACGAAGGACACTAGAAAGAAAATTTTAAAGCCTCCTGTTAGGCCATCATCTACACGGCATAGCCCTGAATTTTCCAATGCGCAGCTTTGTGCAAAAGAGAGATATTGGCAAGGAAAAGCTGTCTTGTACCATTGGATTTTTCTCCCAAACGAAGGACACTAGAAAGAAAATTTTAAAGCCTCCTGTTAAGCCATCATCTACACGGCATAGCCCTGAATTTTCCAATGCGCAGCTCTTTGCAAAAGAGAGATATTGGCAAGGAAAAGCTGTCTTGTACCTTTGCATTTTTCTCCCAAAGGAAGGACACTAGAAAGAAAATTTTAAAGCCTCCTGTTAGGCCATCATCTACACGGCATAGCCCTGAATTTTCCAATGCGCAGCTCTTTGCAAAAGAGAGATATTGGCAAGGAAAAGCTGTCTTGTACCTTTGCATTTTTCTCCCAAACGAAGGACACTAGAAAGAAAATTTTAAAGCCTCCTGTTAGGCCATCATCTACACGGCATAGCCCTGAATTTTCCAATGCGCAGCTTTGTGCAAAAGAGAGATATTGGCAAGGAAAAGCTGTCTTGTACCATTGGATTTTTCTCCCAAACGAAGGACACTAGAATGAAAATTTTAAAGCCTCCTGTTAGTGCTTCATCTACACGGTATAGCCCAGAATTTTCCAATGCGTAGCTCTTTGCAAAAGAGAGATATTGGCAAGGAAAAGCTGTCTTGTACCTTTGCATTTTTCTCCCAAACGAAGGACACTAGAAATAAAATTTTAAAGCCTCCTGTTAGGCCATCATCTACACGGCATAGCCCTGAATTTTCCAATGCGCAGCTCTTTGCAAAAGAGAGATATTGGCAAGGAAAAGCTGTCTTGTACCTTTGCATTTTTCTCCCAAACGAAGGACACTAGAAAGAAAATTTTAAAGCCTCCTGTTAGGCCATCATCTACACGGCATAGCCCTAAATTTTCCAATGCGCAGCTCTTTGCAAAAGAGAGATATTGGCAAGGAAAAGCTGTCTTGTACCTTTGCATTTTTCTCCCAAACGAAGGACACTAGAAAGAAAATTTTAAAGCCTCCTGTTAGGCCATCATCTACACGGCATAGCCCTGAATTTTCCAATGCGCAGCTCTTTGCAAAAGAGAGATATTGGCAAGGAAAAGCTGTCTTGTACCTTTGCATTTTTCTCCCAAACGAAGGACACTAGAAAGAAAATTTTAAAGCCTCCTGTTAGGCCATCATCTACACGGCATAGCCCTGAATTTTCCAATGCGCAGCTTTATGCAAAAGAGAGATATTGGCAAGGAAAAGCTGTCTTGTACCTTTGCATTTTTCTCCCAAACGAAGGACACTAGAAAGAAAATTTTAAAGCCTCCTGTTAGGCCATCATCTACACGGCATAGCCCTGAATTTTCCAATGCGCAGCTCTTTGCAAAAGAGAGATATTGGCAAGGAAAAGCTGTCTTGTACCTTTGCATTTTTCTCCCAAACGAAGGACACTAGAAAGAAAATTTTAAAGCCTCCTGTTAGGACATCATCTACACGGCATAGCCCTGAATTTTCCAATGCGCAGCTCTTTGCAAAAGAGAGATATTGCTAAGGAAAAGCTGTCTTGTACCTTTGCATTTTTCTCCCAAACGAAGGACACTAGAAAGAAAATTTTAAAGCCCCCTGTTAGGCCATCATCTACACGGCATAGCCCTGAATTTTCCACAGCGCATCTCTTTGCAAAAGAGAGATATTGGCAAGGAAAAGCTTTCTTGTACCTTTGCATATTTCTCCCAAACGAAGGACACTAGAAAGAAAATTTTAAAGCCTCCTGTTAGGGCATCATCTACACGGCATAGCCCTGAATTTTCCAATGCGCAGCTCTTTGCAAAAGAGAGATATTGGCAAGGAAAAGCTGTCTTGTACCTTTGCATTTTTCTCCCAAACGAAGGACACTAGAATGAAAATTTTAAAGCCTCCTGTTAGTGCTTCATCTACACGGTATAGCCCTGAATTTTCCAATGCGCAGCTCTTTGCAAAAGAGAGATATTGGCAAGGAAAAGCTGTCTTGTACCTTTGCATTTTTCTCCCAAACGAAGGACACTAGAAAGAAAATTTTAAAGCCTCCTTTTAGGCCATCATCTACACGGCATAGCCCTGAATTTTCCAATGCGCAGCTCTTTGCAAAAGAGAGATATTGGCAAGGAAAAGCTGTCTTGTACCTTTGCATTTTTCTCCCAAACGAAGGACAGTAGAAAGAACATTTTAAAGCCTCCTGTTAGGCCATCATCTACACGGCATAGCCCTGAATTTTCCAATGCGCAGCTCTTTGCAAAAGAGAGATATTGGCAAGGAAAAGCTGTCTTGTACCTTTGCATTTTTCTCCCAAACGAAGGACACTAGAAAGAAAATTTTAAAGCTTCCTGTTAGGCCATCATCTACACGGCATAGCCCTGAATTTTCCAATGCGCAGCTCTTTGCAAAAGAGAGATATTGGCAAGGAAAAGCTGTCTTATACCTTAGCATTTTTCTCCCAAACGAAGGAAAATAGAAAGAAAATTTTAAAGCCTCCTGTTAGGCCATCATCTACACGGCATAGCCCTGAATTTTCCAATGCGCAGCTCTTTGCAAAAGAGAGATATTGGCAAGGAAAAGCTGTCTTGTACCTTTGCATTTTTCTCCCAAACGAAGGACACTAGAAAGAAAATTTTAAAGCCTCCTGTTAGGCCATCATCTACACGGCATAGCCCTGAATTTTCCAATGCGCAGCTCTTTGCAAAAGAGAGATATTGGCAAGGAAAAGCTGTCTTGTACCTTTGCATTTTTCTCCCAAACGAAGGACACTAGAAAGAGAATTTTAAAGCCTCCTGTTAGGCCATCATCTACACGGCATAGCCCTGAATTTTCCAATGCGCAGCTCTTTGCAAAAGAGAGATATTGGCAAGGAAAAGCTGTCTTGTACCTTTGCATTTTTCTCCCAAACGAAGGACACTAGAAAGAAAATTTTAAAGCCTCCTGTTAGGCCATCATCTACACGGCATAGCCCTGAATTTTCCAATGCGCAGCTCTTTGCAAAAGAGAGATATTGGCAAGGAAAAGCTGTCTTGTACCTTTGCATTTTTCTCCCAAACGAAGGACACTAGAAAGAAAATTTTAAAGCCTCCTGTTAGGCCATCATCTACACGGCATAGCCCTGAATTTTCCAATGCGCAGCTCTTTGCAAAAGAGAGATATTGGCAAGGAAAAGCTGTCTTGTACCTTTGCATTTTTCTCCCAAACGAAGGACACTAGAAAGAAAATTTTAAAGCCTCCTGTTAGGCCATCATCTACACGGCATAGCCCTGAATTTTCCAATGCGCAGCTCTTTGCAAAAGAGAGATATTGGCAAGGAAAAGCTGTCTTGTACCTTTGCATTTTTCTCCCAAACGAAGGACACTAGAAAGAAAATTTTAAAGCCTCCTGTTAGGCCATCATCTACACGGCATAGCCCTGAATTTTCCAATGCGCAGCTCTTTGCAAAAGAGAGATATTGGCAAGGAAAAGCTGTCTTGTACCTTTGCATTTTTCTCCCAAACGAAGGACACTAGAAAGAAAATTTTAAAGCCTCCTGTTAGGCCATCATCTACACGGCATAGCCCTGAATTTTCCAATGCGCAGCTTTGTGCAAAAGAGAGATATTGGCAAGGAAAAGCTGTCTTGTACCATTGGATTTTTCTCCCAAACGAAGGACACTAGAAAGAAAATTTTAAAGCCTCCTGTTAAGCCATCATCTACACGGCATAGCCCTGAATTTTCCAATGCGCAGCTCTTTGCAAAAGAGAGATATTGGCAAGGAAAAGCTGTCTTGTACCTTTGCATTTTTCTCCCAAAGGAAGGACACTAGAAAGAAAATTTTAAAGCCTCCTGTTAGGCCATCATCTACACGGCATAGCCCTGAATTTTCCAATGCGCAGCTCTTTGCAAAAGAGAGATATTGGCAAGGAAAAGCTGTCTTGTACCTTTGCATTTTTCTCCCAAACGAAGGACACTAGAAAGAAAATTTTAAAGCCTCCTGTTAGGCCATCATCTACACGGCATAGCCCTGAATTTTCCAATGCGCAGCTTTGTGCAAAAGAGAGATATTGGCAAGGAAAAGCTGTCTTGTACCATTGGATTTTTCTCCCAAACGAAGGACACTAGAATGAAAATTTTAAAGCCTCCTGTTAGTGCTTCATCTACACGGTATAGCCCAGAATTTTCCAATGCGTAGCTCTTTGCAAAAGAGAGATATTGGCAAGGAAAAGCTGTCTTGTACCTTTGCATTTTTCTCCCAAACGAAGGACACTAGAAATAAAATTTTAAAGCCTCCTGTTAGGCCATCATCTACACGGCATAGCCCTGAATTTTCCAATGCGCAGCTCTTTGCAAAAGAGAGATATTGGCAAGGAAAAGCTGTCTTGTACCTTTGCATTTTTCTCCCAAACGAAGGACACTAGAAAGAAAATTTTAAAGCCTCCTGTTAGGCCATCATCTACACGGCATAGCCCTAAATTTTCCAATGCGCAGCTCTTTGCAAAAGAGAGATATTGGCAAGGAAAAGCTGTCTTGTACCTTTGCATTTTTCTCCCAAACGAAGGACACTAGAATGAAAATTTTAAAGCCTCCTGTTAGTGCTTCATCTACACGGTATAGCCCAGAATTTTCCAATGCGTAGCTCTTTGCAAAAGAGAGATATTGGCAAGGAAAAGCTGTCTTGTACCTTTGCATTTTTCTCCCAAACGAAGGACACTAGAAATAAAATTTTAAAGCCTCCTGTTAGGCCATCATCTACACGGCATAGCCCTGAATTTTCCAATGCGCAGCTCTTTGCAAAAGAGAGATATTGGCAAGGAAAAGCTGTCTTGTACCTTTGCATTTTTCTCCCAAACGAAGGACACTAGAAAGAAAATTTTAAAGCCTCCTGTTAGGCCATCATCTACACGGCATAGCCCTAAATTTTCCAATGCGCAGCTCTTTGCAAAAGAGAGATATTGGCAAGGAAAAGCTGTCTTGTACCTTTGCATTTTTCTCCCAAACGAAGGACACTAGAAAGAAAATTTTAAAGCCTCCTGTTAGGCCATCATCTACACGGCATAGCCCTGAATTTTCCAATGCGCAGCTCTTTGCAAAAGAGAGATATTGGCAAGGAAAAGCTGTCTTGTACCTTTGCATTTTTCTCCCAAACGAAGGACACTAGAAAGAAAATTTTAAAGCCTCCTGTTAGGCCATCATCTACACGGCATAGCCCTGAATTTTCCAATGCGCAGCTTTATGCAAAAGAGAGATATTGGCAAGGAAAAGCTGTCTTGTACCTTTGCATTTTTCTCCCAAACGAAGGACACTAGAAAGAAAATTTTAAAGCCTCCTGTTAGGCCATCATCTACACGGCATAGCCCTGAATTTTCCAATGCGCAGCTCTTTGCAAAAGAGAGATATTGGCAAGGAAAAGCTGTCATGTACCTTTGCATTTTTCTCCCAAACGAAGGACACTAGAAAGAAAATTTTAAAGCCTCCTGTTAGGACATCATCTACACGGCATAGCCCTGAATTTTCCAATGCGCAGCTCTTTGCAAAAGAGAGATATTGCTAAGGAAAAGCTGTCTTGTACCTTTGCATTTTTCTCCCAAACGAAGGACACTAGAAAGAAAATTTTAAAGCCCCCTGTTAGGCCATCATCTACACGGCATAGCCCTGAATTTTCCACAGCGCAGCTCTTTGCAAAAGAGAGATATTGGCAAGGAAAAGCTGTCTTGTACCTTTGCATATTTCTCCCAAACGAAGGACACTAGAAAGAAAATTTTAAAGCCTCCTGTTAGGGCATCATCTACACGGCATAGCCCTGAATTTTCCAATGCGCAGCTCTTTGCAAAAGAGAGATATTGGCAAGGAAAAGCTGTCTTGTACCTTTGCATTTTTCTCCCAAACGAAGGACACTAGAATGAAAATTTTAAAGCCTCCTGTTAGTGCTTCATCTACACGGTATAGCCCTGAATTTTCCAATGCGCAGCTCTTTGCAAAAGAGAGATATTGGCAAGGAAAAGCTGTCTTGTACCTTTGCATTTTTCTCCCAAACGAAGGACACTAGAAAGAAAATTTTAAAGCCTCCTTTTAGGCCATCATCTACACGGCATAGCCCTGAATTTTCCAATGCGCAGCTCTTTGCAAAAGAGAGATATTGGCAAGGAAAAGCTGTCTTGTACCTTTGCATTTTTCTCCCAAACGAAGGACAGTAGAAAGAACATTTTAAAGCCTCCTGTTAGGCCATCATCTACACGGCATAGCCCTGAATTTTCCAATGCGCAGCTCTTTGCAAAAGAGAGATATTGGCAAGGAAAAGCTGTCTTGTACCTTTGCATTTTTCTCCCAAACGAAGGACACTAGAAAGAAAATTTTAAAGCTTCCTGTTAGGCCATCATCTACACGGCATAGCCCTGAATTTTCCAATGCGCAGCTCTTTGCAAAAGAGAGATATTGGCAAGGAAAAGCTGTCTTATACCTTAGCATTTTTCTCCCAAACGAAGGAAAATAGAAAGAAAATTTTAAAGCCTCCTGTTAGGCCATCATCTACACGGCATAGCCCTGAATTTTCCAATGCGCAGCTCTTTGCAAAAGAGAGATATTGGCAAGGAAAAGCTGTCTTGTACCTTTGCATTTTTCTCCCAAACGAAGGACACTAGAAAGAAAATTTTAAAGCCTCCTGTTAGGCCATCATCTACACGGCATAGCCCTGAATTTTCCAATGCGCAGCTCTTTGCAAAAGAGAGATATTGGCAAGGAAAATCTGTCTTGTACCTTTGCATTTTTCTCCCAAACGAAGGACACTAGAAAGAAAATTTTAAAGCCTCCTGTTAGGCCATCATCTACACGGCATAGCCCTGAATTTTCCAATGCGCAGCTCTTTGCAAAAGAGAGATATTGGCAAGGAAAAGCTGTCTTGTACCTTTGCATTTTTCTCCCAAACGAAGGACACTAGAAAGAAAATTTTAAAGCCTCCTGTTAGGCCATCATCTACACGGCATAGCCCTGAATTTTCCAATGCGCAGCTCTTTGCAAAAGAGAGATATTGGCAAGGAAAAGCTGTCTTGTACCTTTGCATTTTTCTCCCAAACGAAGGACACTAGAAAGAAAATTTTAAAGCCTCCTGTTAGGCCATCATCTACACGGCATAGCCCTGAATTTTCCAATGCGCAGCTCTTTGCAAAAGAGAGATATTGGCAAGGAAAAGCTGTCTTGTACCTTTGCATTTTTCTCCCAAACGAAGGACACTAGAAAGAAAATTTTAAAGCCTCCTGTTAGGCCATCATCTACACGGCATAGCCCTGAATTTTCCAATGCGCAGCTTTGTGCAAAAGAGAGATATTGGCAAGGAAAAGCTGTCTTGTACCATTGGATTTTTCTCCCAAACGAAGGACACTAGAAAGAAAATTTTAAAGCCTCCTGTTAAGCCATCATCTACACGGCATAGCCCTGAATTTTCCAATGCGCAGCTCTTTGCAAAAGAGAGATATTGGCAAGGAAAAGCTGTCTTGTACCTTTGCATTTTTCTCCCAAAGGAAGGACACTAGAAAGAAAATTTTAAAGCCTCCTGTTAGGCCATCATCTACACGGCATAGCCCTGAATTTTCCAATGCGCAGCTCTTTGCAAAAGAGAGATATTGGCAAGGAAAAGCTGTCTTGTACCTTTGCATTTTTCTCCCAAACGAAGGACACTAGAAAGAAAATTTTAAAGCCTCCTGTTAGGCCATCATCTACACGGCATAGCCCTGAATTTTCCAATGCGCAGCTTTGTGCAAAAGAGAGATATTGGCAAGGAAAAGCTGTCTTGTACCATTGGATTTTTCTCCCAAACGAAGGACACTAGAATGAAAATTTTAAAGCCTCCTGTTAGTGCTTCATCTACACGGTATAGCCCAGAATTTTCCAATGCGTAGCTCTTTGCAAAAGAGAGATATTGGCAAGGAAAAGCTGTCTTGTACCTTTGCATTTTTCTCCCAAACGAAGGACACTAGAAATAAAATTTTAAAGCCTCCTGTTAGGCCATCATCTACACGGCATAGCCCTGAATTTTCCAATGCGCAGCTCTTTGCAAAAGAGAGATATTGGCAAGGAAAAGCTGTCTTGTACCTTTGCATTTTTCTCCCAAACGAAGGACACTAGAAAGAAAATTTTAAAGCCTCCTGTTAGGCCATCATCTACACGGCATAGCCCTAAATTTTCCAATGCGCAGCTCTTTGCAAAAGAGAGATATTGGCAAGGAAAAGCTGTCTTGTACCTTTGCATTTTTCTCCCAAACGAAGGACACTAGAAAGAAAATTTTAAAGCCTCCTGTTAGGCCATCATCTACACGGCATAGCCCTGAATTTTCCAATGCGCAGCTCTTTGCAAAAGAGAGATATTGGCAAGGAAAAGCTGTCTTGTACCTTTGCATTTTTCTCCCAAACGAAGGACACTAGAAAGAAAATTTTAAAGCCTCCTGTTAGGCCATCATCTACACGGCATAGCCCTGAATTTTCCAAGGCGCAGCTTTGTGCAAAAGAGAGATATTGGCAAGGAAAAGCTGTCTTGTACCATTGGATTTTTCTCCCAAACGAAGGACACTAGAATGAAAATTTTAAAGCCTCCTGTTAGTGCTTCATCTACACGGTATAGCCCAGAATTTTCCAATGCGTAGCTCTTTGCAAAAGAGAGATATTGGCAAGGAAAATCTGTCTTGTACCTTTGCATTTTTCTCCCAAACGAAGGACACTAGAAAGAAAATTTTAAAGCCTCCTGTTAGGCCATCATCTACACGGCATAGCCCTGAATTTTCCAATGCGCAGCTCTTTGCAAAAGAGAGATATTGGCAAGGAAAAGCTGTCTTGTACCTTTGCATTTTTCTCCCAAACGAAGGACACTAGAAAGAAAATTTTAAAGCCTCCTGTTAGGCCATCATCTACACGGCATAGCCCTGAATTTTCCAATGCGCAGCTCTTTGCAAAAGAGAGATATTGGCAAGGAAAAGCTGTCTTGTACCTTTGCATTTTTCTCCCAAACGAAGGACACTAGAATGAAAATTTTAAAGCCTCCTGTTAGGCCATTACCTACACGGCATAGCCCTGAATTTTCCAATGCGCAGCTCTTTGCAAAAGAGAGATATTGGCAAGGAAAAGCTGTCTTGTACCTTTGCATTTTTCTCCCAAACGAAGGACACTAGAAAGAAAATTTTAAAGCCTCCTGTTAGGCCATCATCTACACGGCATAGCCCTGAATTTTCCAATGCGCAGCTTTGTGCAAAAGAGAGATATTGGCAAGGAAAAGCTGTCTTGTACCATTGGATTTTTCTCCCAAACGAAGGACACTACAATGAAAATTTTAAAGCCTCCTGTTAGGCCATCATCTACATGGCATAGCCCTGAATTTTCCAATGCGCAGCTTTGTGCAAAAGAGAGATATTAGCAAGGAAAAGCTGTCTTGTACCATTGGATTTTTCTCTCAAACGAAGGACACTAGAATGAAAATTTTAAAGCCTCCTGTTAATGCTTCATCTACACGGTATAGCCCAGAATTTTCCAATGCGTAGCTCTTTGCAAAAGAGAGATATTGGCAAGGAAAAGCTGTCTTGTACCTCTGCATTTTTCTCCCAAACGAAGGACACTAGAAAGAAAATTTTAAAGCCTCCTGTTAGGCCATCATCTACACGGCATAGCCCTGAATTTTCCAATGCGCAGCTCTTTGCAAAAGAGAGATATTGGCAAGGAAAAGCTGTCTTGTACCTTTGCATTTTTCTCCCAAACGAAGGACACTAGAAAGAACATTTTAAAGCCTCCTGTTAGGCCATCATCTACACGGCATAGCCCTGAATTTTCCAATGCGCAGCTCTTTGCAAAAGAGAGATATTGGCAAGGAAAAGCTGTCTTGTACCTTTGCATTTTTGTCCCAAACGAAGGACACTAGAAAGAAAATTTTAAAGCCTCCTGTTAGGCCATCATCTACACGGCATATCCCTGAATTTTCCAATGCGCAGCTCTTTGCAAAAGAGAGATATTGGCAAGGAAAAGCTGTCTTGTACCTTTGCATTTTTCTCCCAAACGAAGGACACTAGAAAGAAAATTTTAAAGCCTCCTGTTAGGCCATCATCTGCACGGAATGGCCCTGAATTTTCCAATGCGCAGCTCTTTGCAAAAGAGAGATATTGGCAAGGAAAAGCTGTCTTGTACCTTTGCATTTTTCTCCCAAACGAAGGGCACTAGAAAGAAAATTTTAAAGCCTCCTGTTAGGCCATCATCTACACGGCATAGCCCTGAATTTTCCAATGCGCAGCTCTTTGCAAAAGAGAGATATTGGCAAGGAAAAGCTGTCTTGTACCTTTGCATTTTTCTCCCAAACGAAGGACACTAGAAAGAAAATTTTAAAGCCTCCTGTTAGGCCATCATCTACACGGCATAGCCCTGAATTTTCCAATGCGCAGCTCTTTGCAAAAGAGAGATATTGGCAAGGAAAAGCTGTCTTGTACCTTTGCATTTTTCTCCCAAACGAAGGACACTAGAAAGAAAATTTTAAAGCCTCCTGTTAGGCCATCATCTACACGGCATAGCCCTGAATTTTCCAATGCGCAGCTCTTTGCAAAAGAGAGATATTGGCAAGGAAAAGCTGTCTTGTACTTTGCATTTTTCTCCCAAACGAAGGTGACTACAAAGAAAATTTTAAAGGCTCCTGTTAGGCCATCATCTACACGGCATAGCCCTGAATTTTCCAATGCGCAGCTCTTTGCAAAAGAGAGATATTGGCAAGGAAAAGCTGTCTTGTACCTTTGCATTTTTCTCCCAAACGAAGGACACTAGAAAGAAAATTTTAAAGCCTCCTGTTAGGCCATCACCTACACGGCATAGCCCTGAATTTTCCAATGCGCAGCTCTTTGCAAAAGAGAGATATTGGCAAGGAAAAGCTGTCTTGTACCTTTGCATTTTTCTCCCAAACGAAGGACACTACAAAGAAAATTTTAAAGGCTCCTGTTAGGCCATCATCTACACGGCATAGCCCTGAATTTTCCAATGCGCAGCTCTTTGCAAAAGAGAGATATTGGCAAGGAAAAGCTGTCTTGTACCTTTGCATTTTTCTCCCAAACGAAGGACACTAGAAAGAAAATTTTAAAGCCTCCTGTTAGGCCATCACCTACACGGCATAGCCCTGAATTTTCCAATGCGCAGCTCTTTGCAAAAGAGAGATATTGGCAAGGAAAAGCTGTCTTGTACCTTTGCATTTTTCTCCCAAACGAAGGACACTAGAAAGAAAATTTTAAAGCCTCCTGTTAGGCCATCACCTACACGGCATAGCCCTGAATTTTCCAATGCGCAGCTTTGTGCAAAAGAGAGATATTGGCAAGGAAAAGCTGTCTTGTACCATTGGATTTTTCTCCCAAACGAAGGACACTACAATGAAAATTTTAAAGCCTCCTGTTAGTGCTTCATCTACACGGTATAGCCCTGAATTTTCCAATGCGTAGCTCTTTGCAAAAGAGAGATATTGGCAAGGAAAAGCTGTCTTGTACCTTTGCATTTTTCTCCCAAACGAAGGACACTAGAAAGAAAATTTTAAAGCCTCCTGCTAGGCCATCATCTACACGGCATAGCCCTGAATTTTCCAATGCGCAGCTCTTTGCAAAAGAGAGATATTGGCAAGGAAAAGCTGTCTTGTACCTTTGCATTTTTCTCCCAAACGAAGGACACTAGAAAGAAAATTTTAAAGCCTCCTGTTAGGCCATCATCTACACGGCATAGCCCTGAATTTTCCAATGCGCAGCTCTTTGCAAAAGAGAGATATTGGCAAGGAAAAGCTGTCTTGTACCTTTGCATTTTTCTCCCAAACGAAGGACACTAGAAAGAACATTTTAAAGCCTCCTGTTAGGTCATCATCTACACGGCATAGCCCTGAATTTTCCAATGCGCAGCTCTTTGCAAAAGAGAGATATTGGCAAGGAAAAGCTGTCTTGTACCTTTGCATTTTTCTCCCAAACGAAGGACACTAGAAAGAAAATTTTAAAGCCTCCTGTTAGGCCACCATCTACACGGCATAGCCCTGAATTTTCCAATGCGCAGCTTTGTGCAAAAGAGAGATATTGGCAAGGAAAAGCTGTTTTGTACCATTGGATTTTTCTCCCAAACGAAGGACACTAGAATGAATATTTTAAAGCCTCCTGTTAGTGCTTCATCTACACGGTATAGCCCAGAATTTTCCAATGCGTAGCTCTTTGCAAAAGAGAGATATTGGCAAGGAAAAGCTGTCTTGTACCTTTGCATTTTTCTCCCAAACGAAGGACACTAGAAAGAAAATTTTAAAGCCTCCTGTTAGGCCATCATCTACACGGCATAGCCCTGAATTTTCCAATGCGCAGCTCTTAGCAAAAGAGAGATATTGGCAAGGAAATGCTGTCTTGTACCTTTGCATTTTTCTCCCAAACGAAGGACACTAGAAAGAAAATTTTAAAGCCTCCTGTTAGGCCATCATCTACACGGCATAGCCCTGAATTTTCCAATGCGCAGCTCTTTGCAAAAGAGAGATATTGGCAAGGAAAAGCTGTCTTGTAACTTTGCATTTTTCTCCCAAACGAAGGACACTAGAAAGAAAATTTTAAAGCCTCCTGTTAGGCCATCATCTACACGGCATAGCCCTGAATTTTCCAATGCGCAGCTCTTTGCAAAAGAGAGATATTGGCAAGGAAAAGCTGTCTTGTACCTTTGCATTTTTCTCCCAAACGAAGGACACTAGAAAGAAAATTTTAAAGCCTCCAGTTAGGCCATCATCTACACGGCATAGCCCTGAATTTTCCAATGCGCAGCTCTTTGCAAAAGAGAGATATTGGCAAGGAAAAGCTGTCTTGTACCTTTGCATTTTTCTCCCAAACGAAGGACACTAGAAAGAAAATTTTAAAGCCTCCTGTTAGGCCATCATCTACACGGCATAGCCCTGAATTTTCCAATGCGCAGCTCTTTGCAAAAGAGAGATATTGGCAAGGAAAAGCTGTCTTGTACCTTTGCATTTTTCTCCAAACGAAGGACACTAGAAAGAAAATTTTAAAGCCTCCTGTTAGGCCATCATCTACACGGCATAGCCCTGAATTTTCCAATGCGCAGCTCTTTGCAAAAGAGAGATATTGGCAAGGAAAAGCTGTCTTGTACCTTTGCATTTTTCTCCCAAACGAAGGACACTAGAAAGAAAATTTTAAAGCCTCCTGTTAGGCCATCATCTACACGGCATAGCCCTGAATTTTCCAATGCGCAGCTCTTTGCAAAAGAGAGATATTGGCAAGGAAAAGCTGTCTTGTACTTTGCATTTTTCTCCCAAACGAAGGTGACTACAAAGAAAATTTTAAAGGCTCCTGTTAGGCCATCATCTACACGGCATAGCCCTGAATTTTCCAATGCGCAGCTCTTTGCAAAAGAGAGATATTGGCAAGGAAAAGCTGTCTTGTACCTTTGCATTTTTCTCCCAAACGAAGGACACTAGAAAGAAAATTTTAAAGCCTCCTGTTAGGCCATCACCTACACGGCATAGCCCTGAATTTTCCAATGCGCAGCTTTGTGCAAAAGAGAGATATTGGCAAGGAAAAGCTGTCTTGTACCATTGGATTTTTCTCCCAAACGAAGGACACTACAATGAAAATTTTAAAGCCTCCTGTTAGTGCTTCATCTACACGGTATAGCCCTGAATTTTCCAATGCGTAGCTCTTTGCAAAAGAGAGATATTGGCAAGGAAAAGCTGTCTTGTACCTTTGCATTTTTCTCCCAAACGAAGGACACTAGAAAGAAAATTTTAAAGCCTCCTGTTAAGCCATCATCTACACGGCATAGCCCTGAATTTTCCAATGCGCAGCTCTTTGCAAAAGAGAGATATTGGCAAGGAAAAGCTGTCTTGTACCTTTGCATTTTTCTCCCAAACGAAGGACACTAGAAAGAAAATTTTAAAGCCTCCTGTTAGGCCATCATCTACACGGCATAGCCCTGAATTTTCCAATGCGCAGCTCTTTGCAAAAGAGAGATATTGGCAAGGAAAAGCTGTCTTGTACCTTTGCATTTTTCTCCCAAACGAAGGACACTAGAAAGAAAATTTTAAAGCCTCCTGTTAGGCCATCATCTACACGGCATAGCCCTGAATTTTGCAATGCGTAGCTCTTTGCAAAAGAGAGATATTGGCAAGGAAAAGCTGTCTTGTACCTTTGCATTTTTCTCCCAAACGAAGGACACTAGAAAGAAAATTTTAAAGCCTCCTGTTAGGCCATCATCTACACGGCATAGCCCTGAATTTTCCAATGCGCAGCTCTTTGCAAAAGAAAGATATTGGCAAGGAAAAGCTGTCTTGTACCTTTGCATTTTTCTCCCAAACGAAGGACACTAGAAATAAAATGTTAAATCCTCCTGTTAGGCCATCATCTACACGGCAGAGCCCTGAATTTTCCAATGCGCAGCTCTTTGCAAAAGAGAGATATTGGCAAGGAAAAGCTGTCTTGTACCTTTGCATTTTTCTCCCAAACGAAGGACACTAGAAAGAAAATTTTAAAGCCTCCTGTTAGGCCATCATCTACACGGCATAGCCCTGAATTTTCCAATGCGCAGCTCTTAGCAAAAGAGAGATATTGGCAAGGAAATGCTGTCTTGTACCTTTGCATTTATCTCCCAAACGAAGGACACTAGAAAGAACATTTTAAAGCCTCCTGTTAGGCCATCATCTACACGGCATAGCCCTGAATTTTCCAATGCGCAGCTCTTTGCAAAAGAGAGATATTGGCAAAGAAAAGCTGTCTTGTACCTTTGCATTTTTCTCCCAAACGAAGGACACTAGAAAAAAAATTTTAAAGCCTCCTGTTAGGCCATCATCTACACGGCATAGCCCTGAATTTTCCAATGCGCAGCTCTTAGCAAAAGAGAGATATTGGCAAGGAAAAGCTGTCTTGTAACTTTGCATTTTTCTCCCAAACGAAGGACACTAGAAAGAAAATTTTAAAGCCTCCTGTTAGGCCATCATCTACACGGCATAGCCCTGAATTTTCCAATGCGCAGCTCTTTGCAAAAGAGAGATATTGGCAAGGAAAAGCTGTCTTGTACCTTTGCATTTTTCTCCCAAACGAAGGACACTAGAAAGAAAATTTTAAAGCCTCCTGTTAGGCCATCATCTACACGGCATAGCCCTGAATTTTCCAATGCGCAGCTCTTTGCAAAAGAGAGATATTGGCAAGGAAAAGCTGTCTTGTACCTTTGCATTTTTCTCCCAAACGAAGGACACTAGAAAGAAAATTTTAAAGCCTCCTGTTAGGCCATCATCTACACGGCATAGCCCTGAATTTTCCAATGCGCAGCTCTTTGCAAAAGAGAGATATTGGCAAGGAAAAGCTGTCTTGTACTTTGCATTTTTCTCCCAAACGAAGGTGACTACAAAGAAAATTTTAAAGGCTCCTGTTAGGCCATCATCTACACGGCATAGCCCTGAATTTTCCAATGCGCAGCTCTTTGCAAAAGAGAGATATTGGCAAGGAAAAGCTGTCTTGTACCTTTGCATTTTTCTCCCAAACGAAGGACACTAGAAAGAAAATTTTAAAGCCTCCTGTTAGGCCATCACCTACACGGCATAGCCCTGAATTTTCCAATGCGCAGCTCTTTGCAAAAGAGAGATATTGGCAAGGAAAAGCTGTCTTGTACCTTTGCATTTTTCTCCCAAACGAAGGACACTACAAAGAAAATTTTAAAGGCTCCTGTTAGGCCATCATCTACACGGCATAGCCCTGAATTTTCCAATGCGCAGCTCTTTGCAAAAGAGAGATATTGGCAAGGAAAAGCTGTCTTGTACCTTTGCATTTTTCTCCCAAACGAAGGACACTAGAAAGAAAATTTTAAAGCCTCCTGTTAGGCTATCACCTACACGGCATAGCCCTGAATTTTCCAATGCGCAGCTCTTTGCAAAAGAGAGATATTGGCAAGGAAAAGCTGTCTTGTACCTTTGCATTTTTCTCCCAAACGAAGGACACTAGAAAGAAAATTTTAAAGCCTCCTGTTAGGCCATCACCTACACGGCATAGCCCTGAATTTTCCAATGCGCAGCTTTGTGCAAAAGAGAGATATTGGCAAGGAAAATCTGTCTTGTACCTTTGGATTTTTCTCCCAAACGAAGGACACTACAATGAAAATTTTAAAGCCTCCTGTTAGTGCTTCATCTACACGGTATAGCCCTGAATTTTCCAATGCGTAGCTCTTTGCAAAAGAGAGATATTGGCAAGGAAAAGCTGTCTTGTACCTTTGCATTTTTCTCCCAAACGAAGGACACTAGAAAGAAAATTTTAAAGCCTCCTGTTAGGCCATCATCTACACGGCATAGCCCTGAATTTTCCAATGCGCAGCTCTTTGCAAAAGAGAGATATTGGCAAGGAAAAGCTGTCTTGTACCTTTGCATTTTCTCCCAAACGAAGGACACTAGAAAGAAAATTTTAAAGCCTCCTGTTAGGCCATCATCTACACGGCATAGCCCTGAATTTTCCAATGCGCAGCTCTTTGCAAAAGAGAGATATTGGCAAGGAAAAGCTGTCTTGTACCTTTGCATTTTTCTCCCAAACGAAGGACACTAGAAAGAAAATTTTAAAGCCTCCTGTTAGGCCATCATCTACACGGCATAGCCCTGAATTTTCCAATGCGCAGCTCTTTGCAAAAGAGAGATATTGGCAAGGAAAAGCTGTCTTGTACCTTTGCATTTTTCTCCCAAACGAAGGACACTAGAAAGAAAATTTTAAAGCCTCCTGTTAGGCCATCATCTACACGGCATAGCCCTGAATTTTCCAATGCGTAGCTCTTTGCAAAAGAGAGATATTGGCAAGGAAAAGCTGTCTTGTACCTTTGCATTTTTCTCCCAAACGAAGGACACTAGAAAGAAAATGTTAAAGCCTCCTGTTAGGCCATCATCTACACGGCATAGCCCTGAATTTTCCAATGCGCAGCTCTTTGCAAAAGAAATATATTGGCAAGGAAAAGCTGTCTTGTACCTTTGCATATTTCTCCTAAACGAAGGACACTAGAAAGAAAATGTTAAAGCCTCCTGTTAGGCCATCATCTACACGGCATAGCCCTGAATTTTCCAAGCGCAGCTTTATGCAAAAGAGAGATATTGGCAAGGAAAAGCTGTCTTGTACCTTTGCATTTTTCTCCCAAACGAAGGACACTAGAAAGAAAATTTTAAAGCCTCCTGTTAGGCCATCATCTACACGGCATGGCCCTGAATTTTCCAATGCGCAGCTCTTTGCAAAAGAGAGATATTGGCAAGGAAAAGCTGTCTTGTACCTTTGCATTTTTCTCCCAAACGAAGGACACTAGAAATAAAACGTTAAAGCCTCCTGTTAGGCCATCATCTACACGGCAGAGCCCTGAATTTTCCAATGCGCAGCTCTTTGCAAAAGAGAGATATTGGCAAGGAAAAGCTGTCTTGTACCTTTGCATTTTTCTCCCAAACGAAGGACACTAGAAAGAAAATTTTAAAGCCGCCTGTTAGGCCATCATCTACACGGCATAGCCCTGAATTTTCCAATGCGCAGCTCTTTGCAAAAGAGAGATATTGGCAAGGAAAAGCTGTCTTGTACCTTTGCATTTTTCTCCCAAACGAAGGACACTAGAAAGAAAATTTTAAAGCCTCCTGTTAGGCCATCATCTACACGGCATAGCCCTGAATTTTCCAATGCGCAGCTCTTTGCAAAAGAGAGATATTGGCAAGGAAAAGCTGTCTTGTACCTTTGCATTTTTCTCCCAAACGAAGGACACTAGAAAGAAAATTTTAAAGCCTCCTGTTAGGCCACCATCTACACGGCATAGCCCTGAATTTTCCAATGCGCAGCTTTGTGCAAAAGAGAGATATTGGCAAGGAAAAGCTGTTTTGTACCATTGGATTTTTCTCCCAAACGAAGGACACTAGAATGAATATTTTAAAGCCTCCTGTTAGTGCTTCATCTACACGGTATAGCCCAGAATTTTCCAATGCGTAGCTCTTTGCAAAAGAGAGATATTGGCAAGGAAAAGCTGTCTTGTACCTTTGCATTTTTCTCCCAAACGAAGGACACTAGAAAGAAAATTTTAAAGCCTCCTGTTAGGCCATCATCTACACGGCATAGCCCTGAATTTTCCAATGCGCAGCTCTTTGCAAAAGAGAGATATTGGCAAGGAAATGCTGTCTTGTACCTTTGCATTTTTCTCCCAAACGAAGGACACTAGAAAGAACATTTTAAAGCCTCCTGTTAGGCCATCATCTACACGGCATAGCCCTGAATTTTCCAATGCGCAGCTCTTTGCAAAAGAGAGATATTGGCAAAGAAAAGCTGTCTTGTACCTTTGCATTTTTGTCCCAAACGAAGGACACTAGAAAGAAAATTTTAAAGCCTCCTGTTAGGCCATCATCTACACGGCATATCCCTGAATTTTCCAATGCGCAGCTCTTTGCAAAAGAGAGATATTGGCAAGGAAAAGCTGTCTTGTACCTTTGCATTTTTCTCCCAAACGAAGGACACTAGAAAGAAAATTTTAAAGCCTCCTGTTAGGCCATCATCTACACGGCATGGCCCTGAATTTTCCAATGCGCAGCTCTTTGCAAAAGAGAGATATTGGCAAGGAAAAGCTGTCTTGTACCTTTGCATTTTTCTCCCAAACGAAGGACACTAGAAAGAAAATTTTAAAGCCTCCTGTTAGGCCATCATCTACACGGCATAGCCCTGAATTTTCCAATGCGCAGCTCTTTGCAAAAGAGAGATATTGGCCAGGAAAAGCTGTCTTGTACCTTTGCATTTTTCTCCCAAACGAAGGACACTAGAAAGAAAATTTTAAAGCCTCCTGTTAGGCCATCATCTACACGGCATAGCCCTGAATTTTCCAATACGCAGCTCTTTGCAAAAGAGAGATATTGGCAAGGAAAAGCTGTCTTGTACCTTTGCATTTTTCTCCCAAACGAAGGACACTAGAAAGAAAATTTTAAAGCCTCCTGTTAGGCCATCATCTACACGGCATAGCCCTGAATTTTCCAATGCGCAGCTCTTTGCAAAAGAGAGATATTGGCAAGGAAAAGCTGTCTTGTACCTTTGCATTTTTCTCCCAAACGAAGGACACTAGAAAGAAAATTTTAAAGCCTCCTGTTAGGCCATCATCTACACGGCATAGCCCTGAATTTTCCAATGCGCAGCTCTTTGCAAAAGAGAGATATTGGCAAGGAAAAGCTGTCTTGTACCTTTGCATTTTTCTCCCAAACGAAGGACACTAGAAAGAAAATTTTAAAGCCTCCTGTTAGGCCATCATCTACACGGCATAGCCCTGAATTTTCCAATGCGCAGCTTTGTGCAAAAGAGAGATATTGGCAAGGAAAAGCTGTCTTGTACCATTGGATTTTTCTCCCAAACGAAGGACACTACAATGAAAATTTTAAAGCCTTCTGTTAGTGCTTCATCTACACGGTATAGCCCTGAATTTTCCAATGCGTAGCTCTTTGCAAAAGAGAGATATTGGCAAGGAAAAGATGTCTTGTACCTTTGCATTTTTCTCCCAAACGAAGGACACTAGAAAGAAAATTTTAACGCTTCCTGTTAGGCCATCATCTACACGGCATAGCCCTGAATTTTCCAATGCGCAGCTCTTTGCAAAAGAGAGATATTGGCAAGGAAAAGCTGTCTTGTACCTTTGCATTTTTCTCCCAAACGAAGGACACTAGAAAGAAAATTTTAAAGCCTCCTTTTAGGCCATCATCTACACGGCATAGCCCTGAATTTTCCAATGCGCAGCTCTTTGCAAAAGAGAGATATTGGCAAGGAAAAGCTGTCTTGTACCTTTGCATTTTTCTCCCAAACGAAGGACAGTAGAAAGAACATTTTAAAGCCTCCTGTTAGGCCATCATCTACACGGCATAGCCCTGAATTTTCCAATGCGCAGCTCTTTGCAAAAGAGAGATATTAGCAAGGAAAAGCTGTCTTGTACCTTTGCATTTTTCTCCCAAACGAAGGACACTAGAAAGAAAATGTTAAAGCCTCCTGTTAGGCCATCATCTACACGGCATAGCCCTGAATTTTCCAATGCGCAGCTCTTTGCAAAAGAGAGATATTGCTAAGGAAAAGCTGTCTTGTACCTTTGCATTTTTCTCCCAAACGAAGGACACTAGAATGAAAATTTTAAAGCCTCCTGTTAGTGCTTCATCTACACGGTATAGCCCTGAATTTTCCAATGCGTAGCTCTTTGCAAAAGAGAGATATTGGCAAGGAAAAGCTGTCTTGTACCTTTGCATTTTTCTCCCAAACGAAGGACACTAGAAAGAAAATTTTAAAGCCTCCTGTTAGGCCATCATCTACACGGCATAGCCCTGAATTTTCCAATGCGCAGCTCTTTGCAAAAGAGAGATATTGCTAAGAAAAAGCTGTCTTGTACCTTTGCATTTTTCTCCCAAACGAAGGACACTAGAATGAAAATTTTAAAGCCTCCTGTTAGGGCATCATCTACACGGTATAGCCCTGAATTTTCCAATGCGCAGCTCTTTGCAAAAGAGAGATATTGGCAAGGAAAAGCTGTCTTGTACCTTTGCATTTTTCTCCCAAACGAAGGACACTAGAAAGAAAATTTTAAAGCCTCCTGTTAGGCCATCATCTACACGGCATAGCCCTGAATTTTCCAATGCGCAGCTCTTTGCAAAAGAGAGATATTGGCAGGGAAAAGCTGTCTTGTACCATTGGATTTTTCTCCCAAACGAAGGACACTAGAATGAAAATGTTAAAGCCTCCTGTTAGTGCTTCATCTACACGGTATAGCCCTGAATTTTCCAATGCGTAGCTCTTTGCAAAAGAGAGATACTGGCAAGGAAAAGCTGTCTTGTACCTTTGCATTTTTCTCCCAAACGAAGGACACTAGAATGAAAATTTTAAAGCCTCCTGTTAGTGCTTCATCTACACGGTATAGCCCTGAATTTTCCAATGCGTAGCTCTTTGCAAAAGAGAGATATTGGCAAGGAAAAGCTGTCTTGTACCTTTGCATATTTCTCCCAAACGAAGGACACTAGAAAGAAAATTTTAAAGCCTCCTGTTAGGCCATCATCTACACGGCATAGCCCTGAATTTTCCAATGCGCAGCTCTTTGCAAAAGAGAGATATTGGCAAGGAAAAGCTGTCTTGTACCTTTGCATTTTTCTCCCAAACGAAGGACACTAGAATGAAAATTTTAAAGCCTCCTGTTAGTGCTTCATCTACACGGTATAGCCCTGAATTTTCCAATGCGCAGCTCTTTGCAAAAGAGAGATATTGGCAAGGAAAAGCTGTCTTGTACCTTTGCATTTTTCTCCCAAACGAAGGACACTAGAAAGAAAATTTTAAAGCCTCCTTTTAGGCCATCATCTACACGGCATAGCCCTGAATTTTCCAATGCGCAGCTCTTTGCAAAAGAGAGATATTGGCAAGGAAAAGCTGTCTTGTACCTTTGCATTTTTCTCCCAAACGAAGGACAGTAGAAAGAACATTTTAAAGCCTCCTGTTAGGCCATCATCTACACGGCATAGCCCTGAATTTTCCAATGCGCAGCTCTTTGCAAAAGAGAGATATTAGCAAGGAAAAGCTGTCTTGTACCTTTGCATTTTTCTCCCAAACGAAGGACACTAGAAAGAAAATGTTAAAGCCTCCTGTTAGGCCATCATCTACACGGCATAGCCCTGAATTTTCCAATGCGCAGCTCTTTGCAAAAGAGAGATATTGCTAAGGAAAAGCTGTCTTGTACCTTTGCATTTTTCTCCCAAACGAAGGACACTAGAATGAAAATTTTAAAGCCTCCTGTTAGTGCTTCATCTACACGGTATAGCCCTGAATTTTCCAATGCATAGCTCTTTGCAAAAGAGAGATATTGGCAAGGAAAAGCTGTCTTGTACCTTTGCATTTTTCTCCCAAACGAAGGACACTAGAAAGAAAATTTTAAAGCCTCCTGTTAGGCCATCATCTACACGGCATAGCCCTGAATTTTCCAATGCGCAGCTCTTTGCAAAAGAGAGATATTGCTAAGAAAAAGCTGTCTTGTACCTTTGCATTTTTCTCCCAAACGAAGGACACTAGAATGAAAATTTTAAAGCCTCCTGTTAGGGCATCATCTACACGGTATAGCCCTGAATTTTCCAATGCGCAGCTCTTTGCAAAAGAGAGATATTGGCAAGGAAAAGCTGTCTTGTACCTTTGCATTTTTCTCCCAAACGAAGGACACTAGAAAGAAAATTTTAAAGCCTCCTGTTAGGCCATCATCTACACGGCATAGCCCTGAATTTTCCAATGCGCAGCTCTTTGCAAAAGAGAGATATTGGCAGGGAAAAGCTGTCTTGTACCATTGGATTTTTCTCCCAAACGAAGGACACTAGAATGAAAATGTTAAAGCCTCCTGTTAGTGCTTCATCTACACGGTATAGCCCTGAATTTTCCAATGCGTAGCTCTTTGCAAAAGAGAGATATTGGCAAGGAAAAGCTGTCTTGTACCTTTGCATTTTTCTCCCAAACGAAGGACACTAGAAAGAAAATTTTAAAGCCTCCTGTTAGGCCATCATCTACACGGCATAGCCCTGAATTTTCCAATGCGCAGCTTTGTGCAAAAGAGAGATATTGGCAAGGAAAAGCTGTCTTGTACCATTGGATTTTTCTCCCAAACGAAGGACACTACAATGAAAATTTTAAAGCCTTCTGTTAGTGCTTCATCTACACGGTATAGCCCTGAATTTTCCAATGCGTAGCTCTTTGCAAAAGAGAGATATTGGCAAGGAAAAGATGTCTTGTACCTTTGCATTTTTCTCCCAAACGAAGGACACTAGAAAGAAAATTTTAAAGCTTCCTGTTAGGCCATCATCTACACGGCATAGCCCTGAATTTTCCAATGCGCAGCTCTTTGCAAAAGAAAGATATTGGCAAGGAAAAGCTGTCTTGTACCTTTGCATATTTCTCCCAAACGAAGGACACTAGAAAGAAAATTTTAAAGCCTCCTGTTAGGCCATCATCTACACGGCATAGCCCTGAATTTTCCAATGCGCAGCTTTATGCAAAAGAGAGATATTGGCAAGGAAAAGCTGTCTTGTACCTTTGCATTTTTCTCCCAAACGAAGGACACTAGAAAGAAAATTTTAAAGCCTCCTGTTAGGCCATCATCTACACGGCATAGCCCTGAATTTTCCAATGCGCAGCTCTTTGCAAAAGAGAGATATTGGCAAGGAAAAACTGTCTTGTACCTTTGCATTTTTCTCCCAAACGAAGGACACTAGAAAGAAAATTTTAAAGCCTCCTATTAGGACATCATCTACACGGCATAGCCCTGAATTTTCCAATGCGCAGCTCTTTGCAAAAGAGAGATATTGCTAAGGAAAAACTGTCTTGTACCTTTGCATTTTTCTCCCAAACGAAGAACACTAGAATGAAAATTTTAAAGCCTCCTGTTAGTGCTTCATCTACTCGGTATAGCCCTGAATTTTCCAATGCGTAGCTCTTTGCAAAAGAGAGATATTGGCAAGGAAAAGCTGTCTTGTACCTTTGCATTTTTCTCCCAAACGAAGGACACTAGAAAGAAAATTTTAAAGCCTCCTGTTAGGCCATCATCTACACGGCATAGCCCTGAATTTTCCAATGCGCAGCTCTTTGCAAAAGAGAGATATTGCTAAGAAAAAGCTGTCTTGTACCTTTGCATTTTTCTCCCAAACGAAGGACACTAGAATGAAAATTTTAAAGCCTCCTGTTAGGGCTTCATCTACACGGTATAGCCCTGAATTTTCCAATGCGCAGCTCTTTGCAAAAGAGAGATATTGGCAAGGAAAAGCTGTCTTGTACCTTTGCATTTTTCTCCCAAACGAAGGACACTAGAAAGAAAATTTTAAAGCCTCCTGTTAGGCCATCATCTACACGGCATAGCCCTGAATTTTCCAATGCGCAGCTCTTTGCAAAAGAGAGATATTGGCAAGGAAAAGCTGTCTTGTACCTTTGCATTTTTCTCCCAAACGAAGGACACTAGAAAGAAAATTTTAAAGCCTCCTGTTAGTGCTTCATCTACACGGTATAGCCCTGAATTTTCCAATGCGTAGCTCTTTGCAAAAGAGAGATATTGGCAAGGAAAAGCTGTCTTGTACCTTTGCATTTTTCTCCCAAACGAAGGACACTAGAATGAAAATTTTAAAGCCTCCTGTTAGTGCTTCATCTACACGGTATAGCCCTGAATTTTCCAATGCGCAGCTCTTTGCAAAAGAGAGATATTGGCAAGGAAAAGCTGTCTTGTACCTTTGCATTTTTCTCCCAAACGAAGGACACTAGAAAGAAAATTTTAAAGCCTCCTTTTAGGCCATCATCTACACGGCATAGCCCTGAATTTTCCAATGCGCAGCTCTTTGCAAAAGAGAGATATTGGCAAGGAAAAGCTGTCTTGTACCTTTGCATTTTTCTCCCAAACGAAGGACAGTAGAAAGAACATTTTAAAGCCTCCTGTTAGGCCATCATCTACACGGCATAGCCCTGAATTTTCCAATGCGCAGCTCTTTGCAAAAGAGAGATATTAGCAAGGAAAAGCTGTCTTGTACCTTTGCATTTTTCTCCCAAACGAAGGACACTAGAAAGAAAATGTTAAAGCCTCCTGTTAGGCCATCATCTACACGGCATAGCCCTGAATTTTCCAATGCGCAGCTCTTTGCAAAAGAGAGATATTGCTAAGGAAAAGCTGTCTTGTACCTTTGCATTTTTCTCCCAAACGAAGGACACTAGAATGAAAATTTTAAAGCCTCCTGTTAGTGCTTTATCTACACGGTATAGCCCTGAATTTTCCAATGCGTAGCTCTTTGCAAAAGAGAGATATTGGCAAGGAAAAGCTGTCTTGTACCTTTGCATTTTTCTCCCAAACGAAGGACACTAGAAAGAAAATTTTAAAGCCTCCTGTTAGGCCATCATCTACACGGCATAGCCCTGAATTTTCCAATGCGCAGCTCTTTGCAAAAGAGAGATATTGCTAAGAAAAAGCTGTCTTGTACCTTTGCATTTTTCTACCAAACGAAGGACACTAGAATGAAAATTTTAAAGCCTCCTGTTAGGGCATCATCTACACGGTATAGCCCTGAATTTTCCAATGCGCAGCTTTTTGCAAAAGAGAGATATTGGCAAGGAAAAGCTGTCTTGTACCTTTGCATTTTTCTCCCAAACGAAGGACACTAGAAAGAAAATTTTAAAGCCTCCTGTTAGGCCATCATCTACACGGCATAGCCCTGAATTTTCCAATGCGCAGCTCTTTGCAAAAGAGAGATATTGGCAGGGAAAAGCTGTCTTGTACCATTGGATTTTTCTCCCAAACGAAGGACACTAGAATGAAAATGTTAAAGCCTCCTGTTAGTGCTTCATCTACACGGTATAGCCCTGAATTTTCCAATGCGTAGCTCTTTGCAAAAGAGAGATACTGGCAAGGAAAAGCTGTCTTGTACCTTTGCATTTTTCTCCCAAACGAAGGACACTAGAAAGAACATTTTAAAGCCTCCTGTTAGTGCTTCATCTACACGGTATAGCCCTGAATTTTCCAATGCGTAGCTCTTTGCAAAAGAGAGATATTGGCAAGGAAAAGCTGTCTTGTACCTTTGCATATTTCTCCCAAACGAAGGACACTAGAAAGAAAATTTTAAAGCCTCCTGTTAGGCCATCATCTACACGGCATAGCCCTGAATTTTCCAATGCGCAGCTCTTTGCAAAAGAGAGATATTGGCAAGGAAAAGCTGTCTTGTACCTTTGCATTTTTCTCCCAAACGAAGGACACTAGAATGAAAATTTTAAAGCCTCCTGTTAGTGCTTCATCTACACGGTATAGCCCTGAATTTTCCAATGCGCAGCTCTTTGCAAAAGAGAGATATTGGCAAGGAAAAGCTGTCTTGTACCTTTGCATTTTTCTCCCAAACGAAGGACACTAGAAAGAAAATTTTAAAGCCTCCTTTTAGGCCATCATCTACACGGCATAGCCCTGAATTTTCCAATGCGCAGCTCTTTGCAAAAGAGAGATATTGGCAAGGAAAAGCTGTCTTGTACCTTTGCATTTTTCTCCCAAACGAAGGACAGTAGAAAGAACATTTTAAAGCCTCCTGTTAGGCCATCATCTACACGGCATAGCCCTGAATTTTCCAATGCGCAGCTCTTTGCAAAAGAGAGATATTAGCAAGGAAAAGCTGTCTTGTACCTTTGCATTTTTCTCCCAAACGAAGGACACTAGAAAGAAAATGTTAAAGCCTCCTGTTAGGCCATCATCTACACGGCATAGCCCTGAATTTTCCAATGCGCAGCTCTTTGCAAAAGAGAGATATTGCTAAGGAAAAGCTGTCTTGTACCTTTGCATTTTTCTCCCAAACGAAGGACACTAGAAAGAAAATTTTAAAGCCTCCTGTTAGGCCATCATCTACACGGCATAGCCCTGAATTTTCCAATGCGCAGCTCTTTGCAAAAGAGAGATATTGCTAAGAAAAAGCTGTCTTGTACCTTTGCATTTTTCTCCCAAACGAAGGACACTAGAATGAAAATTTTAAAGCCTCCTGTTAGGGCTTCATCTACACGGTATAGCCCTGAATTTTCCAATGCGCAGCTCTTTGCAAAAGAGAGATATTGGCAAGGAAAAGCTGTCTTGTACCTTTGCATTTTTCTCCCAAACGAAGGACACTAGAAAGAAAATTTTAAAGCCTCCTGTTAGGCCATCATCTACACGGCATAGCCCTGAATTTTCCAATGCGCAGCTCTTTGCAAAAGAGAGATATTGGCAAGGAAAAGCTGTCTTGTACCTTTGCATTTTTCTCCCAAACGAAGGACACTAGAAAGAAAATTTTAAAGCCTCCTGTTAGTGCTTCATCTACACGGTATAGCCCTGAATTTTCCAATGCGTAGCTCTTTGCAAAAGAGAGATATTGGCAAGGAAAAGCTGTCTTGTACCTTTGCATTTTTCTCCCAAACGAAGGACACTAGAATGAAAATTTTAAAGCCTCCTGTTAGTGCTTCATCTACACGGTATAGCCCTGAATTTTCCAATGCGCAGCTCTTTGCAAAAGAGAGATATTGGCAAGGAAAAGCTGTCTTGTACCTTTGCATTTTTCTCCCAAACGAAGGACACTAGAAAGAAAATTTTAAAGCCTCCTTTTAGGCCATCATCTACACGGCATAGCCCTGAATTTTCCAATGCGCAGCTCTTTGCAAAAGAGAGATATTGGCAAGGAAAAGCTGTCTTGTACCTTTGCATTTTTCTCCCAAACGAAGGACAGTAGAAAGAACATTTTAAAGCCTCCTGTTAGGCCATCATCTACACGGCATAGCCCTGAATTTTCCAATGCGCAGCTCTTTGCAAAAGAGAGATATTAGCAAGGAAAAGCTGTCTTGTACCTTTGCATTTTTCTCCCAAACGAAGGACACTAGAAAGAAAATGTTAAAGCCTCCTGTTAGGCCATCATCTACACGGCATAGCCCTGAATTTTCCAATGCGCAGCTCTTTGCAAAAGAGAGATATTGCTAAGGAAAAGCTGTCTTGTACCTTTGCATTTTTCTCCCAAACGAAGGACACTAGAATGAAAATTTTAAAGCCTCCTGTTAGTGCTTTATCTACACGGTATAGCCCTGAATTTTCCAATGCGTAGCTCTTTGCAAAAGAGAGATATTGGCAAGGAAAAGCTGTCTTGTACCTTTGCATTTTTCTCCCAAACGAAGGACACTAGAAAGAAAATTTTAAAGCCTCCTGTTAGGCCATCATCTACACGGCATAGCCCTGAATTTTCCAATGCGCAGCTCTTTGCAAAAGAGAGATATTGCTAAGAAAAAGCTGTCTTGTACCTTTGCATTTTTCTACCAAACGAAGGACACTAGAATGAAAATTTTAAAGCCTCCTGTTAGGGCATCATCTACACGGTATAGCCCTGAATTTTCCAATGCGCAGCTTTTTGCAAAAGAGAGATATTGGCAAGGAAAAGCTGTCTTGTACCTTTGCATTTTTCTCCCAAACGAAGGACACTAGAAAGAAAATTTTAAAGCCTCCTGTTAGGCCATCATCTACACGGCATAGCCCTGAATTTTCCAATGCGCAGCTCTTTGCAAAAGAGAGATATTGGCAGGGAAAAGCTGTCTTGTACCATTGGATTTTTCTCCCAAACGAAGGACACTAGAATGAAAATGTTAAAGCCTCCTGTTAGTGCTTCATCTACACGGTATAGCCCTGAATTTTCCAATGCGTAGCTCTTTGCAAAAGAGAGATACTGGCAAGGAAAAGCTGTCTTGTACCTTTGCATTTTTCTCCCAAACGAAGGACACTAGAAAGAACATTTTAAAGCCTCCTGTTAGTGCTTCATCTACACGGTATAGCCCTGAATTTTCCAATGCGTAGCTCTTTGCAAAAGAGAGATATTGGCAAGGAAAAGCTGTCTTGTACCTTTGCATATTTCTCCCAAACGAAGGACACTAGAAAGAAAATTTTAAAGCCTCCTGTTAGGCCATCATCTACACGGCATAGCCCTGAATTTTCCAATGCGCAGCTCTTTGCAAAAGAGAGATATTGGCAAGGAAAAGCTGTCTTGTACCTTTGCATTTTTCTCCCAAACGAAGGACACTAGAATGAAAATTTTAAAGCCTCCTGTTAGTGCTTCATCTACACGGTATAGCCCTGAATTTTCCAATGCGCAGCTCTTTGCAAAAGAGAGATATTGGCAAGGAAAAGCTGTCTTGTACCTTTGCATTTTTCTCCCAAACGAAGGACACTAGAAAGAAAATTTTAAAGCCTCCTTTTAGGCCATCATCTACACGGCATAGCCCTGAATTTTCCAATGCGCAGCTCTTTGCAAAAGAGAGATATTGGCAAGGAAAAGCTGTCTTGTACCTTTGCATTTTTCTCCCAAACGAAGGACAGTAGAAAGAACATTTTAAAGCCTCCTGTTAGGCCATCATCTACACGGCATAGCCCTGAATTTTCCAATGCGCAGCTCTTTGCAAAAGAGAGATATTAGCAAGGAAAAGCTGTCTTGTACCTTTGCATTTTTCTCCCAAACGAAGGACACTAGAAAGAAAATGTTAAAGCCTCCTGTTAGGCCATCATCTACACGGCATAGCCCTGAATTTTCCAATGCGCAGCTCTTTGCAAAAGAGAGATATTGCTAAGGAAAAGCTGTCTTGTACCTTTGCATTTTTCTCCCAAACGAAGGACACTAGAATGAAAATTTTAAAGCCTCCTGTTAGGGCATCATCTACACGGTATAGCCCTGAATTTTCCAATGCGCAGCTTTTTGCAAAAGAGAGATATTGGCAAGGAAAAGCTGTCTTGTACCTTTGCATTTTTCTCCCAAACGAAGGACACTAGAAAGAAAATTTTAAAGCCTCCTGTTAGGCCATCATCTACACGGCATAGCCCTGAATTTTCCAATGCGCAGCTCTTTGCAAAAGAGAGATATTGGCAGGGAAAAGCTGTCTTGTACCATTGGATTTTTCTCCCAAACGAAGGACACTAGAATGAAAATGTTAAAGCCTCCTGTTAGTGCTTCATCTACACGGTATAGCCCTGAATTTTCCAATGCGTAGCTCTTTGCAAAAGAGAGATACTGGCAAGGAAAAGCTGTCTTGTACCTTTGCATTTTTCTCCCAAACGAAGGACACTAGAAAGAACATTTTAAAGCCTCCTGTTAGTGCTTCATCTACACGGTATAGCCCTGAATTTTCCAATGCGTAGCTCTTTGCAAAAGAGAGATATTGGCAAGGAAAAGCTGTCTTGTACCTTTGCATATTTCTCCCAAACGAAGGACACTAGAAAGAAAATTTTAAAGCCTCCTGTTAGGCCATCATCTACACGGCATAGCCCTGAATTTTCCAATGCGCAGCTCTTTGCAAAAGAGAGATATTGGCAAGGAAAAGCTGTCTTGTACCTTTGCATTTTTCTCCCAAACGAAGGACACTAGAATGAAAATTTTAAAGCCTCCTGTTAGTGCTTCATCTACACGGTATAGCCCTGAATTTTCCAATGCGCAGCTCTTTGCAAAAGAGAGATATTGGCAAGGAAAAGCTGTCTTGTACCTTTGCATTTTTCTCCCAAACGAAGGACACTAGAAAGAAAATTTTAAAGCCTCCTTTTAGGCCATCATCTACACGGCATAGCCCTGAATTTTCCAATGCGCAGCTCTTTGCAAAAGAGAGATATTGGCAAGGAAAAGCTGTCTTGTACCTTTGCATTTTTCTCCCAAACGAAGGACAGTAGAAAGAACATTTTAAAGCCTCCTGTTAGGCCATCATCTACACGGCATAGCCCTGAATTTTCCAATGCGCAGCTCTTTGCAAAAGAGAGATATTAGCAAGGAAAAGCTGTCTTGTACCTTTGCATTTTTCTCCCAAACGAAGGACACTAGAAAGAAAATGTTAAAGCCTCCTGTTAGGCCATCATCTACACGGCATAGCCCTGAATTTTCCAATGCGCAGCTCTTTGCAAAAGAGAGATATTGCTAAGGAAAAGCTGTCTTGTACCTTTGCATTTTTCTCCCAAACGAAGGACACTAGAATGAAAATTTTAAAGCCTCCTGTTAGTGCTTCATCTACACGGTATAGCCCTGAATTTTCCAATGCGTAGCTCTTTGCAAAAGAGAGATATTGGCAAGGAAAAGCTGTCTTGTACCTTTGCATTTTTCTCCCAAACGAAGGACACTAGAAAGAAAATTTTAAAGCCTCCTGTTAGGCCATCATCTACACGGCATAGCCCTGAATTTTCCAATGCGCAGCTCTTTGCAAAAGAGAGATATTGCTAAGAAAAAGCTGTCTTGTACCTTTGCATTTTTCTCCCAAACGAAGGACACTAGAATGAAAATTTTAAAGCCTCCTGTTAGGGCATCATCTACACGGTATAGCCCTGAATTTTCCAATGCGCAGCTCTTTGCAAAAGAGAGATATTGGCAAGGAAAAGCTGTCTTGTACCTTTGCATTTTTCTCCCAAACGAAGGACACTAGAAAGAAAATTTTAAAGCCTCCTGTTAGGCCATCATCTACACGGCATAGCCCTGAATTTTCCAATGCGCAGCTCTTTGCAAAAGAGAGATATTGGCAGGGAAAAGCTGTCTTGTACCATTGGATTTTTCTCCCAAACGAAGGACACTAGAATGAAAATGTTAAAGCCTCCTGTTAGTGCTTCATCTACACGGTATAGCCCTGAATTTTCCAATGCGTTGCTCTTTGCAAAAGAGAGATATTGGCAAGGAAAAGCTGTCTTGTACCTTTGCATTTTTCTCCCAAACGAAGGACACTAGAAAGAAAATTTTAAAGCCTCCTGTTAGGCCATCATCTACACGGCATAGCCCTGAATTTTCCAATGCGCAGCTCTTTGCAAAAGAGAGATATTGGCAAGGAAAAGCTGTCTTGTACCTTTGCATTTTTCTCCCAAACGAAGGACACTAGAATGAAAATTTTAAAGCCTCCTGTTAGTGCTTCATCTACACGGTATAGCCCTGAATTTTCCAATGCGTAGCTCTTTGCAAAAGAGAGATATTGGCAAGGAAAAGCTGTCTTGTACCTTTGCATATTTCTCCCAAACGAAGGACACTAGAAAGAAAATTTTAAAGCCTCCTGTTAGGCCATCATCTACACGGCATAGCCCTGAATTTTCCAATGCGCAGCTCTTTGCAAAAGAGAGATATTGGCAAGGAAAAGCTGTCTTGTACCTTTGCATTTTTCTCCCAAACGAAGGACACTAGAATGAAAATTTTAAAGCCTCCTGTTAGTGCTTCATCTACACGGTATAGCCCTGAATTTTCCAATGCGCAGCTCTTTGCAAAAGAGAGATATTGGCAAGGAAAAGCTGTCTTGTACCTTTGCATTTTTCTCCCAAACGAAGGACACTAGAAAGAAAATTTTAAAGCCTCCTTTTAGGCCATCATCTACACGGCATAGCCCTGAATTTTCCAATGCGCAGCTCTTTGCAAAAGAGAGATATTGGCAAGGAAAAGCTGTCTTGTACCTTTGCATTTTTCTCCCAAACGAAGGACAGTAGAAAGAACATTTTAAAGCCTCCTGTTAGGCCATCATCTACACGGCATAGCCCTGAATTTTCCAATGCGCAGCTCTTTGCAAAAGAGAGATATTAGCAAGGAAAAGCTGTCTTGTACCTTTGCATTTTTCTCCCAAACGAAGGACACTAGAAAGAAAATGTTAAAGCCTCCTGTTAGGCCATCATCTACACGGCATAGCCCTGAATTTTCCAATGCGCAGCTCTTTGCAAAAGAGAGATATTGCTAAGGAAAAGCTGTCTTGTACCATTTTTGCATTTTTCTCCCAAACGAAGGACACTAGAATGAAAATTTTAAAGCCTCCTGTTAGTGCTTCATCTACACGGTATAGCCCTGAATTTTCCAATGCGTAGCTCTTTGCAAAAGAGAGATATTGGCAAGGAAAAGCTGTCTTGTACCTTTGCATTTTTCTCCCAAACGAAGGACACTAGAAAGAAAATTTTAAAGCCTCCTGTTAGGCCATCATCTACACGGCATAGCCCTGAATTTTCCAATGCGCAGCTCTTTGCAAAAGAGAGATATTGCTAAGAAAAAGCTGTCTTGTACCTTTGCATTTTTCTCCCAAACGAAGGACACTAGAATGAAAATTTTAAAGCCTCCTGTTAGGGCATCATCTACACGGTATAGCCCTGAATTTTCCAATGCGCAGCTCTTTGCAAAAGAGAGATATTGGCAAGGAAAAGCTGTCTTGTACCTTTGCATTTTTCTCCCAAACGAAGGACACTAGAAAGAAAATTTTAAAGCCTCCTGTTAGGCCATCATCTACACGGCATAGCCCTGAATTTTCCAATGCGCAGCTCTTTGCAAAAGAGAGATATTGGCAGGGAAAAGCTGTCTTGTACCATTGGATTTTTCTCCCAAACGAAGGACACTAGAATGAAAATGTTAAAGCCTCCTGTTAGTGCTTCATCTACACGGTATAGCCCTGAATTTTCCAATGCGTTGCTCTTTGCAAAAGAGAGATATTGGCAAGGAAAAGCTGTCTTGTACCTTTGCATTTTTCTCCCAAACGAAGGACACTAGAAAGAAAATTTTAAAGCCTCCTGTTAGGCCATCATCTACACGGCATAGCCCTGAATTTTCCAATGCGCAGCTCTTTGCAAAAGAGAGATATTGCTAAGAAAAAGCTGTCTTGTACCTTTGCATTTTTCTCCCAAACGAAGGACACTAGAATGAAAATTGTAAAGCCTCCTGTTAGGGCATCATCTACACGGTATAGCCCTGAATTTTCCAATGCGCAGCTCTTTGCAAAAGAGAGATATTGGCAAGGAAAAGCTGTCTTGTACCTTTGCATTTTTCTCCCAAACGAAGGACACTAGAAAGAAAATTTTAAAGCCTCCTGTTAGGCCATCATCTACACGGCATAGCCCTGAATTTTCCAATGCGCAGCTCTTTGCAAAAGAGAGATATTGGCAGGGAAAAGCTGTCTTGTACCATTGGATTTTTCTCCCAAACGAAGGACACTAGAATGAAAATGTTAAAGCCTCCTTTTAGTGCTTCATCTACACGGTATAGCCCTGAATTTTCCAATGCGTAGCTCTTTGCAAAAGAGAGATATTGGCAAGGAAAAGCTGTCTTGTACCTTTGCATTTTTCTCCCAAACGAAGGACACTAGAATGAAAATGTTAAAGCCTCCTGTTAGTGCTTCATCTACACGGTATAGCCCTGAATTTTCCAATGCGTAGCTCTTTGCAAAAGAGAGATATTGGCAAGGAAAAGCTGTCTTGTACCTTTGCATTTTTCTCCCAAACGAAGGACACTAGAAAGAAAATTTTAAAGCCTCCTGTTAGGCCATCATCTACACGGCATAGCCCTGAATTTTCCATTGCGCAGCTCTTTGCAAAAGAGAGATATTGGCAAGGAAAAGCTGTCTTGTACCTTTGCATTTTTCTCCCAAACGAAGGACACTAGAAAGAAAATGTTAAAGCCTCCTGTTAGGCCATCATCTACACGGCATAGCCCTGAATTTTCCAAGCGCAGCTTTATGCAAAAGAGAGATATTGGCAAGGAAAAGCTGTCTTGTACCTTTGCATTTTTCTCCCAAACGAAGGACACTAGAAAGAAAATTTTAAAGCCTCCTGTTAGGCCATCATCTACACGGCATGGCCCTGAATTTTCCAATGCGCAGCTCTTTGCAAAAGAGAGATATTGGCAAGGAAAAGCTGTCTTGTACCTTTGCATTTTTCTCCCAAACGAAGGACACTAGAAATAAAATGTTAAAGCCTCCTGTTAGGCCATCATCTACACGGCAGAGCCCTGAATTTTCCAATGCGCAGCTCTTTGCAAAAGAGAGATATTGGCAAGGAAAAGCTGTCTTGTACCTTTGCATTTTTCTCCCAAACGAAGGACACTAGAAAGAAAATTTTAAAGCCGCCTGTTAGGCCATCATCTACACGGCATAGCCCTGAATTTTCCAATGCGCAGCTCTTTGCAAAAGAGAGATATTGGCAAGGAAAAGCTGTCTTGTACCTTTGCATTTTTCTCCCAAACGAAGGACACTAGAAAGAAAATTTTAAAGCCTCCTGTTAGGCCATCATCTACACGGCATAGCCCTGAATTTTCCAATGCGCAGCTCTTTGCAAAAGAGAGATATTGGCAAGGAAAAGCTGTCTTGTACCTTTGCATTTTTCTCCCAAACGAAGGACACTAGAAAGAAAATTTTAAAGCCTCCTGTTAGGCCACCATCTACACGGCATAGCCCTGAATTTTCCAATGCGCAGCTTTGTGCAAAAGAGAGATATTGGCAAGGAAAAGCTGTTTTGTACCATTGGATTTTTCTCCCAAACGAAGGACACTAGAATGAATATTTTAAAGCCTCCTGTTAGTGCTTCATCTACACGGTATAGCCCAGAATTTTCCAATGCGTAGCTCTTTGCAAAAGAGAGATATTGGCAAGGAAAAGCTGTCTTGTACCTTTGCATTTTTCTCCCAAACGAAGGACACTAGAAAGAAAATTTTAAAGCCTCCTGTTAGGCCATCATCTACACGGCATAGCCCTGAATTTTCCAATGCGCAGCTCTTAGCAAAAGAGAGATATTGGCAAGGAAATGCTGTCTTGTACCTTTGCATTTTTCTCCCAAACGAAGGACACTAGAAAGAACATTTTAAAGCCTCCTGTTAGGCCATCATCTACACGGCATAGCCCTGAATTTTCCAATGCGCAGCTCTTTGCAAAAGAGAGATATTGGCAAAGAAAAGCTGTCTTGTACCTTTGCATTTTTGTCCCAAACGAAGGACACTAGAAAGAAAATTTTAAAGCCTCCTGTTAGGCCATCATCTACACGGCATATCCCTGAATTTTCCAATGCGCAGCTCTTTGCAAAAGAGAGATATTGGCAAGGAAAAGCTGTCTTGTACCTTTGCATTTTTCTCCCAAACGAAGGACACTAGAAAGAAAATTTTAAAGCCTCCTGTTAGGCCATCATCTACACGGCATGGCCCTGAATTTTCCAATGCGCAGCTCTTTGCAAAAGAGAGATATTGGCAAGGAAAAGCTGTCTTGTACCTTTGCATTTTTCTCCCAAACGAAGGGCACTAGAAAGAAAATTTTAAAGCCTCCTGTTAGGCCATCATCTACACGGCATAGCCCTGAATTTTCCAATGCGCAGCTCTTTGCAAAAGAGAGATATTGGCAAGGAAAAGCTGTCTTGTACCTTTGCATTTTTCTCCCAAACGAAGGACACTAGAAAGAAAATTTTAAAGCCTCCTGTTAGGCCATCATCTACACGGCATAGCCCTGAATTTTCCAATGCGCAGCTCTTTGCAAAAGAGAGATATTGGCAAGGAAAAGCTGTCTTGTACCTTTGCATTTTTCTCCCAAACGAAGGACACTAGAAAGAAAATTTTAAAGCCTCCTGTTAGGCCATCATCTACACGGCATAGCCCTGAATTTTCCAATGCGCAGCTCTTTGCAAAAGAGAGATATTGGCAAGGAAAAGCTGTCTTGTACCTTTGCATTTTTCTCCCAAACGAAGGACACTAGAAAGAAAATTTTAAAGCCTCCTGTTAGGCCATCATCTACACGGCATAGCCCTGAATTTTCCAATGCGCAGCTTTATGCAAGAGAGAGATATTGGCAAGGAAAAGCTGTCTTGTACCTTTGCATTTTTCTCCCAAACGAAGGACACTAGAAAGAAAATTTTAAAGCCTCCTGTTAGGCCATCATCTACACGGCATAGCCCTGAATTTTCCAATGCGCAGCTCTTTGCAAAAGAGAGATATTGGCAAGGAAAAGCTGTCTTGTACCTTTGCATTTTTCTCCCAAACGAAGGACACTAGAAAGAAAATTTTAAAGCCTCCTATTAGGACATCATCTACACGGCATAGCCCTGAATTTTCCAATGCGCAGCTCTTTGCAAAAGAGAGATATTGGCAAGGAAAAGCTGTCTTGTACCTTTGCATTTTTCTCCCAAACGAAGGACACTAGAATGAAAATTTTAAAGCCTCCTGTTAGTGCTTCATCTACACGGTATAGCCCTGAATTTTCCAATGCGCAGCTCTTTGCAAAAGAGAGATATTGGCAAGGAAAAGCTGTCTTGTACCTTTGCATTTTTCTCCCAAACGAAGGACACTAGAAAGAAAATTTTAAAGCCTCCTTTTAGGCCATCATCTACACGGCATAGCCCTGAATTTTCCAATGCGCAGCTCTTTGCAAAAGAGAGATATTGGCAAGGAAAAGCTGTCTTGTACCTTTGCATTTTTCTCCCAAACGAAGGACAGTAGAAAGAACATTTTAAAGCCTCCTGTTAGGCCATCATCTACACGGCATAGCCCTGAATTTTCCAATGCGCAGCTCTTTGCAAAAGAGAGATATTAGCAAGGAAAAGCTGTCTTGTACCTTTGCATTTTTCTCCCAAACGAAGGACACTAGAAAGAAAATGTTAAAGCCTCCTGTTAGGCCATCATCTACACGGCATAGCCCTGAATTTTCCAATGCGCAGCTCTTTGCAAAAGAGAGATATTGCTAAGGAAAAGCTGTCTTGTACCTTTGCATTTTTCTCCCAAACGAAGGACACTAGAATGAAAATTTTAAAGCCTCCTGTTAGTGCTTCATCTACACGGTATAGCCCTGAATTTTCCAATGCGTAGCTCTTTGCAAAAGAGAGATATTGGCAAGGAAAAGCTGTCTTGTACCTTTGCATTTTTCTCCCAAACGAAGGACACTAGAAAGAAAATTTTAAAGCCTCCTGTTAGGCCATCATCTACACGGCATAGCCCTGAATTTTCCAATGCGCAGCTCTTTGCAAAAGAGAGATATTGCTAAGAAAAAGCTGTCTTGTACCTTTGCATTTTTCTCCCAAACGAAGGACACTAGAATGAAAATTTTAAAGCCTCCTGTTAGGGCATCATCTACACGGTATAGCCCTGAATTTTCCAATGCGCAGCTCTTTGCAAAAGAGAGATATTGGCAAGGAAAAGCTGTCTTGTACCTTTGCATTTTTCTCCCAAACGAAGGACACTAGAAAGAAAATTTTAAAGCCTCCTGTTAGGCCATCATCTACACGGCATAGCCCTGAATTTTCCAATGCGCAGCTCTTTGCAAGAGAGAGATATTGGCAGGGAAAAGCTGTCTTGTACCATTGGATTTTTCTCCCAAACGAAGGACACTAGAATGAAAATGTTAAAGCCTCCTGTTAGTGCTTCATCTACACGGTATAGCCCTGAATTTTGCAATGCGTAGCTCTTTGCAAAAGAGAGATACTGGCAAGGAAAAGCTGTCTTGTACCTTTGCATTTTTCTCCCAAACGAAGGACACTAGAAAGAAAATTTTAAAGCCTCCTGTTAGTGCTTCATCTACACGGTATAGCCCTGAATTTTCCAATGCGTAGCTCTTTGCAAAAGAGAGATATTGGCAAGGAAAAGCTGTCTTGTACCTTTGCATATTTCTCCCAAACGAAGGACACTAGAAAGAAAATTTTAAAGCCTCCTGTTAGGCCATCATCTACACAGCATAGCCCTGAATTTTCCAATGCGCAGCTCTTTGCAAAAGAGAGATATTGGCAAGGAAAAGCTGTCTTGTACCTTTGCATTTTTCTCCCAAACGAAGGACACTAGAATGAAAATTTTAAAGCCTCCTGTTAGTGCTTCATCTACACGGTATTGCCCTGAATTTTCCAATGCGCAGCTCTTTGCAAAAGAGAGATATTGGCAAGGAAAAGCTGTCTTGTACCTTTGCATTTTTCTCCCAAACGAAGGACACTAGAAAGAAAATTTTAAAGCCTCCTTTTAGGCCATCATCTACACGGCATAGCCCTGAATTTTCCAATGCGCAGCTCTTTACAAAAGAGAGATATTGGCAAGGAAAAGCTGTCTTGTACCTTTGCATTTTTCTCCCAAACGAAGGACAGTAGAAAGAACATTTTAAAGCCTCCTGTTAGGCCATCATCTACACGGCATAGCCCTGAATTTTCCAATGCGCAGCTCTTTGCAAAAGAGAGATATTAGCAAGGAAAAGCTGTCTTGTACCTTTGCATTTTTCTCCCAAACGAAGGACACTAGAAAGAAAATGTTAAAGCCTCCTGTTAGGCCATCATCTACACGGCATAGCCCTGAATTTTCCAATGCGCAGCTCTTTGCAAAAGAGAGATATTGCTAAGGAAAAGCTGTCTTGTACCTTTGCATTTTTCTCCCAAACGAAGGACACTAGAATGAAAATTTTAAAGCCTCCTGTTAGTGCTTCATCTACACGGTATAGCCCTGAATTTTCCAATGCGTAGCTCTTTGCAAAAGAGAGATATTGGCAAGGAAAAGCTGTCTTGTACCTTTGCATTTTTCTCCCAAACGAAGGACACTAGAAAGAAAATTTTAAAGCCTCCTGTTAGGCCATCATCTACACGGCATAGCCCTGAATTTTCCAATGCGCAGCTCTTTGCAAAAGAGAGATATTGCTAAGAAAAAGCTGTCTTGTACCTTTGCATTTTTCTCCCAAACGAAGGACACTAGAATGAAAATTTTAAAGCCTCCTGTTAGGGCATCATCTACACGGTATAGCCCTGAATTTTCCAATGCGCAGCTCTTTGCAAAAGAGAGATATTGGCAAGGAAAAGCTGTCTTGTACCTTTGCATTTTTCTCCCAAACGAAGGACACTAGAAAGAAAATTTTAAAGCCTCCTGTTAGGCCATCATCTACACGGCATAGCCCTGAATTTTCCAATGCGCAGCTCTTTGCAAAAGAGAGATATTGGCAGGGAAAAGCTGTCTTGTACCATTGGATTTTTCTCCCAAACGAAGGACACTAGAATGAAAATGTTAAAGCCTCCTGTTAGTGCTTCATCTACACGGTATAGCCCTGAATTTTCCAATGCGTAGCTCTTTGCAAAAGAGAGATATTGGCAAGGAAAAGCTGTCTTGTACCTTTGCATTTTTCTCCCAAACGAAGGACACTAGAAAGAAAATTTTAAAGCCTCCTGTTAGGCCATCATCTACACGGTATAGCCCTGAATTTTCCAATGCGCAGCTCTTTGCAAAAGAGAGATATTGGCAAGGAAAAGCTGTCTTGTACCTTTGCATTTTTCTCCCAAACGAAGGACACTAGAATGAAAATGTTAAAGCCTCCTGTTAGTGCTTCATCTACACGGTATAGCCCTGAATTTTCCAATGCGTAGCTCTTTGCAAAAGAGAGATATTGGCAAGGAAAAGCTGTCTTGTACCTTTGCATTTTTCTCCCAAACGAAGGACACTAGAAAGAAAATTTTAAAGCCTCCTGTTAGGCCATCATCTACACGGCATAGCCCTGAATTTTCCATTGCGCAGCTCTTTGCAAAAGAGAGATATTGGCAAGGAAAAGCTGTCTTGTACCTTTGCATTTTTCTCCCAAACGAAGGACACTAGAATGAAAATTTTAAAGCCTCCTGTTAGGGCTTCATCTACACGGTATAGCCCTGAATTTTCCAATGCGCAGCTCTTTGCAAAAGAGAGATATTGGCAAGGAAAAGATGTCTTGTACCTTTGCATTTTTCTCCCAAACGAAGGACACTAGAAAGAAAATTTTAAAGCCTCCTGTTAGGCCATCATCTACACGGCATAGCCCTGAATTTTCCAATGCGCAGCTCTTTGCAAAAGAGAGATATTGCTAAGGAAAAGCTGTCTTGTACCTTTGCATTTTTCTCTTAAACGAAGTACACTAGAAAGAAAATTTTAAAGCCTCCTGTTAGGCCATCATCTACACGGCATAGCCCTGAATTTTCCAATGCGCAGCTCTTTGCAAAAGAGAGATATTGGCAAGGAAAATCTGTCTTGTACCTTTGCATTTTTCTCCCAAACGAAGGACACTAGAATGAAAATTTTAAAGCCTCCTGTTAGGGCTTCATCTACACGGTATAGCCCTGAATTTTCCAATGCGCAGCTCTTTGCAAAAGAGAGATATTGGCAAGGAAAAGCTGTCTTGTACCTTTGCATTTTTCTCCCAAACGAAGGACACTAGAAAGAAAATTTTAAAGCCTCCTGTTAGGCCATCATCTACACGGCATAGCCCTGAATTTTCCAATGCGCAGCTCTTTGCAAAAGAGAGATATTGCTAAGGAAAAGCTGTCTTGTACCTTTGCATTTTTCTCCCAAACGAAGGACACTAGAAAGAAAATTTTAAAGCCTCCTGTTAGGCCATCATCTACACGGCATAGCCCTGAATTTTCCAATGCGCAGCTTTGTGCAAAAGAGAGATATTGGCAAGGAAAATCTGTCTTGTACCATTGGATTTTTCTCCCAAACGAAGGACACTAGAATGAAAATTTTAAAGCCTCCTGTTAGTGCTTCATCTACACGGTATAGCCCAGAATTTTCCAATGCGTAGCTCTTTGCAAAAGAGAGATATTGGCAAGGAAAAGCTGTCTTGTACCTTTGCATTTTTCTCCCAAACGAAGGACACTAGAAAGAAAATTTTAAAGCCTCCAGTTAGGCCATCATCTACACGGCATAGCCCTGAATTTTCCAATGCGCAGCTCTTTGCAAAAGAGAGATATTGGCAAGGAAAATCTGTCTTGTACCTTTGCATTTTTCTCCCAAACGAAGGACACTAGAATGAAAATTTTAAAGCCTCCTGTTAGGGCTTCATCTACACGGTATAGCCCTGAATTTTCCAATGCGCAGCTCTTTGCAAAAGAGAGATATTGGCAAGGAAAAGCTGTCTTGTACCTTTGCATTTTTCTCCCAAACGAAGGACACTAGAAAGAAAATTTTAAAGCCTCCTGTTAGGCCATCATCTACACGGCATAGCCCTGAATTTTCCAATGCGCAGCTCTTTGCAAAAGAGAGATATTGCTAAGGAAAAGCTGTCTTGTACCTTTGCATTTTTCTCCCAAACGAAGGACACTAGAAAGAAAATTTTAAAGCCTCCTGTTAGGCCATCATCTACACGGCATAGCCCTGAATTTTCCAATGCGCAGCTCTTTGCAAAAGAGAGATATTGCTAAGGAAAAGCTGTCTTGTACCTTTGCATTTTTCTCCCAAACGAAGGACACTAGAAAGAAAATTTTAAAGCCTGCTGTTAGGCCATCATCTACACGGCATAGCCCTGAATTTTCCAATGCGCAGCTCTTTGCAAAAGAGAGATATTGCTAAGGAAAAGCTGTCTTGTACCTTTGCATTTTCTCCCAAACGAAGGACACTAGAAAGAAAATTTTAAAGCCTCCTGTTAGGCCATCATCTACACGGCATAGCCCTGAATTTTCCAATGCGCAGCTCTTTGCAAAAGAGAGATATTGGCAAGGAAAAGCTGTCTTGTACCTTTGCATTTTTCTCCCAAACGAAGGACACTAGAAAGAAAATTTTAAAGCCTCCTGTTAGGCCATCATCTACACGGCATAGCCCTGAATTTTCCAATGCGCAGCTCTTTGCAAAAGAGAGATATTGCCAAGGAAAAGCTGTCTTGTACCTTTGCATTTTTCTCCCAAACGAAGGACACTAGAATGAAAATGTTAAAGCCTCCTGTTAGTGCTTCATCTACACGGTATAGCCCTGAATTTTCCAATGCGTAGCTCTTTGCAAAAGAGAGATATTGGCAAGGAAAAGCTGTCTTGTACCTTTGCATTTTTCTCCCAAACGAAGGACACTAGAATGAAAATTTTAAAGCCTCCTGTTAGGGCTTCATCTACACGGTATAGCCCTGAATTTTCCAATGCGCAGCTCTTTGCAAAAGAGAGATATTGGCAAGGAAAAGATGTCTTGTACCTTTGCATATTTCTCCCAAACGAAGGACACTAGAAAGAAAATTTTAAAGCCTCCTGTTAGGCCATCATCTACACGGCATAGCCCTGAATTTTCCAATGCGCAGCTCTTTGCAAAAGAGAGATATTGCTAAGGAAAAGCTGTCTTGTACCTTTGCATTTTTCTCTTAAACGAAGGACACTAGAAAGAAAATTTTAAAGCCTCCTGTTAGTGCTTCATCTACACGGTATAGCCCTGAATTTTCCAATGCGCAGCTCTTTGCAAAAGAGAGATATTGGCAAGGAAAAGCTGTCTTGTACCTTTGCATTTTTCTCCCAAACGAAGGACACTAGAAAGAAAATTTTAAAGCCTCCTGTTAGGCCATCATCTACACGGCATAGCCCTGAATTTTCCAATGCGCAGCTCTTTGCAAAAGAGAGATATTGCTAAGGAAAAGCTGTCTTGTACCTTTGCATTTTTCTCCCAAACGAAGGACACTAGAATGAAAATTTTAAAGCCTCCTGTTAGGGCTTCATCTACACGGTATAGCCCTGAATTTTCCAATGCGCAGCTCTTTGCAAAAGAGAGATATTGGCAAGGAAAAGCTGTCTTGTACCTTTGCATTTTTCTCCCAAACGAAGGACACTAGAAAGAAAATTTTAAAGCCTCCTGTTAGGCCATCATCTACACGGCATAGCCCTGAATTTTCCAATGCGCAGCTCTTTGCAAAAGAGAGATATTGGCAAGGAAAAGCTGTCTTGTACCTTTGCATTTTTCTCCCAAACGAAGGACACTAGAAAGAAAATTTTAAAGCCTCCTGTTAGGCCATCACCTACACGGCATATCCCTGAATTTTCCAATGCGCAGCTCTTTGCAAAAGAGAGATATTGCTAAGGAAAAGCTGTCTTGTACCTTTGCATTTTTCTCCCAAACGAAGGACACTAGAAAGAAAATTTTAAAGCCTCCTGTTAGGCCATCATCTACACGGCATAGCCCTGAATTTTCCAATGCGCAGCTCTTTGCAAAAGAGAGATATTGCTAAGGAAAAGCTGTCTTGTACCTTTGCATTTTTCTCCCAAACGAAGGACACTAGAAAGAAAATTTTAAAGCCTCCTGTTAGGCCATCATCTACACGGCATAGCCCTGAATTTTCCAATGCGCAGCTCTTTGCAAAAGAGAGATATTGGCAAGGAAAAGCTGTCTTGTACCTTTGCATTTTTCTCCCAAACGAAGGACACTAGAAAGAAAATTTTAAAGCCTCCTGTTAGGCCATCATCTACACGGCATAGCCCTGAATTTTCCAATGCGCAGCTCTTTGCAAAAGAGAGATATTGGCAAGGAAAAGCTGTCTTGTACCTTTGCATTTTTCTCCCAAACGAAGGACACTAGAAAGAAAATTTTAAAGCCTCCTGTTAGGCTATCATCTTCACGGCATAGCCCTGAATTTTCCAATGCGCAGCTCTTTGCAAAAGAGAGATATTGGCAAGGAAAAGCTGTCTTGTACCTTTGCATTTTTCTCCCAAACGAAGGACACTAGAAAGAAAATTTTAAAGCCTCCTGTTAGGCCATCACCTACACGGCATAGCCCTGAATTTTCCAATGCGCAGCTCTTTGCAAAAGAGAGATATTGCTAAGGAAAAGCTGTCTTGTACCTTTGCATTTTTCTCCCAAACGAAGGACACTAGAAAGAAAATTTTAAAGCCTCCTGTTAGGCCATCATCTACACGGCATAGCCCTGAATTTTCCAATGCGCAGCTCTTTGCAAAAGAGAGATATTGCTAAGGAAAAGCTGTCTTGTACCTTTGCATTTTTCTCCCAAACGAAGGACACTAGAAAGAAAATTTTAAAGCCTCCTGTTAGGCCATCATCTACACGGCATAGCCCTGAATTTTCCAATGCGCAGCTCTTTGCAAAAGAGAGATATTGCCAAGGAAAAGCTGTCTTGTACCTTTGCATTTTTCTCCCAAACGAAGGACACTAGAATGAAAATGTTAAAGCCTCCTGTTAGTGCTTCATCTACACGGTATAGCCCTGAATTTTCCAATGCGTAGCTCTTTGCAAAAGAGAGATATTGGCAAGGAAAAGCTGTCTTGTACCTTTGCATTTTTCTCCCAAACGAAGGACACTAGAAAGAAAATTTTAAAGCCTCCTGTTAGGCCATCATCTACACGGCATAGCCCTGAATTTTCCAATGCGCAGCTCTTTGCAAAAGAGAGATATTGGCAAGGAAAAGCTGTCTTGTACCTTTGCATTTTTCTCCCAAACGAAGGACACTAGAATGAAAATTTTAAAGCCTCCTGTTAGGGCTTCATCTACACGGCATAGCCCTGAATTTTCCAATGCGCAGCTCTTTGCATAAGAGAGATATTGCTAAGGAAAAGCTGTCTTGTACCTTTGCATTTTTCTCTTAAACGAAGGACACTAGAAAGAAAATTTTAAAGCCTCCTGTTAGGCCATCATCTACACGGCATAGCCCTGAATTTTCCAATGCGCAGCTCTTTGCAAAAGAGAGATATTGCTGAGGAAAAGCTGTCTTGTACCTTTGCATTTTTCTCTTAAACGAAGGACACTAGAAAGAAAATTTTAAAGCCTCCTGTTAGTGCTTCATCTACACGGTATAGCCCTGAATTTTCCAATGCGCAGCTCTTTGCAAAAGAGAGATATTGGCAAGGAAAAGCTGTCTTGTACCTTTGCATTTTTCTCCCAAACGAAGAACACTAGAAAGAAAATTTTAAAGCCTCCTGTTAGGCCATCATCTACACGGCATAGCCCTGAATTTTCCAATGCGCAGCTCTTTGCAAAAGAGAGATATTGCTAAGGAAAAGCTGTCTTGTACCTTTGCATTTTTCTCCCAAACGAAGGACACTAGAATGAAAATTTTAAAGCCTCCTGTTAGGGCTTCATCTACACGGTATAGCCCTGAATTCTCCAATGCGCAGCTCTTTGCAAAAGAGAGATATTGGCAAGGAAAAGCTGTCTTGTACCTTTGCATTTTTCTCCCGAACGAAGGACACTAGAAAGAAAATTTTAAAGCCTCCTGTTAGGCCATCATCTACACGGCATAGCCCTGAATTTTCCAATGCGCAGCTCTTTGCAAAAGAGAGATATTGGCAAGGAAAAGCTGTCTTGTACCTTTGCATTTTTCTCCCAAACGAAGGACACTAGAAAGAAAATTTTAAAGCCTCCTGTTAGGCCATCATCTACACGGCATAGCCCTGAATTTTCCAATGCGCAGCTCTTTGCAAAAGAGAGATATTGGCAAGGAAAAGCTGTCTTGTACCTTTGCATTTTTCTCCCAAACGAAGTACACTAGAATGAAAATGTTAAAGCCTCCTGTTAGTGCTTCATCTACACGGTATAGCCATGAATTTTCCAATGCGTAGCTCTTTGCAAAAGAGAGATATTGGCAAGGAAAAGCTGTCTTGTACCTTTGCATTTTTCTCCCAAACGAAGGACACTAGAATGAAAATTTTAAAGCCTCCTGTTAGTGCTTCATCTACACGGTATAGCCCTGAATTTTCCAATGCGTAGCTCTTTGCAAAAGAGAGATATTGGCAAGGAAAAGCTGTCTTGTACCTTTGCATTTTTCTCCCAAACGAAGGACACTAGAAAGAAAATTTTAAAGCCTCCTGTTAGGCCATCATCTACACGGCATAGCCCTGAATTTTCCAATGCGCAGCTCTTTGCAAAAGAGAGATATTGGCAAGGAAAAGCTGTCTTGTACCTTTGCATTTTTCTCCCAAACGAAGGACACTAGAAAGAAAATTTTAAAGCCTCCTGTTAGGCTATCATCTACACGGCATAGCCCTGAATTTTCCAATGCGCAGCTCTTTGCAAAAGAGAGATATTGGCAAGGAAAAGCTGTCTTGTACCTTTGCATTTTTCTCCCAAACGAAGGACACTAGAAAGAAAATTTTAAAGCCTCCTGTTAGGCCATCATCTACACGACATAGCCCTGAATTTTCCAATGCGCAGCTCTTTGCAAAAGAGAGATATTGGCAAGGAAAAGCTGTCTTGTACCTTTGCATTTTTCTCCCAAACGAAGGACACTAGAAAGAAAATTTTAAAGCCTCCTGTTAGGCCATCATCTACACGGCATAGCCCTGAATTTTCCAATGCGCAGCTCTTTGCAAAAGAGAGATATTGGCAAGGAAAAGCTGTCTTGTACCTTTGCATTTTTCTCCCAAACGAAGGACACTAGAATGAAAATGTTAAAGCCTCCTGTTAGTGCTTCATCTACACGGTATAGCCATGAATTTTCCAATGCGTAGCTCTTTGCAAAAGAGAGATATTGGCAAGGAAAAGTTGTCTTGTACCTTTGCATTTTTCTCCCAAACGAAGGACACTAGAATGAAAATTTTAAAGCCTCCTGTTAGTGCTTCATCTACACGGTATAGCCCTGAATTTTCCAATGCGTAGCTCTTTGCAAAAGAGAGATATTGGCAAGGAAAAGCTGTCTTGTACCTTTGCATTTTTCTCCCAAACAAAGGACACTAGAAAGAAAATTTTAAAGCCTCCTGTTAGGCCATCATCTACACGGAATAGCCCTGAATTTTCCAATGCGCAGCTCTTTGCAAAAGAGAGATATTGGCAAGGAAAAGCTGTCTTGTACCTTTGCATTTTTCTCCCAAACGAAGGACACTAGAATGAAAATTTTAAAGCCTCCTGTTAGTGCTTCATCTACACGGTATAGCCCTGAATTTTCCAATGCGTAGCTCTTTGCAAAAGAGAGATATTGGCAAGGAAAAGCTGTCTTGTACCTTTGCATTTTTCTCCCAAACGAAGGACACTAGAATGAAAATTTTAAAGCTTCCTGTTAGTGCTTCATCTACACGGTATAGGCCTGAATTTTCCAATGCGTAACTCTTTGCAAAAGAGAGATATTGGCAAGGAAAAGCTGTCTTGTACCTTTGCATTTTTCTCCCAAACGAAGGACACTAGAAAGAAAATTTTAAAGCCTCCTGTTAGGCCATCATCTACACGGCATAGCCCTGAATTTTCCAATGCGCAGCTCTTTGCAAAAGAGAGATATTGGCAAGGAAAAGCTGTCTTGTACCTTTGCATTTTTCTCCCAAACGAAGGACACTAGAAAGAAAATTTTAAAGCCTCCTGTTAGGCCATCATCTACACGGCATAGCCCTGAATTTTCCAATGCGCAGCTCTTTGCAAAAGAGAGATATTGGCAAGGAAAAGCTGTCTTGTACCTTTGCATTTTTCTCCCAAACGAAGGACACTAGAATGAAAATTTTAAAGCCTCCTGTTAGGGCTTCATCTACACGGTATAGCCCTGAATTTTCCAATGCGCAGCTCTTTGCAAAAGAGAGATATTGGCAAGGAAAAGCTGTCTTGTACCTTTGCATTTTTCTCCCAAACGAAGGACACTAGAAAGAAAATTTTAAAGCCTCCTGAAAGGCCATCATCTACACGGCATAGCCCTAAATTTTCCAATGCGCAGCTCTTTGCAAAAGAGAGATATTGCTAAGGAAAAGCTGACTTGTACCTTTGCATTTTTCTCCCAAACGAAGGACACTAGAATGAAAATTTTAAAGCCTCCTGTTAGTGCTTCATCTACACGGTATAGCCCTGAATTTTTCAATGCGCAGCTCTTTGCAAAAGAGAGATATTGGCAAGGGAAAGCTGTCTTGTACCTTTGCATTTTTCTCCCAAACGAAGGACACTAGAATGAAAATTTTAAAGCCTCCTGTTAGTGCTTCATCTACACTGTATAGCCCTGAACATTTCAATGCGCAGCTCTTTGCAAAAGAGAGATATTGGCAAGGGAAAGCTGTCTTGTACCTTTGCATTTTTCTCCCAAACGAAGGACACTAGAATGAAAATTTTAAAGCCTCCTGTTAGGCCATCCTTTTGCGGCGCTTGGATGACCCCTAGTTCGCATTAAACACCTCCACCCTCCTTCGGTGTGGGGCTCATGTTGGCTATGCCCCAGCCCCTGAAGCATTCAAGCTGATTTCTTGCAGCAGCTGGGCACTGTAACAGCTCCAGAGCTGCTCTGTAAGGCAAGTAAAAGGGTGTGGGCCCTGCAGCACTACCTGTAGTTCGCATTGTGCGTTGGAAGGCACAAATTAAGCAGACGGGAGAAGTCAGGATAGTGCGCAAGGGCATAGAAGGGAGCGGCTCAAGAAAAGAGAAGTGGAAACAGACAGCAAACTAGGCTGGAGAGAGACCTGAGACAAAGAGATCTGAATTATACGAGAGCCGACCAGGGGAAACACAAATTATGCAGTCAAGTTTCTCACATTTGGGGAAATCACAGGAGCAGCACACCCAGAGTGCAATGGGTGAGCCTTGCCCTGGGAGAAGCACCTTCATGATCATAGTATCTCACCTGGCAGGTAAGTAGGAGTTGGGCTAGAGCTGGGGAGGGTCGCTGCTCGGGCACCCCCCTGTCAAGTGAAGGAGATCCAACTGAGGCAGCACAAGGAAACTCTCGAAAGAAGAACAAGGCTAGAGGAAGATCTGAGACAAATAAATCTGACTTTTACCAGAGCTGACCAGAGGAAAGAACAAACACAGTCCCCCACTACCACAAATAATGCAGTCGAGTTTCCCACATTTGGGGAAATCATACGGGTCAGCATACCCAGAATGCAATGAATGAACCTCACCCTGGGAGAACAATCTTCATGACCATGGTATCTCCTATGCAAAATAAGTATGATTTGGGATAGGGCTGGGGAGGGCCGCTGCTCAGGCACATCTCTGTCAAGTAAAGGAGATCCAACTGAGGCAGCACAAGGGAACTCTCATCTGGGGACAACAACTGCAGGGAGAACACATATTTTCAGATGAACATGGGAGGGCAGAAGGCTACCTAATACTGAAGCACCCCCAAACAACAAACCAAATGCAACAACTAGTGCAAGCATTCCTGGGGGAAGGCCTGCAGCAGATGGATTTGCATATGGTGATGTCATCCAAGCAGTGGGTCAAAGTTGGCTTCAACCCTCGTCTGCATATGAAAAGAGAAAAGGGCGTGCAGGGCATGGCAGCCTTTTGCGGCGCTTGGATGACCCCTAGTTCACATTAAACACCTCCACCCTCCTTCGGTGTGGGGCTCATGTTGGCTATGCCCCAGCCCCTGAAGCATTCAAGCTGATTTCTTGCAGCAGCTGGGCACTGTAACAGCTCCAGAGCTGCTCTGTAAGGCAAATAAAAGAGTGTGGGACCTGCAGCACTACCTGTAGTTCGCATTGTGCGTTGGAAGGCACAAAGTAAGCAGACGGGAGAAGTCAGGATAGTGCGCAAGGGCATAGAAGGGAGCGGCTCAAAAAAAGAGAAGTGGAAACAGACAGCAAACTAGGCTGGAGAGAGACCTGAGACAAAGAGATCTGAATTATACGAGAGCCGACCAGAGGAAACACAAATTATGCAGTCAAGTGTCCCACATTTGGGGAAATCAAAGGAGCAGCACACCCAGAGTGCAATGGGTAAGCCTTGCCCTGGGAGAAGCGCCTTCCTGATCATAGTATCTCACCTGGCAGGTAAGTATGAGTGGAGCTATGGGGAGGGTCGCTGCTCGGGCACCCCCCTGTCAAGTGAAGGAGATCCAACTGAGGTAGCACAAGGGAAGTCTCGGAAGAAGAACAAGGCTAGAGGAAGATCTGAGACAAAGAAATCTGACTTTTACCAGAGCTGACCAGAGGAAAGCACAAACACAGTCCCCCACTACCACAAATAATGCAGTTGAGTTTCCCACATTTGGGGAAATCACAGGGGTCAGCATACCTAGAAAGCAATGACTGAACCTCACCCTGGGAGAACAATCTTCATGACCATGGTATCTCCTATGCAAAATAAGTATAATTTGGGATAGGGTTGGGGAGGGCCGCTGCTCAGGCACATCTCTGACAAGTAAAGGAGATTCAACTGAGGCAGCACAAGGGAACTCTCATCTGGGGACAACAACTCCAGGGAGAACACATATTTTCAGATGAACATGGGAGGGCAGAAGGTTGCCTAATACTGAAGCACCCCCAAACAACAAACCAAATGCAACAACTTGTGCAAGCATTCCTGGGGGAAGGCCTGCAGCAGATGGATTTGCATATGGTGATGTCATCCAAGCAGTGGGTCAAAGTTGGCCTCAACCCTCGTCTGCATATGAAAAGAGAAATGGGGCGTGCAATGCATGGCAGCCTTTTGCGGCACTTGGATGACCCCTAGTTCGCATTAAACACCTCCACCCTCCTTCGGTGTGTGGGGCTCATGTTGGCTATGCCCCAGCCCCTGAAGCATTCAAGCTGATTTCTTGCAGCAGCTGGGCACTGTAACAGCTCCAGAGCTACTCTGTAAGGCAAGTAAAAGGGCGTGGGCCCTGCAGCACTACCTGTAGTTTGCATTGTGCATTGGAAGGCACAAAGTAAGCAGACGGGAGAAGTCAGGATAGTGCGCAAGGGCATAGAAGGGAGCGGCTCAAGAAAAGAGAAGTGGAAACAGACAGCAAACTAGGCTGGAGAGAGACCTGAGACAAAGAGATCTGAATTATACGAGAGCCGACAAGGGGAAACACAAATTATGCAGTCAAGTTTCCCACATTTGGGGAAATCACAGGAGCAGCACACCCAGAGTGCAATGGGTGAGCCTTGCCCTGGGAGAAGCACCTTCATGATCATAGTATCTCACCTGGCAGGTAAGTAGGAGTTGGGCTAGAGCTGGGGAGGGTCGCTGCTCGGGCACCCCCCTGTCAAGTGAAGGAGATCCAACTGAGGCAGCACAAGAGAACTCTCGAAAGAAGAACAAGGCTAGAGGAAGATCTGAGACAAAGAAATCTGGCTTTTACCAGAGCTGACCAGAGGAAAGCACAAACACAGTCCCCCACTACCACAAATAATGCAGTCGAGTTTCCCACATTTGGGGAAATCACAGGGGTCAGCATACCCAGAATGCAATGTATGAACCTCACCCTGGGAGAACAATCTTCATGACCATGGTATCTCCTATGCAAAATAAGTATGATTTGGGATAGGGCTGGGGAGGGCCGCTGCTCAGGCACATCTCTGTCAAGTAAAGGAGATTCAACTGAGGCAGCACAAGGGAACTCTCATCTGGGGACAACAACTGCAGGGAGAACACATATTTTCAGATGAACATGGGAGGGCAGAAGGCAGCCTAATACTGAAGCACCCCCAAACAACAAAACAAATGCAACAACTAGTACAAGCATTCCTGGGGGAAGGCCTGCAGCAGATGGATTTGCATATGGTGATGTCATCCAAGCAGTGGGTCAAAGTTGGCTTCAACCCTCGTCTGCATATGAAAAGAGAAAAGGGGCGTGCAGGGCATGGCGGCCTTTTGCGGCGCTTGGATGACCCCTAGTTCGCATTAAACACCTCCAACCTACTTCGGTGTGGGGCTCATGTTGGCTATGCCCCAGCCCCTGAAGCATTCAAGCTGATTACTTGCAGCAGCTGGGCACTGTAATAGCTCCAGAGCTGCTCTGTAAGGCAAGTAAAAGGGTGTGGGCCCTGCAGCACTACCTGTAGTTCGCATTGTGCGTTGGAAGGCACAAAGTAAGCAGACGGGAGAAGTCAAGATAGTGCGCAAGGGCATAGAAGGGAGCGGCTCAAGAAAAGAGAAGTGGAAATAGACAGCAAACTAGGCTGGAGAGAGACCTGAGACAAAGAGATCTGAATTATACGAGAGCCGACCAGGGGAAACACAAATTATGCAGTCAACTTTCCCACATTTGGGGAAATCGCAGGAGCAGCACACCCAGAGTGCAATGGATGAGCCTTGCCCTGGGAGAAGCACCTTCATGATCATGAAGGTGCTTCTCCCAGGGCAAGGCTCACCCATTGCACTCTGTGTGTGCTACTCCTGCGATTTCCCCAAATGTGGGAAACTTGACTGCATAATTTGTGTTTCCCCTGGTTGGCTCTCGTATAATTCAGATCTCTTTGTCTCAGGTCTCTCTCCAGCCTAGTTTGCTGTCTGTTTCCACTTCTCTTTTCTTGAGCCGCTCCCTTCTATGCCCTTGCGCACTATCTTGACTTCTCCCGTCTGCGTACTTTGTGCCTTCCAACGCACAATGCGAACTACAGGTAGTGCTGCAGGGCCCACGCCCTTTTACTTGCCTTACAGAGTAGCTCTGGAGCTGTTACAGTGCCCAGCTGCTGCAAGAAATCAGCTTGAATGCTTCAGGGGCTGGGGCATGGCCAACATGAGCCCCACACCGAAGGAGGGTGGGGGTGTTTAATGCAAACTAGGGGTCATCCAAGCGCCGCAAAAGGCCGCCATGCCCTGCATACCCCTTTTCTCTTTTCATATGCAGATGAGGGTTCCAGCCAACTTTGGCCCACTGCTTCGCTGACATCACCGTATGCAAATCCATCTTCTGCAGACCTTCCCCAAGGAATGCTTGCACTAGTTGTTGCATTTGGTTTGTTGTTTGGGGGTGCTTCAGTATTAGGCAGCCTTCTGCCCTCCCATGTTCATCTGAAAATATGTGTTCTCCCTGCAGTTGTTGTCCCCAGATGAGAGTTCCCTTGTGCTGCCTCAGTTGAATCTCCTTTACTTGACAAGGGAGGCATTTTGGATTTTTTCTTTGGGTACCCTTACACCTGATGGTCTGAATGAGAGCATCGAACTGAACAACATTGGCAGTCTCTGAAGATTTTATCTATTGATTTACCTAATATATTATTTATTGAATATCCATTTATTGTATGTTTAATAAATAAACAAAATTATTAGAAGTAGCTATTTTGGGAACAGCTTTCCTCTTAGGATGAAACTGTATAATCCTGTTGTGTGTGTTCCTTTAAAGTTCTTTAGTAAAATCCACTAGTAATGATGAACATCAGATTTCTTCCTCCATCCTCTTTTTACACTTTCTCTTGGTTCTATATATATATTTTTTTATTTTTATTTTATTTTTTTCCCCTCCTTCTCCCAAAAGGCCCCCCTCCCTCCCCCCCTCCCTGTTTTAAATTTTAAAATCTTTAAATCTTTAAATCTTTGAATCCTTAAATTGTCTGTTTAATATTTATTTTTTATTCAATTCTTTTTGTTGTTTAAGCAGCAATGTAATTATTCCAGGGGTTAAAATAATGAAATATAGAAATAATATTAACAAAAATTAAAGGTAAAAATTAATTGATAGAATGATCCCATTAAAAGTAAATAAATAATATGGATGTTAAGTTGAGCGGGTTGGATTCAAACATGGGACTCGCTGCATAGAATGCAGGTGATGTTTCCCCTGCGCCACGAGAGCAGCTTTAGTAGTGGCATGGATTTATGTTACCCTAAAAGGTTTTATATAAGTAAATGGGGATCCTTAGTGCTGAGTTTCTGAATTATGTATATGTGATTATAGATATGAGGTATTGATTGAAAGATTAGAGGTTAATCTGTATATAGATTATATATTTTCTGTTATTTTTTAAACCACCTTGTTGCTTATTTTATTATTATTATTTTTAATCACCATGTTGCTTATTTTTATATTATGAAATGCCTTTATATGTGCAATTGCAATTAGAAAGTTGTTCCATATATGAGTCATTACATGTATGCATCCAATTAGTATATGTATGTATCCAATCAACTAATTAGTAATGCTATTGGTCCGGTGCATTTTAAAAAGAGCCTGCTAGGCTGCTGATGTATCCTCTGACGAAACCGCTCTTGGATAACAACGGAGAAACACGTAAGAAGGTGACTACCGGACACTCTGATTGCTGAGATATAAGCCCGTTCATGAACGAGCTACATCACGGCGGACGTCTGATGTAAAGACAGCGGTGAAGGGGAAAAAGCAATTTGAGAGCGAGCAAAAGGAGGTCTCTACCCCACGGCAGGGAGGAATATCCCGACCGCGAGTGCCAATAAGATCCAGCCACGGTTAACGGGGGTCGTAGCATACCGCTGTGTTTCACCAACCATCACAGCGCTCTCCCCCTGTTTTCTTTCATTACTCACGTGAGTTACATATGAACTTTAACTGCAGTAAATAAGAGGCGTTGGTTACAACTGTTGCTGTTCATCCACAAGAAGGAATTTAATGTATCAATTACAATTGGAAAGTAACGATTAAATTACAACAGCTGTATCCAGGAGGATTTTTTGGACACTTTAATAGACATTCCGTTGTCATCAAGGGCAATATGAAATAGATACTGATTACATTTAGATATGGATAGTGGTGCCTATATATGTTGACTCCATTGTATTTTATTGAATGTGGGTTTCTTCTGTCTATATATATTTTTTAAAAATAAAGAGCTTGTATATTTTATTTTTTGCGCTCCCTTGATAACAAGTGTGATTATCTTTAAAATTTGGTTTATTATTGGTAGAACAGTACTACCTATGGGAGCAGCATTTTATAATATATGGTGAAAATTAATAGATGTATAAAGATTAAATAAGCAACAAATTGGTGAAATAGATACGTTTTGATAGGAGCGCTGGGTTCTATATATATATATTGACATTTGGTTATATATATGTATAGACTTTATAAATTCTTGACAGAGATGTGCCTGAGCAGCGGGCCGCCAGCCCTATCCCAAATCATACTTATTTTGCATAGGAGATACCATGGTCATGAATATTGTTCTCCCAGGGTGAGGTTCATTCATTACATTCTGGGTATGCTGATCCCTGTGATTTCCCCAAATGTGGGAAACTCGACTGCATTATTTGTGGTAGTGAGGGACTGTGTTTGTGCTTTCCTCTGGTCAGCTCTGGTAAAAGTCAGATTTCTTTGTCTCAGATCTTCCTCTAGCCTTGTTCTTCTTTCGAGAGTTCCCTTGTGCTGCCTCAGTTGGATCTCCTTCACTTGACAGGGGGGTGCCCGAGCAGCGACCATCCCCTGCTCTAGCCCAACTCCTACTTACCTGCCAGGTGAGATACTATGATCATGAAGGTGCTTCTCCCAGGGCAAGGCTCACCCATTGCACTCTGGGTGTGCTGCTCCTGCGGTTTCCCCAAATGTTGGACACTTGACTGCATAATTTGTGTTTCCCCTGGTCGGCTCTCATATAATTCAGATCTCTTTGTCTCAGGTCTCTCTCCAGCCTAGTTTGCTGTCTGTTTCCACTTCTCTTTTCTTGAGCCGCTCCCTTCTTTGCCCTTGCGCACTATCCTGACTTCTCCCGTCTGCTTACTTTGTGCCTTCCAACGCACAATGCAAACTACAGGTAGTGCTGCAGGGCCCACGCCCTTTTACTTGCCTTACAGAGCAGCTCTGGAGCTGTTACAGTGCCCAGCTGCTGCAAGAAATCAGCTTGAATGCTTCAGGGGCTGGGGCATAGCCAACATGAGCCCCACACCGAAGGAGGGTGGAGGTGTTTAATGCGAACTAGGGGTCATCCAAGCGCCGCAAAAGGCCGCCATGCCCTACACGCCCCTTTTCTCTTTTCATATGCAGACGAGAGTTGAAGCCAACTTTGACCCACTGCTTGGATGACATCACCATATGCAAATCCATTTGCTGCATGCCTTCCCCCGGGAATGCTTGCACTAGTTTTTGCATTTGGTTTGTTGTTTGGGGGTGCTTCAGTATTAGGCAGCCTTCTGCCCTTCCATGTTCATCTGAAAATATGTGTTCTCCCTGCAGTTGTTGTCCCCAGATGAGAGTTCCCTTGTGCTGCCTCAGTTGAATCTCCTTTACTTGACAGAGATGTGCCTGAGCAGCGGCCCTCCCCAGCCCTATCCCAAATCATACTTATTTTGCATAGGAGATACCATTTTCATGAAGATTGTTCTCCCAGGGTGAGGTTCATTCATTGCATTCTGGGTATGCTGACCCCTGTGATTTCCCCAAATGTGGGAAACTCGACTGCATTATTTGTGGTAGTGGGGGACTGTGTTTGTGCTTTTCTCTTGTCAGCTCTGGTAAAAGTCAGATTTATTTGTCTCAGATTTTCCTCTAGCCTTGTTCTTCTTTCGAGAGTTCCCTTGTGCTGCCTCAGTTGGATCTCCTTCACTTGACAGGTGGGTGCCCGAGCAGCGACCCTCCCCAGCTCTAGCCCAACTCCTACTTACCTGCCAGGTGAGATACTATGATCATGAAGGTGCTTATCCCAGGGCAAGGCTCACCCATTGCACTCTGGTTGTGCTGCTCCTGTGATTTCCCCAAATGTGGGAAACTTGACTGCATAATTTGTGTTTCCCCTGGTCGGCTCTCGTATAATTCAGATCTCTTTGTCTCAGGTCTCTCTCCAGCCTAGTTTGCTGTCTGTTTCCACTTCTCTTTTCTTGAGACTCTCCCTTCTATGCCCTTGCGCACTATCCTGACTTCTCCCGTCTGCTTACTTTGTGCCTTCCAACGCACAATGCAAGCTACAGGTAGTGCGGCAGGGCCCACGCCCTTTTACTTGCCTTACAGAGCAGCTCTGGAGCTGTTACAGTCCCCAGCTGCTGCAAGAAATCAGCTTGAATGCTTCAGGGGCTGGGGCATAGCCAACATGAGCCCCACACCGAAGGAGGGTGGAGGTGTTTAATGCGAACTAGGGGTCATCCAAGCGCCGCAAAAGGCCGCCATGCCCTGCACGCCCCTTTTCTCTTTTCATATGCAGACGAGGGTTGAAGCCAACTTTGACCCACTGCTTGGATGACATCACCATATGCAAATCCATCTGCTGCAGGCCTTCCCCCAGGAATGCTTGCACTAGTTGTTGCATTTGGTTTGTTGTTTGGGGGTGCTTCAGTATTAGGCAGCCTTCTGCCCTACCATGTTCATCTGAAAATATGTGTTCTCCCTGCAGTTGTTGTCCCCAGATGAGAGTTCCCTTGTGCTGCCTCAGTTGAATCTCCTTTACTTGACAGAGATGTGCCTGAGCAGCGGCCCTCCCCAGCCCTATCCCAAATCATACTTATTTTGCATAGGAGATACCATGGTCATGAAGATTGTTCTCCCAGGGTGAGGTTCAGTCATTGCATTCTGGGTATGCTGACCCCTGTGATTTCCCCAAATGTGGGAAACTCGACTGCATTATTTGTGGTACTGGGGGACTGTGTTTGTGCTTTCCTCTGGTCAGCTCTGGTAAAAGTCAGATTTCTTTGTCTCAGATCTTCCTCTAGCCTTGTTCTTCTTTCGAGAGTTCCCTTGTGCTGCCTCAGTTGGATCTCCTTCACTTGACAGGGGGGTGCCCGAGCAACGACCCTCCCCAGCTCTAGCCCCACTCCTACTTACCTGCCAGGTGAGATACTATGATCAGGAAGGTGCTTCTCCCAGGGCAAGGCTCATCCATTGCACTCTGGGTGTGCTGCTCCTGTGATTTCCCCAAATGTGGGACACTTGACTGCATAATTTGTGTTTCCTCTGGTCGGCTCTCGTATAATTCAGATCTCTTTGTCTCAGGTCTCTCTCCAGCCTAGTTTGCTGTCTGTTTCCACTTCTCTTTTTTTGAGCCGCTCCCTTCTATGCCCTTGCGCACTATCCTGACTTCTCCCGTCTGCTTACTTTGGGCCTTCCAACGCACAATGCGAACTACAGGTAGTGCTGCAGGTCCCACACCCTTTTACTTGCCTTACAGACCAGCTCTGGAGCTGTTACAGTGCCCAACTGCTGCAAGAAATCAGCTTGAATGCTTCAGGGGCTGGGGCATAGCCAACATGAGCCCCACACCGAAGGAGGGTGGAGGTGTTTAATGCGAACTAGGGGTCATCCAAGCGCTGCAAAAGGCTGCCATGCCCTGTACGCCCCTTTTCTCTTTTCATATGCAGACGAGGGTTGAAGCCAACTTTGACCCATTGCTTGGATGACATCACCATATGCAAATCCATCTGCTGCAGGCCTTCCCCCAGGAATGCTTGCACTAGTTGTTGCATTTGGTTTGTTGTTTGGGGGTGCTTCAGTATTAGGCAGCCTTCTGCCCTCCCATGTTCATCTGAAAATATGTGTTCTCTCTGCAGTTGTTGTACCCAGATGAGAGTTCCCTTGTGCTGCCTCAGTTGAATCTCCTTTACTTGACAGAGATGTGCCTGAGCAGCGGCCCTCCCCAGCCCTATCCCAAATCATACTTATTTTGCATAGGAGATACCATGGTCATGAAGATTGTTCTCCCAGGGTGAGGTTCATTCATTGCATTCTGGGTATGCTGACCACTGTGATTTCCCCAAATGTGGGAAACTCGACTGCATTATTTGTGGTAGTGGGGGACTGTGTTTGTGCTTTCTTCTGGTCAGCTCTGGTAAAAGTCAGATTTCTTTGTATCAGATCTTCCTCTAGCCTTGTTCTTCTTTCGAGAGTTCCCTTGTGCTGCCTCAGTTGGATCTCCTTCACTTGACAGGGGGGTGCCCGAGCAGCGACCCTCCCCAGCTCTAGCCCAACTCCTACTTACCTGCCAAGTGAGATACTATTAAGTTGATTTTTGAAAGAAAACAATACTGTCAATATACTATTAAAACAAATTAAAATGGTAAAAGTTATTGTACTTTAAGTAAAAATAAAAGAGCTAAAATATCAATCCCAGTTTTGGATTACTTTAATTAACAAAAAAAATGCATATAGCAGAGGATAGTTTCAATCTGCCTACCTCTGGGTTATGGGCCCAGCATGCTTCCATTGCAGTACTCTGCTGCACATGTAAGTGCAAGAGATCCTGAAGCACTCACTCATCATGGGAAAGTACCAATGTGTTTCTTCGTTGGTTGATGGAAGAAACATCTTACAAAAACTCTCCAGATTATTGACTTTTTAAAGTTTTTCTAGGAAACGTTCTAGATGTATGCTTATTAGCCTTTGTCAGTATTTACTTTTTGCGAAGTGTATCTGTGGCACAATCGGTTAGTGTGTCCGGCTACTAACCAAAAGGTTGGTGGTTCAATCCCACCCAGGGACGTAATTGACCTTGTTATCAGATTTTGGTGATCTTTAAGTAGACAAGTCAAAATTTCAAACCCCCTGTTATGGTGTAGGATACCTGGCCTTTTCTGATGTAATCAGAGTTAGATTTGATTCAGTGATTTAATAAAAACAGCTAGGAAGCACAATTTAGCAGTGGGTTGCAGAGAAAAAGAAATATGCTGGCAAAAAAAATCCAATTGAGTGATTAAACAGCTCTTCATTTTCTGGCTTTATTTTTATGCTAACAAATTTGTTCTCTGAAAAGTGTCCACAAAGCCAAGTCTCTGATTAACACCTTTGTAGGGATGGTTTTTCACCTATTACTAAATTAAACTTGCTTCATTGGAAAGGCAGCAAGATGCATCCTCATTTCAATTTCTACTGAAATAATACAGGTTGACACCAGGAAACATTAACGCCACTGCATCCTTGCTGCTTTCTCATGTGGAAGTCTGTTTAATGTGAAAACAAGGTGATATCTAATTAGCACACAGGTAAGGAATTAAGAAAATCTTTATTTAAGGGTGAAGATGTTTCTCACAAAATCGTTGCCCCAATGCATCATTGAAATTCAAGCTGGAAAGATGATTTTAATATATCACTTGTACATTTTGTATTGCTCTTCTGGTGACAATGTAGTTTGTTTTTGTCAATTACCCTTTTAATAATAGGGTAAAGAAAATTAAGTGGATTTTTTAGAGAAAACTATACTGTCAATATACTATTCAAACAAATTAAAATGGTAAAAGTTATTGTACTTCAAGTAAAAATAAAAGAGCAAAAATATCAATCCCAGTTTTGATTACTTAAATTAACAAAAAAAATGCATAAAGCAAAGGATAGTTTCAATCTGCCTACCTCTGGGTTATGGGCCCAGCATGCTTCCATTGCAGTACTCTGCTGCACATGTAAGTGCAAGAGATCCTGAAGCACTCACTCATCATGGGAAAGTACCAATGTTTTTCTTCGTTAGTTGATGGAAGAAACATTTTACAAAACTCTCCAGATTATTGACTTTTTAAAGTTTTTCTAGGAAACGTTCTAGATGTATGCTTATTAGCCTTTGTCAGTATGTACATTTTGCGAAGTGTCTCTGTGGCGCAATCGGTTAGTGTGTCCAGCTTCTAACCAAAAGGTTGGTGGTTCAATCCCACCCAGGGACGTTATTGACCTTGTTATCAGATTTTGGTGATCTTTAAGTAGACAAGTCAAAACTTCAAACCCCCTGTTATGGTGCAGGGTACCTGGCCTTCTCTGATGTAATCAGAGTTAGATTTGATTCAGTGATTTTATAAAAACAGCTAGGAAGCACAATTTAGCAGTGGGTTGCAGAGAAAAAGAAATATGCTGGCAAAAAAAATCCAATTGAGTGATTAAACAGCTCTTAATTTTCTGGCTTTATTTTTATGCTAACAAATTTGTTCTCTGAAAAGTGTCCACAAAGCCAAGTCTCTGATTAACACTTTTGTAAGGATGGTTTTTAACCTATTACTAAATTAAACTTGCTTCATTGGAAAGGCAGCAAGATGCATCCTCATTTCAATGTCTACTGAAATAATACAGGTTGACACCAGGAAACATTAACGCCACTGCATCCTTGCTGTTTTCTCATGTGGAAGTCTGTTTAATGTGAAAACAAGGTGATATCTAATTAGCACACAGGTAAGGAATTAAGAAAATCTTTATTTAAGGGTGAAAATGTTTCTCACAAAATCGTTGCCCCAATGCATCATTGAAATTCAAGCTGGAAAGATGATTTTAATATATCACTTGTACATTTTGTATTGCTCTTCTGGTGACAATGTAGTTTGTTTTTGTCAATTTCCATTTTAATAATAGGGTAAAGAAAATTAAGTGGATTTTTAAAAGAAAACAATACTTTCAATATACTATTAAAACAAATTAAAATGGTAAAAGTTATTGTACTTTAATGAAAAATAAAAGAGCAAAAATATCAATCCCAGTTTTGGATTACTTTAATTAACAAAAAAAATGCATATAGCAGAGGATAGTTTTTATCTGCCTACCTCTGGGTTATGGGCCCAGCATGCTTCCATTGCAGTACTCTGCTGCACATGTAAGTGCAAGAGATACTGAAGCACTCACTCATCATGGAAAAGTACCAATGTGTTTCTTCGTTGGTGGATGGAAGAAACATCTTACAAAAACTCTCCATATTATTGACTTTTTAAAGTTTTTCTAGGAAACGTTTTAGATGAATGCTTATTAGCCTTTGTCAGTATGTAATTTTGCAAAGTGTCTCTGTGGCGCAATCAGTTAGTGTGTACGGCTATAAACCAAAAGGTTGGTGGTTCAATCCCACCCAGGGACGTAATTGACCTTGTTATCAGATTTTGGTGATCTTTAAGTAGACAAGTCAAAATTTCAAACCCCCTCTTATGGTGTAGGGTACCTGGCCTTCTCTGATGTAATCAGAGTTAGATTTGATTCAGTGATTTTATAAAAACAGCTAGGAAGCACAATTTAGCAGTGGGTTGCAGAGAAAAAGAAATATGCTGGCAAAAAAATCCAATTGAGTGATTAAACAGCTCTTAATTTTCTGGCTTTATTTTTATGCTAACAAATTTGTTCTCTAAAAAGTGTCCACAAAGCCAAGTCTCTGATTAACACCTTTGTAGGGATGGTTTTTCACCTATTACTAAATTAAATTTGCTTCATTGGAAAGGCAGCAAGATGCATCCTCATTTCAATGTCTACTGAAATAATACGGGTTGACACCAGGAAACATTAACGCCACTGCATCCTTGCTGCTTTCTCATGTGGAAGTCTGTTTAATGTGAAAACAAGGTGATATCTAATTAGCACACAGGTAAGGAATTAAGAAAATCTTTATTTAAGGGTGAAGATGTTGCTAACAAAATCGTTGCCCCAATGCATCATTGAAATTCAAGCTGGAAAGATGATTTTAATACATCACTTGTACATTTTGTATTGCTCTTCTGGTGACAATGTAGTTTGTTTTTGTCAATTACCATTTTAATAATAGGGTAAAGAAAATTAAGTAGATTTTTGAAAGAAAAAAATACTGTCAATATACTATTAAAACAAATTAAAAGGGTAAAAGTTATTGTACTTTAAGTAAAAATAAAAGAACCAAAATATCAATCCCAGTTTTGGATTACTTTAATTAACAAAATAAAAAATGCATATAGCAGAGGATAGATTCAATCTGCCTACCTCTGGGTCATGGGCCCAGCATGCTTCCATTGCAGTACTCTGCTGCACATGTAAGTGCAAGAGAACCTGAAGCACTCAATCATCATGGAAAAGTACCAATGTGTTTCTTCGTTGGTTGATGGAAGAAACATCTTACAAAAACTCTCCAGATTATTGACTTTTTAAAGTTTTTCTAGGAAACGTTCTAGATAAATGCTTATTAGCCTTTGTCAGTATGTACTTTTTGCAAAGTGTCTCTGTGGAGCAATCGGTTAGTGTGTTCGGCTATTAACCAAAAGGTTGGTGGTTCAATCCCACCCAGGGACATAATTGACCTTGTGATCAGATTTTGGTGATCTTTAAGTAGACAAGTCAAAATTTCAAAGCCCCTGTTATGGTGTAGGGTACCTGGCCTTCTCTGATGTAATCAGAGTTAGATTTGATTCAGTGATTTTATAAAAACAGCTAGGAAGCACAATTTAGCAGTGGGTTGCAGAGAAAAAGAAATATGCTGGCAAAAAAATCCAATTGAGTGATTAAACAGCTCTTCATTTTCTGGCTTTACTTTTATGCTAACAAAGTTGTTCTCTGAAAAGTGTCCACAAAGCCAAGTCTCTGATTAACACCTTTGTAGGGATGGTTTTTCACCTATTACTAAATTAAACTTGCTTCATTGGAAAGGCAGCAAGAAACACTAGACTAATTGGAGGTGCGCCCTAAAGCAAATTACAATGTTAGGATTAGGGGGTTCGGAAAGACCTCTAGTGTATACTGTCACGATCCGGGTATCTGGACGCCATAACTTACCTTTCAGATGCCTCCTAAGGCTGGCTCAGCGCTCCAGGACCGGATCCCATCTGTTATTCTGATGTCCCCATTCCTGCCTCCTCTCCTGTCACTCTGAGACGCTGTCACAGCGGCGCCATGTTACATCTTGAATGGCATCTCCCGCGGCCTCCGCCGCCGTCCCTGAGTTTCTGCATGCAGGATGTCAGAGTGGCGCTTATGTCAGCCGCGGCCTCCGCTGTTGCCCGCGTGGTTCAAATGTGCACTCATCAGTCTGGCGTCTCCTGTTTACTGTGGCCGGCGCCGCCATTGCTGTTAAAGTTCCCACATGGATTATCAAACCAATCTTCCCTCCAAGTGTCTGCATGGGCGCAGCCATGTTGGATTCTGTCACCTGTTCATTTCCACCAATCCGCTGTTTCCATTGTAATCTGCATAATTGCCTAGCCAATCCCTTCCTTGCTGCAGGTATAAGTATTCTGTGCCTGAGCAAGGAAGGCGTCAGTGATTTGGTTGTCAAACCTAGTTCCAGTTTGTCTCTCTCCCGTGGTTGTTTTCCAGGTTCCAGTTACCATCTCCAAACCTCCACTAAAGAGACCCGCTCTAGTCTACCACCTGCGGTGCAGCCTGACTCTCCAGTCCTCTGGGACTCATCTGTTTCCAGTTACAGATTTACCTGCTTCCAGCCTAGCTTCCAGCAGAGATCAGCTCTTCTTAAAGTGCCGGTATCATTTCCGCAGATTACCACTCACCACCGGCACTATTATTTCACCGCTCTCAAACTCCATATATCAATCATATTTCATCGCTCTCAAGCTTCATTTATTATTTGGCTGGTTCCATCCAGCCATCCACTCCGTGCTTACATCAGTCTGGTTTCAGCCAGTACCAACAGCAGCCATTTTATCCACAGCAGCCCAGCTTTTCCTGGAACACCAGCTAGTATGATCCTGGGCTATCTCCATTGCTACAGTCGGGCCTGGTAAGGACTTTCCAACTAGAAGATAATAAGAACTGTCTCATACTACCAGAGCCCTGTGGTCCTTGCCCTCCTGTAGTACCCAGGAACTGTATTATTTCTCTGCTGATTTTATGTTTCTCTTTTATTACTGCTGTGATGCATGGAGTTTGTCAAAATAAACATCATTGACTTTTATCCTGGTTGTCGTGGGCACGCCTTCAGGCAATTCTTCTACATTTAACTTACATGTCCAGGGGTCTGATACAACCTCCCAGGTTCCACTACACCACAGCCCCTACAACTGAGGCTGCCTCCAGTCAGCTCAGGCCCTCAGTTGTGACATATACACTGTATATACATTTTAAGATAGGAAGGTACAAATTACATATTCACATTGCATCTATGGGCTGGATTCAAATGTCCCTTTCCTCCCTCAATCGTGCCCGTCAGCAGCTATTCTATTCTATATAAGGAGCCACGCGTCGCCGCCATTTTCACTTGTGCATTGGAGATGATAGGGAGAGGACGTGCAGCGTTTTCTCAGTTTCTGTGTTCAGTGTGCTGCAAATATCTGTGCTCAGTGTGCTTGCAAATATCTGTGCTCAGTGTGCTGAAAATATCTACGTTCTCTGCCTGAAAAATGCTCCATATCTGTGCTGCATTGTATTATATAGTATGAGGACAGGGTAGAATTTTGCTGACCACCAGTATATAATATATAGCAGTACGGTACAGTAGGCCACTGCTCTACCTACCTCTGTGTCGTCAAGTATACTATCCATCCATACCCATACCTCCCAACATGACCCTCTCCAGGAGGGACACAATGCTCTGCTTCTGGACTTTTCTCTTATGTATGATTGCCCTCACCTGTGGTGTAACACCTTTCTTATCCATTAGCCTGTTCAACACAGTTACAGGCAATCATAAATTAAGAGAAAAGTCCAGAAGCAGAGCATTGTGTCCCTCCTGGAGAGGGTCATGTTGGGAGGTATGCATACCTGTGGTGTATTTTAGTAGTTGTGCACAGTATATATAGTAGGAGGACAGGGCAGAATTTTGCTGACCACCAGTATATAATATATAGCAATACGGTACAGTAGGCCACTGCTCTACCTACCTCTGTGTCGTCAAGTATACTATCCATCCATACCTGTGGTGTATTTTAGTAGTTGTACGCACTATATATAGTAGGAGGATAGTGCAAAATTTTGCTGACCACCAGACTTCTACTTAAGTCCAATGGTGTAGGATGTGCAAAGCTGTTTGGCTGTGCATTTATTGATCTAAGCATGCATTTTTATCAAAGCGTGATAAAATTGACACATAACGCAGCGTTCAATCAGCGTTAATTTATCTTCAGCTGATATCGATTGTGAATTGACGTTTCTTCTCTTCTTGTCACCTACAGGTAATTACAATTGACTACAACCACCAATCTATTCTGCTGCACTATATCTATATGTGCAAAGCTAATTCTGCTGGGTAATTACAATTGACTACAACCACCAGTCTATTCTGCTGCACTATATCTATATATGCAAAGCTAATTCTGCTGGGTAATGCAAATTGAAACATTATTGCATAGTATGTGATTTTGAAGTACTTTTTTAAAGTTTTGAATGATATAGACCCAGTTTAATCTTTGTGGAATGCCTGGTTGCTGTTTTTAAGGTAATTTATTGCCTGGCATTTGAGGGGGTGGGGTGTGGTTACAGATTTCAATTATTGGTTTCACTTGTAATAGTCTTCTACTAAAGTCCAATGGTGTAGGCTGTGCAAAGCCATTTGGCTGTGCATTTATTGATCTAAGCGTGCATTTTTATAAAAGCGTGATAAAATTGACACATAACAGCAGTGTTCAATTAGCGTTCAATTGAAGTGAAAAAGAAGGAAAACAGAAGCACACCAATCTAACAAAACAAAGAAAACTGAAGAACTAATAACAAATGTGAGTCACTTACTCCTCAGATCACTCACCTCCTGATTGTTGCATCTGATTACATAGCACAGAACTACCTTACTTGGACATTTCATAAACCATCCATTTCACCTACAAATGCCTGTATCTGTATTATTGTAATTTTGTTTTTAAGCACAGCTGCACCAATGCAATTTTACCTGCAAACACTTAAAACATCTAACATAATTACCATTGCTTCTTAAACCTCTCACAATCCTTTCATTTCTTACACTCCAAATATATTTCTGCACCCACTTTATCTACGCTTTTGACTCATTTCATACTAAATCTACACCCCTTGAGCCTACACTGCTTTTCTCACCTGCATTTCTACAATTCTTCTGCTCGGATTCCCTTACAGTCTCCTCTCCTACTTCCACTTTCCCTCAACCTATTTACCTACTTAACACTATGTGAATGCTTTCTTATACTCCCCACATCACTCAGTGTCTACCTAATAATGTATCTTTATCCTTCCCCCCTAGTCTCCTCCACCTCCTCCTCTGTCTCCCCTCCATCCCTCTGTTTCCTTCCCCCACCTTTCCTGTTACCCCACTTTCATTCACCTCTGCCCCATGGTCCTGCTACCCCACAACTCAGCCCTGCTCCCTCTCTCCCTTCCCTGTCACCTCCCCACACCCCCATCCACATCACACTGACCTCCCTCCCTGCCCACCTCCTGCAGTTTACCCTCCTATCTCAGGCACCCGTACCATCACTACTCTCTAATCCCTGCCCTCAAAGTTAATCCCACCTCATCGCTACAGCAACCCTGAAAATCTAATTCACATCTCTCCCACAAACTCATACCCCCTATCCTGTGCCCTCTGGAATGCCAGATCCGTTTGTAACAAACTGGTCCCCACTCATGACCTTTTAATTTCCAACTCCCTACACCTACTAGCCATTACTGAAACTTGGATTACGCCCTCTGACACTACTTCTGCTGCTGCTCTCTCTGCTGGGGGCCTTACATTCACACACACCCCCCGACCTGGGGGTCGCCATGGGGGTGGTGTTGGGGTCTTTTTACCTTCTAGTTACTCCTACCAACTCATACCACCAGAACCATCCCTTATATTATCTACATTTGAGGTCCACTCCATATGTCTCTTCCAACCAGTCCATCTTAGAGTAGCTGTCATTTACCGCCCCCCTGGCACTGCTTCCAAATTCATCGACAACTTTGCTTCCTGGCTTCCTCACTTCCTCTCTTCTGACATTCCCACCATTATCCTAGGCGATTTCAACATCCCTATTGACATCCCCACACAATCCCCTGCCTCTAAACTCCTTAACCTCACCTCTTCACTTGGTCTCTCCCAGTGGACCTCCTCACCCTCCCATGTGAATGGGAGCTCACTGGATCTGGTCTTCACTCACCGCTGTGATATTTCTGATTTTTCCAACTCCCCATTTCCCCTCTCTGACCACCACCTGCTCTCCTTCAACCTATCTCTCTCGACTTCCCCATCTCAACCTCCTAAGGCTACCATCACTAAGCGTAACATTGAAGCTATTGACACCACATTCCTTTCCTCCCTGTTTGACTCACTTCTCTCTCCTATTCTCTCTCTCTCTCATGCCCTGAACAAGCCACTTCCACATACAATGCTTCCCTTACTTCTGCTCTTGACTCTGTTGCTCCACCAACTACTGTTCACCCTCGCAAATTAACACCTCAACCCTGGCACACCAAATGCACCAGATATCTGCAAAAATGCTCACGTACTGCTGAGCGACACTGGAGGAAATCACGCTCTAAGGCAGACTTCCTCCATTTCAAACTTATGCTCTCATCCTTCAGTGCTGCCCTTTCTCTTGCTAAACAGTCATACTTCAAGAACCTCATCTCCTCCCAGTCTTCCAACCCCCGGCGCCTCTTTGCCACTCTCAACTCACTCCTCTGCCCACCTCCACCTCGTCTCCCTTCCTCACTCTCTGCTCTTGACTTTGCCACTTACTTCACATCCAAAATTGACTCCATACGTCAGGACATCACATCACACCAGACTATCAGTAACCAGCCTTCTCCCATCCCTTACCAACCCTCCCCATCCCTCGCACCAACTCTGTCATCTTTCTCCCATGCATCTGGAGAGGAAGTCATGGCCCTCATTCGTTCCTGTCCCCTCACCACCTCCCCACTTGACCCTATCCCCTCCCGCCTCCTCTGCCACATCTCTTCTTCTGCTTGTTCCCATCTTTCCCACCTTCTCAATCTCTCCCTCTCATCAGGCACTGTCCCCTCTGCCTTCAAGCACGCTCTCATCTCTCCTATTCTTAAAAAACCTACCCTTGATCCAAACACTCTCTCCAACTACCGACCCATCTCTCTTCTCCCTTTTGCCTCCAAACTCCTTGAGCGTATTGTCTACAACCGCCTTACTTCCTTTCTTTCCTCACACTCCCTGCTTGACCCATTCCAGTCTGGCTTCCGTCCTCTCCACTCCACTGAAACTGCCCTTACAAAAGTATGCAATGACCTCCATGCTGCTAAATCTAAGGGACACTACTCTCTACTTATTCTACTTGATCTCTCTGCTGCTTTTGACACTGTGGACCATCCTCTCCTACTGCAAATCCTTCACTCCATTGGTCTGCGTAACACTGCCCTCTCTTGGTTGTCGTCCTACCTTTCTGACCGTTCATTCTCTGTCTCCTCTCATGACTCCACCTCCCCCTCACTTCCACTAACTGTAGGGGTACCCCAAGGTTCTGTCCTTGGTCCTCTTCTCTCTCTATACGTCCTCACTAGGTAAGCTCATTAGTTCTTTTGGTTTCCAATATCATCTCTATGCTGATGACACTCAAATCTATCTTTCCTCTCCAGACCTCTCCCCTACTCTCCTCACTCGTATCTCCAACTGTCTCTCTGCTATCTCTTCCTGGATGTCCCAGCGCTTTCTTAAACTTAACATGTCTAAGACCGAGCTGATCATCTTCCCTCCCTCCCGCATAACCTCACCTCCTACAATCTCATTATCTATTGATGGCACTACTATCTCCTCTACCCCCCAAGTGCGCTGTCTTGGAGTAATCCTTGACTCCTCCCTCTCCTTCAAACCACACATTCAGCACCTCTCACAAACCTGCCGTTTTCATCTTAAAAAATATTTCCAGGATCAGACCCTTTCTGACCCAGGATGCTACTAAGACTCTTATCCACTCACTGGTCATCTCCAGACTGGACTACTGTAATCTCCTCCTGACTGGCATTCCTGACAAATACCTCTCTCCACTCCAATCTATCCTCAATGCTGCTGCCTGGCTCATTTTCCTCACCAAATGCACTACGTCCACCTCTCCTCTCTTACTAGTCCTTCACTGGCTCCCCTTCCCTTTCAGAATCAATTTCAAGCTTCTCACACTTGCTTACAAAACCCTCACCCACTCCTCTCCCATCTACATCTCTGATCTTATCTCGCTTTACACTCCCACCCGTCCTCTTCGCTCTGCTAATGCACGCCGACTCTCCTGCCTACGGATTACTTCCTCCCACTCCTACCTCCAAGATTTTTCACGTGCTGCACCACATCTCTGGAATTCCCTACCTCTCCCCCTCAGACTCTCCACCTCTCTACAAAACTTCAAATGGGCCCTCAAGACCCACTTCTTCACCAAACCCAGCCAAATCTCATCCTAAACCTCTGTTCCACGCTCTCTATGTACCCCATCTGTCTCACCCCTGTCTGTCTACCCCTCCCCTTTAGAATGTAAGCTCTCATGAGCAGGGCCCTCTTCCCTCATGTGCTTACTCTTTTCTTACTTTAATAATCTTCAGCTGCACCAAATCCAGCAGTCTTCTGCCACCTGATACTTATTCCAGTGTCATCTGCTGATGTAGCTATGTTTATTTACCCTGTACTTGTCCTATATTGTCATCAACTGTAAGTTGCTGTTTTCCTGTTTGATTATTTGTTTATGTACTCTGTAATTTGGTGCTGCGGAACCCTTGTGGCGCCATATAAATAAAGGATAATAATAATAAATAATATAATATATAGCAGTACGGTACAGTAGGCCACTGCTCTACCTACCTCTGTGTCGTCAAGTATACTATCCATCCATACCTGTGGTGCATTTTAGAAAAAAAAAACATATCTCGGCAGAGCAATCTATAAATCCATCATTTTTCAGACAGCAACAGTGGGTATTGTAATAGTCACCCAATCCATCACTTTTATAGGGTTACATGCATCCACATGCTACAGCCTGTCTCAATAATTTTACTGTCACGGTGTGTGTGTTTGTGTTTTTATTTGGGTATTTTTTGTTGTTGTAGAACTACAGGTACCAGCGAGCCCGTTATTTCCCCGCCTGCTGGTACTTGAGGTTCTCCAAGTACCAGCAAGTGGGGGAGGCTTGCTGGGCCTTGTAGTTCCACAACAAAAAAACAATATTCTTTTTTTACACATATGGCTATCAGCCCGGCACCCACCACCCAGGGGTGCTGGGGACAGCCTCGGGCTTCACCCCTGGCCCTTGGATGCCTCGAGGGGAGGAACCTCTTGATTTAAGGGGTCCCCACTCCTCCAGGGAACCCCGGCCAGGGGTGACTAGTTGGAGGGGTAATGCCAGGGCCGCAGGGACCTACATAAAAGTGTCCCCTGGCTGTGGCATTATCTCTCTGGCTAGTGGAGCCCGGTGCTGGTTTTAAAAATATGGGGGACCCCTACATCTTTTGTCCCACGTATTTTTGGAACCAGGACCCGTCTAAGAGCCTGGTGCTGGTTGTCTAAATATGGGGAACCTCTGTCCAATTTTCCCCCCAGTATTTAAATAACCAGGACCGGCTCAAAGAGGCTGGTTATACTAAGGAGGGGGGACCTCACACATTTTTTTTTAACCAATTCAGACCCTTCTCCTTTAAGTTAATGGAAGCCCTGGACAACAAAATTGCATTCATGTCCTCCTCCCTCACCCTTACCAGTCCCAAACACTCATTTTTTTTCTTTAAAAATTTATAATATATCACAAGAACAATGAGCAGGCAGGCAGCGGGCATTGGCAGCATCGGACTGAGATAGAAATTAGTGGTGGAGGGCTGGGTCAGTTGATTGTGGGAGAGTTTGTAAGCCATTGGCGGTGGCAGTGGGTATCGGCTCAGAGGCAGTAGCGGGCATTGGCTAAGGGTCATCGGCAGGATTCGGCGGACATTATGGATGTAGTGCCTCACTAGCCACTGACCTCACCGCACGCCACTGTGGGACAGATGTAACATGCAGAGAGAGGTAGATTTTGGGAGAAGGAATGTCCTAGCATAACTGTTAATTGCAGTGTAATACTGTAATTCAACTGTGCAGCATTTGTGGCTAAATGTCAAAGAAGCCAGTATTTACCCTGCATGCAAAACAATAAATGTATTTGCACATACCTCCCAACTAACCCAATTTTTGCAGGACAGTCACTTTTTTTGGGAATGTCCAGCTAACCCAAACAACCCCCCCCCCAGTGTCCCATAGTCATGGGGAAGGGGGGGGTGGAAGGCTCCCTGTAGCTTGTTGCTCTGCAAATATGCACATTGTGGGTAATTCAGACCTGATCGCTAGGGTGTGTTTTTTGCATCCCTGTGATCAGGTGGTTGCCGCCTACAGCGGAAGGGAAAATTTGCTGTGCAGGTGTGTGATCACATGTGCACAAGAGCTGCACAGCTCAGCACTTACTCAGCCATTGAGGTGACGTCACAAATCCTCCCACAAAACGCCGGGTCCCTCCAGTGTTTTTCCGGACACTCCCTAGAAACATTCAGTTGCCACCCACACAAACACCCTCTCCTTGTCAATCTTCTTGTGATCTCCGGACCGTCGCACCTACGCATTGTGGCGCATACGCATGTGCAGTGCAGACCTGATTGCCCGCTTGGTGAAAATAAATTGAAGCGATCTGGTCTGAATAAGCCCCAATGTCTATTCACGGGAGACAGAGGGGCTGGGGCATGGTCAGCAGCTCACAGAGCACCTATAATGACAAAAATGGGAGACATGGCTCATGATCGCGATATACCTGCGAAGGTACGCCCTCTGCTGATTGACAGGCAGAGGTATTCGCATTTTCTGCGGGGCACCCGGAGAAAATGTAGGCACATGCACAGGATGGACCCTGCGTATATGCCCCCATCCTCTTCATAGTTTTTGGGGTTGGAACGAGCAGTGTGAAAACATCAATCGATGGGGGTAATTCCAAGTTGATCGCAGCAGGAATTTTGTTAGCAGTTGGGCAAAACCATGGCCCTCATTCCGAGTTGATCGTTCGCAAGGCGATTTTAGCAGAGTTGCTCACGCTAAGCCGCCGCCTACTGGGAGTGTATCTTAGCATCTTAAAATTGCGAACGATGTATTCGCAATATTGCGATTACAAACTACTTAGCAGTTTCAGAGTAGCTCCACACTTACTCGGCATCTGCGATCAGTTCAGTGCTTGTCGTTCCTGGTTTGACGTCACAAACACACCCAGCGTTCTCCCAGACACTCCTCCGTTTCCCCGGCCACTCCTGCGTTTTTTCCGGAAACGGTAGCGTTTTTTCCCGCACGCCCATAAAACGGCCTGTTTCCGCCCAGTAACACCCATTTCCTGTCAATCACACTACGATCGCCGGAGCGATGAAAAAGCAGTGAGTAAAAATACTATCTCCATTGTAAAATTACTTGGCGCAGTCGCAGTGCGAATATTGCGCATGCGTACTAAGCGGAATTTCACTGCGATGCGATGAAAAATACAGAGCGAACGACTCGGAATGAGGGCCCATGTGCACTGCATTTACGAACAGATGATTTTTTATATAAATTTTAAAATGTTAGTAAATGTGTGTTTTTTTCAACCTGGAAGCCCAACATCGATTAAGATCGATCTTAAATAGACCCCTGGGTTTTAAGGATAACCATGGTTGAGTCCAATGGTTAATTCACATTGACCGAAGTTCTAATTAAGTAGTGATGTGCACCGGAAATTTTTCGGGTTTTGGTTTTGGGTTCGGTTCCGCGGCCGTGTTTTGGGTTCGGACGCGTTTTGGCAAAACCTCACCGAAATTTTTTTGTCGGATTCGGGTGTGTTTTGGATTCGGGTGTTTTTTTCAAAAAACCCTAAAAAACAGCTTAAATCATAGAATTTGGGGGTCATTTTGATCCCATAGTATTATTAACCTCAATAACCATAATTTCCACTCATTTTCAGTCTTTTTTGAACACCTCACACCTCACAATATTATTTTAATTGGTATTTGGTACCGGGGACATAGTACCTCAATCAAGTCTATAGTTGGCTCTGAAATCAGCATTAAACTGGATCCACACTTAGATTATCTGTCCAATTTTTTTTTCTAGTTGAAACAAAATTATGCTAATATGTGGCAGCAAATGACAATTGACCATTTGCTCCCAAACACTGGAAAACATCCAAAAATGGTCATTTAGATAAATTGGTTAAATCCATTTCATTTAGCTAATTTATCCAAACTACCTTTATTGTATCTTTGTGGGTGAATGATGTGTGGGTCAGTGTTGAGGGTGGTGGAGGAGATGGGTAATAGGCACAGCAGGGTGTGGACAGTCAAATAGTGTGCTTAGAGGTGCAGATAAATAGGGATATCTAATAATTCACCCACTATTCTATAGAATTATTAGATATCCCTATTTATCTGCATTACTCACCTAACACTCAGCATTTATCTACATGCTGATGATATTCATAGCACTTAGCTTGCAAGTATTTTACCCATAAGGAGACACATTAGATGTTCCCTCTCTTTTCATTAAAGACGTCCCCAGCAACCATACTGTACTATACTACAACAGGAATAATTACTGTGGGGGATTATACCATTTGATCTGGAATAAAGGGAAAATATTGTGGAAAGAGTGCTGTAAGTGTATGATATGTAGAACTATTGCCAGGTTCTGACATTTGTCAAGTGAATTACTAATATACATTCAACTAATATTACATAGTGTCCAGTAATTCAGTATCAGACTAATTGATATAGTCAATTTGGATCAATAATAAAGACACAACACAGGTAGCGAACCTTGATATTAATAAATGTATTTCCATTTATTATATATGGTAATTACATTATACAAACTTATTGTACTTTATTTCGTGTTTAGACAATTTTAACGAATTTATTAAAAGTTAATTTTTAAATCATCATTTGTGCGCCAGCAAAAGAGACATTCTTTTCTCTTCTCCTTTCCTGCATAACATTACTTGTCTCTGGTAGCACCCCCGAACGTCCTACAATTAATATTTAATATAACTGATGGACATTTATTGGGGCCTCTTCATACAAATATTTAGAATTTAATAGCTGGTGCAGAACACATCCCCTTCCCCCCATTCCCTGTATATCTGGATTCACCAAGGAAATGCTGATACTGACTCCAAGAAGAAAGGGAGCCTCTTCCCTATGAAGGTGAAGCCTTGTTTGGCGACGGCCTAGTTAATTTGATCTCGGCAGCTCCTGCAGGTAACTCCACCTTCTTGCACTATGTTCCCTCTCAACGGATAAAGACGCATCATTATCTGATGCAGTCATTTATGCAAGAATTTAAGATTCCCCTTTCTTAGCAGGTAGAGGAAGGAGAAGAGGGAAGAGGTCTGTAGCCTCTTCAAGATTGCAGGAGCAGAGATTGTCCTCTGCTTCTGCCAAATCCACTGCATGACGCTAGGGCTTTCTTGCAGGAGCCCGCACCAGTGGGGGCACGTCTAAAACTCTTCAGTCAGTTCTGGATTCATTCGGACCTGGACTCGTGGGTTTTATAAATAGTGTCCCAAGGGTACAAACTGGGGTTTCAAGACGTTCCCCCTCACCGATTGTTCAAATCAGCCTTAGTCAGCAGGGAGAAGGTTTTTATTCAAGCCGCTTCGTGGTCCCGAAGCCGGACGGCTCAGTCAGACCAATCTGAAATCCCTCAATTTCTACCTAAAGAAATTCAATTTCAAGATGGAATCTCTCACGGTAGTGATCTCCAGTCCGGAGGAAGGAGATTTCATGGTTTTGGTAAACTTAAAGGATGCCTACTTACATGTTCCCATTTAGCCACTGCATCAAGCTACCTGAGGTTTGCAATTCAGGATTGTCATTACTAATTTCAGACGTTGCCATTTGGTCTGTCCACGGCTCCGAGGATTTTCACCAGGGTGATGGCGGAAATGATGGTTCTCCTTCGCAAGCAAGGAGTCACAATTATCCCGTACTTGGATGTTCTCCTGACAAAGGCGAGATCCAGGGACCAGTTGGTGCAAAACATTGCACTCTCCCTGACAGTTCTTCAACAACATGGTTGGCTCCTAAACTTGCCAAAATTGCAGTTGGTCCCAATGACGCGGTTGTTGTTTTTGGGAGTGATACTGGACACAGAAGAGGTTTTCCTCCAGTGGAAAGGCTATGGAGATCCAGAGTCTGGTCAAACAAATTCTGAAACCAGCAAGAGTGTTAATCCATCAATGCATTCGGTTGCTGGGGAAAATGGTTTTGGCCTACGAGGCCATTCAGTTTGGCAGGTTCCATGCCAGAGTGTTCCAGTGGGACCTGTTGGACAAGTGGTCCGGATCCCACTTACACATGCACCGGAGGATAATCCTGTCTTCCAAGACCAGAATCTCACTCCATTGGTGGCTGCACAGTTCTCACCTCCCAGAGGGGCGATGGTTCGGGATCCAGGACTGGATCCTAGGGACCACGGATGCAACCCTTTCGAGGTGGGGAGCAGTCACACAGGGGGAAAACGTCCAAGGAAGATGGTCAAGTCAGGAAAGTTGTCTCCACATAAATGTTCTGGAGTTAAGGGCCATTTAATAACAGCAGACACAGTATACACTGGGACGGGTGCCCAGCATCCTCTACGGACTAAGAGAAAAGGAATTACCGGTAGGTATTAAAATTCTAGTTTCTCTAATGTCCTAGAGTATGCTGGGGACTCCGTAAGGACCATGGGGATAGACGGCTCCGCAGGAGACATGGGCACTTTAAGAAAGACTTTAGTTCTGGGTGTGCACTGGCTCCTCCCTCTATGCCCCTCCTCCATACCTCAGTTTGATACTGTGCCCAGTTGAGACTGGGTGCTTTTCAGGAGCTCTCCTGAGCTTTCTGACAGAAAGTATTTTGTTAGGTTTTTAATTTTCAGGGAGCACTGCTGGCAACAGACTCCCTGCATCGAGGGACTGAGGGGAGAGAAGCAGCCCTACTCTCTGAGTTGCAAGGTCCTGCTTCTTAGGCTACTGGACACCATTAGCTCCAGAGGGATTGGTACGCAGGATCTCACCCTCGCCGTCCGTCCCAGAGCCGCACCGCCGTCCCCCTCGCAGATTCAGAAGATAGAAGCCGGGTGAGTATGAGAAGAAAAGAAGACTTCAGAGGCGGCAGAAGAGTTCATGATCTTCACTGAGGTAACGCACAGCACTGCAGCTGTGCACCATTGCTCCCATACACCTCACATACTCCGGTCACTGTAAGGGTGCAGGGCGCAGGGGGGGCGCCCTGGGCAGCAATATAAACCTCTTTTTGGCAAAAATATAACATATATACAGCTGGGCACTGTATATGTATGAGCCCCTGCCAATTTTACAGTTTAAGCGGGACAGAAGCCCGCCGCCGAGGGGGCGGGGCTTCTCCCTCAGCACTCACCAGCGCCATTTTTTCTCCACAGCACCGCTGAGAGGAAGCTGCCCGGACTCTCCCCTGCTTATACCATGGTAGACAAGAGGGTTGAAAAGAGAGGGGGGGCACATAATTCGGCGCAAATGACATACAGCAGCGCTACTGGACAAACATTAAGTTACTGTGTTATTCCTGGGTTATATAGCGCTGGGGTGTGTGCTGGCATACTCTCTCTCTCTGTCTCTCCAATGGGCCTTGTGGGGAAACTGTCTTCAGAAAAAGCATTCCCTGTGTGTGTGGTGTGTCGGTACACGTGTGTTGACATGTCTGAGGGAGAAGGCTATATTAGAGAGGAGCGGGAGCAAATGAATGTGGTGTCTCTGCCGACACCTGATTGGATGGATATGTGGAATGTTTTAAATGCTAGTGTAAACTCATTGCACAAAAGATTAGACAAGGCTGAAGCTTTGGGACAGTCAGGGTCTCAACCCATGCCTGATCCTATGTCGCAGGGACTGTCAGGGTCTCATAAGTGCCCACTATCCCAGATTGTTGACACAGATACCGACACGGATTCTGACTCCAGTGTCGATTACGTTGATGCAAAGTTACAGCCAAAATTGGCAAAATCCATTCGATATAGGATTATGGCAATAAAAGATGTTTTGCACATCACAGAGGAACCCCCTGTCCCTGACAAGAGGGTACATATGTACAAGGGAAAGAAGCCTGAGGTAACCTTTCCCCCCTCACACGAGCTGAACGAGTTATGTGAAAAAGCTTGGGAATCTCCAGATAAAAGACTGCAGATTTCCAAAAGGATTCTTATGGCGTATCCTTTCCCATCAACGGATAGGTTACGATGGGAATCCTCCCCTAGGATGGACAAAGCATTAACACGCACAGCTACAGCTGGAAAATCAAATTTTTTACCTTATGTTCCCTCACAGCATAAGAAAGCTCTGCATTATCAAATGCAGTCCTTTCGGTCACAAAGAAACAAGAAAGTGCGAGGTGCGTCCTTTCTTGCCAGAGGTAGGGGCAGAGGAAAAAAGATGCACAACACAGCTAGCTCCCAGGAACAGAAGTCCTCCCCGGCCTCTACAAAATCTACTGCATGACGCTGGGGCTCCACTGGCGGAGTCCGGCCCATGTGATGTCATGCAGCCGCTCTGACCACGCCTCCTGTTTCTCCGTTGCCGACCCAATATTGAAACCCTGCCCCCGCACCGCTCCATCTCCGACTTGGAAATGGAGTGTTGTTGACCCCCCTCCCCCCCCTGCACCGATTGACCGGCAGAGGCGATCGCATTATCTGCAGGCGGATGCGTATGCTCTTAGCAATTTTTGCAGTTGGATTGCTTATTGCGATTGCAATCCAACCTGAATCAGGCCCTATTACCTATCACAATGCACTGCGGGTAGTACAAAATGGGGTTAATATAGGAGAAAACCCCCCAGAGCTGTGCTCCTTAACTGTCCCTGGTGGCTAGTGGAGCAGCTTCCCAGTAATCAGTGTCCACGCCAGTGCGCACACGGCCCGCCCCCTACAGCCACGCTGGATCACGGTATAAAGTGGGCACAGAAGCCCCTTACCACCCTTTCATCAGCGGCCTCGTGATCCCGGAGGGCGGTGTGTGTGTGACTGACCTTAGGAAGAAACCGGAGCCTCCGCTGCAGTGACCCAGCAACCGGGGCACTGGAGTATACTGTGCCGCTGGGAGTGATGGAGCTGCAGTAAATATGTCTATTAGACCTAGCCTGCTGCAGCCCTTGTAGATTCTTATTAAAAAAGTTCTTCTTTTCTTGTCAAAATTAATAGCTAAGAATAGGATGCCTGAGGCAGCCCCCTGTTAAGTGGCCTGCTACTGAAGGCACCAACTACAAACTGAGCTCCCTGTTCATGGAAGCGAGGTTATAGAGGAGGGGGCGCTGAGTATCTTGGGAACAGTCAAAAGCTTTGAGCTTGTTGGTGCCTCAGATCAAGATCCTACTCTACACCCCAATGTGAATCCTTGTGGAGTCCAGTGTACCCCACAGAAGAAAAAAATGTGTCACAACCATTGGCAGCAACATAAGAATAGCTGCTGATGGACACAATTGAGAAAGGAAGGGGGGAAAACATTTGAATCCAGCACATATATGTAATTCGAATATGTAATTTGTACCTTCCTACTTTAAAATGTAATGGATGAACCTCACCCTGTGAGAACTATCTTCATGATCAAGAGATCTCATAATCTCATATGCAAGATAAGTATGTGTTGGGATAGGGCTGTGGAGGGCGGCTGCTCGGGCACCCCCCCGTCAAGTTAAGGAGATTCAACTGAGGAAGCACAAGGGAACTCTCATCTGGGGACAACAACTGCAGGGAGAACACATTTTCAGATGAATGTGGGAGGGCAGAAGGCTGCCTAATACTGAAGCACCCCCAAACAACAAACCAAATGCAACAACTAGTGCAAGCATTCCTGGGGGAAGGCCTGCAGCAGATGGATCCAATAACAGCTCCAGAGTTGCTCTACAAGACAAGTAAAAGGGTGTGAGCCCTGCAGCACCACCTGTACTTTGCATACACACATATAAGACAGCATCTCTTATATGCCCCAGGGTCAATAAAATAGTATCCTTATCTAGGGTATCCATCCCCTCAGATAAGGTATCCGTCCATGCTGCTACAGCACTACACACCCAGGCCGACGCAATTGCCGGTATGAGTAAGGTACCCGAATGTGTATAAATGGACTTCAGGGTTATCTCCTGTTTGCGGTCTGCAGACTCTTTGAGGGTAGCCGTATCCTGGGACTGGAGGGCTACCTTCTTGGATAAGCGTGTTAATGCTTTGTCCACCCTAGGGGAGGATTCCCATCTTAACCTATCCATTGATGGGAAAGGATACGCCATAAGAATCCTTTTGGAAATCTGCAGTCTTTTATCTGGAGATTCCCAGGCTTTTTCACATAACTCGTTCAGCTCGTGTGAGGGGGGAAAGGTTACCTCAGGCTTCTTTCCCTTGTACTTATGTACCCTCTTGTCAGGGACAGGGGGTTCCTCTGTGATGTGCAAAACATCTTTTATTGCCATAATCCTATATCGAATGGATTTTGCCAATTTTGGCTGTAACTTTGCATCATCGTAATCGACACTGGAGTCAGAATCCGTGTCAGTATCTGTGTCAACAATCTGGGATAGTGGGCGCTTATGAGACCCTGACAGTCCCTGCGACATAGGATCAGGCATGGGTTGAGACCCTGACTGTCCCGAAGCTTCAGCCTTGTCTAATCTTTTGTGCACTGAGTTTACACTAGCATTTAAAACATTCCACATATCCATCCAATCAGCTGTCGCAGAGACACCACATTAATTTGCTCCCGCCTCTCTCTAATATAGCCTTCTTCCTCAGACATGTCGACACACGTGTACCGACACACCACACACACAGGGAATGCTTTTTCTGAAAACAGTTTCCCCACAAGGCCCTTTGGAGAGACAGAGAGAGAGAGTATGCCAGCACACACCCCAGCGCTATATAACCCAGGAATAACACAGTAACTTAATGTTTGCCCAGTAGTGCTGCTGTATGTAATTTGCGCCGAATTATGTGCCCCCCCCCCCCTCTTTTCAACCCTCTTGTCTACCGTGGTTTCAGCAGGGGAGAGTCTGGGGAGCTGCCTCAGCGGTGCTGTGGAGAAAAAATGGCGCTGGTGAGTGCTGAGGGAGAAGCCCCGCCCCCTCGGCGGCGGGCTTCTGTCCCGCTTAAACTGTAAAATTGGCGGGGGCTCATACATATATACAGTGCTCAGCTGTATATGTGTTATATTTTTGGCAAAAAGAGGTTTATATTGCTGCCCAGGGCGCCCTGCACCCTTACAGTGACCAGAGTATGTGAGGTGTATGGGAGCAATGGCGCACCACAGCAGTGCTGTGCGTTACTTCAGTGAAGATCATGAAGCATTCTGCCACCGCTGAAGTCTCTTTTCTTCTCATACTCACCCGGCTTCTATCTTCCGGCTCTGCGAGGGGGACGGCGGCACGGCTCTGGGACGGACGGCGTGGGTGAGATCCTGCGTACCAATCTCGCTGGAGCTAATGGTGTCCAGTAGCCTAAGAAGCAGGACCTTGCAACTCAGAGAGTAGGGCTGCTTCTCTCCCCTCAGTCCCTCGATGCAGGGAGTCTGTTGCCAGCAGTGCTCCCTGAAAATTAAAAACCTAACAAAATACTTTCTGTCAGAAAGCTCAGGAGAGCTCCTGAAAAGCACACAGTTTCCACTGGGCACAGTATCAAACTGAGGTATGGAGGAGGGGCATAGAGGGAGGAGCCACTGCACACCCAGAACTAAAGTCTTTCTTAAAGTGCCCATGTCTCCTGCGGAGCCCGTCTATCCCCATGGTCCTTACGGAGTCCCCAGCATCCTCTAGGACGTTAGAGAAAATAGGATTTTAATACCTACCGGTAAATCCTTTTCTCTTAGTCCGTAGAGGATGCTGGGCTCCCGTCCCAGTGCGTACTGTGTCTGCAGTTATTAAATGGCCCTTAACTCCAGAACATTTATGTGGAGACAACTTTCCCGACTTGACCATCTTCCTTGGATGTTTTCCCCCTGTGTGACTGCTCCCCAGCCTCGGAGGGTTGCATCCGTGGTCCCTAGGATCCAGTCCATGGATCCCGAACCATCGCCCCTCTAGGAGGTGAGAACTGTGCAGCCGCCAATGGAGTGATATTCTGGTCTTGGAAGACAGGATTATCCTCCGGTGCATGTGTAGGTGGGATCCGGACCACTTGTCCAACAGTTCCCACTGGAACACTCTAGCATGGAACCTGCCAAACTGAATGGCCTCGTAGGCCGCAACCATCTTCCCCAGCAACCGAATGCATTGATGGATTAACACTCTTGCTGGTTTCAGAATTTGTTTGACCAGACTCTGGATCTCCATAGCCTTTCCACTGGAAGAAAACCTCTTCTGTGTCCAGTATCACTCCCAAAAACAACAACCGCGTCATTGGGACCAACTGCGATTTTGGCAAGTTTAGGAGCCAACCATGTTGTTGAAGAACTGTCAGGGAGAGTGCAATGTTTTGCAACAACTGGTCCCTGGATCTCGCCTTTATCAAGAGATCATCCAAGTATGGGATAATTGTGACTCCTTGCTTGCGAAGGAGAACCATCATTTCCGCCATCACCCTGGTGAAAATCCTCGGAGCCGTGGACAGACCAAACGGCAACGTCTGAAATTGGTAATGACAATCCTGAATTGCAAACCTCAGGTAGCTTGATGCAGTGGCTAAACGGAACATGTAAGTAGGCATCCTTATGTCTACCAAAACCATGAAATCTCCTTCCTCCGGACTGGAGATCCCTACCCTGAGAGATTCCATCTTGAAATTGAATTTCTTTAGGTAGAAATTGAGGGATTTCAGATTTCAGATTGGTCTGACTGAGCCTTCCGGCTTCGGGACCACGAAGAGGCTTGAATAAAAGCCTTCTCCCTGCTGACTAAGGCCGATTTGAACAATCGGTGAGGGGGAACGTCTTGAAACCCCAGTTTGTACCCTTGGGACACTATTTGTAAAACCCACGAGTCCAGGTCCAAATTAATCCAGAACTGACTGAAGTGTTTTAGACGTGCCCCCACTGGTGTGGGCTCCTGCAAGAGAGCCCCAGCGTCATGCAGTGGATTTGGCAGAAGCAGAGGATGATCTCTGCTCCTGCGATCTTGAAGAGGCTACAGACCTCTTCCCTCTTCTCCTTCCTCTACCTGCAAAGAAAGGGGAATCTTAACTTCTTGCATATCTATTGGGCCAAAATGACTGCGTTAGATAATGATGCGTCTTCATCCGTTGAGAGGGAACATAGGGCAAGAAGGTTGACTTACCTGCGGGAGCTGCCGAGATCAAATTAACTAGGCCGTCGCCAAACAAGGCTTCACCTTCATAGGGAAGAGACTCCCTTTCTTTTTGGAGTCAGCATCAGCACTCCCTTGGTGAATCCACAATGCCCTCCTATCCGAGACTGCCATGAAATTGGCCCGTGAACTCAAGAGTCCTATATCCCTTGCAGTCGTAAGTATGCTGCAGTGTCCTTGATATGATCCAACGTAAGGAGCATCCCATGTCTCCAGGATATCTATATCGGATGACAAGGTATTCGACCAATTCTTGAATACTACTACTCACCCATGCGCATGTAATGGCAGGTCTAAGTAATGTACCCGTGGTTACATAACTAGAAATAATGTAGCTTCCTGCATACAATCCGCTGGATTTGTGACAGGGCCCCGTGCAGAACAGGGGGTGATTCCCACTTTATTCTGTCCGCGGCAGGAAATGAATAAACAACCGGAAACCTTTTGGGGATTTGAAACCATCTTGTCGAGCTGGCCCAGACTTTCTCAAACAGAGTTGGAGGAACGTTACATCAGCTTTCATTATATATCTATATATACATACATATAGACCCCTTTGTCAGGAACAGCAGGGTCCTCAGTGATGTTAATATGTCCTTAATATCCACAATCATGTACTGAATGCTCCTTGCCAATATTGGATCTAATCAGGAAATATTATGGTCGACATAGGAATCAGTATCCGAGTCAGTATCAGTGTGTAGTAACTGGGCAAAATAACATTTTTGCGGGGCCTGAGGGAAAAGATGCATAGCCATGAACATCACATATTTTCTCTACGTCTGTGTCTGGGACACAGATTTATCCAACCTCACTCTGATATTACTGAAACTTTCACCCAGTCAGTTATTGGTGGTGCCAACAGGGCCACCATCATATGTCTGCATTCCTAATATAGTTTCCTCTTGGGAAAAACATTCAGCCACCGACATGTTGACACACATGTACCAAGTACCCACAGACACATCGGCTTATGGGGGATAGACCTACAGTAAATCTGTCAGAGGGACAGATGGGATTTTTCAGCTCACAACCCAGCGTCAAAAGTACACAGTCTGGGAAATAATAAACTCTATAGTGATAGACTTGTAACGCTCTATAGATGTGCTGGTGAGGTGAGGAAGAAGCCCCGCCGATGTAATGGCACGCTTCTGTCCCGCTCAGAAACAAATAATTAATTACGCTGGTGGGGTAAGGACAGTGCCCAGGCACTAATGTCCACTTTTGCCAGCCTTTTGTGAGGAATTTATGCTGCCCAGGGTGCCCCCCCCCCCCAACGCCCTGCACCCTGCAGTGCCTGTGTTTGTGTGGGAGCATGGCGCACAGCATTCCGCTCGCTGCGTGGTACCTCAGAATGCCATCTGTTCTTCTGCTACTCGCCTGTCTTCTGACTTCTGGCTCTGTAAGGGGGTGACGGCAGGCTACGGGAGTGGGCATCTAGGCGTACCCAGCGATCAGCACCCTCAGGAGCTAATGGTGTCCTGTCAGCCAGAAGTAGAGCCATTGAACTCACTAGAAGTTGGTAATACTTCTCTCCCCTAAGTCCCACGAAGCAGGGAGACTGTTGCCAGCAGCCTCCCTGAAAATAAGAAAAACTAACATAAGTCTTTTCAGAGAAACTCAGTAGAGCTCCCCTGTAGTGCATCCAGTCTCACTGGGCACAATTCTAAAACTGGAGTCTGGAGGAGGGGCATAGAGGGAGGAGACAGTTCACACCCTTTGAAAGTCTTAAAGTGCCCATGTCTCCTGCGGATCCCGTCTATACCCCATGGTTCTTAATGTGATCCCAGCATCCTCTAGGACGTATGAGAAAACAAATAACGCACACACGAGGAGAGAACAAAGGAAGCTATAAGGAGGGGAGGGGATGGGGGGGGGGGAGGTAAGGTAGTAAAGGCATATTGGATAAACTACAACCTTATACATATTCATTAATGTACCAGTAGTTAGAAGTAGAAGAGCTCTAACAGAAACCACAAAGCTTATCTAAAGCCACACCACACTGGATATGCCCAATTTCATTTGATCTTTGAAGCAAAGCAGTATTGGACTTTGTTACTACCAAGCAGTCTCCCATCCATGTATTATCAGATTCTTTAGGTGTTTTTAAACTACCAACACCCTTTTCTTGGTACATTTAATTTTTACACGTATTCTTTTATGTACCAGAAGTTAGAAGTAGAAAAGCTCTAACAGAAACCACCAGCTCATCTACAGCCACAGCACACTGGATTTGCCCAATCTCTCCTGATCATGGAAGCTGAGCAGTGTTGGTCCTGGTTTTAGTACTTGGATGGGAGACCACCAGGAAATACCAGGAGCTGTGTGTATTTTTACAATACCAACACCGTTCTCTTGATGCATTCCATTTTGAAACATTGGGGCAGATCTATTAAGCCTGGTGAACTGATAAAGTGCAAGGTGATAAAGTACCAGCCAGTCAGCTCCTAACTGTCATTTTTTAAACCCAGCCTGTGACATGGCAATTAGGAGCTGATTGGCTGGTACTTTATCACCATGCAAATTATCATTCCACCAGGTTTAATAAATCGGCCGCTTATTCATTTATGTACTAGTAGTTAGAAGTAGAAGAACTCTAACAGAAACCACTAAGCTCATCTACAGCCACACCACACTGTATATGCCCAATATCACCTGATCTTAGGCCTGGTTTGTTCTTGGATGTGAGACCACCTGGGAATACCAGGTGCTGTAGGTAGTTTTATACTACCAACACCGTTCTCTTGATGCATTCTATTTTGAAACTTATTCATTGATGTAGAAGGTAGAAACAGCAAAAATCATCTACAGCCGCATCACACTGGATATGTCCAATCTCATCTGATGTTGGAAGCTAAGCAGTGTTGTGCCTGCTTAGTTTTTGGATTTCAGGTCCTGCCTTCTGGTTTGGCCACGGCACCTCGGAAATTCACCAAGGTCATGGCCGTGATGACGACCATTCACCATCGGTGGACCAGGGAGGAATCTCTCCTCCCGATAAACATTCTGGAATTGCGGGCAGTGTTCAATTCATTGATACTGGCCCTGCCTCTAGTACAGAACAGGCCTGTTCAAGTACAATCGGACAACGCCACCACGGTAGTGTACACAAATCATCAAGTCGGCACTCGAAACTGCATGGCAAAGCTGGAAGTATAAAAAAATCCTCAGTTGGGTAGAACGTCATCTGCCAGCAATATCGGCAGTGTTCATTCCCGGAGTCCTCAACTGGGAAGCGGATTTCCTCAGTCGTCAGGACGTTCACGCTGGAGAGTGGAGAGGCTGCAGCAGAAATATCTGCACTGGTGTCAGTAGGTGACTGAGGCAGGGATGACTGGGAGATAGTGGGTGACTGAAGCATGTATGAGTGGGATATAGTGGGTGACTGAAGCCGGGGTGACTGGGAGATAGTGGGTGACTGATGCAGGGGTGACAGTGATAGTGGGTGACTTAGGCAGGGGTGACAGGGAGATAGTGGGTTACTGAGGGAGGGGTGATAGGAAGGGGTTGGGTAAGTATGGGAAGAAAGTGGGTGACAGGGATAATAAATGAATAAGGCAGGGATGATAGGGAGATAGTGGATGACTGTGGCAGGGGTGACAGGGACAGTAAGAGACTGAGGCAGGGTTGACAGGGATAGTGGGTTACTGAAGCAGGGGTGATAGAGTGACAGTGGGTGACTGAGGCAGGGGTGACAGGGATAGTGGGTGACTGAGGCAGAGGTCGCAGGTATAGTGGTTGACTGAGGCAGCGGTGACTGGGAGATAGTGGGTAACTGAGGCAGGGGTGACAGGGAAAGTGTGTGACTCAGGCAGGGGTGATAGGGAGATAGTGGGCAGCATATATATCTGCCTCACTGCAGCAGCACATTACTGCTTCACTGACAGCAGCACATCCCTGCAACGTTGACAGCAACACATCCCTGCAACATTGACGGCAGCACATCCCTGCCTCATTGATGGCAGCACATCCCTGCCTCACTTATAGCAGCACATCCCTGCCTCGCTGACAGCAGCACATCACTGCCTCGCTGACAGCAGCACATCACTGCTTCACTGACAGCAGCACATCACTGCTTCACTGACAGCAGAACATCCCTGCCTCACTGGCAGCAGCACATCCCTGCTTTACTGACAGCTGTATAGTGTATATAGGGCCTAATTAAGACCTGATCCCTGCTGTGCATATTCACACAACAGGAGATCAGGTCTGAAGTGCGTGTGTGCTGGTGCCACAGTGCACCGGCACATGCCAGAGATGCGATCAGCATCTCTGCCCAGTGAGCGCCTCTGCCTGATTGACAGGTAGAGGCGGTCACTGGGCAGGAGGAGTCGGGCCAGCGGCGTTGTGCCGCCATTTTGGGGGCACAGTCAGGACAACGCAGACATGACCGGACCGTATGGGGGCGGGGCCGTGACGGCTGTGTGACCCGGACAGCAACGGGCCTTATTTACTAAAATCTCAGATAAATTTTATGGCATTTATGTGCAGTCTAGTTTGCACAGTTGATAGAGTGTTGATCTTGCACTATCAATGTAAGCCTCACATAGGTTTGATACACATGTAAGTTTGTTTTTATTTTACTACATTGTGGTTTGTTGCTCTATACCATGTAATGCATGTCTTTTTACAGTAGTCAAGTCTTCCAATGTGCTTGTTAGTGAAACCCAATACATAGCTTTATTTTATTTTGTTTCTTCAAATATTACATAGTAACATAGTAACATAGTATCTGAGGTTGAAAAAAGACAATTGTCCATCGAGTTCAACCTATTTGTGGTATCCTATGCATGATGATTTTACTAAAATTTCTGACTGATGCTGCTGTCAGCCATTGCATTTTATCCCTATTTATAGTAACTATAATGCATGACTATGCACCATACCCCTGGATATCCTTATCCAATAGGAATTTATCTAACCCATTCTTAAAGGTGTTGACAGATTCCGCCATTACAACTCCCTCGGGCAGGGAATTCCAAACACGTATTGTCCTTACCGTGAAAAAGCCTTTACGCTGTATTGTGCGGAATCTCCTCTCCTCTAACCTGAGCGAGTGTCCACGAGTCCTCTGTGTTGATCTAACCAGAAACAGGTCCCGCGCAAGCTCTGTGTATTGTCCCCTTATATATTTGTAGATGTTGATCATATCCCCTCTTAGTCTCCGCTTTTCCAATGTAAACATGCCTAGTCTTTCAAGCCTTTCCTTGTATTCCATCATCTCCATGCCCTTAATTAGTTTGGTCGCCCTCCTCTGTACCTTTTCAAGCTCCAGGATATCCTTTTTGTAGTACGGTGCCCAGAACTGTACACAGTATTCAAGGTGTGGCCTCACTAGTGATTTATATAACGGGAGTATAATACTCTCGTCCCTAGCATCAATACCCCGTTTTATGCATGCTAATATCTTATTAGCCTTCTTTGCTGCAGTCCTACTTTGGGTACTACTGCTTAGCTTGCTATCTATGAGGACACCTAAGTCCTTTTCCAGTACAGAATCCCCTAATTTTACCCCATTTAGTAGGTAGGCATATGTCTTATAACTTTTTTTTTCAATATATAAACATTTTTATTATAAGATTTTCAATGACACAAGTACATCCAAGTTGCAGATTATGGATTGTGAAGGACAAATCAACCATATAAACAATTTAAGCAATTTAAATTGCATGCAGGTAGTAGAATATCAAACTCCTTGGATGAAAGTTGGTCGTAATAAACTAGGATAGAAAAGAATAAAGTAGAAAATAAGATTTTAAACCTACCGGTAAATCTTTTTCTCGTAGTCCGTAGAGGATGCTGGGGACTCCGTAAGGACCATGGGGATAGACGGGCTCCGCAGGAGACATGGGCACTTTAAGAAAGACTTTAGTTCTGGGTGTGCACTGGCTCCTCCCTCTATGCCCCTCTATGCCGCAGTTAGAGAAACTGTGCCCAGAGGAGACTGACAGTATGAGGAAAGGATTTTGTTAATCCAGGGCAAGATTCATACCAGCCACACCAATCACACCGTATAACTTGTGATAAACTACCCAGTTATGAGTACGAAAAAACAACATACTGTAGCATCAGTGCAGGACCGATGCAACTCTAACATAACCCTTATTGAAGCAATAACTATATACAAGTATTGCAGAAGTAGTCCGCACTTGGGACGGTCGCCCAGCATCCTCTACGGACTACGAGAAAAAGATTTACCGGTAGGTTTAAAATCTTATTTTCTCTAACGTCCTAGAGGATGCTGGGGACTCCGTAAGGACCATGGGGATTATACCAAAGCTCCAAAACAGGCGGGAGAGTGCGGATGACTCTGCAGCACCGATTGAGCAAACATGAGTTCCTCCTCAGCCAGGGTATCAAACTTATAGTATTTTGAAAAGGTGTTTGAACCTGACCAAGTAGCAGCTCGACACAGCTGTAGTGCCGAGACCCCTCGGGCAGCCGCCCAAGAAGAGCCCACTTTCCTCGTGGAATGGGCCTAGACCGATTTCGGTAACTGCAATCCAGCCATAGAATGCGCTTGCTGAATCGTGTTACAAATCCAGCGAGCAATAGCCTGCTTTGAAGCAGGGGCACCAATCTTGTTGGTTGCATACAGGACAAACAGCGCTTCAGTTTTCCTGACTCTAGCCGTCCTGGCCACGTAAATTTTCAAAGCCCTGACCACATCAAGTAACTCGGAATCCTCCAAGTCACGCGTAGCCAAAGGCACCACAATAGGTTGGTTCATATGAAAAGATGAGACCACTTTTGGTAGGAATTGAGGACGGGTCCGCAATTCCGCTCTATCCACATGGTACACCAAATATGGGCTTTTATGTGACAAAGCCGCTAATTCCGACACTCGCCTAGCCGAAGCCAAGGCTAATAACATGACCACCTTCCATGTGAGATATTTTAACTCCACCGTTTTAAGTGGTTCAAACCAGTGTGATTTTAGAAAACTTAACACCACGTTAAGGTCCCAAGGTGCCACCGGAGGCACAAAAGGAGGCTGAATATGCAGCATTCCTTTTACAAAAGTCTGAACTTCTGGAAGAGAAACCAATTCTTTTTGAAAGAAAATGGATAAGGCCGAAATCTGGACCTTAATAGAGCCTAATTTTAGGCCCAAATTCACTCCAGTTTGTAGGAAGTGAAGGAAACGGCCCAGATGGAATTCTTCCGTAGGAGCATTCCTGGCCTCACACCAAGAAACATAATTTCGCCATATACGGTGTAATGTTTTGACGTTACATTCTTCCTAGCCTTTATCAGCGTAGGGATGACCTCAACCGGAATGCCTTTCACTGCTAGGATCCGGCATTCAACCGCCATGCCGTCAAACGCAGCCGCGGTAAGTCTTGGAACAGACAGGGCCCCTGATGCAACAGGTCCTGTCTTAGAGGAAGAGGCCACGGATCTTCTGTGAGCATTTCCTGCAGATCCGGATACCAGGTCCTCCGTGGCCAATCTGGAACAATGAGGATTGTTCTCACTCCTCTTTGTCTTATTATCCTTAACACCTTGGGTATGAGAGGAAGAGGAGGAAATACATAGACCGGCCGGAACACCCACGGTGTCACTAGGGTGTCTACAGCTACTGCCTGAGGGTCTCTTGACCTTGCGCAATACCTCTGTAGCTTTTTGTTGAGCCGGGACGCCATCATGTCTATCTGTGGCAGTTCCCACCGACTTGTAATCTGTGCAAAGACTTCCTGATGAAGTCCCCACTCTCCCGGATGTAGGTCGTGTCTGCTGAGGAAGTCTGCTTCCCAGTTGTCCACTCCCAGAATGAACACTGCTGACAGTGCGCTTGCGTGATTCTCCACCCAGCGAAGAATTCTGGTGGCTTGTGCCATCGCCACTCTGCTCCTTGTGCCGCCTTGGCGCTTTACATGAGCCACTGCGGTGACGTTGTCTGACTGGATCAGAACCGGTTGGTCGCGAAGTAAGGTCTCCGCTTGACGTAGGGCATTGTATATGGCCCCTAGTTTCAGGATGTTGATGTGAAGACAAGTCTCTTGACTTGACCAAAGACCTTGGATATTTCTTCCCTGTGTGACTGCTCCCCCAGTGATGCACTGACACAAGTTTTGGTTTCAATAGGTTCCTGACAAGAGTCATGAGTTCCTGGGACTTTCCTATCGGGAGATAAACTCTCTTCTGGTCTGTGTCCAGAATCATGCCCAAGAAAGACAGACGAGTCGTAGAAACCAACTGCGACTTTGGGATATTGAAAATCCAGCCGTGTTGCTGTAACACTTTCAGTGAAAGTGATACGCTGTTCAGCAACTGCTCTCTTGATCTCGCTTTTATGAGATCGCTCAAGTACGGGATAATTGTGACACCTTGCTTACGCAGGAGAACCATCATTTCCGCCATTACCTTGGTGAAAATTCTCTGGGCCGTGGAGAGACCAAACAGCAACGTCTGAAATTGGCAATGACAGTCCTGTACCGCAAATCTGAGGTACGCCTGATGAGATGGATAAATGGGGACATGAAGGTATGCATCCTGTACACAAATGCGGACAACAGGTGTCAAGCCGTGTGTTGCCTTTGTCAAGCTGTAATAAGTAGGGGTAAGGACGTTAACCACCTCAGAACATCCTCCCTTATACGTCACCTGCAGCGCATTAATCATAAGTCAGTGACAAGTTCAAAAACTTTGGATGACAGCGGAAGCAGTCCACTGACCACTAAATCCCTTCCTCTTGTAACCAAGCTCCTGCAAACCACACCACCAACTCCCTCAGTGTCAATTTCCTCCTTAGACAGGAAAGCCAATAGTCCTGCAGGCCATGTCACTGGCAAGTCTGACGAGTCCTCTCCTGCCTGGGATTCCTCCGATGCATCCTTGAGTGTAACGCCTACTGCTGCTGGCGCTGCTGTTGTTGCTGCTGGGAGTCGATCGTCATCCCAGAGGGGAAGTCGGAAGACCACTTGTACTACTTCCAGTAGGCAATTGACTGTCCAACAGTCCTTTGCGAGGAAGATGAAATATCACAGCAGTCATCCTGCTGCAAAGCGGATAACTCAGGTCTTGTCAGCCTGGGTGGTGAGAAACGTGGTTCCGGTATCCATCGTTAATTCAGAGGCAACTAGAGACTTGATTGAGGTACTGTGTCCCCGGTACCAAATGCCATCTAGGTTCCATTTCTCTAGGCAGGCGATACCGAAAATGTACACAGACCTCAGAAAAAGAGTCACCAGTGTCCTAAAAAATGCAGTTGTACCCAAGGTCCACTAGTCCACATGTCCGTGGTTAAGTGGAGCAGGGCAGACTCAGGACTATATGACTGTGACAGCCCACTGGGTATATGTATTGCCTCCCGCAGCAAGAACAGCAGCGGCGGCACCAGTAGCAGCATCTCGCAAATGCCAACTCGTTTCTAGGCAGACTACGCTTTGTATCACCGCTTTCCATAAGAGGCATACAGCTGACAACCTCTTACGGAAACTGAGGAACATCATCGCAGAATGGCTTACCCCAATTGGACTCTCCTGGGGATTTGTGACATCGGACAATGCCACCAATATTGTGCGTGCATTACATCTGGGCAAATTCCAGCACGTCCCATGTTTTGCACATACATTGAATTTGGTGGTGCAGAATTATTTAAAAAAACGACAGGGGCGTGCAAGAGATGCTGTCGGTGGCCCGAAGAATTGCGGGCCACTTTCTGCCTTCAGCCACCGCGTGCCGAAGACTGGAGCACCACCAAACATTCCTGAACCTGCCCTGCCATCCTCTGAAGCAAGAGGTGGTAACGAGGTGGAATTCAACCCTCTATATGCTTCAGAGGATGGAGGAGCAGCAAAAGGCCATTCAAGCCTGTACATCTACCCACGATATAGACAAAGGAGGGGGAATGCACCTGACTCAAGCGCAGTGGAGAATGATTTCAACGTTGTGTAAGGTTCTGCAACCCTTTGAACTTGCCACACGTGAAGTCAGTTCAGACACTGCCAGCCTGAGTCAGGTCATTCCCCTCATCAGGCTTTTGCAGAAGAAGCTGGAGACATTGAAGGAGGAGCTAAAACAGAGCGATTCCGCTAGGCATGTGGGACTTGTGGATGGAGCCCTTAATTCGCTTAACCAGGATTCAATCTGTTGAAATCAGAGCAATACATTTTGGCCACCGTGCTCGATCCTAGATTTAAAACCTACATTGTATCTCTCTTTCCGGCAGACACAAGTCTGCAGAGGTTCAAAGACCTGCTGGTGAGAAAATTGTCAAGTCAAGCGGAACGTGACCCGTCAACAGCTCCTCCTTCACATTCTCCCGCAACTGGGGGTGCAAGGAAAAGGCTAAGAATTCCGAGCCCACCCGCTGGCGGTGATGCAGGGCAGTTTGGAGTGAGTGCTGACATCTGGTCCGGACTGAAGGACCTGGCAACGATTACTGACATGTCGTCTACTGTCACTACATATGATTCTGTCACCTTTGAAAGAATGGTGGAGGATTATATGAGTGACCGCATCCAGGTAGGCACGTCAGACAGTCCGTATGTATACTGGCAGGAAAAAAAGGCAATTTGGAGGCCCTTGCACAAACTGGCTTTATTCTACCTAAGTTGCCCTCCCTCCAGTGTGTACTCCAAAAGAGTGTTTAGTGCAGCCGCTCACCTTGTCAGCAATCGGCGTACGAGGTTACTTCCAGAAAATGTGGAGAAGATGATGATCATCAAAATGAATTATAATCAATTCCTCCGTGGAGACATTTACCAGCAATTGCCTCCAGAAAGTACACAGGGATCTGAGATGGTGGATTCCAGTGGGGACGAATTAATAATATGTGAGGGGGGCGATGTACACAGTGAAAGGGGTGAGGAATCGGAGGATGATGAGGTGGACATCTTGCCTCTGTAGAGCCAGTTTGTGCAAGGAGAGATTGATTACTTCTTTTTTGGTGGGGGCCCAAACCAACCAGTCATTTCAGTCAGCCGTGTGGCAGACCCTGTTGCTGAAATGATGGGTTCGTCAATGTTTTTCTTTTCAATCTAAGCCCCTGCAGTTTTCTGTAAGAATCTGCTTCGCTATGATGATCAACAAGTCACAAGGGCAAACACTCAGGGCTGGAGGCGTAGATCTTAGGACCAGCTGCTACAAGCATGGCAAAGGTGTCACTATCATTGGTGACACCCAGAGAGGCAGCGAGGGAGATTGTAATGCAGTGCGCGCAGATAAGCAGCGCAATGGTAAAAAGGAGGCATGGTCTCATAGGTAGGGGTGTGGCCTGTTTTCCTGAATCTCCATTTTGTTGCTCCGGGTATCCCGGGGGTTGAGTGCTGCACCCGGGGACTAGTGTGTGAGTGGTGCTGGCTCCTGCACAGTGACAGAAACTGGGTGTTGCACGTAATGTTACAGTGAAACACCCATATTCTGTCACTGAAGAGGAGCCGGCACTTTGGTGTCACCCCACTTGGCGGGTGACACTCGGGTGTGGGCCGCAACCCCGTTGTGATGCCACTGACCCATGGGAAGCTTTACGTGGCTTACCCATGTGTTAGTAGCCCCAAGCATCTTTTGTGTTAGTCCCTGAAGAAAAACTTCAAATATTTACAAATACATTTTGTAATCAATGGGCCTAATTCAGTAAGGATTGCAAATTCTGCTAAGTAACAGAATTTGCAATCCTTTGGTTCGCATGCTGGGGCCACCCAGCATGCCGCCTCCCTTCTTGACCACGCTGAAATTGCAGTCTCAGTGCAGTTCAGCGTGATCATAAAAAATGGGTTAGCCTCCTGTTGGTGCAGACTGTATGTGTGCGCAGGAAGCCGCCACCATTTTTGTGATCGCAGCTGCTGCATGTGATGTCATGCAGCAGCTCTGACCACGCCTCCTGTTTCTCCGTTGCCGACCCCATTTTGTAGCCCTGCCCATGCACCGCTCCATCTCCGACTTGGAAATGGATTGTTGCTGACCCCCCCCCCAAGCACCAATTGACAGTCAGAAGCGATCGCATTATCTGCGGGGTGCCGCAGAAAATGCAGGCGCATGCGTATGCTCTTAGCAATTTGTGCAGTTGGATTGCTTATTGCGATTGCAATCCAACCTGAATCAGGCTCTATTACCTATCACAATGCACTGCGGGTAGTACAAAATGGGGTTAATATAAGAGAAAACCCCCCCAGAGCTGTGCTCCTTAACTGTCCCTGGTGGCTAGTGGAGCGGCTGCCCAGTTATCAGTGTCCACGCCAGTGCGCACATGGCCCACCCCCTACAGCCACGCTGGATCACGGTATAGTGTGAGCACAGAAGTCCCTTACCTCCCTTTCATCAGCGGCCTCGTGATCCCGGAGGGCGGTGTGTGTGTGACTGACCTTAGGAAGAAACCGGAGCCTCTGCTGCAGTGACCCAGCAACCAGGGCACGGGAGTATACTGCGCCGCTGGGAGTGATGGAGCTGCAGTAAAGATGTCTATTAGACCTAACCTGCTGCATCCCTTGTAGATTCTTATAAAAAAAAGTTATTTTTTTCTTGTCAAAATTAATAGCTAAGAATAGGCTGCCTGAGGCAGCCCCCTGTTAAGTGGCCTGCTACTGAAGGCACCAACTACAAACTGAGCTCCCTGTTCATGGAAGCGAGGTTATAGAGCAGGGGGCGCTGAGCATCTTGGGAACAGTCAAAAGCTTTGAGCCTGTTGGTGCCTCAGATCAAGATCCTACTCTACACCCCAATGTGAATCCTTGTGGAGTCCAGTGTACCCCACAGAAGAAATGAATGTGTCACACCAATTGGCAGCAACATTAGAATAGCTGCTGATGGGCACAATTGAGAAAGGAAGGGGGGAAAACATTTGAATCCAGCACATATATGTAATTTGAATATGTAATTTGTACCTTCCTACTTTAAAATGTAATGGATGAACCTCACCCTGTGAGAACTATCTTCATGATCAAGAGATCTCATATGCAAGAAAAGCATGTGTTGGGATAGGGCTGTGGAGGGCGGCTGCTCGAGCACACCCCCGTCAAGTTAAGGAGATTCAACTGAGGAAGCACAAGGGAACTCTTGTCTGGGGACAACAACTGCAGGGAGACCACATCCTTTCAGATGAAAATGAGAGGGCGGAAGGCTGCCTAATACTGAAGCACCCTCAAACATCAAACCATATGCAACAACTAGTACAAGCATTCCTGGGGAAAGGTCTGCAGCAGACGGATTTGCATACGGTGATGTCATCCAAGCAGTGGGCCAAAGTTGGCTAGAACCCTCATCTGCATATGAAAAGAGAAAAGGGGCGCTTGGATGACCCCTAGTTCGCATTGAACACCCCCCACCCTCCTTTGGTGTGGGGCTCATGTTGGCCATGCCCCAGCCCCTGAAGCATTCAAGCTGATTTCTTGCAGCAGCTGGGCACTGTAACAGCTCCAGAGCTGCTCTGTAAGGCAAATAAAAGGGTGTGGGCCCTGCAACACCACCTGTAGTTCGCATTGTGCGTTGGAAGGCACAAAGTAAGCAGACGGGAGAAGTCAGGATAGTGCGCAAGGGCATAGAAGGGAGGGGCTCAAGAAAAGAGAAGTGGAAACAGACAGCAAACTAGGCTGGAGAGAGACCTGAGACAATGAGATCTAAATTATACCAGAGCCAACCAGGGGAAAGCACAAATGCAGTCCCCCCCCCTACCACAAATTATGCAGTCGAGATTCCCACATTTGGGGAAATCACAGAGGTCAGCATACCCAGAATGCAATGAATGAACCTCACCCTGGGAAAACAATCTTCATGACCATGGTATCACCTAAGCAAAATAAGTATGATTTGAGATAGGGCTGGGGAGGGCCGCTGCTCAGGCACACCTCCGTCAAGTAAAGGAGATTCAACTGAGGCAGCACAAGGGAACTCTCATCTGGGGACAACAACTGCAGGGAGAACACATTTTCAGACGAATGTGTGAGGGCAGAAGGCTGCCTAATACTGAAGCACCCCCCAAACAACAAACCAAATGCAACAACTAGTGCAAGCATTCCTGGGGGAAGGCCTGCAGCAGATGGATTCGCATATGGTGATGTCATCCAAGCAATGGGTATAGTTGGCTGCAACCCTCGTCTGCATATGAAAAGAGAAAATGGTCACGCAGGGCATGGCGGCCTTTGTGGGGTTGCGCTTGGATGACCCCTAGATCGCTTTATACACCCCCATCAGTGTGGGGCTCATGTTGGCCATGCCCCAGCCCCTGAAGCATTCAAGCTGATTTCTTGCAGCAGCTGGACCCAGTAACAGCTCCAGAGTTGCTCTACAAGACAAGTAAAAGGGTGTGAGCTATGCAGCACCACCTGTAGTTTGCATACACACATATATAGGACAGCATCTCTTATATGCCCCAGGGGCAATAAAATAGTATCCTTATCTAGGGTATCCGTCCATGCCGCTACAGCACTACACATACACACCCAGGCCGACGCAATTGCCGGTCTGAGTAAGGTACCTGAATGTGTATAAATGGACTTCAGGTTAATCTCCTGTTTGCGGTCAGCAGACTCTTTGAGGGTAGCCGTATCCTGGGACGGGAGGGCTAACTTCTTGGATAAGCGTGTTAATGCTTTGTCCACCCAAGGGGAGGATTCCCATCGTAACCTATCCGTTGATGGGAAAGGATACGCCATAAGAATCCTTTTGGAAATCTGCAGGAGATTCCCAAGCTTTTTCACATAACTCGTTCAGCTCGTGTGAGGGGAAAAGGTTACCTCAGGCTTCTTTCCCTTTTACATATGTACCCTCTTGTCAGGGATAGGGGGCTCCTCTGTGATGTGCAAAACATCTTTTATTGCCAAAATCATATATCAAATGTATTTTGCCAATTTTGGCTGTAACTTTGCATCATCGTAATCGACACAGGGTCAGAATCCGTGTCGGTATCTGTGTCAACAATCTGGATAGTGGGCACTTATGAGACCCTGACAGTCCCTGCGACATAGGATCAGGCATGGGTTGAGACCCTGACTGTCCCAAAGCTTCAGCCTTGTCTAATTTTTTGTGCAATGAGTTTACACTAGCATTTAAAACATTCCACATATCCATCCAATCAGGTGTCGGCGGAGACACCACATTCATTTGCTCCCGCTCCTCTCTAATATAGCCTTCTTCCTCAGACATGTCGACACACGCGTACCGACACACCACACACACAGGGAATGCTTTTACTGAAGACATTTCCCCCACAAGGCCCTTTGGCAGAGCTGGCCCTAACCAATATGATGCCCTAGGCAAGATTTTGCCTGGTGCCCCCTAGCACCACCGCTGGTTCCGCCTCTGACCTTGCACCTCTTTCCCAGCACCATCAACCCTCACCCATAACAGTACTTATTTTGGTGTTTGTACCCCCTATATTTTAAACAGGAACAGTTCGCACATTTGGCGCACAGTCCAAAAAGGGGTGTGTTTTTGCTGGCAATGGGCATGTCCACACAATAGTACCCCCAATTAAAATTCCGCCACACAGTACTGCAATTTTATTCACATTTGATCACGCGATAGTGTCCATAATTCACATTACATCCCACAGTAGTATCACTTTACCGTATAAACGTTACTTCTCACAGTAGTGCTCCTTATTCACATTACATCACACTGAATTGCTCCTTATTTACATTACACCACACCCTATTGCTCTTTATTCACATTAGACGACACAGTAAATGCCCTTTCTATACGCAACGCTACATATTAGAGCACCTTATACACATAATGCCACACATTAGTAATGCATTTATACACATAATTCCACACAGTAATGCCCCTTACACATATGAGACACATCATTAATGTCCTTATAAACATAATGCGTCTTACACATTATGACAACCTTTATTAATGCCCTTTTACACATAATGGCCCTCATTCCGAGTTGTTAGCTCGCAAGCTGCTTTTAGCAGCATTGCACACGCTAAGCCGCCGCCTACTGGGAGTGAATCTTAGCTTATCAAAATTGCGAACGAAAGATTAGCAGAATTGCGAATAGACACTTCTTAGCAGTTTCTGAGTAGCTCCAGACTTACTCGACAACTGCGATCAGTTCAGTCAGTTTCGTTCCTGGTTTGACGTCACAAACACACCCAGCGTTCGCCCAGACACTCCCCCGTTTCTTCAGACACTCCCGCGTTTTACCCAGAAACGGCAGCGTTTTTTCACACACACCCATAAAACGGCCAGTTTCCGCCCAGAAACACCCACTTCCTGTCAATCACACTACGATCAGCAGAAAAAAGAAAAAACCTCGTAATGCCGTGAGTAAAATACCTAACTGCATAGCAAATTTACTTTGCGCAGTCGCAGAGCGAACATTGCGCATGCGCAATTAGCGGAAAATCGCTGCGATGCGAAGAAAATTACCGAGCGAACAACTCGGAATGACCACCCTTGCGCATGCGCAATTAGCGGAAAATCGCTGCGATGCGAAGAAAATTACCGAGCGAACAACTCGGAATGACCACCAATGTCCCTTACACATATGCCGCACATTATTAATGCCCTTATACACATAATGACACACATAGTGCCCCTTACACATATGTTGCACATTATTAATGCATTTTTACATGACACACATAATGCTCCTTACTCATATTCCGAACACTACTGCACAATCAACCCACTCACATGCACACAGCACTCACACTGCCACTAACACTGTGACCTCTGCCTCTGCTTGGGTACAGATGTGTCCTCATAAATCTTGCCTCAATGCTAACGTTGGGGCACCTTTTTTTTATTAAAATGCATCTTATTTGCATTGCTATGTTGTTAGGATGCACACGCAGCTTCTGCTGATTAAAATGATATGCAGCACGCCTATATACTGTGTGAGACTGTGGCTGTATCTGCATATGAAATGCTACACACAGAATATAGGCATGCCGCATATCATTTTAATCAGCAGAAGTTGCTGATGCCCCTAGGCATATCAAATGCCCTAGGCAATTGCCTAGTTTGCCTATGCCTATGACCGGCTCTGCCCTTTGGAGAGACAGAGAGAGAGTATGCCAGCACATACCCCAGCGCTATATAACCAAGGAATAGCACAGTAACTTAATGTTTGCACAGTAGCGCTGCTGTATGTAATTTGCGCCAAATTATGTGCCCCCCCCCTCTCTTTTCAACCCTCTTGTCTACCGTGGTATAAGCAGGGGAGAGTCCGGGGAGCTTCCTCTCAGCGGTGCTGTGGAGAAAAAATGGCGCAGGTGAGTGCTGAGGGAGAAGCCCCGCCCCCTCGGCGGCGGGCTTCTGTCCCGCTTAAACTGTACAATTGGCGGGGGCTCATACATATATACAGTGCCCAGCTGTATATATGTTATATTTCTGCCAAAAAGAGGTTTATATTGCAGCCCAGGGCGCCCCCCCTGCGCCCTGCACCCTTACAGTGACCGGAGTATGTGAGGTGTATGGGAGCAATGGCGCACAGCTGCAGTGCTGTGCGTTACCTCAATGAAGATCATGAAGTCCTCTGCCGCCTCTGAAGTCTTCTTTTCTTCTCATACTCACCCGGCTTCTATCTTCCGGCTCTGCGAGGGGGACGGCGGCGCGGCTCTGGGACGGACGGCGAGGGTGAGATCCTGCGTACCAATCCCTTTGGAGCTAATCCCTTTGGAGCTAATGGTGTCCAGTAGCTTAAGAAGCAGGACCTTGCAACTCGGAGAGTAGGGCTGCTTCTCTCCCCTCAGTCCCTCGATGCAGGGAGTCTGTTGCCAGCAGTGCTCCCTGAAAATTAAAAACCTAACAAAATACTTTCTGTCAGAAAGCTCAGGAGAGCTCCTGAAAAGCACCCAGTCTCCACTGGGCACAGTATCAAACTGAGGTATGGAGGAGGGGCATAGAGGGAGGAGCCAGTGCACACCCAGAACTAAAGTCTTTCTTAAAGTGCCCATGTCTCCTGCGGAGCCGTCTATCCCCATGGTCCTTACGGAGTCCCCAGCATCCTCTAGGACGTTAGAGAAAATAGGATTTTAATACCTACCGGTAAATCCTTTTCTCTTAGTCCGTAGAGGATGCTGGGCACCCGTCCCAGTGCGTACTGTGTCTGCAGTTATTAAATGGCCCTTAACTCCAGAACATTTATGTGGAGACAACTTTCCCGACTTGACCATCTTCCTTGGACGTTTTCCCCCTGTGTGACTGCTCCCCAGCCTCGGAGGGTTGCATCCATGGTCCCTAGGATCCAGTCCTGGATCCCGAACCTTCGCCCCTCTAGGAGGTGAGAACTGTGCAGCCACCAATGGAGTGAGATTCTGGTCTTGGAAGACAGGATTATCCTCCGGTGCGTGTGTAGGTGGGATCCGGACCACTTGTCCAACAGGTCCCACTGGAACACTCTGGCATGGAACCAGCCAAACTGAATGGGCTCGTAGGCCGCAACCATCTTACCCAGCAACCAAATGCATTGATGGATTAACACTCTTGCTGGTTTCAGAATTTGTTTGACCAGACTCTGGATCTCCAGAGCCTTTCCACTGGAAGAAAACCTCTTCTGTGTCCAGTATCACTCCCAAAAACAACAACCGCGTCATTGGGACCAACTGCGATTTTGGCAAGTTTAGGAGCCAACTATGTTGTTGAAGAACTGTCAGGGAGAGTGCAATGTTTTGCACTAACTGGTCCCTGGATTTCGCCTTTATCAAAAGATCATCAAAGTACGGGATAATTGTTACTCCTTGCTTGCGATCACCTTGGTGAAAATCCTCAGAGCCGTGGACAGACCAAACGGCAATGTCTGAAATTGGTAATGACAATACTGAATTGCAAACCTCAGGTAGCTTGATGCAGAGGCTAAATGGGAACATGTAAGTAGGCATCCTTTATGTCTACCAAAACCATGAAATCTCCTTCCTCTGGACTGGAGATCACTGCACTGAGAGATTCCATCTTGAAATTTAATTTCCTTAGGTAGAAATTGAGGGATTTCAGATTTCAGATTGGTCTGACTGAGCTGTCCGGCTTAGGGACCACGAAGAGGCTTGAATAAAAACCTTCTCCCTGCTGACTAAAGCCGATTTGAACAATCGGTGAGGGGGAACGTCTTGAAACCCCAGTTTGTACCCTTGGGACACTATTTGTAAAACACACGAGTCCATGTCCGAATGAATCCAGAACTGACTGAAGAGTTTTAGACGTGCCCCCACTGGTGCGGGCTCCTGCAAGAGAGCCCCAGCGTCATGCGGTGGATTTGGCAGAAGCAGAGGATGATCTCTGCTCCTGCGATCTTGAAGAGGATGCAGACCTCTTCCCTCTTCTCCTTCCTCTACCTGCAAAGAAAGGGGAATCTTAACTTCTTGCATATCTATTGGGCCGAAATGACTGCATCAGATAATGATGCGTCTTCATCCGTTGGGAGGGAACATAGGGCAAGAAGGTTGACTTACCTGCGGGAGCTGCCGAGATCAAATTAACTAGGCAGTCACCAAACAACGCTTCACCTTCATAGGGAAGAGACTCCCTTTCTTCTTGGAGTCAGCATCAGCATTCTCTTGGTGAATCCACAATGCCCTCCTATCCGAGACTGCCATGAAATTGGCCCGTGAACTCAAGAGTCCTATATCCCTTGCAGTCTCACGTAAGTATGCTGCAGTGTCCTTGATATGATACAACGTAAGGAGTATCCCATCTCTCCAAGGTATCTATATCGGATGACAAGGTATTCGACCAATTCTTGAATACTACTACTCACCCATGCACATGTAATGGCAGGTCTAAGTAATGTACCCTTGGTTACATAACTAGAAATAATGTAGCTTCCTGCATACGATCCGCTGGATTTGTGACAGGGCCCCGTGCAGAACAGGGGGTGACTCCCACTTTATTCTGTCCGCGGCGGGAAATGAATAAACAACCAGAATCCTTTTGGGGATTTGAAACCATCTTGTCGAGCTGGCCCAGACTTTCTCAAACAGAGATGGAGGAACTTTACATCAGCTTTCATTATATATCTATATATACATACATATAGACCCCTTTGTCAGGAACAGCAGGGTCTTCAGTGATTTTAATATGTCCTTAATATCCACAATCATGTACTGAATGCTCCTTGCCAATATTGGATCTAATCAGGAAACATTATGGTCGACATAGGAATCAGTATCCGTGTCAGTATCAGTGTGTAGTAACTGGGCAAAATAACATTTTTGCGACCCCGCGGGGCCTGAGGGAAAAGAAACATAGCCATGAACATCACATCTATTCTCTACGTCTGTGTCTGGGACACAGATTTATCCAACCTTACTCTGATATTACTGAAACTTTTACCCAGTCAGTTATTGGTGGTGCCAACAGGGCCACCATCATATGTCTGCATTCCTAATATAGTTTCCTCTTGGGAAAAACATTCAGCCACCGACATGTTGACACACATGTACCAAGTACCCACAGACACATCGGCTTATGGGGGACAGACCGTCAGTAAATCTGTCAGAGGGACACAGAGGATTTTTCAGCTCACAATCCAGCGCCAAATGTACACAGTCTGGGAAATAATAAACTCTATAGTGATAGACTTGTAATGCTCTAAAGATGTTCTGGTGAGGTGAGGAAGAAGCCCCGCTACTGTAATGGCGCGTATCTGTCCCACTCAGAAATAATTAATTACGATAGCGGGGTAAGGACAGTGCCAAGGCACTAATGTCCACTTTTTCCAGCCTTTTGTGAGGAATTTATGCTGCCCAGGGTGCCCCCCCCCCCCGTGCCCTGCACCCTGCAGTGCCTGTGTTTGTGTGGGAGCATGGCGCGCAGCGTTCCGCTCGCTGCTCGGTACCTCAGAATGCCATCACTGGAGAAGAAGTCTTCTGTTCTTCTGCTACTCACCTGTCTTCAGGCTCTGTAAGGGGGTGACGGCAGGCTGCGGGAGTGTGCATCTAGGCGTACCCAGCGATCAGCACCCTCAGGAGCTAATGGTGTCCTGTCAACCTGAAGCAGAGCCATTGAACTCACTAGAAGCTGGTCATACTTATCTCCCCTAAGTCACACGAAGCAGGGAGACTGTTGCCAGCAGCCTCCCTGAAAATAAAAAAAACTAACAAGTCTTTTCAGAGAAACTCAGTAGAGCTCCCCTGTAGTGCATCCAGTATCACTGCGCACAATACTAAAACTGGAGTCTGGAGGAGGGGCATAGAGGGAGGAGACAGTTCACACCCTTTGAAAGTCTTAAAGTGCCCATGTCTCCTGCGGATCCCGTCTATACCCCATGGTTCTTAATGTGACCCCAGCATCATCTAGGACGTATGAGAAAACAAATAACGCACACATGAGGAGGAGAGAACTAAGGAAGCTATAAGGAGAAGAGGGGAGGGAGGGGGGGTTGAAAGGTAAGGTAGTAAAGGCATATTGGATAAACTACAACCTTATACATATTCATTAATGTACCAGTAGTTAGAAGTAGAAGAGCTCTAACAGAAACCACAAAGCTTATCTAAAGCCACACCACACTGGATATGCCCAATCTCATTTGATTTTTGAAGCAAAGCAGTATTGGACTTTGTTAATACATGGATGGGAGACTGCTTGGTAGTATCAGATTCTTTAGGTGTTTTTAAACTACCAACACCATTTTCTTGGTACATTTAATTTTTACATGTATTCTTTTATGTACCAGAAGTTAGAAGTAGAAGAGCTGTAATAAAAACCACCAGCTCATCTACAGCCACAGCACACTGGATTTGCCCAATCTCTCCTGATCATGGAAGCTGAGCAGTGTAGGTCCTGGTTTTAGTACTTGGATGGGAGACCATCAGGAAATACCAGGAGCTGTGTGTATTTTTACAATACTAACACCGTTCTCTTGATGCATTCCATTTTGAAACATTGGGGCAGATCTATTAAGCCTGGTGAACTGATAAAGTGCAAGGTGATAAAGTACCAGCCAGTCAGCTCCTAACTGTCATTTTTCAAACCCAGCCTGTGACATGGCAATTAGGAGCTGATTGGCTGGTACTTTATCACCATGCAAATTATCATTTCACCAGGTTTAATAAATCGTCCGCTTACTCATTTATGTACGAGTAGTTAGAAGTAGAAGAACTCTAACAGAAACCACTAAGCTCATCTACAGCCACACCACACTGTATATGCCCAATATCACCTGATTTTAGGCCTGGTTTGTTCTTGGATGTGAGACCACCTGGGAATACCAGGTGCTGTAGGTAGTTTTATACTACCAACACCGTTCTCTTGATGCATTCTATTTTGAAACTTATTCATTGATGTACCAGTAGTTAGAAGTAGAAGTTAGAAACAGCAAAAATCATCTACAGCCGCATCACACTGGATATGTCCAATCTCATCTGATGTTGGAAGCTAAGCAGTGTTGTGCCTGGTTAGTTTTTGGATTTCAGGTCCTGCCTTCTGGTTTGGCCACGGCACCTCGGAAATTCACCAAGGTCATGGCCGTGATGACGACCCTTCACCATCGGTGGACCAGGGAGGAATCTCTCCTCCCGATAAACATTCTGGAATTGCAGGCAGTGTTCAATTCATTGACACTGGCCCTGCCTCTAGTACAGAACAGGCCTGTTCAAGTACAATCAGACAACGCCACCACGGTAGTGTACACAAATCATCAAGGCGGCACTCGAAATTGCATAGCAAAGCTGGAAGTATCAAAAATCCTCAGTTGGGTAGAACGTCATCTGCCAGCAATATCGTCAGTGTTCATTCCCGGAGTCCTCAACTGGGAAGCGGATTTCCTCAGTCGTCAGGACGTTCACGCTGGAGAGTGGAGAGGCCGCAGCAGAAATGTCTGCACTGGTGTCAGTAGGTGACTGAGGCAGGGATGACTGGGAGATAGTGGGTGACTGAAGCATGTATGAGTGGGAGATAGTGGGTGACTGAGGCCGGGGTGACTGGGAGATAGTCAGTGACTAAGGCAGGGGTGATAGGGATATAGTGGATGACTGTGGCAGGGGTGACAGGGACAGTAGGAGACTGAGGCAGGGGTGACAGGGATAGTAGGTGACTGAGGCAGGGGTGATATGGAGATAGTGGTTGACTGAGGCAGGGGTGACAGAGATAGTGGGTGACTAAAGCAGGGGTGACTGGTATAGTGGGTGACTGAGGCAGGGGTCGCAGGTATAGTGGTTAACTGAGGCAGCGGTGACTGGGAGATAGTGGGTAACTGGGGAAGGGGTGACAGGGAAAGTGTGTGACTCAGGCAGGGGTGATAGGGAGATAGTGGGCAGCAGATCACTGCCTTGCTGACAGCAGCACATCCCTGCTTCACTGACAGCAGCACATCCCTGCCTCATTGACAGCAGCACATACCTGCCTCACTTATAGCAGCACATCCCTGCCTTACTGACAGCAGCAGATCACTGCCTCACTGACAGCAGCAGATCACTGCTTCACTGACAGCAGCACATCCCTGCCTCACTGGCAGCAGCAGATCCCTGCCTCACTGGCAGCAGCAGATCCCTGCCTCACTGGCAGCAGCAGATCCCTGCCTCACTGGCAGCAGCAGATCCCTGCCTTACTGACAGCTGTATATAGGGCCTAATTCAGACCTGATCTCTGCTGTGCATATTCACACAACAGGAGATCAGGTCTGAAGTGTGTGTGTGTGCTGGTGCCGCAGTGCACCGGCACATGCCAGAGATGCGATCAGCATCTCTGCCCAGTGAGCGCCTCTGCCAACACATACTTATCTTGCATATGAGATCTCTTGATCATAAAGATAGTTCTCACAGGGTGAGGTTCATCCATTACATTTTAAAGTAGGAAGGTACAAATTACATATTCAAATTACATATATGTGCTGGATTCAAATGTTTTCCCCCCTTCCTTTCTCAATTGTGCCCATCAGCAGCTATTCTAATGTTGCTGCCAATGGGTGTGACACATTCATTTCTTCTGTGGGGTACACTGGACTCTACAAGGATTCACATTGGGGTGTAGAGTAGGATCTTGATCTGAGGCACCAACAGGCTCACAGCTTTTGACTGTTCCCAAGATGCTCAGCGCCCCCTGCTCTATAACCTCGCTTCCATGAACAGGGAGCTCAGTTTGTAGTTGGTGCCTTCAGTAGCAGGCCACTTAACAGGGGGCTGCCTCAGGCAGCCTATTCTTAGCTATTAATTTTGACAAGAAAAGAAGAACTTTTTTTATAAGAATCTACAAGGGCTGCAGCAGGCTAGGTCTAATAGACATCTTTACTGCAGCTCCATCACTCCCAGCGGCGCAGTATACTCCCGTGCCCTGGTTGCTGGGTCACTGCAGCGGAGGCTCCGGTTTCTTCCTAAGGTCAGTCACACACACACCGCCCTCCGGGATCACGAGGCCGCTGATGAAAGGGAGGTAAGGGGCTTCTGTGCCCACACTATACCGAGATCCAGCGTGGCTGTAGGGGGCGGGCCGTGTGTGCACTGGCGTGGACACTGATTACTGGGCAGCCGCTCCACTAGCCACCAGGGACAGTTAAGGAGCACAGCTCTGGGGGTTTTTCTCCTATATTAACCCCATTTTGTACTACCTGCAGTGCATTGTGATAGGTAATAGAGCCTGATTCAGGTTGGATTGTAATCGCAATAAGCAATCCAACTGCAAAAATTGCTAAGAGCATACGCATGCGCCTGCATTTTCTGTGGCACCCCGCAGATAATGCGATCACCTCTGACTGTCAATCGGTGCGGGGGGGGGGGGGGGTCAGCAACAATCCATTTCAAAGTCGGAGATGGAGCGGTGCAGGGGCAGGGCTACAAAATGGGGTCGGCAACGGAGAAACAGGAGGCGTGGTCAGAGCGGCTGCATGACATCACATGCAGCCGCTGCGATCACAAAAATGGTGGCGGCTTCCTGCACACACGTACAGTTTGCACCAACAGGAGGCTAACCCATTTTTTATGATCACGCTGAACTGCACTGAGACTGCAATTTCAGCGTGGTCAAGAAGGGAGGCAGCATGCTGGGTGGCCATGCCCTGTGATGGGTGGCCCCAGCATGCGAACCAAAGGATTGCAAATTCTGTTACTTAGCAGAATTTGCAATGCTTACTGAATTAGGCCCATTGATTACAAAATTGTAAACAATATTTGAAGTTTTTCTTCAGGGACTAACACAAAAGATGCTTGGGGCTACTAACACATGGGAAAGCCACGTAAAGCTTCCCATGGGTCAGTGGCATCACAACTGGGTTGCGGCACACACCCGAGTGTCACCCGCAAAGGGGGGTGACACCAAAGTGCCGGCTCTTCTTCAGTGACAGAATATGGGTGTTTCACTGTGACATTACGTGCAACACCCAGTTTCTGTCACTGTGCAGGAGCCAGCACCACTCACACACTAGTCCCCGGGTGCAGCCCCCAACCCCCGGGATACCCGGAGCTACAAAATGGTGATTCAGGCCACGCCCCTACCTATGAGACCATGCCTCCTTTTTACCATTGCGCTGCTTATCTGCGCGCACTGCATTACAATCTCCTTCGCCACCTCTCTGGGTGTCACCAGTGATAGTGACACCTCTGCCATGCTTGTAGCAGCTGGTCCTAAGATCTACGCCTCCAGCCCTGAGTGTTTGCCCATGTGACTTGTTGATCATCATAGCGAAGCAGATGCTTACAGAAAACTGCAGGGGCTTAGATTGAAAAGAAAAACATTGATGAACCCATCATTTCAGCGACAGGGTCTGCCACACGACTGACTGAAATGACTGGTTGGTTTGTGCCCCCACCAAAAAAGAATCAATCAATCAATCAATCAATCAATCTCTCCTTGCACAAACTGGCTCTACAGAGGCAAGATGTCCACCTCATCATCCTCCGATACCTCACCCCTTTCACTGTGTACATCCCCCTCCTCACAGATTATTAATTCGTCCCCACTGGAATCCACCATCTCAGATCCCTGTGTACTTTCTGGAGGCAATTGCTGGTGAATGTCTCCACGGAGGAATTGATTATAATTCATTTTGATGATCATCATCTTCTCCACATTTTCTGGAAGTAACCTCGTACGCCGATTGCAGACAAGGTGAGCGGCTGCACTAAACACTCTTTTGGAGTACACACTGGAGGGAGGGCAACTTAGGTAGAATAAAGCCAGTTTGTGCAAGGGCCTCCAAATTGCCTCTTTTTCCTGCCAGTATACATACTGACGTGCCTACCTGGATGCAGTCACTCATTCTTTCAATGGTGACAGAATCATATGCAGTGACAGTAGACGACATGTCAGTAATCGTTGCCAGGTCCTTCAGTCCGGACCAGATGTCAGCACTCACTCCAGACTGCCCTGCATCACCGCCAGCGGTTGGGCTCAGAATTCTTAGCCTTTTCCTCGCACCCCCAGTTGCGGGAGAATGTGAAGGAGGAGCTGTTGACGGGTCACGTTCCGCTTGACTTGACAATTTTCTCACCAGCAGGTCTTTGAACCTCTGCAGACTTGTGTCTGCCGGAAAGAGAGATACAATGTAGGTTTTAAATCTAGGATCGAGCACAGTGGCCAAAATGTAGTGCTCTGATTTCAACAGATTGAATCCTGGTTAAGCGAATTAAGGGCTCCATCCACAATTCCCACATGCCTAGTGGAATCGCTCTGTTTTAGCTCCTCCTTCAATGTCTCCAGCTTCTTCTGCAAAAGCCTGATGAGGGGAATGACCTGACTCAGGCTGGCAGTGTCTGAACTGACTTCACGTGTGGCAAATTCAAAGGGTTGCAGAACCTTGCACAACGTTGAAATCATTCTCCACTGCGCTTGAGTCAGGTGCATTCCCCCTCCTTTGCCTATTTCGTGGGCAGATGTATAGGCTTGAATGGCCTTTTGCTGCTCCTCCATCCTCTGAAGCATATAGAGGGTTGAATTCCACCTCGTTACCACCTCTTGCTTCAGATGATGGCAGGACAGGTTCAGGAATGTTTGGTGGTGCTCCAGTCTTCGACATGCGGTGGCTGAAGGCAGAAAGTTGCCCGCAATTCTTCGGGCCACCGACAGCATCTCTTGCATGCCCCTGTCGTTTTTTAAATAATTCTGCACCACCAAATGAAATGTATGTGCAAAACATGGGACGTGCTGGAATTTGCCCAGATGTAATGCACGCACAATATTGGTGGCGTTGTCCGATGTCACAAATCCCCAGGAGAGTCCAATTGGGGTAAGCCATTCTGCGATGATGTTCCTCAGTTTCCGTAAGAGGTTGTCAGCTGTGTGCCTCTTATGGAAAGCGGTGATACAAAGCGTAGCCTGCCTAGGAACGAGTTGGCAATTGCGAGATGCTGCTACTGGTGCCGCCGCTGCTGTTCTTGCTGCGGGGGGCAATACATCTACCCAGTGGGCTGTCACAGTCATATAGTCCTGAGTCTGCCCTGCTCCACTTAACCACAGACAAGTGGACATTGGGTACAACTGCATTTTTTAGGACACTGGTGACTCTTTTTCTGAGGTCTGTGTACATTTTCGGTATCGCCTGCCTAGAGAAATGAACCTAGAGGGTATTTGGTACCGGGGACACAGTACCTCAATCAAGTCTCTAGTTGCCTCTAAATTAACGATGGATACCGGAACCACGTTTCTCACCACCCAGGCTGACAAGACCTGAGTTATCCGCTTTGCAGCAGGATGACTGCTGTGATATTTCATCTTCCTCGCAAAGGACTGTTGGACAGTCAATTGCTTACTGGAAGTAGTACAAGTGGTCTTCCGACTTCCCCTCTGGGATGACGATCGACTCCCAGCAGCAACAACAGCAGCACCAGCAGCAGTAGGCGTTACACTCAAGGATGCATCGGAGGAATCCCAGGCAGGAGAGGACTCGTCAGACTTGCCAGTGACATGGCCTGCAGGACTATTGGCTCTCCTGTCTAAGGAGGAAATTGACACTGAGGGAGTTGGTGGTGTGGTTTGCAGGAGCTTGGTTACAAGAGGAAGGGATTTAGTGGTCAGTGGACTGCTTCCGCTGTCATCCAAAGTTTTTGAACTTGTCACTGACTTATGATGAATGCGCTGCAGGTGTCGTATAAGGGAGGATGTTCCGAGGTGGTTAACGTCCTTATCCCTACTTATTACAGCTTGACAAAGGCAACACACGGCTTGACACCTGTTGTCCGCATTTGTGTACAGGATGCATACCTTCATGTCCCCATTTATCCACCTCATCAGGCGTACCTCAGATTTGCGGTACAGGACTGTCATTGCCAATTTCAGACGTTGCTGTTTGGTCTCTCCATGGCCCTGAGAATTTTCACCAAGGTAATGGCGGAAATGATGGTGCTCCTGTGCAAGCAAGGTGTCACAATTATCCCGTACTTGGGCGATCTCATAAAAGCGAGATCAAGAGAGCAGTTGCTGAACAGCGTATCACTTTCACTGAAAGTGTTACAGCAACACGGCTGGATTCTCAATATCCCGAAGTCGCAGTTGATTCCTACTACTCGTCTGTCTTTCTTGGGCATGATTCTGGACACGGACCAGAAGAGGGTTTATCTCCTGATAGAAAAGGCCCAGGAACTCATGACTCTTGTCAGGAACCTATTGAAACCATAACTTGTGTCAGTGCATCACTGCACTCGAGTCCTGGGAAAGATGGTGGCATCATACGAGGCCATTCCATTCGGCAGGTTCCATGCGAGGACTTTCCAATGGGACCTACTGGACAAGTGGTCCGGGTCACATTTACAGATGCATTGGTTGATCACCCTGTCCCCAAGGGTCAGGGTATCACTCCTGTGGTGGCTGCAGAGTGCTCACCTTCTCGAGGGACGCAGATTCAGCATTCAGGGCTGGATCCTGGTGACCACAGACGCAAGCCTCCAAGGTTGGGGAGCAGTCACACAGGGAAGAAATTTCCAAGGTCTTTGGTCAAGTCAAGAGACTTGTCTTCACATCAACATATACAATGCCCTACGTCAAGCGGAGACCTTACTTTGCGACCAACCGGTTCTGATCCAGTCAGACAACGTCACCGCAGTGGCTCATGTAAACCGCCAAGGCGGCACAAGGAGCAGAGTGGCGATGGCACAAGCCACCAGAATTCTTCGCTGGGTGGAGAATCACGCAAGCGCACTGTCAGCAGTGTTCATTCCGGGAGTGGACAACTAGGAAGCAGACTTCCTCAGCAGACACGACCTACATCCGGGAGAGTGGGGACTTCATCAGGAAGTCTTTGCACAGATTACAAGTCGGTGGGAACTGCCACAGATAGACATGATGCCGTCCCGGCTCAACAAAAAGCTACAGAGGTATTGCGCAAGGTCAAGAGACCCTCAGGCAGTAGCTGTAGACGCCCTAGTGACACCGTGGGTGTTCCGGTCGGTCTATGTGTTTCCTCCTCTTCCTCTCTTACCCAAGGTGTTGAGGATAATAAGACAAAGAAAAGTGAGAACAATCCTCATTGTTCCAGATTGGCCACGGAGGACCTGGTATCCGGATCTGCAGGAAATGCTCACAGAAGATCTGTGGCCTCTCCCTCTAAGACAGGACCTGTTGCATCAGGGGCCCTGTCTGTTCCAAGACTTACCGCGGCTGCGTTTGACGGCATGGCGGTTGAATGCCGGATCCTAGCATTCCGGTTGAGGTCATCCCTACGCTGATAAAGGCTAGGAAGGATGTAACGTTAAAACATTACACCGTATATGGCGAAATTATGTTTCTTGGTGGGAGGCCAGGAATGCTCCTACGGAAGAATTCCATCTGGGCCGTTTCCTTCACTTCCTACAAACTGGAGTGAATTTGGGCCTACAATTAGGCTCTATTAAGGTCCAGATTTCGGCCTTATCCATTTTCTTTCAAAAAGAATTGGCTTCTCCTCCAGAAGTTCAGACTTTTGTAAAAGGAGTGCTGCATATTCAGCCTCCTTTTGTGCCTCCGGTGGCACCTTGGGACCTTAACGTGGTGTTAAGTTTTCTAAAATCACACTGGTTTGAACCACTTAAAACAGTGGAGTTAAATTATCTCACGTGGAAGGTGGTCATGTTATTAACCTTGGCTTCGGCTAGGCGAGTGTCGGAATTAGCGGCTTTGTCACATAAAAGCCCATATTTGGTATTTCATGTGGATAGAGCGGAATTGCGGACCCGTCCTCAATTCCTACCAAAAGTGGTCTCATCTTTTCATATGAACCAACCTATTGTGGTGCCTGTGGCTACGCGTGACTTGGAGGATTCCGAGTTACTTGATGTGGTCAGGGCTTTGAAAATTTACGTGGCCAGGACGGCTAGAGTCAGGAAAACTGAAGCGCTGTTTGTCCTGTATGCAACCAACAAGATTGGTGCCCCTGCTTCAAAGCAGGCTATTGCTCGCCGGATTTGTAACACGATTCAGCAAGCGCATTCTATGGCTGGATTGCAGTTACTGAAATCGGTCAAGGCCCATTCCACGAGGAAGTGGGCTCTTCTTGGGCGGCTGCCCGAGGGGTCTCGGCACTACAGCTGTGTCAAGCTGCTACTTGGTCGGGTTCAAACACCTTTGCAAAATACTATAAGTTTGATACCCTGGCTGAGGAGGAACTCATGTTTGCTCAATCGGTGCTGCAGAGTCATCCGCACTCTCCCGCCCGTTTTGGAGCATTGGTATAATCCCCATGGTCCTTACGGAGTCCCCAGCATCCTCTAGGACGTTAGAGAAAATAAGATTTTAAACCTACCGGTAAATCTTTTTCTCGTAGTCCGTAGAGGATGCTGGGCGCCCGTCCCAAGTGCGGACTACTTCTGCAATACTTGTATATAGTTATTGCTTCAATAAGGGTTATGTTATAGTTGCATCGGTCCTGCACTGATGCTATGTTGTTTTTTCATACTGATAACTGGGTAGTTTATCACAAGTTATACGGTGTGATTGGTGTGGCTGGTATGAATCTTGCCCTGGATTAACAAAATCCTTTCCTCATACTGTCCGTCTCCTCTGGGCACAGTTTCTCTAACTGTGGCATAGAGGGAGGAGCCAGTGCACACCCAGAACTAAAGTCTTTCTTAAAGTGCCCATGTCTCCTGTGGAGCCCGTCTATCCCCATGGTCCTTACGGAGTCCCCAGCATCCTCTACGGACTACGAGAAAAAGATTTACCGGTAGGTTTAAAATCTTATTTTCTACTGTATTCTTTTCTATCCTAGTTTATTACGACCAACTCTCATCCAAGGAGTTTGATATTCTACTACCTGCATGCAATTTAAATTGCTTAAATTGTTTATATGGTTGATTTGTCCTTCACAATCCATAATCTGCAACTTGGATGGTTTTGTGTCATTGAAAATCTTATAATAAAAATGTATATATATATTAAAAAAAAAAAAAGTTATAAGACATATGCATTCAATATTTGAAGAAACAAAATAAAATAAAGCTATCTATTTGGGTTTCACTAACAAGCACATTGGAAGACTTGACTACTGTTAAAAGACATGCATTACATGGTGTAGAGCCACAAACCACAATGTAGTAAAATAAAAACAAACTTACATGTGTATCAAACCTATGTGAGGCTTACATTGATAGTGCAAGATCAACACTCTATCAACTGTGCAAACTAGACTGCACATAAATGCCATAAAATTTATCTGAGATTTTAGTAAATAAGGCCCGTTGCTGTCCGGGTCACGCAGCCGTCACGGCCCGCCCCCATACGGTCCGGTCATGTCTGCGTTGTCCGGACTGTGCCCCCAAAATGGCGGCACAACGCCGCTTGCCCGACTCCTCCTGCCCAGTGACCGCCTATGCCTGTCAATCAGGCAGAGGCGCTCACTGGGCAGAGATGCTGATCGCATCTCTGGCATGTGCCGGTGCACTGCGGCACCAGCACACACGCACTTCAGACCTGATCTCCTGTTGTGTGAATATGCACAGCAGGGATCAGGTCTGAATTAGGCCCTATATACAGCTGTCAGTAAGGCAGGGATGTGCTGCTGCCAGTGAGGCAGGGATGTGCTGCTGGTAGTGAAGCAGTGATGTGCTGCTGTCAGCGAAGCAGTGCTGTGCTGCTGTCAGCGAGGCAGAGATGTGCTGCTGTCAGCGAGGCAGGGATGTGCTGCTGTCAGCGAGGCAGGGATGTGCTGCTGTCAGCGAGGCAGGGATGTGCTGCTGTCAGCGAGGCAGGGATGTGCTGCTGCAGTGAGGCAGAGATATGCTGCCCACTATCTCCCTGTCACCCCTGCCTGAGTCACACACTTTCCCTGTCACCCCTGCCTCAGTTACCCACTATCTCCCAGTCACCGCTGCCTCAGTCAACCACTATACCTGCGATCCCTGCCTCAGTCACCCACTATACCAGTCACCCCTGCTTTAGTCACCCACTGTCACCCTATCACCCCTGCTTCAGTCACCCACTATCCCTGTCAACCCTGCCTCAGTCACCCACTATCTCCCAGTCACCCCTGCCTCAGTCAGCCACTATCCCTGTCACCCCTGCCTCAGTCTCTTACTGTCCCTGTCACCCCTGCCACAATCATCCACTATCTCCCTATCACCCCTGCCTTAGTCATTTATTATCCCTGTCACCCACTTTCTTCTGACAATGCTAAATTCCCTTGTCGTATAAACAACCCTTTATGAAGCTAAGAACACTGTACGCTGTTTACTTAAGAAATACCGTAATGGTACGCTGGTTGCGTAACGATCGCTCAGCCGTAGGCGAGACGCTCAAGCGTCACGTTCGCTCACGGCCCAGTGATCACAGGACACTTTATTGGTTATGTCTAGGGGAATGATTCGCTGTAGCGTAGCCTATGCTCGAGACCACGAGGAGGTCACCAGCGATGCAGACGCTCACAACACTATACCTTTATGTTAAAACCTTATACCAATGAAATACACTGAATACCTTAATGTGAGTACAGGGTGTAAGTGCAACCTTGTGTAACCTGACTAACTACAAAGCTGCTTGAGCGTCACCGACGCTCAAGTGAACACTTAACACTATAGAAAATACACAGATACTGGTTTAGGTTCCAAAGCCTATTAACTATGTATTATAACTAATATACTTGCAAAAAGGAATCACAGTACAAATGATACACTACAGTATAACATAAACCACCTAACCAGATAACTATACAGGAAACACACTACAATACAATACAGTTAAGTTTAAGGAGAAATAAGAGAAGATGAGAAGACAAGAGAGAGAGAGAGATTTGAGAGAGATTGGCTCACAATAACATTAAAAGACAATATGGTTGCAGCGAAGCTTACACATGTGAGGAACAATCGCTGCGCAGTTAATCAATGCTGAGAATCTTTGTTTAGAAAGTACTTGAGCTTACCCATGCTGCCTGTCCCTATATACACAACACCCAGCTACACAATCGTCCCTACAATGCCGCATGGGGCAGAAGCTAGACTCCATTTTATTCCAAAATGTCCAAGCCTCAAAACAATGCATATGTTCTGATTTTACAATTCCAAACAATCTAAATCACCTTTCACAATTTCAAGCAAACACAGTATCTCTATAACCAGAGCATATGAGTTATCACAAGACCAGACCACCAGGTACTCACAAGTATCAGCCTGCCATTGCTACCAGCACATATTCAAAAGTACTGCATGGTGGTATTTATGATTAACAAGATCCCAGCTACCATCACAGATTCCACAGGGCACCAACACTAACACCCAACAATCATCACAGCCAAGTTACAATATCCTATTTAAACCAGAAAGCAATATGTCTATATTTCCTTCTATAGCCATGTGATTCTATACTTAGCCTTTGGGAAGGAATTCTGTCCTGGGGATGTAGCCGCCATGCTGCTTGATGCTAGCTTAGTTCTGAGTGTCAGTCAGCCCTGTGATCTCCAGTGGGTATATCATACCTGCATTCCAGCTGTGGGGGTGTGTCAACCACAGGAAGTGTGTGTCCCTCCCAGCATGTGAGCCAGCTGCATCAGTGGCCTTGGTTATGTAACACAATGGGTGATGACCAACACATTCCTGTCTAGTGAGAAGCTATTGTTTGGCGAATACAAAACAGAATCCTGTCTGGGTTTTGTTCTATATTCATGATGTCCACTTTCAGTTGAGACAATGACATCTCAGCCCTCATTCTCCTGTATACAAATCCAGCCCCATTTGTAAACACAGGTGTTGGCCCTCCTTATTGAGTCTCAAAAGCTCAGTGTAATTAAAGGCTATTGTACTCCGTCTGCGGGAAAGATACTGATTTGGAGTACAATTGATCTTCAATTACTATTCCTGTGTTTACCTTATGCATGTGTAGATATGAGGCCCTCTTAACATGCAAACTATTGTTTGGGGGATCTCTGAGGTCAAAGAGACATTTGAGACCTACTGATGCCTGTCTCCAACTGTTCAGATGCATGACTAAGTAAGAACAAATAATAATAAATAAATGGACATAACTTCTTATGTCCATAACTATTCGCACGAGCAATTAATACGCTCCAAACCAACACCGGAATATTGCTAATTAAATACTCTTCCGATGGGTACCAAACACTGCTGTATGATTCCTGTTAGACCCTTCGTACGATGCAAAGAGGGACTCCTCAGCTCAGGGACATTCTATTTTAACCAACTTTCAGAATCTATCCAAGGGACCATGATCTATAAACTACATTAATTGTGAACAGTTGTAACGAATGGGTCGCACGCTACGACTACGTAAACTCTACCGTAAATACGCATACCGCGCCTGCGAGTGCACGCTATTGCGGGTATGCGCCTCCACGGGAGAGCGTACGCACGCGCAGCGCGGACCAGTGTGCGGTGCAAATATGGCAACGTGCATAGAGACATTTTTCTGACTTCGACAGTCCACCCTTTGGCAGTCAATAATAACTGCCACAAAACGTTTAAGGAGAAAAATGTAAGTCAGGGGTTAATTGATTTCCATGGTGGGGTAAGGAAGAAGAGAGGAGTAGGTGTGAAAAGGGTATGACCTAGTGAGAGAGTAGAAGCATGTGTGTATGAGTCCATGTTTGGAGGGTCATGTATCATCGTGCCGTACGTGTGGTAAATCAAGCTTCGAGGTATTGCGAAGTATACATTTGAATTCCTTCTTATCCCGTACTAAGGGTCTGTGGATGGGCTGTCAAACTCTACCGAGCTCATTTCGGCTATGGTTGTAACAAAATGGGGATGCACATTTTAGTTGATGATACATGAATGGGGGAGGTATGTGGTTGCTGATATCTGTGCCTGTATTCCCTGTCGACTATGTGTGTTATTACCTGAGGGTTGTAGAGATGAAGATAAAGAACACTTATGGAGAATGCAATGATATTCTATGTCAGGGAAATGTACATCTGTCGTTGAGGTTGTGTTCGGTATCTGTTGAGAGTCGTCTTCTTTGCGCTGTATTGCTCCTTAGGCATGAGCAAATAGCTTTGTCTGAGCCATCAGATTTACAAAAAATGTTGGGCTAGCGTGAGTTTAAAAGTACTAGGGAAACTGGGGATCCATGGCAAAGTACATCAAGTGTCCATATCATAGGTTGTCAAAACTTCATCTTTGGTGCTTGTCTGTTGTCTGTATAGCGTCTCGTCAACTTCCACGTCCAAGGGGGTCTTTGCATCTTGGAGAAAAGCAGAAAAACAGGTGAAAGAAACGGACCGTATAATCGCATTTTTCATCACATTCTGGTTTCTATCATTGGGTCATAAATCAAATCCAGGTTAATTACAGTTTCCTCACTCCTCAAGCTCATCACTTTTGTACTTTGTTTGCACCTCATTAAAGCCTGCCCGCATCTAAATATCAATCCAATCGATATAACGACACCCAAGATACATAGTAGAAACTTTCCAACATCCATTATGACTCCTTGAGCCCAGTCTCCCAAACCGGAGAACCAATTTCGCGGGTTCAACCATGACACCCAACCAGTCAGCTCATTATCTACAGCAGCAAGGGTGAGATTGTGTTTTCGACGAAATTCCCACTTCAATTGGAGAATATCGTCCATCTTTTGGTCTATGACCTCTACCGGATCCTCGGTGCTATTTGTGATATACGTGCAACACTTTATGCCGTACTGTGTTGCCAATGTAACACAATATCCGCCTGTTACTGCTGTAAGATAATTAAGAACCATCCTATGCTGAACTAGTTCTGTTTTGTAGGCTTGAAGTTCTCTTCCAGTGTATCTAAACGTGTCATCATACATTTCAGTGATATTATCTAACAAATTGGCGAGTGCGGAAATGTATCTATAATTCATCACTCCTCGAGCGGTACGAGTGAAATCTAACGCTACCAGAACCTGAATCCCGGTGGATTCATGGATAAGATCAGAGGCCGGATGCTCTAACCTTTCTGACAGTTGTCTTTTAACTCGGTGCTCGTAATGAGTGTGAGTATAAGGAGCTTGGGCACCACGGTGTATGTCCTTCATTTTGTCATGTGTAACAGTCATCACTTCAGGCAATACTTTTCCAATATAACACAATCCTTCAGAGTTTGGGGAAAGCCACTTGTACGCCTTTCTCCCGCATATGAAATATGCATCATCGGGGAGAACATATGGGACGGAGAAGGACATGACCATGTTACAAACCTTCCAGGTGAAATCTCCTGACCCTAATTCTTCCATCTGCCTAATGCACGTATCAGTTTGTATGATATGTGCACAGTATCCTGGTGATACCTCTCCAACTCTAGTAATCCTATTTCCTAAGGTATATCGATACCGGAAAGATTTTCCTCTACTGGCTATGTGGCGTACCAGCTCTGTATCTGTAGGCATTCTATCTGCTCTGTGTGAAAAGGTCATGGTAAGGTTGCTCCATGACACTTCCCAATTTCCCGGTTTTCTGGGATTGGAGATGTTAAAACATATGAGGGACCTATCCACATGGTATTGGTGGAGCTTCAAACTAGGAGGGCTGGAGATATTAAACCTCCGGTCCACCGGTCTCCCACCACTTAGCTCAAGTACCTCCCCTAACGTTAAAGGAAATGGTACTAGCCCTGATTTGCTGTGACCCTGAGGTACTTGAGAGCATACCCAACAATCTGTTTGGTTTAACACGTTACCCACTAGAGAGTGATAGTCACTCAATGGATGCCGGTCCATATGGATATTAAAACTGGATTGGCATTTCTTTGTTACAGAGCCTACAGATACAACTTTCTTTTTGAACTAACATTCCTTCACAGTTGTTTACAAATAACATGGTTGTTAGATCGTGCCCGGTACTCGCCTTTGCTTGGTGATTTGGTTGCTATTGGAAATTTACACCTCCGTCTCAGTCATCAGGACCTTTCTGGATCCTTTCTCGACCTCACTGGTACTCTCACCGAAACAGACTGCTCTGGTCAACATCATGGTTAACGGGAAAAATCCATATCACAGTCTCTTGGGGCAAGTCCATCTTACAGGAGGAGAAAAGAAGAAATTTGTAAATGGGGTATAAGAAAATCAGTTTGAGGGGGAGAGAACTCGTTACGATAATAAGTTCTCTCGTCTTGTTGTTCTTCTTGTTCTGCTGTCCTCTCAAAGGTGTTGTCTCTCAGTCTTCAAAAACGATCATTCTGGTGATGCAATATTCCTTCCTAACCGACGATCTTTCTGTAAGGAGCAAAAATCTGGCATTACCATTGGTCCAACTGAGGGGTGACATAGCATCTTTAAACCATGGAAACATGAGTGAGAAGAGAGAGAAAATAAAAAAAAAACAAAAGAGATAGAGAACAATTCATGTGCATATATACATTACATAACTCGACAATAACCATCAATAAGAAAAGAGAAACAAAGCATTTTTAAACATTGTAAGAAAACATTGTTAGCATTAGAAAAACATTGTCAGACTTATTAGGCTGTCATATCTATGTGTCTACTGGTCTCCTTGAGCAGTCCCTCCCCACCAGCACCTGCATTACTCCACTGTCTGTATCTGGCCAGAAATACATTGTGGCGGAGGTCATGCTGGGGTTTGGTAGACTTCTGCAAGGACCAAGTGGGTATGCAATGTGTGAATTCTTACCACTACTAGTCAGAGATGGGGATAGAGAGAGGGAGAGAAAAACATTTTTCACAAATACATTTACAACTTTTCACCTGGTCATTCCTGTGTCTTTAGTGAATGACCTCCCATTTCATTAACCGTTACTTCAGGCTTGCCTCCATTCCTAATAATCACCTTTCCTGCCTATGTGAATTTTGATTATAATGGTGTGTATTGTAATTTTGCTCATTTCTTGGTCTAGGGGGTCTAACTTTATGTGGGTTATTACAGTTGCTAGCACAATGCCCTTCTCTTTTGCACAGATCACAAATCCTTAAGTTCCTCCATGTGCCAATGGCCTGGGGTTTTGGTTGATTTGATGCCTCCTCAAACGCTTGGATGCTCATCACCATCAACCGCTTTCCCTGTACCTACCTGATTCCTTGGATACCATGATTATGTCGTTGTCCAGGGAGTTGATATACCTTCTGTGAATCTTTGATCATACAGTTAGATCTTTCCTAGGATCTGGGTAATCAGACATGATTGATCTCAATTCTGTCCGGGACCAGGGATGGCGCATTGCACTGTCCTTGACGGGAATGGTTCCCTGATCGTCAGTCTTCCCATTGGGGACTGTGATCACCCTGACAGGACTAAACTCAATTACATCACCTTGTTTTGGTCTTATAATATGGGGTACATTTGTTTGTGCGTGATATAAAACATTGTACGTACCTGTGGACACGACCTCACCTGACCCTCCGTTAGGGGGTTTGATTATTGCCTTTACCAATTTGGTCGTGTCCACCTGGATGTCTTGTAGGATGGCTTCTGGAAGAGGTGCCGACATCGTTCTGGGCTCACTTTCTTGTTTGTATTCCTGAGGGAGGTTTGACATGGGGTGCAGCTTGCACAGGTTAATAGTTGTACATTCAACAGTATTACAATAATCATTGTTACATTTATTACACTTATTCTTATAATCTATATTACAGTTGCTAAGAGCGTTTTTATTGTTCACCCTTGTGTCTTTCTCTCCGCAATCAACCCCTCTCCTGATGCCACTGTCTCTCCTCTCAAGATAAGAGTCAGAAAAGTCAATAGACTCTTTTTGTAATTCACTTTCCTGTTGCCATAACTGTAAATATTCATAATGTTTATTTTGTCTCTTCGTTGGTTCAATGAGACTTATCCTCCTCCTTAAATTTTGTAACACTACTGGACTGAAGCTACCTATTCTTGGGAATTTGTCCCTGTCTTGTACAGTCATTCTCTCCCATTCATCACATAAAACCTCTGTGTGACTACCGTATTTTTCACACATTACATATCGTGCCGACCCAACTGGTCGGTTCTCTGAATCAACCCGAACCGAGGTTGATCGCCCCCTACCTGAACAAATGGCCCCCATAATCTGCAGGCGTTGCTTATTCCTCCTTGGATCTTTATCTCAAGGTTTTCAGCGAACCCTTACAAACAAACCAAGATGTCCTTGGGCAGGCCGGCGGTGGTGGTTTATCAAGTACCCCACTTACTTCTCGCCCACGTTGGCCTGTGCTGCAATCACTGTAACCAGAGCTGCTGTACCCAACCCAGGGCCCCTGTGAACCTTTATTTACTGGGGCGCGTTCCCCAGCAAGTATCGGTTGTTGGATAGTTCCTGAGTGACCAGCGAACTTCCCTTCCAAAAATAAAAAATTACACAAATCACGTCAGAATGTACAAATAGCGTTTGTGACCACTTTACTCTAATGGTATTAGGTCAGATTACTAACTACTGCACACAATTACGTGCGGTCCAATCGTTCAGTACACGAGCACTACTTGTCATGTACTGAAAGATCAATGGAATCGATGTTTCCGGACGCGATTCCTTCAGCAAGAGCTTGTATGGCCTATATGGGTTCTGCACCAACACCCCAGGCGTTGTGCCACTGGACTTTTATAGCGGACCTCTTTGTCTATTTTACCTGTTACCTTATGACCTCCTGGTCTGTTACCTTATGACCTCCTGGTCTGTTACCTTATGACCTCCTGGTCTGTTACCTTATGACCTCCTGGTCTTGTTACCTTATGGTCCGCTATACTCTAATGCTCAAATATTATTTAACCAGGGATGCCTCCCTAGCCACCGTATATGTCACTTACACGTATGTCCCTTGACGAGTACCCGGCTTTCCTTTTGGTTCCACCTTACAGTTATATAAACTTTTGTATACAAAACACACTCACTCAACACATGTACACTTTTGTTTCTATATCTATTTCTGCGCAGAAATTGTCTTTAGGCCAAAAGTGTTACCAATTAGGAGCAGGATCTGTTAAACTAAATTTCAGATTTTCCAAAAATAGATTTGCGTTATTTACCGCTTCGCGTTATCTACCGCTGTGCGTTAATTATCGCCTTTGCGTTACTTCACTTTATCACAACTTGAGCTACGTGGGCGTAACCGGACGCTACGTTGCGTAATGTACACTGCGTGCGTCTGCCTTTTGGATTGCGTACGCTAGTCTTTGTTAGCGACACGTGTACGCAATGCAAAGGATCCACCGTAACACAATATATTTTTATCAATGTAAATGATCCCTGATCATCTACCGCAATCCACACTGACTGCCTTGTATCTCAGACAAACCGTGTGTTGTTCTATACTTTAACTATTACCTCTACTATGAAATAACAGCAAATCTCTTTTTAGCACTTTCTATCAACTATAAAATTGGCAAACAGGAATAGTGATATACGAAAATGAAACAGAAATGCAGATATATGCGTGCGTACGCAAGACAAAAGAAAAATAAACAGTTTTAAAAGGACACAAGCGTTTTGTTCTTACTTCCGGTTACCGGGTTCCTTCAGCACTCTTTATCTAAGCGAAGCAGACGCTTATCCCGCCAGCACTATGAGACAATCTCCCACCCTTTGCTGGGGGATAATGTCTGCTGATCTACCTAGTGCAGATGTGAGAAGTATAGGACGAGTTCCCAATTGACAATGCTAAATTCCCTTGTCGTATAAACAACCCTTTATGAAGCTAAGAACACTGTACGCTGTTTACTTAAGAAATACCGTAATGGTACGCTGGTTGCGTAACGATCGCTCAGCCGTAGGCGAGACGCTCAAGCGTCACGTTCGCTCACGGCCCAGTGATCACAGGACACTTTATTGGTTATGTCTAGGGGAATGATTCGCTGTAGCGTAGCCTATGCTCGAGACCACGAGGAGGTCACCAGCGATGCAGACGCTCACAACACTATGCCTTTATGTTAAAACCTTATACCAATGAAATACACTGAATACCTTAATGTGAGTACAGGGTGTAAGTGCAACCTTGTGTAACCTGACTAACTACAAAGCTGCTTGAGCGTCACCGACGCTCAAGTGAACACTTAACACTATAGAAAATACACAGATACTGGTTTAGGTTCCAAAGCCTATTAACTATGTATTATAACTAATATACTTGCAAAAAGGAATCACAGTACAAATGATACACTACAGTATAACATAAACCACCTAACCAGATAACTATACAGGAAACACACTACAATACAATACAGTTAAGTTTAAGGAGAAATAAGAGAAGATGAGAAGACAAGAGAGAGAGAGAGATTTGAGAGAGATTGGCTCACAATAACATTAAAAGACAATATGGTTGCAGCGAAGCTTACACATGTGAGGAACAATCGCTGCGCAGTTAATCAATGCTGAGAATCTTTGTTTAGAAAGTACTTGAGCTTACCCATGCTGCCTGTCCCTATATACACAACACCCAGCTACACAATCGTCCCTACAATGCCGCATGGGGCAGAAGCTAGACTCCATTTTATTCCAAAATGTCCAAGCCTCAAAACAATGCATATGTTCTGATTTTACAATTCCAAACAATCTAAATCACCTTTCACAATTTCAAGCAAACACAGTATCTCTATAACCAGAGCATATGAGTTATCACAAGACCAGACCACCAGGTACTCACAAGTATCAGCCTGCCATTGCTACCAGCACATATTCAAAAGTACTGCATGGTGGTATTTATGATTAACAAGATCCCAGCTACCATCACAGATTCCACAGGGCACCAACACTAACACCCAACAATCATCACAGCCAAGTTACAATATCCTATTTAAACCAGAAAGCAATATGTCTATATTTCCTTCTATAGCCATGTGATTCTATACTTAGCCTTTGGGAAGGAATTCTGTCCTGGGGATGTAGCCGCCATGCTGCTTGATGCTAGCTTAGTTCTGAGTGTCAGTCAGCCCTGTGATCTCCAGTGGGTATATCATACCTGCATTCCAGCTGTGGGGGTGTGTCAACCACAGGAAGTGTGTGTCCCTCCCAGCATGTGAGCCAGCTGCATCAGTGGCCTTGGTTATGTAACACAATGGGTGATGACCAACACATTCCTGTCTAGTGAGAAGCTATTGTTTGGCGAATACAAAACAGAATCCTGTCTGGGTTTTGTTCTATATTCATGATGTCCACTTTCAGTTGAGACAATGACATCTCAGCCCTCATTCTCCTGTATACAAATCCAGCCCCATTTGTAAACACAGGTGTTGGCCCTCCTTATTGAGTCTCAAAAGCTCAGTGTAATTAAAGGCTATTGTACTCCGTCTGCGGGAAAGATACTGATTTGGAGTACAATTGATCTTCAATTACTATTCCTGTGTTTACCTTATGCATGTGTAGATATGAGGCCCTCTTAACATGCAAACTATTGTTTGGGGGATCTCTGAGGTCAAAGAGACATTTGAGACCTACTGATGCCTGTCTCCAACTGTTCAGATGCATGACTAAGTAAGAACAAATAATAATAAATAAATGGACATAACTTCTTATGTCCATAACTATTCGCACGAGCAATTAATACGCTCCAAACCAACACCGGAATATTGCTAATTAAATACTCTTCCGATGGGTACCAAACACTGCTGTATGATTCCTGTTAGACCCTTCGTACGATGCAAAGAGGGACTCCTCAGCTCAGGGACATTCTATTTTAACCAAACTTTCAGAATCTATCAAAGGGACCATGATCTATAAACTACATTAATTGTGAACAGTTGTAACGAATGGGTCGCACGCTACGACTACGTAAACTCTACCGTAAATACGCATACCGCGCCTGCGAGTGCACGCTATTGCGGGTATGCGCCTCCACGGGAGAGCGTACGCACGCGCAGCGCGGACCAGTGTGCGGTGCAAATATGGCAACGTGCATAGAGACATTTTTCTGACTTCGACACTTCCCATACTTACCCAACCCCTTCCTATCACCCCTCCCTCAGTAACCCACTATCTCCCTGTCACCCACTATCTCCCAGTCACCCCGGCCTCAGTCACCCACTATCTCCCACTCATACATGCTTCAGTCACCCACTATCTCCCAGTCATCCCTGCCTCAGTCACCTACTGACACCAGTGCAGACATTTCTGCTGCGGCCTCTCCACTCTCCAGCGTGAACGTCCTGACGACTGAGGAAATCCGCTTCCCAGTTGAGGACTCCGGGAATGAACACTGCCGATATTGCTGTCAGATGACATTCTACCCAACGGAGGATTTTTGATACTTCCAGCTTTGCCATGCAGTTTCGAGTGCCGCCTTGATGATTTGTGTACACTACCGTGATCTGCGGTGCTGTGCTCTGCTCCCCGGCTCCAGAACAGATTGACATGCGGACGAGCGTCCACATGTCAATCTGCGGTCTCCTCTCCCTCCCTGCTGTGTTGGAGGGACACAGAGCGCATCGCGCGTCTCTCCTGTGTCCCTCCTGTGCTCTGATTGGCTCACGAACCGGCACTTCCTGTATTAGACCAGCGGAGGAGAGCCAGGAGGGACACAGGAGAGACGCGCGATGCGCTCCGTGTCCCTCCAACACATGGGGGGGGGGAGCAGGCACTTGGGGCATATACCTGGCACTGTGGGGGGCAGATCTGGCACTGGGGGCATATACCTGGCACTGGGGGCATATACCTGGCACTGTGGGGGGCAGATCTGGCACTGGGGGCATATACCTGGCACTGGGGGGAAGATCTGGAACTGGGGGCAAATACCTGGCACTGTGGGGGGCAGATCTGGCACTGGGGGCATATACCTGGCACTGTGGGGGGAAGATCTGGCACTGGAGGCATATACCTGGCACTGTGGGGGAATATCTGGCACTGGGGCATATACCTGGCACTGTGGGGGAATATTTGGCACTGGGGGGAGCAGGCACTGAGGGGGCATATGTGGCACTGGGGGGGGGGTAAATGTGGCACTGGGGGCATGCACCTGGCACTGTGGGGGAATATCTGGCACTAGGGGCATATACCTGGCACTGTAGGGGAATATCTGGCACTGGGGGCATATGTGGCACTGGGAGCATGGCCCTAGCAACAAGCATTACCCCCTAGCAACGAGCATGACACCCAGTGCATGAAACCCCTTGCAACGAGCATGACACCCTGATCATGAAAACCCCTGGCACCGTGCATGGAACCAAGAGCATGAAACCCCTGGCAACGAGCAGGTAATTTAAAAGTAATTAGAAGCCTTACTGTAGAACTTAATGTGTAATGGGCATTACGGTGTGTGGCATAATGTATCACGGACATTGCGGTGTGTGTCATAATGTATCAGGCATTACGGTGTGTTGTATACTATATCACGGGCATTGTGGTATGTGGTATAATGTCTCAGGATCATTGTGGTGTGTGTCATACTGTGTCACAGACATTGTATGTGCTATAATGTATCAGGGGCATTGCAGTGTGTAGCATAATGTATAACGGGCATTGCGATTCCTGTCATAATGTGTCACAGGCATTACGGTGTGTGGCATAATGTGTCTGGGGCATTACAGTGTGTGCATATTGTGTCATGTGCATTATTGTGTGTGGAATAATGTCTAAGGGCCATTGCAGTATGTGGAATAATGTATACTGGGCATTACTAAAAGGAGGAAAAATGACAAATAATGTAAGGGGCATGAATCAGGATTATTTTTCTTTCCTGTGGTGGCCAACGTCTGGGCGTGCAGGTTGCAAAACTGGGGTATAAGGTAGTCTTTTCCTGCAATGCCACGCCCTCCACGCAAAGCCACACCCATTTCGACAAAGCCACACACCCTTTTTGCCGGCGCGCGCCTGCGGCGTGCACATTTTTCTACCTTTGTTAGTGCCAATTACGGGGGGTATGGGGGGGGCGCCGAAGGATTTTTTGGCTTGGGGGAGAAAAATTTCTAGTTACGCCACTGGGCTCAGCTGTCCAATAATGTATCAATGAAACAGCCTGCGTGCCCAGCCAATGACTGAGCGGCAGGCTGCTTCATTCATACTTTATTGGACAGCTGAGCCGTCGCTCAGCTCAGCTGTCCTGTCTGTGCGCCCGCTGCTGCAGTGAGGACGGGATCCGGGGAGCACAGCACCGCAGATTGGATCGGAAGAGAGATACGATCAGGGCCGTCTTAACAGTAGTGTAGGCCCCTGGGCACAGCAATGCACTGGGCCCCCTACCCATCCTTCAGAGGTTGGGGTGGGGGGTGCTATCAGCGTCAGCTTTGATGTCCCGCGGGAGGTAAGGGGTGCTCTATCTTCTGCTCAGCATGTAGGACCTGGAGCAGTAATTTCTGCTAATATCGCCTTTACTGCACAGATGGGGCTAAACTGTAGAAGGGGGCATTGGGCTGAACGAAAGGGCCCTGGTACATGGCTTTCAGGGTGGTATGGGGTGTTTAATATGTAGGGAAGGGGTGGATAGTGGAGTGGGCTTAATATTTATTATTTTTTTGGTGGGAGGGCAGCTTGCTTGACTGCAGATGTCTCAAGTTACTGAAAATATATTTCTTAGCTTTAAATGGAATAAAAAACTAGAGAGTCCCACCTTTCAGAAGGTTCTGGGGACTTGGGGTTCAGAATTCAGGAGCCAGAGCAATTCACCAACGAAAATCTAAAACTGCATATTAGGCGTGTGGAGCTGGAGCAGGGACCATTTGCTTGAAGGCTGATATCTCTGGTTCTGGGCATAGTAGAGACAAGCTGCCAGTGATCAATGAAAGGGGAGAGTCACAGCGTTTGGGTTATACCCTCAGAAAAACTCTAATTCAGACAGAACCTGAGATATCTGGCTGGGAAGAGCAATTAACAGGCTTGGATGGGGACCACTGGTTTCAAGTTGGATATCTCCAGTTCCCCAGGGCCGATTTTAAAAAATCTGGTACCCCTGGAAAGAGGGGACCCTCAGCTATCAGCCTAGGGCCCTTAAACTCCTGGGGCCCTTGGGCAAGAGCCCATTGAGCCCATACGAAAAGACGGCCCTGGATACGATCTGCGGTGTGGCAGGGGGTGTGCTGCTTGGGGAGGCATATATATATATATATATATATATATATATATATATATATGTGTGTGTATATATATATATGTATATGTGTGTGTGTATGTATATATATATATATATGTATATATATATATATATGTATATATATATATATATATATATATATATATTCTGCCTTCTCTATTAGGGGCCCCACTCTCTTAAGTGCCCCGGGCCCCCCATGGTCTTAATCCGGCTCTGGATGAGCTTAGTGGTTTCTGTTAGAGTTCTTCTACTTCTAACTACTCGTACATAAATGAATAAGCGGACGATTTATTAAACCTGGTGAAATGATAATTTGCATGGTGATAAAGTACCAGCCAATCAGCTCCTAATTGCCATGTCACAGGCTGGGTTTGAAAAATGACAGTTAGGAGCAGACTGGCTTGTACTTTATCACCTTGCACTTTATCAGTTCACTGAACTAATCTCCTCTTGCGCTATAAATAGTATGATATGGCTCAAAGTTCAATAAAAACAAATAAATAATTTCATATATTCTATATTTTTTATTATATATATATATATATATATATATATATATATACTTTACAATAAACTATTAGACCGGTCAAATAAAATAACTAACAATATATTTGCATAGCTATAGGAGGTGGATCTTAGATAAACTCTGTGCACAGAGAAATTTTCAAAAATAAAAATCAGTCCATATATTGGATTAAAAAATCAATTTACCAGCTGTAATTTGCACCCATGTAGTAGATAACATATTTATAAGTTGTTATATATTGGAATTCCTCAATATGCTGCCACTTGGCAAAGGAGATGATATTGTGCAAAATAACCGCTCCACACTGGAGCCTTACGTGTAGCTTGCACCAGTTGTTATAACACGGGAGAGTCATTGGACCCTTATACCATCCTTATTTGCACCCCCAAAATATACCATCATCTAGCGGTAATATCCGTGGACTAAACGGAGATCGGGAGAACACATCCGTGACTACGAGAAAAAGATTTACCGGTAGGTTTAAAATCTTATTTTCTCTAACGTCCTAGAGGATGCTGGGGACTCCGTAAGGACCATGGGGATTATACCAATGCTCCAAAACGGGCGGGAGAGTGCGGATGACTCTGCAGCACCGATTGAGCAAACATGATCTCCTTGACTCCGGAGGTTCGTCTGACACTGAGCTGGTGGCTACAGGACCAACAGTTGAGCAGGGGCCATCCCTTCTGGATCTCCAACTGTGTCCTCCTGACAATGGATGCCAGTCTTTTGGGCTGGGCCACGGTGTTGGAGCTAGAGATGTGCACTTGAAATTTTTCGGGTGTTTTGGTTTTGGGTTCCGTTCCGCGGCCATGTTTTGGGTTCGACCGCGTTTTGGCAAAACCACACCGAATTTTTTTTGTCGGATTCGGGTGTGTTTTGGATTCGGGTGTTTTTTTTAAAAAACACTAAAAAACAGCTTAAATCATAGAATTTGGGGGTCATTTTGATCCCAAAGTATTATTAACCTCAAAAACCATAATTTCCACTCATTTTCAGTCTATTCTGAATACCTCACACCTCACAATATTATTTTTAGTCCTAAAATTTGCACCTAGGTCGCTGGATGACTAAGCTAAGCGACCCTAGTGGCCGACACAAACACCGTGCCCATCTAGGAGTGGCACTGCAGTGTCACGCAGGATGGCCCTTCCAAAAAACACTCCCCAAACAGCACATGACGCAAAGAAAAAAAGAGGCGCAATGAGGTAGCTGTGTGAGTAAGATAAGCGACCCTAGTGGCCGACACAAACACCGTGCCCATCTAGGAGTGTCACTGCAGTGTCACGCAGGATGGCCCTTCCAAAAAACCCTCCCCAAACAGCACATGACGCAAAGAAAAAAAGAGGCGCAATGAGGTAGCTGTGTGAGTAAGATAAGCGACCCTAGTGGCCGACACAAACACCGGGCCCATCTAGGAGTGGCACTGCAGTGTCACGCAGGATGGCCCTTCCAAAAAACCCTCCCCAAACAGCACATTACGCAAAGAAAAAAAGAGGCGCAATGAGGTAGCTGTGTGAGTAAGATAAGCGACCCTAGTGGCCGACACAAACACCGGGCCCATCTAGGAGTGGCACTGCAGTGTCACGCAGGATGGCCCATCCAAAAAACCCTCCCCAAACAGCACATGACGCAAAGAAAAAAAGAGGCGCAATGAGGTAGCTGTGTGAGTAAGATAAGCGACCCTAGTGGCCGACACAAACACCGGGCCCATCTAGGAGTGGCACTGCAATGTCACGCAGGATGGCCCTTCCAAAAAACCCTCCCCAAACAGCACATGACGCAAAGAAAAAAAGAGGCGCAATGAGGTAGCTGTGTGAGTAAGATAAGCGACCCTAGTGGCCGACACAAACACCGGGCCCTTTCTAGGAGTGGCACTGCAGTGTCACGCAGGATGGCCCTTCCAAAAAACCCTCCCCAAGCAGCACATGACGCAAAGAAAAAAAGAGGCGCAATGAGGTAGCTGTGTGAGTAAGATAAGCGACCCTAGTGGCCGACACAAACACCGGGCCCATCTAGGAGTGGCACTGCAGTGTCACGCAGGATGGCCCTTCCAAAAAACCCTCCCCAAACAGCACATGATGCAAAGAAAAAAAGAGGCACAATGAGGTAGCTGTGTGAGTAAGATAAGCGACCCTAGTGGCCGACACAAACACCGTGCCCATCTAGGAGTGGCAATGCAGTGTCACGCAGGATGGCCCTTCCAAAAAACCCTCCCCAAACAGCACATGACGCAAAGAAAAAAAAAGGCGCAATGAGGTAGCTGTGTGAGTAAGATAAGCGACCCTAGTGGCCGACACAAACACCGGGCCCATCTAGGAGTGGCACTGCAGTGTCACGCAGGATGGCCCTTCCAAAAAACATTCCACAAACAGCACATGACGCAAAGAAAAATGAAAGAAAAAAGAGGTGCAAGATGGAATTGTCCTTGGGCCCTCCCACCCACCCTTATGTTGTATAAACAGGACATGCACACTTTAACCAACCCATCATTTCAGTGACAGGGTCTGCCACACGACTGTGACTGAAATGACGGGTTGGTTTGGACCCCCACCAAAAAAGAAGCAATTAATCTCTCCTTGCACAAACTGGCTCTACAGAGGCAAGATGTCCACCTCATCATCATCCTCCGATATATCACCGTGTACATCCCCCTCCTCACAGATTATCAATTCGTCCCCACTGGAATCCACCATCTCAGCTCCCTGTGTACTTTGTGGAGGCAATTGCTGCTGGTCAATGTCTCCACGGAGGAATTGATTATTATTCATTTTAATGAACATCATCTTCTCCACATTTTCTGGATGTAACCTCGTACGCCGATTGCTGACAAGGTGAGCGGCGGCACTAAACACTCTTTCGGAGTACACACTTGTGGGAGGGCAACTTAGGTAGAATAAAGCCAGTTTGTGCAAGGGCCTCCAAATTGCCTCTTTTTCCTGCCAGTATAAGTACGGACTGTGTGACGTGCCTACTTGGATGCGGTCACTCATATAATCCTCCACCATTCTTTCAATGGTGAGAGAATCATATGCAGTGAGAGTAGACGACATGTCCGTAATCGTTGTCAGGTCCTTCAGTCCGGACCAGATGTCAGCATCAGCAGTCGCTCCAGACTGCCCTGCATCACCGCCAGCGGGTGGGCTCGGAATTCTGAGCCTTTTCCTCGCACCCCCAGTTGAGGGAGAATGTGAAGGAGGAGATGTTGACAGGTCGCGTTCCGCTTGACTTGACAATTTTGTCACCAGCAGGTCTTTGAACCCCAGCAGACTTGTGTCTGCCGGAAAGAGAGATCCAAGGTAGGCTTTAAATCTAGGATCGAGCACCGTGGCCAAAATGTAGTGCTCTGATTTCAACAGATTGACCACCCGTGAATCCTTGTTAAGCGAATTAAGGGCTCCATCCACAAGTCCCACATGCCTAGCGGAATCGCTCCGTGTTAGCTCCTCCTTCAATGTCTCCAGCTTCTTCTGCAAAAGCCTGATGAGGGGAATGACCTGACTCAGGCTGGCAGTGTCTGAACTGACTTCACGTGTGGCAAGTTCAAAGGGCATCAGAACCTTGCACAACGTTGAAATCATTCTCCACTGCGCTTGAGACAGGTGCATTCCACCTCCTATATCGTGCTCAATTGTATAGGCTTGAATGGCCTTTTGCTGCTCCTCCAACCTCTGAAGCATATAGAGGGTTGAATTCCACCTCGTTACCACTTCTTGCTTCAGATGATGGCAGGGCAGGTTCAGTAGTTTTTGGTGGTGCTCCAGTCTTCTGTACGTGGTGCCTGTACGCCGAAAGTGTCCCGCAATTCTTCTGGCCACCGACAGCATCTCTTGCACGCCCCTGTCGTTTTTTTAAAAATTCTGCACCACCAAATTCAAGGTATGTGCAAAACATGGGACGTGCTGGAATTTGCCCATATTTAATGCACACACAATATTGCTGGCGTTGTCAGATGCCACAAATCCACAGGAGAGTCCAATTGGGGTAAGCCATTCCGCGATGATCTTCCTCAGTTGCCGTAAGAGGTTTTCAGCTGTGTGCGTATTCTGGAAAGCGGTGATACAAAGCGTAGCCTGCCTAGGAAAGAGTTGGCGTTTGCGAGATGCTGCTACTGGTGCCGCCGCTGCTGTTCTTGCGGCGGGAGTCCATACATCTACCCAGTGGGCTGTCACAGTCATATAGTCCTGACCCTGCCCTGCTCCACTTGTCCACATGTCCGTGGTTAAGAGGACATTGGGTACAACTGCATTTTTTAGGACACTGGTGAGTCTTTTTCTGACGTCCGTGTACATTCTCGGTATCGCCTGCCTAGAGAAGTGGAACCTAGATGGTATTTGGTAACGGGGGCACACTGCCTCAATAAATTGTCCAGTTCCCTGTGAACTAACGGCGGATACCGGACGCACGTCTAACACCAACATAGTTGTCAAGGCCTCAGTTATCCGCTTTGCAGCAGGATGACTGCTGTGATATTTCATCTTCCTCGCAAAGGACTGTTGGACAGTCAATTGCTTACTGGAAGTAGTACAAGTGGGCTTACGACTTCCCCTCTGGGATGACGATCGACTCCCAGCAGCAACAACAGCAGCGCCAGCAGCAGTAGGCATTACACTCAAGGATGCATCGGAGGAATCCCAGGCAGGAGAGGACTCGTCAGAATTGCCAGTGACATGGCCTGCAGGACTATTGGCATTCCTGGGTAAGGAGGAAATTGACACTGAGGGAGTTGGTGGGGTGGTTTGCGTGAGCTTGGTTACAAGAGGAAGGGATTTACTGGTCAGTGGACTGCTTCCGCTGTCACCCAAAGTTTTTGAACTTGTCACTGACTTATTATGAATGCGCTGCAGGTGACGTATAAGGGAGGATGTTCCGAGGTGGTTAACGTCCTTACCCCTACTTATTACAGCTTGACAAAGGCAACACACGGCTTGACAAATGTTGTCCGCATTTCTGGTGAAATACTTCCACACCGAAGAGCTGATTTTTTTTGTATTTTGACCAGGCATGTCAATGGCCCTATTCCTCCCACGGACAACAGGTGTCTCCCCGGGTGCCTGACTTAAACAAACCACCTCACCATCAGAATCCTCCTGGTCAATTTCCTCCCCAGCGCCAGCAACACCAATATCCTCCTCATCCTGGTGTACTTCAACACTGACATCTTCAATCAGACTATCAGGAACTGGACTGCGGGTGCTCCTTCCAGCACTTGCAGGGGGCGTGCAAATGGTGGAAGGCGCATGCTCTTCACGTCCAGTGTTGGGAAGGTCAGGCATCGCAACCGGCACAATTGGACTCTCCTTGTGGATTTGGGATTTCGAAGAACGCACAGTTCTTTGCGGTGCTTTTGCCAGCTTGAGTCTTTTCAGTTTTCTAGCGAGAGGCTGAGTGCTTCCATCCTCATGTGAAGCTGAACCACTAGCCATGAACATAGGCCAGGGCCTCAGCCGTTCCTTGCCACTCCGTGTGGTAAATGGCATATTGGCAAGTTTACGCTTCTCCTCCGACAATTTTATTTTAGGTTTTGGAGTCCTTTTTTTACTGATATTTGGTGTTTTGGATTTGACATGCTCTGTACTATGACATTGGGCATCGGCCTTGGCAGACGACGTTGCTGGCATTTCATCGTCTCGGCCATGACTAGTGGCAGCAGCTTCAGCACGAGGTGGAAGTGGATCTTGATCTTTCCCTAATTTTGGAACCTCAACATTTTTGTTCTCCATATTTTAATAGGCACAACTAAAAGGCACCTCAGGTAAACAATGGAGATGGATGGATACTAGTATACTTATGGATGGACTGCCGAGTGCCGACACAGAGGTAGCTACAGCCGTGGACTACCGTACTGTGTCTGCTGCTAATATAGACTGGATGATTGATAATGAGATGAAATCAATATATATATATGTATGTATATATAATATCACTAGTACTGCAGCCGGACAGGTAGATAATATATTTATTAGGTAATGATGACTGATGACGGACCTGCTGGACACTGTCAGCTCAGCAGCACCGCAGACTGCTACAGTAAGCTACTATACTATAGTAGTATGTACAAAGAAGAAAGAAAAAAAAAAACCACGGGTAGGTGGTATACAATTATGGATGGACTGCCGAGTGCCGACACAGAGGTAGCTACAGCCGTGGACTAACGTACTGTGTCTGCTGCTAATATAGACTGGATGATTGATAATGAGATGAAATCAATATATATATGTATGTATATATAATATCACTAGTACTGCAGCCGGACAGGTAGATAATATATTTATTAGGTAATGATGACTGATGACGGACCTGCTGGACACTGTCAGCTCAGCAGCACCGCAGACTGCTACAGTAAGCTACTATACTATAGTAGTATGTACAAAGAAGAAAGAAAAAAAAAAACCACGGGTAGGTGGTATACAATTATGGATGGACTGCCGAGTGCCGACACAGAGGTAGCTACAGCCGTGGACTACCGTACTGTGTCTGCTGCTAATATAGACTGGATGATAATGAGATGAAATCAATATATATATATGTATGTATATATAATATCACTAGTTCTGCAGCCGGACAGGTAGATAATATATTTATTAGGTAATGATGACTGATGACGGACCTGCTGGACACTGTCAGCTCAGCAGCACCGCAGACTGCTACAGTAAGCTACTATACTATAGTAGTATGTACAAAGAAGAAAGAAAAAAAAAACCACGGGTAGGTGGTATACAATTATGGATGGACTGCCGAGTGCCGACACAGAGGTAGCTACAGCCGTGGACTAACGTACTGTGTCTGCTGCTAATATAGACTGGATGATTGATAATGAGATGAAATCAATATATATATGTATGTATATATAATATCACTAGTACTGCAGCCGGACAGGTAGATAATATATTTATTAGGTAATGATGACTGATGACGGACCTGCTGGACACTGTCAGCTCAGCAGCACCGCAGACTGCTACAGTAAGCTACTATACTCTATAGTAGTATGTACAAAGAAGAAAGAAAAAAAAAAAACCACGGGTAGGTGGTATACAATTATGGATGGACTGCCGAGTGCCGACACAGAGGTAGCTACAGCCGTGGACTAACGTACTGTGTCTGCTGCTAATATAGAGTCTAGACTGGATGATAAATTATTGATAATGAGATGAAATCAATATAATAATATCACTAGTACTGCAGCCGGACAGGTACTATATATATTTATTATGTAATGACTGATGACGGACCTGCTGGACACTGTCAGGTCAGCACAGCACCGCAGACTGCTACAGTAAGCTACTATAGTAGTATGTATAAAGAAGAATGAAAAAAAAAAAACCACGGGTAGGTGGTATACAATATTATATATATATATATATATATATTATATACAATTATATATATATATATATATATTAAACTGGTGGTGATTGATTATTAAACTGGTGGTCACTTCAGGTCACGTTGCAACTTGCAACTAGTACTCCGAGGCCTAAGCAGACAATCACAAAATATATTATTATACTGGTGGTCAGTGTGGTCACAACAATGGCAGTGTGGCACTGACTCTGGCAGCAAAAGTGTGCACTGTACGTTATATGTACTCCTGAGTCCTGCTCTCAGACTCTAACTGCTCCCCACTGTCAGTGTCTCCCCCACAAGTCAGATAATACACTTACAGTCACACTATCTATTATCTAATCTATAAATATCACTTCAGCAAGTAGTATAGTAGTATACAGTATAGTAGTACTCCTCCTAATAATGCTCCCCAAAATACTGTGTCTCTCTCTTCTCTAAATGGAGAGGACGCCAGCCACGTCCTCTCCCTATGACTCTCAATGCACGTGTGAAAATGGCGGCGACGCGCGGCTCCTTATATAGAATCCGAGTCTCGCGATAGAATCCGAGCCTCGCGAGAATCCGACAGCGTGATGATGACGTTCGGGCGCGCTCGGGTTAACCGAGCAAGGCGGGAAGATCCGAGTCGCTCGGACCCGTGTAAAAAAACATGAAGTTCGGGCGGGTTCGGTTTCCGAGGAACCGAACCCGCTCATCTCTAGTTGGAGCAACACTTTCTCCAGGGTCGGTGAACCAGGGAGGAATCTCTCCTCCTGATATACATTCTGGAATTGCAGGCAGCGTTCAATTAATTGACACTGCCTCTAGTACAGAACAGGCCTGTTCAAGTACAATCTGACAACGCCACCACGGTAGTGTACACAAATCATCAAGGCGGCACTCGAAACTGCATGGCAAAGCTGGAAGTATCAAAAATCCTCCGTTGGGTAGAATGTCATCTGACAGCAATATCGGCAGTGTTCATTCCCGGAGTCCTCAACTGGGAAGCGGATTTCCTCAGTCGTCAGGACGTTCACGCTGGAGAGTGGAGAGGCCGCAGCAGAAATGTCTGCACTGGTGTAAGTAGGTGACTGAGGCAGGGATGATTGGGAGATAGTGGGTGACTGAAGCATGTATGAGTGGGAGATAGTGGGTGACTGAGGCCGGGGTGACTGGGAGATAGTGGGTGACAGGGAGATAGTGGGTTACTGAGGGAGGGGTGATAGGAAGGGGTTGGGTAAGTATGGGAAGAAAGTGGGTGACAGGGATAATAAATGACTAAGGCAGGGGTGATAGGGAGATAGTGGATGATTGTGGCAGGGGTGACAGGGACAGTAAGAGACTGAGGCAGGGGTGACAGGGATAGTGGCTGACTGAGGCAGGGGTGACTGGGAGATAGTGGGTGACTGAGGCAGGGTTGACAGGGATAGTGGGTGACTGAAGCAGGGGTGATAGGGTGACAGTGGGTGACTAAAGCAGGGGTGACTGGTATAGTGGGTGACTGAGGCAGGGATCGCAGGTATAGTGGTTGACTGAGGCAGCGGTTACTGGGAGATAGTGGGTAACTGAGGCAGGGGTGACAGGGAAAGTGTGTGACTCAGGCAGGGGTGACAGGGAGATAGTGGGCAGCATATCTCTGCCTCACTGCAGCAGCACATTCCTGCCTCGCTGACAGCAGCACATCCCTGCCTCGCTGACAGCAGCACATCCCTGCCTCGCTGACAGCAGCACATCCCTGCCTCGCTGACAGCAGCACATCCCTGCCTCGCTGACAGCAGCACATCTCTGCCTCGCTGACAGCAGCACATCCCTGCCTCGCTGACAGCAGCACAGCACTGCTTCGCTGACAGCAGCACATCACTGCTTCACTACCAGCAGCACATCCCTGCCTCACTGGCAGCAGCACATCCCTGCCTTACTGACAGCTGTATATAGGGCCTAATTCAGACCTGATCCCTGCTGTGCATATTCACACAACAGGAGATCAGGTCTGAAGTGCGTGTGTGCTGGTGCCACAGTGCACCGGCACATGCCAGAGATGCGATCAGCATCTCTGCCCAGTGAGCGCCTCTGCCTGATTGACAGGCATAGGCGGTCACTGGGCAGGAGGAGTCGGGCCAGCGGCGTTGTGCCGCCATTTTGGGGGCACAGTCCGGACAACGCAGACATGACCGGACCGTATGGGGGCGGGCCGTGACGGCTGCGTGACCCGGACAGCAACGGGCCTTATTTACTAAAATCTCAGATAAATTTTATGGCATTTATGTGCAGTCTAGTTTGCACAGTTGATAGAGTGTTGATCTTGTACTATCAATGTAAGCCTCACATAGGTTTGATACACATGTAAGTTTGTTTTTATTTTACTACATTGTGGTTTGTGGCTCTATACCATGTAATGCATGTCTTTTAACAGTAGTCAAGACTTCCAATGTGCTTGTTAGTGAAACCCAATAGATAGCTTTATTTTATTTTGTTTCTTCAAATATTGAATGCATATGTCTTATAACTTTTTTTTTTTAATATATATATACATTTTTATTATAAGATTTTCAATGACACAAAACCATTTAAGTTGCAGATTATGGATTGTGAAGGACAAATCAACCATATAAACAATTTAAGCAATTTAAATTGCATGCAGGTAGTAGAATATCAAACTCCTTGGATGAGAGTTGGTCGTAATAAACTAGGATAGAAAAGAATACAGTAGAAAATAAGATTTTAAACCTACCGGTAAATCTTTTTCTCGTAGTCCGTAGAGGATGCTGGGGACTCCGTAAGGACCATGGGGATAGACGGGCTCCACAGGAGACATGGGCACTTTAAGAAAGACTTTAGTTCTGGGTGTGCACTGGCTCCTCCCTCTATGCCACAGTTAGAGAAACTGTGCCCAGAGGAGACGGACAGTATGAGGAAAGGATTTTGTTAATCCAGGGCAAGATTCATACCAGCCACATCAATCACACCGTATAACTTGTGATAAACTACCCAGTTATCAGTATGAAAAAACAACATAGCATCAGTGCAGGACCGATGCATCTATAACATAACCCTTATTGAAGCAATAACTATATACAAGTATTGCAGAAGTAGTCCGCACTTGGGACGGGCGCCCAGCATCCTCTACGGACTACGAGAAAAAGATTTACCGGTAGGTTTAAAATCTTATTTTCTCTAACGTCCTAGAGGATGCTGGGGACTCCGTAAGGACCATGGGGATTATACCAATGCTCCAAAACGGGCGGGAGAGTGCGGATGACTCTGCAGCACCGATTGAGCAAACATGAGTTCCTCCTCAGCCAGGGTATCAAACTTATAGTATTTTGCAAAGGTGTTTGAACCCGACCAAGTAGCAGCTTGACACAGCTGTAGTGCCGAGACCCCTCGGGCAGCCGCCCAAGAAGAGCCCACTTTCCTCATGGAATGGGCCTTGACCGATTTCAGTAACTGCAATCCAGCCATAGAATGCGCTTGCTGAATCGTGTTACAAATCCGGCGAGCAATAGCCTGCTTTGAAGCAGGGGCACCAATCTTGTTGGTTGCATACAGGACAAACAGCGCTTCAGTTTTCCTGACTCTAGCCGTCCTGGCCACGTAAATTTTCAAAGCCCTGACCACATCAAGTAACTCGGAATCCTCCAAGTCACGCGTAGCCACAGGCACCACAATAGGTTGGTTCATATGAAAAGATGAGACCACTTTTGGTAGGAATTGAGGACGGGTCCGCAATTCCGCTCTATCCACATGGAATACCAAATATGGGCTTTTATGTGACAAAGCCGCTAATTCCGACACTCGCCTAGCCGAAGCCAAGGTTAATAACATGACCACCTTCCATGTGAGATAATTTAACTCCACTGTTTTAAGTGGTTCAAACCAGTGTGATTTTAGAAAACTTAACACCACGTTAAGGTCCCAAGGTGCCACCGGAGGCACAAAAGGAGGCTGAATATGCAGCACTCCTTTTACAAAAGTCTGAACTTCTGGAGGAGAAGCCAATTCTTTTTGAAAGAAAATGGATAAGGCCGAAATCTGGACCTTAATAGAGCCTAATTGTAGGCCCAAATTCACTCCAGTTTGTAGGAAGTGAAGGAAACGGCCCAGATGGAATTCTTCCGTAGGAGCATTCCTGGCCTCACACCAAGAAACATAATTTCGCCATATACGGTGTAATGTTTTAACGTTACATCCTTCCTAGCCTTTATCAGCGTAGGGATGACCTCAACCGGAATGCTAGGATCCGGCATTCAACCGCCATGCCGTCAAACGCAGCCGCGGTAAGTCTTGGAACAGACAGGGCCCCTGATGCAACAGGTCCTGTCTTAGAGGGAGAGGCCACAGATCTTCTGTGAGCATTTCCTGCAGATCCGGATACCAGGTCCTCCGTGGCCAATCTGGAACAATGAGGATTGTTCTCACTTTTCTTTGTCTTATTATCCTCAACACCTTGGGTAAGAGAGGAAGAGGAGGAAATACATAGACCGACCGGAACACCCACGGTGTCACTAGGGCGTCTACAGCTACTGCCTGAGGGTCTCTTGACCTTGCGCAATACCTCTGTAGCTTTTTGTTGAGCCGGGACGGCATCATGTCTATCTGTGGCAGTTCCCACCGACTTGTAATCTGTGCAAAGACTTCCTGATGAAGTCCCCACTCTCCCGGATGTAGGTCGTGTCTGCTGAGGAAGTCTGCTTCCTAGTTGTCCACTCCCGGAATGAACACTGCTGACAGTGCGCTTGCGTGATTCTCCACCCAGCAAAGAATTCTGGTGGCTTGTGCCATCGCCACTCTGCTCCTTGTGCCGCCTTGGCGGTTTACATGAGCCACTGCGGTGACGTTGTCTGACTGGATCAGAACCGGTTGGTCGCAAAGTAAGGTCTCCGCTTGACGTAGGGCATTGTATATGTTGATGTGAAGACAAGTCTCTTGACTTGACCAAAGACCTTGGAAATTTCTTCCCTGTGTGACTGCTCCCCAACCTTGGAGGCTTGCATCTGTGGTCACCAGGATCCAGCCCTGAATGCTGAATCTGCGTCACTCGAGAAGGTGAGCACTCTGCAGCCACCACAGGAGTGATACCCTGACCCTGGGGGACAGGGTGATCAACCAATGCATCTGTAAATGTGACCCGGACCACTTGTCCAGTAGGTCCCATTGGAAAGTCCTCGCATGGAACCTGCCGAATGGAATGGCCTCGTATGATGCCACCATCTTTCCCAGGACTCGAGTGCAGTGATGCACTGACACAAGTTTTGGTTTCAATAGGTTCCTGACAAGAGTCATGAGTTCCTGGGCCTTTTCTATCAGAAGATAAACCCTCTTCTGGTCCGTGTCCAGAATCATGCCCAAGAAAGACAGACGAGTAGTAGGAATCAACTGCGACTTCGGGATATTGAGAATCCAGCCGTGTTGCTGTAACACTTTCAGTGAAAGTGATACGCTGTTCAGCAACTGCTCTCTTGATCTCGCTTTTATGAGATCGCCCAAGTACGGGATAATTGTGACACCTTGCTTGCACAGGAGCACCATCATTTCCGCCATTACCTTGGTGAAAATTCTCAGGGCCATGGAGAGACCAAACAGCAACGTCTGAAATTGGCAATGACAGTCCTGTACCGCAAATCTGAGGTACGCCTGATGAGGTGGATAAATGGGGACATGAAGGTATGCATCCTGTACACAAATGCGGACAACAGGTGTCAAGCCGTGTGTTGCCTTTGTCAAGCTGTAATAAGTAGGGATAAGGACGTTAACCACCTCGGAACATCCTCCCTTATACGACACCTGCAGCGCATTCATCATAAGTCAGTGACAAGTTCAAAAACTTTGGATGACAGCGGAAGCAGTCCACTGACCACTAAATCCCTTCCTCTTGTAACCAAGCTCCTGCAAACCACACCACCAACTCCCTCAGTGTCAATTTCCTCTTTAGACAGGAGAGCCAATAGTCCTGCAGGCCATGTCACTGGCAAGTCTGACGAGTCCTCTCCTGCCTGGGATTCCTCCGATGCATCCTTGAGTGTAACGCCTACTGCTGCTGGCGCTGCTGTTGTTGCTGCTGGGAGTCGATCGTCATCCCAGAGGGGAAGTCGGAAGACCACTTGTACTACTTCCAGTAAGCAATTGACTGTCCAACAGTCCTTTGCGAGGAAGATGAAATATCACAGCAGTCATCCTGCTGCAAAGCGGATAACTCAGGTCTTGTCAGCCTGGGTGGTGAGAAACGTGGTTCCGGTATCCATCGTTAATTTAGAGGCAACTAGAGACTTGATTGAGGTACTGTGTCCCCGGTACCAAATACCCTCTAGGTTCCATTTCTCTAGGCAGGCGATACCGAAAATGTACACAGACCTCAGAAAAAGAGTCACCAGTGTCCTAAAAAATGCAGTTGTACCCAATGTCCACTTGTCTGTGGTTAAGTGGAGCAGGGCAGACTCAGGACTATATGACTGTGACAGCCCACTGGGTAGATGTATTGCCCCCCGCAGCAAGAACAGCAGCGGCGGCACCAGTAGCAGCATCTCGCAAATGCCAACTCGTTCCTAGGCAGGCTACGCTTTGTATCACCGCTTTCCATAAGAGGCACACAGCTGACAACCTCTTACGGAAACTGAGGAACATCATCGCAGAATGGCTTACCCCAATTGGACTCTCCTGGGGATTTGTGACATCGGACAACGCCACCAATATTGTGCGTGCATTACATCTGGGCAAATTCCAGCACGTCCCATGTTTTGCACATACATTTAATTTGGTGGTGCAGAATTATTTAAAAAATGACAGGGGCGTGCAAGAGATGCTGTCGGTGGCCCGAAGAATTGCGGGCCACTTTCTGCCTTCAGCCACCGCATGTCGAAGACTGGAGCACCACCAAACATTCCTGAACCTGTCCTGCCATCATCTGAAGCAAGAGGTGGTAACGAGGTGGAATTCAACCCTCTATATGCTTCAGAGGATGGAGGAGCAGCAAAAGGCCATTCAAGCCTATACATCTGCCCACGAAATAGGCAAAGGAGGGGGAATGCACCTGACTCAAGCGCAGTGGAGAATGATTTCAACGTTGTGCAAGGTTCTGCAACCCTTTGAACTTGCCACACGTGAAGTCAGTTCAGACACTGCCAGCCTGAGTCAGGTCATTTCCCTCATCAGGCTTTTGCAAAATAATGCTGGAGACATTGAAGGAGGAGCTAAAACAGAGCGATTCCACTAGGCATGTGGGACTTGTGGATGGAGCCCTTAATTCGCTTAACCAGGATTCAATCTGTTGAAATCAGAGCACTACATTTTGGCCACCGTGCTCGATCCTAGATTTAAAACCTACATTGTATCTCTCTTTCCGGCAGACACAAGTCTGCAGAGGTTCAAAGACCTGCTGGTGAGAAAATTGTCAAGTCAAGCGGAACGTGACCCGTCAACAGCTCCTCCTTCACATTCTCCCGCAACTGGGGGTGCGAGGAAAAGGCTAAGAATTCCGAGCCCACCCGCTGGCGGTGATGCAGGGCAGTCTGGAGTGAGTGCTGACATCTGGTCCGGACTGAAGGACCTGGCAACGATTACTGACATGTCGTCTACTGTCACTGCATATGATTCTGTCACCTTTGAAAGAATGGTGGAGAATTATATGAGTGACTGCATCCAGGTAGGCACGTCAGTATGTATACTGGCAGGAAAAATAGGCAATTTGGAGGCCCTTGCACAAACTGGCTTTATTCTACCTAAGTTGCCCTGCCTCCAGTGTGTACTCCAAAAGAGTGTTTAGTGCAGCCGCTCACCTTGTCAGCAATCGGCGTACGAGGTTACTTCCAGAAAATGTGGAGAAGATGATGATCATCAAAATGAATTATAATCAATTCCTCCGTGGAGACATTCACCAGCAATTGCCTCCAGAAAGTACACAGGGATCTGAGATGGTGGATTCCAGTGGGGACGAATTAATAATCTGTGAGGAGGGGGATGTACACAGTGCAAGGGGTGAGGAATCGGAGGATGATGAGGTGGACATCTTGCCTCTGTAGAGCCAGTTTGTGCAAGGAGAGATTGATTGATTGATTGATTGATTGATTCTTTTTTGGTGGGGGCACAAACCAACCAGTCATTTCAGTCAGTCGTGTGGCAGACCCTGTCGCTGAAATGATGGGTTCATCAATGTTTTTCTTTTCAATCTAAGCCCCTGCAGTTTTCTGTAAGCATCTGCTTCGCTATGATGATCAACAAGTCACATGGGCAAACACTCAGGGCTGGAGGCGTAGATCTTAGGACCAGCTGCTACAAGCATGGCAGAGGTGTCACTATCACTGGTGACACCCAGAGAGGTGGCGAAGGAGATTGTAATGCAGTGCGCGCAGATAAGCAGCGCAATGGTAAAAAGGAGGCATGGTCTCATAGGTAGGGGCGTGGCCTGAATCACCATTTTGTAGCTCCGGGTATCCCGGGGGTTGGGGGCTGCACCCGGGGACTAGTGTGTGAGTGGTGCTGGCTCCTGCACAGTGACAGAAACTGGGTGTTGCACGTAATGTCACAGTGAAACACCCATATTCTGTCACTGAAGAAGAGCCGGCACTTTGGTGTCACCCCCCTTGGCGGGTGACACTCGGGTGTGTGCCGCAACCCTGTTGTGATGCCACTGACCCATGGGAAGCTTTACGTGGCTTACCCATGTGTTAGTAGCCCCAAGCATCTTTTGTGTTAGTCCCTGAAGAAAAACTTCAAATATTGTTTACAATTTTGTAATCAATGGGCCTAATTCAGTAAGGATTGCAAATTCTGCTAAGTAACAGAATTTGCAATCCTTTGGTTCGCATGCTGGGGCCACCCATCACAGGGCATGGCCACCCAGCATGCTGCCTCCCTTCTTGACCACGCTGAAATTGCAGTCTCAGTGCAGTTCAGCGTGATCATAAAAAATGGGTTAGCCTCCTGTTGGTGCAGACTGTACGTGTGCGCAGGAAGCCGCCACCATTTTTGTGATCGCAGCGGCTGCATGTGATGTCATGCAGCCGCTCTGACCACGCCTCCTGTTTCTCCGTTGCCGACCCCATTTTGTAGCCCTGCCCCTGCACCGCTCCATCTCCGACTTTGAAATGGATTGTTGCTGACCCCCCCCCCCCCCCCGCACCGATTGACAGTCAGAGGTGATCGCATTATCTGCGGGGTGCCACAGAAAATGCAGGCGCATGCGTATGCTCTTAGCAATTTTTGCAGTTGGATTGCTTATTGCGATTACAATCCAACCTGAATCAGGCTCTATTACCTATCACAATGCACTGCAGGTAGTACAAAATGGGGTTAATATAGGAGAAAACCCACCAGAGCTGTGCTCCTTAACTGTCCCTGGTGGCTAGTGGAGCGGCTGCCCAGTAATCAGTGTCCACGCCAGTGCGCACACGGCCCGCCCCCTACAGCCACGCTGGATCTCGGTATAGTGTGGGCACAGAAGCCCCTTACCTCCCTTTCATCAGCGGCCTCGTGATCCCGGAGGGCGGTGTGTGTGTGACTGACCTTAGGAAGAAACCGGAGCCTCCGCTGCAGTGACCCAGCAACCAGGGCACGGGAGTATACTGCGCCGCTGGGAGTGATGGAGCTGCAGTAAATATGTCTATTAGACCTAGCCTGCTGCAGCCCTTGTAGATTCTTATAAAAAAAAGTTTTTCTTTTCTTGTCAAAATTAATAGCTAAGAATAGGCTGCCTGAGGCAGCCCCCTGTTAAGTGGCCTGCTACTGAAGGCACCAACTACAAACTGAGCTCCCTGTTCATGGAAGCGAGGTTATAGAGCAGGGGGCGCTGAGCATCTTGGGAACAGTCAAATCACCCTATCACCCCTGCCTTAGTCACTGACTATCTCCCAGTCACCCCGGCCTCAGTCACCCACTATCTCCCACTCATACATGCTTCAGTTACCCACTATCTCCCAGTCATCCCTGCCTCAGTCACCTACTGACACCAGTGCAGACATTTCTGCTGCGGCCTCTCCACTCTCCAGCGTGAACGTCCTGACGACTGAGGAAATCCGCTTCCCAGTTGAGGACTCCGGGAATGAACACTGCCGATATTGCTGGCAGATGACGTTCTACCCAACTGAGGATTTTTGATACTTCCAGCTTTGCTATGCAATTTCGAGTGCCGCCTTGATGATTTGTGTACACTACCGTGGTGGCGTTGTCCGATTGTACTTGAACAGGCCTGTTCTGTACTAGAGGCAGGGCCAGTGTCAATGAATTGAACACTGCCTGCAATTCCAGAATGTTTATCGGGAGGAGAGATTCCTCCCTGGTCCACCGATGGTGAAGGGTCGTCATCACGGCCATGACCTTGGTGAATTTCCGAGGTGCCGTGGCCAAACCAGAAGGCAGGACCTGAAATCCAAAAACTAACCAGGCACAACACTGCTTAGCTTCCAACATCAGATGAGATTGGACATATCCAGTGTGATGCGGCTGTAGATGATTTTTGCTGTTTCTAACTTCTACTTCTAACTACTGGTACATCAATGAATAAGTTTCAAAATAGAATGCATCAAGAGAACGGTGTTGGTAGTATAAAACTACCTACAGCACCTGGTATTCCCAGGTGGTCTCACATCCAAGAACAAACCAGGCCTAAGATCAGGTGATATTGGGCATATACAGTGTGGTGTGGCTGTAGATGAGCTTAGTGGTTTCTGTTAGAGTTCTTCTACTTCTAACTACTCGTACATAAATGAGTAAGCGGACGATTTATTAAACCTGGTGAAATGATAATTTGCATGGTGATAAAGTACCAGCCAATCAGCTCCTAATTGCCATGTCACAGACTGGGTTTGAAAAATGACAGTTAGGAGCTGACTGGCTGGTACTTTATCACCTTGCACTTTATCAGTTCACCAGGCTTAATAGATCTGCCCCAATGTTTCAAAATGGAATGCATCAAGAGAACGTTGTTAGTATTGTAAAAATACACACAGCTCCTGGTTTTTCCTGGTGGTCTCCCATCCAAGTACTAAAACCAGGACCAACACTGCTCAGCTTCCATGATCAGGAGAGATTGGGCAAATCCAGTGTGCTGTGGCTGTAGATGAGCTGGTGGTTTTTATTACAGCTCTTCTACTTCTAACTTCTGGTACATAAAAGAATACATGTAAAAATTAAATGTACCAAGAAAATGGTGTTGGTAGTTTAAAAACACCTAAAGAATCTGATACTACCAAGCAGTCTCCCATCCATGTATTAACAAAGTCCAATACTGCTTTGCTTCAAAAATCAAATGAGATTGGGCATATCCAGTGTGGTGTGGCTTTAGATAAGCTTTGTGGTTTCTGTTAGAGCTCTTCTACTTCTAACTACTGGTACATTAATGAATATGTATAAGGTTGTAGTTTATCCAATATGCCTTTACTACCTTACCTTTCAACCCCCCCTCCCTCCCCTCTTCTCCTTATAGCTTCCTTAGTTCTCTCCTCCTCATGTGTGCGTTATTTGTTTTCTCATACGTCCTAGATGATGCTGGGGTCACATTAAGAACCATGGGGTATAGACGGGATCCGCAGGAGACATGGGCACTTTAAGACTTTCAAAGGGTGTGAACTGTCTCCTCCCTCTATGCCCCTCCTCTAGACTCCAGTTTTAGTATTGTGCGCAGTGATACTGGATGCACTACAGGGGAGCTCTACTGAGTTTCTCTGAAAAGACTTGTTAGTTTTTTTTATTTTCAGGGAGGCTGCTGGCAACAGTCTCCCTGCTTCGTGGGACTTAGGGGAGAGAAGTATGACCAACTTCTAGTGAGTTCAATGGCTCTGCTTCAGGCTGACAGGACACCATTAGCTCCTGAGGGTGCTGATCGCTGGGTACGCCTAGATGCACACTCCCGCAGCCTGCCGTCACCCCCTTACAGAGCCAGAAGACAGGTGAGTAGCAGAAGAACAGAAGACTTCTTCTCCAGTGATGGCATTCTGAGGTACCGAGCAGCGAGCGGAACGCTGCGCGCCATGCTCCCACACAAACACAGGCACTGCAGGGTGCAGGGCACGGGGGGGGGCACCCTGGGCAGCATAAATTCCTCACAAAAGGCTGGAAAAAGTGGACATTAGTGCCTGGGCACTGTCCTTACCCCGCTAGCGTAATTAATTATTTCTGAGCGGGACAGATACGCGCCATTACAGTAGCGGGGCTTCTTCCTCACCTCACCAGAACATCTTTAGAGCATTACAAGTCTATCACTATATAGTTTATTATTTCCCAGACTGTGTACTTTTGGCGCTGGATTGTGAGCTGAAAAATCCTCTGTGTCCCTCTGACAGATTTACTGATGGTCTGTCCCCCATAAGCCGATGTGTCTGTGGGTACTTGGTACATGTGTGTCAACATGTCGGTGGCTGAATGTTTTTCCCAAGAGGAAACTATATTAGGAATGCAGACATATGATGGTGGCCCTGTTGGCACCACCAATAACTGACTGGGTAAAAGTTTCAGTAATATCAGAGTAAGGTTGGATAAATCTGTGTCCCAGACACAGACGTAGAGAATAGATGTGATGTTCATGGCTATGTTTCTTTTCCCTCAGGCCCCGCGGGGTCGCAAAAATGTTATTTTGCCCAGTTACTACACACTGATACTGACACGGATACTGATTCCTATGTCGACCATAATGTTTCCTGATTAGATCCAATATTGGCAAGGAGCATTCAGTACATGATTGTGGATATTAAGGACATATTAAAATCACTGAAGACCCTGCTGTTCCTGACAAAGGGGTCTATATGTATGTATATATAGATATATAATGAAAGCTGATGTAACGTTCCTCCATCTCTGTTTGAGAAAGTCTGGGCCAGCTCGACAAGATGGTTTCAAATCCCCAAAAGGATTCTGGATGTTTATTCATTTCCCGCCGCGGACAGAATAAAGTGGGAGTCACCCCCTGTTCTGCACGGGGCCCTGTCACAAATCCAGCGGATCGTATGCAGGAAGCTACATTATTTCTAGTTATGTAACCAAGGGTACATTACTTATACCTGCCATTACATGTGCATGGGTGAGTAGTAGTATTCAAGAATTGGTCGAATACCTTGTCATCCGATATAGATACCTTGGAGAGATGGGATACTCCTTACGTTGTATCATATCAAGGACACTGCAGCATACTTACGTGAGACTGCAAGGGATATAGGACTCTTGAGTTCACGGGCCAATTTCATGGCAGTCTCGGATAGGAGGGCATTGTGGATTCACCAAGAGAATGCTGATGCTGACTCCAAGAAGAAAGGGAGTCTCTTCCCTATGAAGGTGAAGCGTTGTTTGGTGACTGCCTAGTTAATTTGATCTCGGCAGCTCCCGCAGATAAGTCAACCTTCTTGCCCTATGTTCCCTCCCAACGGATGAAGATGCATCATTATCTGATGCAGTCATTTCGGCCCAATAGATATGCAAGAAGTTAAGATTCCCCTTTCTTTGCAGGTAGAGGAAGGAGAAGAGGGAAGAGGTCTGCATCCTCTTCAAGATCGCAGGAGCAGAGATCATCCTCTGCTTCTGCCAAATCCACCGCATGACGCTGGGGCTCTCTTGCAGGAGCCCGCACCAGTGGGGGCACGTCTAAAACTCTTCAGTCAGTTCTGGATTCATTCGGACATGGACTCGTGTGTTTTACAAATAGTGTCCCAAGGGTACAAACTGGGGTTTCAAGACGTTCCCCCTCACCGATTGTTCAAATCGGCTTTAGTCAGCAGGGAGAAGGTTTTTATTCAAGCCTCTTCGTGGTCCCTAAGCCGGACAGCGCAGTTAGACCAATCTGAAATCTGAAATCCCTCAATTTCTACCTAAGGAAATTAAATTTCAAGATGGAATCTCTCAGTGCAGTGATCTCCAGTCCGGAGGAAGGAGATTTCATGGTTTTGGTAGACATAAAGGATGCCTACTTACATGTTCCCATTTAGCCTCTGCATCAAGCTACCTGAGGTTTGCAATTCAGTATTGTCATTACCAATTTCAGACATTGCCGTTTGGTCTGTCCACGGCTCTGAGGATTTTCACCAGGGTGATCGCAAGCAAGGAGTAACAATTATCCCGTACTTGGATGATCTTTTGATAATGGCGAAATCCAGGGACCAGTTAGTGCAAAACATTGCACTCTCCCTGACAGTTCTTCAACAACATAGTTGGCTCCTAAACTTGCCAAAATCGCAGTTGGTCCCAATGACGCGGTTGTTGTTTTTGGGAGTGATACTGGACACAGAAGAGGTTTTCTTCCAGTGGAAAGGCTCTGGAGATCCAGAGTCTGGTCAAACAAATTCTGAAACCAGCAAGAGTGTTAATCCATCAATGCATTTGGTTGCTGGGTAAGATGGTTGCGGCCTACGAGCCCATTCAGTTTGGCTGGTTCCATGCCAGAGTGTTCCAGTGGGACCTGTTGGACAAGTGGTCCGGATCCCACCTACACACGCACCGGAGGATAATCCTGTCTTCCAAGACCAGAATCTCACTCCATTGGTGGCTGCACAGTTCTCACCTCCTAGAGGGGCGAAGGTTCGGGATCCAGGACTGGATCCTAGGGACCATGGATGCAACCCTCCGAGGCTGGGGAGCAGTCACACAGGGGGAAAACGTCCAAGGAAGATGGTCAAGTCGGGAAAGTTGTCTCCACATAAATGTTCTGGAGTTAAGGGCCATTTAATAACTGCAGACACAGTACGCACTGGGACGGGTGCCCAGCATCTTCTACGGACTAAGAGAAAAGGATTTACCGGTAGGTATTAAAATCCTATTTTCTCTAACGTCCTAGAGGATGCTGGGGACTCCGTAAGGACCATGGGGATAGACGGCTCCGCAGGAGACATGGGCACTTTAAGAAAGACTTTAGTTCTGGGTGTGCACTGGCTCCTCCCTCTATGCCCCTCCTCCATACCTCAGTTTGATACTGTGCCCAGTGGAGACTGGGTGCTTTTCAGGAGCTCTCCTGAGCTTTCTGACAGAAAGTATTTTGTTAGGTTTTTAATTTTCAGGGAGCACTGCTGGCAACAGACTCCCTGCATCGAGGGACTGAGGGGAGAGAAGCAGCCCTACTCTCTGAGTTGCAAGGTCCTGCTTCTTAAGCTACTGGACACCATTAGCTCCAAAGGGATTAGCTCCAAAGGGATTGGTACGCAGGATCTCACCCTCGCCGTCCGTCCCAGAGCCGCGCCGCCGTCCCCCTCGCAGAGCCGGAAGATAGAAGCCGGGTGAGTATGAGAAGAAAAGAAGACTTCAGAGGCGGCAGAGGACTTCATGATCTTCATTGAGGTAACGCACAGCACTGCAGCTGTGCGCCATTGCTCCCATACACCTCACATACTCCGGTCACTGTAAGGGTGCAGGGCGCAGGGGGGGCGCCCTGGGCTGCAATATAAACCTCTTTTTGGCAGAAATATAACATATATACAGCTGGCCACTGTATATATGTATGAGCCCCCGCCAATTGTACAGTTTAAGCGGGACAGAAGCCCGCCGCCGAGGGGGCGGGGCTTCTCCCTCAGCACTCACCTGCTCCATTTTTTCTCCACAGCACCGCTGAGAGGAAGCTCCCCGGACTCTCCCCTGCTTATACCACGGTAGACAAGAGGGTTGAAAAGAGAGGGGGGGGGCACATAATTTGGCGCAAATTACATACAGCAGCGCTACTGTGCAAACATTAAGTTACTGTGCTATTCCTGGGTTATATAGCGCTGGGGTATGTGCTGGCATACTCTCTCTCTGTCTCTCCAAAGGGCAGAGCCGGCCATAGGCATAGGCAAACTAGGCAATTGCCTAGGGCATTTGATATGCCTAGGGGCATCAGCAACTTCTGCTGATTAAAATGATATGCGGCATGCCTATATTCTGTGTGTAGCATTTCATATACAGATACAGCCACAGTCTCACACAGTATATAGGCGTGCTGCATATCATTTTAATCAGCAGAAGCTGCGTGTGCATCCTAACAACATAGCAATGCAAATAAGATGCATTTTAATAAAAAAAAGGTGCCCCAACGTTAGCATTGAGGCAAGATTTATGAGGACACATCTGTACCCAAGCAGAGGCAGAGGTCACAGTGTTAGTGGCAGTGTGAGTGCTGTGTGCATGTGAGTGGGTTGATTGTGCAGTAGTGTTCGGAATATGAGTAAGGAGCATTATGTGTGTCATGTAAAAATGTATTAATAATGTGCAACATATGTGTAAGGGGCACTATGTGTGTCATTATGTGTATAAGGGCATTAATAATGTGCGGCATATGTGTAAGGGACATTGGTGGTCATTCCGAGTTGTTCGCTCGGTAATTTTCTTCGCATCACAGCGATTTTCCGCTAATTGCGCATGCGCAAGGGTGGTCATTCCGAGTTGTTCGCTCGGTAATTTTCTTCGCATCGCAGCGATTTTCCGCTAATTGCGCATGCGCAATGTTCGCTCTGCGACTGCGCAAAGTAAATTTGCTATGCAGTTAGGTATTTTACTCACGGCATTACGAGGTTTTTTCTTTGTTCTGCTGATCGTAGTGTGATTGACAGGAAGTGGGTGTTTTTGGGCGGAAACTGGACGTTTTATGGGTGTGTGTGAAAAAACGCTGCCGTTTCTGGGTAAAACGCGGGAGTGTCTGAAGAAACGGGGGAGTGTCTGGGCGAACGCTGGGTGTGTTTGTGACGTCAAACCAGGAACGAAACTGACTGAACTGATCGCAGTTGTCGAGTAAGTCTGGAGCTACTCAGAAACTGCTGAGAAGTGCCTATTCGCAATTCTGCTAATCTTTCGTTCGCAATTTTGATAAGCTAAGATTCACTCCCAGTAGGCGGCGGCTTAGCGTGTGCAATGCTGCTAAAAGCAGCTTGCGAGCTAACAACTCGGAATGAGGGCCATTATGTGTAAAAGGGCATTAATAAAGGTTGTCATAATGTGTAAGACGCATTATGTTTATAAGGACATTAATGATGTGTCTCATATGTGTAAGGGGCATTACTGTGTGGAATTATGTGTATAAATGCATTACTAATGTGTGGCATTATGTGTATAAGGGCCCTCATTCCGAGTTGATCGGTCGCAAGGCGAATTTAGCAGAGTTACACACGCTAAGCCGCCGCCTACTGGGAGTGAATCTTAGCTTCTTAAAATTGCGACCGATGTATTCGCAATATTGCGATTACTAACTACTTAGCAGTTTCAGAGTAGCTCCAGACTTACTCTGCCTGTGCGATCAGTTCAGTGCTTGTCGTTCCTGGTTGACGTCACAAACACACCCAGCGTTCGCCCAGGCACTCCCACCGTTTCTCCGGCCACTCCTGCGTTTTTTCCGGAAACGGTAGCGTTTTCAGCCACACGCCCCTGAAACGCCGTGTTTCCGCCCAGTAACACCCATTTCCTGTCAATCACATTACGATCGCCGGAGCGAAGAAAAAGCCGTGAGTAAAAATACTTTCTTCATAGTAAAGTTACTTGGCGCAGTCGCAGTGCGAACTTTGCGCATGCGTACTAAGCGGATTTTCACTGCGATGCGATGAAAAAGAACGAGCGAACAACTCGGAATGAGGGCCAAGGTGCTCTAATATGTAGCGTTGCGTATAGAAAGGGCATTTACTGTGTCGTCTAATGTGAATAAAGAGCAATAGGGTGTGGTGTAATGTAAATAAGGAGCAATTCAGTGTGATGTAATTTGAATAAGGAGCACTACTGTGAGAAGTAACGTTTATAAGGTAAAGTGATACTACTGTGGGATGTAATGTGAATTATGGACACTATCGCGTGATCAAATGTGAATAAAATTGCAGTACTGTGTGGTGGAATTTTAATTGGGGGTACTATTGTGTGGACATGCCCATTGCCAGCAAAAACACACCCCTTTTGGACTGTGCGCCAAATGTGCGAACTGTTCCTGTTTAAAATATAGGGGGTACAAACACCAAAATAAGTACTGTTATGGGTGAGGGTTGATGGTGCTGGGAAAGAGGTGCAAGGTCAGAGGCGGAACCAGCGGTGGTGCTAGGGGGCACCAGGCAAAATCTTGCCTAGGGCATCATATTGGTTAGGGCCAGCTCTGCCAAAGGGCCTTGTGGGGGAAATGTCTTCAGTAAAAGCATTCCCTGTGTGTGTGGTGTGTCGGTACGCGTGTGTCGACATGTCTGAGGAAGAAGGCTATATTAGAGAGGAGCGGGAGCAAATGAATGTGGTGTCTCCGCCGACACCTGATTGGATGGATATGTGGAATGTTTTAAATGCTAGTGTAAACTCATTGCACAAAAGATTAGACAAGGCTGAAGCTTTGGGACAGTCAGGGTCTCAACCCATGCCTGATCCTATGTCGCAGGGACTGCCAGGGTCTCATAAGTGCCCACTGTCCAGATTGTTGACACAGATACCGACACGGATTCTGACTCCAGTGTCGATTACGATGATGCAAAGTTACAGCCAAAATTGGCAAAATACATTTGATATATGATTATGGCAATAAAAGATGTTTTGCACATCACAGAGGAGCTCCCTATCCCTGACAAGAGGGTACATATGTACAAGGGAAAGAAGCCTGAGGTAACCTTTTCCCCTCACACGAGCTGAACGAGTTATGTGAAAAAGCTTGGGAATCTCCTGCAGATTTCCAAAAGGATTCTTATGGCGTATCCTTTCCCATCAACGGATAGGTTACGATGGGAATCCTCCCCTTGGGTGGACAAAGCATTAACACGCTTATCCAAGAAGTTAGCCCTCCCGTCCCAGGATACGGCTACCCTCAAAGAGTCTGCTGACCGCAAACAGGAGATTACCCTGAAGTCCATTTATACACATTCAGGTACCTTACTCAGACCGGCAATTGCGTCTGCCTGGGTGTGTATGTGTAGTGCTGTAGCGGCTTGGACGGATACCCTAGATAAGGATACTATTTTATTGCCCCTGGGGCATATAAGAGATGCTGTCCTATATATGTGTGTATGCAAACTACAGGTGGTGCTGCATGGCTCACACCCTTTTACTTGTCTTGTAGAGCAACTCTGGAGCTGTTACTGGGTCCAGCTGCTGCAAGAAATCAGCTTGAATGCTTCAGGGGCTGGGGCATGGCCAACATGAGCCCCACACTGATGGGGGTGTATAAAGCGATCTAGGGGTCATCCAAGCGCAACCCCACAAAGGCCGCCATGCCCTGCGTGACCATTTTCTCTTTTCATATGCAGACGAGGGTTGCAGCCAACTATACCCATTGCTTGGATGACATCACCATATGCGAATCCATCTGCTGCAGGCCTTCCCCCAGGAATGCTTGCACTAGTTGTTGCATTTGGTTTGTTGTTTGGGGGGTGCTTCAGTATTAGGCAGCCTTCTGCCCTCACACATTCGTCTGAAAATGTGTTCTCCCTGCAGTTGTTGTCCCCAGATGAGAGTTCCCTTGTGCTGCCTCAGTTGAATCTCCTTTACTTGACGGAGGTGTGCCTGAGCAGCGGCCCTCCCCAGCCCTATCTCAAATCATACTTATTTTGCTTAGGTGATACCATAGTCATGAAGATTGTTTTCCCAGGGTGAGGTTCATTCATTGCATTCTGGGTATGCTGACCTCTGTGATTTCCCCAAATGTGGGAATCTCGACTGCATAATTTGTGGTAGGGGGGGGGACTGCATTTGTGCTTTCCCCTGGTTGGCTCTGGTATAATTTAGATCTCATTGTCTCAGGTCTCTCTCCAGCCTAGTTTGCTGTCTGTTTCCACTTCTCTTCTCTTGAGCCCCTCCCTTCTATGCCCTTGCGCACTATCCTGACTTCTCCCGTCTGCTTACTTTGTGCCTTCCAACGCACAATGCGAACTACAGGTGGTGTTGCAGGGCCCACACCCTTTTATTTGCCTTACAGAGCAGCTCTGGAGCTGTTACAGTGCCCAGCTGCTGCAAGAAATCAGCTTGAATGATTCAGGGGCTGGGGCATGGCCAACATGAGCCCCACACCAAAGGAGGGTGGGGGGTGTTCAATGCGAACTAGGGGTCATCCAAGCGCCCCTTTTCTCTTTTCATATGCAGATGAGGGTTCCAGCCAACTTTGGCCCACTGCTTGGATGACATCACCGTATGCAAATCCGTCTGCTGCAGACCTTTCCCCAGGAATGCTTGTACTAGTTGTTGCATATGGTTTGATGTTTGAGGGTGCTTCAGTATTAGGCAGCCTTCCGCCCTCTCATTTTCATCTGAAAAGATGTGGTCTCCCTGCAGTTGTTGTCCCCAGACAAGAGTTCCCTTGTGCTTCCTCAGTTGAATCTCCTTAACTTGACGGGGGTGTGCTCGAGCAGCCGCCCTCCACAGCCCTATCCCAACACATGCTTTTCTTGCGTATGAAATCTCTTGATCATGAAGATAGTTCTCACAGGGTGAGGTTCATCCATTACATTTTAAAGTAGGAAGGTACAAATTACATATTCAAATTACATATATGTGCTGGATTCAAATGTTTTCCCCCCTTCCTTTCTCAATTGTGCCCATCAGCAGCTATTCTAATGTTGCTGCCAATTGGTGTGAAACATTCATTTCTTCTGTGGGGTACACTGGACTCCACAAGGATTCACATTGGGGTGTAGAGTAGGATCTTGATCTGAGGCACCAACAGGCTCAAAGCTTTTGACTGTTCCCAAGATGCTCAGCGCCCCCTGCTCTATAACCTCGCTTCCATGAACAGGGAGCTCAGTTTGTAGTTGGTGCCTTCAGTAGCAGGCCACTTAACAGGGGGCTGCCTCAGGCAGCCTATTCTTAGCTATTAATTTTGACAAGAAAAGAAGAACTTTTTTTTATAAGAATCTACAAGGGCTGCAGCAGGTTAGGTCTAATAGACATCTTTACTGCAGCTCCATCACTCCCAGCGGCGCAGTATACTCCCGTGCCCTGGTTGCTGGGTCACTGCAGCGGAGGCTCCGGTTTCTTCCTAAGGTCAGTCACACACACACCGCCCTCCGGGATCACGAGGCCGCTGATGAAAGGGAGGTAAGGGACTTCTGTGCCCACACTATACCGTGATCCAGCGTGGCTGTAGGGGGCGGGCCATGTGCGCACTGGCGTGGACACTGATTACTGGGCAGCCGCTCCACTAGCCACCAGGGACAGTTAAGGAGCACAGCTCTGGGGGGGTTTTCTCTTATATTAACCCCATTTTGTACTACCCGCAGTGCATTGTGATAGGTAATAGAGCCTGATTCAGGTTGGATTGCAATCGCAATAAGCAATCCAACTGCAAAAATTGCTAAGAGCATACGCATGCGCCTGCATTTTCTGCGGCACCCCGCAGATAATGCGATCGCTTCTGACTGTCAATCGGTGCTGGGGGGGGTCAGCAACAATCCATTTCCAAGTCGGAGATGGAGCGGTGCATGGGCAGGGCTACAAAATGGGGTCGGCAACGGAGAAACAGGAGGCGTGGTCAGAGCTGCTGCATGACATCCAGTGCCGGTGCAAGGTTTCTCGGCACCCCAGGCAAAACTTCTGCCTACTGCCCCTTCCCCCTACCCACCCTTCAGGTGAAAGACATGCTTCTGCTCTCCCCCTCTCACAGACTGTTGCATGGCTGCTCACTTCTCCCCATCTCCCCAGTCTGTGTGGGTGCCTGCTGCTCCCCCCCCACTCTGTTAAATGCCTGCTGTTCTATCTCCCCCACCATCTGTGTGAATGCTGCTGCTCATCACCGCCCCCCCCCCCCCCCCCCTCCCAAGACTGCTGCTCTCCCCCTCTTTCCTTATCAAATGCAGAGAGTGCACTGTGCAGCCACCTAACCTGCAGGCTGCGATGCAGAGTTGGGACTGAGTAGTTTGCGAAAGAGTCTGGAATGAAGAGCAGCACCGCATGTCACCCCCAGCCAGGACTCCAAGAGCTGTCAAAGTTACTGCCCGTGCCGGGTGGAGGCGGAGCCTACAATACGGGTGCTTGCCAGTCATGACTACTGTAAGATACGAGTGCCAGGGGGATTGCGGCGACTGTGAGGTAGGACCACGCTACCTTTTTTCAGGCAGCTGTAGCAGGCCGCCCTCTTAGGATCCGGTGCCCCTAGGCAGCTGCCTAAAGCTGCCTAGTGGAAGCTCCGGCCCTGATGACATTACATGCAGCAGCTGCGATCACAAAAATGGTGGCGGCTTCCTGCGCACACATACAGTCTGCACCAACAGGAGGCTAACCCATTTTTTATGATCACGCTGAACTGCGCTGAGACTGCAATTTCAGCGTGGTCAAGAAGGGAGGCGGCATGCTGGGTGGCCCCAGCATGCGAACCAAAGGATTGCAAATGCTGTTACTTAGCAGAATTTGCAATCCTTACTGAATTAGGCCCATTGATTACAAAATGTATTTGTAAATATTTGAAGTTTTTCTTCAGGGACTAACACAAAAGATGCTTGGGGCTACTAACACATGGGTAAGCCACGTAAAGCTTCCCATGGGTCAGTGGCATCACAACGGCATCACAACGGCATCACACAATTCATTGACACTGGCCCTGCCTCTAGTACAGAACAGGCCTGTTCAAGTACAATCGGACAACGCCACCACGGTAGTGTACACAAATCATCAAGGCGGCACTCGAAATTGCATAGCAAAGCTGGAAGTATCAAAAATCCTCAGTTGGGTAGAACGTCATCTGCCAGCAATATCGGCAGTGTTCATTCCCGGAGTCCTCAACGGGGAAGCGGATTTCCTCAGTCGTCAGGACGTTCACGCTGGAGAGTGGAGAGGCCGCAGCAGAAATGTCTGCACTGGTGTCAGTAGGTGACTGAGGCAGGGATGACTGGGAGATAGTGGGTAACTGAAGCATGTATGAGTGGGAGATAGTGGGTGACTGAGGCCGGGGTGACTGGGAGATAGTCAGTGACTAAGGCAGGGGTGATAGGGTGATTTGACTGTTCCCAAGATGCTCAGCGCCCCCTGCTCTATAACCTCGCTTCCATGAACAGGGAGCTCAGTTTGTAGTTGGTGCCTTCAGTAGCAGGCCACTTAACAGGGGGCTGCCTCAGGCAGCCTATTCTTAGCTATTAATTTTGACAAGAAAAGAAGAACTTTTTTTTATAAGAATCTACAAGGGCTGCAGCAGGCTAGGTCTAATAGACATATTTACTGCAGCTCCATCACTCCCAGCGGCGCAGTATACTCCCGTGCCCTGGTTGCTGGGTCACTGCAGCGGAGGCTCCGGTTTCTTCCTAAGGTCAGTCACACACACACCGCCCTCCGGGATCACGAGGCCGCTGATGAAAGGGAGGTAAGGGGCTTCTGTGCCCACACTATACCGAGATCCAGCGTGGCTGTAGGGGGCGGGCCGTGTGCGCACTGGCGTGGACACTGATTACTGGGCAGCCGCTCCACTAGCCACCAGGGACAGTTAAGGAGCACAGCTCTGGGGGGTTTTCTCCTATATTAACCCCATTTTGTACTACCTGCAGTGCATTGTGATAGGTAATAGAGCCTGATTCAGGTTGGATTGTAATCGCAATAAGCAATCCAACTGCAAAAATTGCTAAGAGCATACGCATGCGCCTGCATTTTCTGTGGCACCCCGCAGATAATGCGATCACCTCTGACTGTCAATCGGTGCGGGGGGGGGGGGTCAGCAACAATCCATTTCAAAGTCGGAGATGGAGCGGTGCAGGGGCAGGGCTACAAAATGGGGTCGGCAACGGAGAAACAGGAGGCGTGGTCAGAGCGGCTGCATGACATCACATGCAGCCGCTGCGATCACAAAAATGGTGGCGGCTTCCTGCGCACACGTACAGTCTGCACCAACAGGAGGCTAACCCATTTTTTATGATCACGCTGAACTGCACTGAGACTGCAATTTCAGCGTGGTCAAGAAGGGATGCAGCATGCTGGGTGGCCATGCCCTGTGATGGGTGGCCCCAGCATGCGAACCAAAGGATTGCAAATTCTGTTACTTAGCAGAATTTGCAATCCTTACTGAATTAGGCCCATTGATTACAAAATTGTAAACAATATTTGAAGTTTTTCTTCAGGGACTAACACAAAAGATGCTTAGGGCTACTAACACATGGGTAAGCCACGTAAAGCTTCCCATGGGTCAGTGGCATCACAACGGGGTTGCGGCCCACACCCGAGTGTCACCCGCCAAGGGGGGTGACACCAAAGTGCCGGCTCCTCTTCAGTGACAGAATATGGGTGTTTCACTGTGACATTACGTGCAACACCCAGTTTCTGTCACTGTGCAGGAGCCAGCACCACTCACACACTAGTCCCCGGGTGCAGCACTCAACCCCCGGGATACCGGAGCAAAAAAATGGAGATTCAGGAAAACAGGCCACACCCCTACCTATGAGACCATGCCTCCTTTTTACCGTTGCGCTGCTTATCTGCGCGCACTGCATTACAATCTCCCTCGCTGCCTCTCTGGGTGTCACCAATGATAGTGACACCTTTGCCATGCTTGTAGCAGCTGGTCCTAAGATCTACGCCTCCAGCCCTGAGTGTTTGCCCTTGTGACTTGTTGATCATCATAGCGAAGCAGATTCTTACAGAAAACTGCAGGGGCTTAGATTGAAAAGAAAAACATTGACGAACCCATCATTTCAGCAACAGGGTCTGCCACACGGCTGACTGAAATGACTGGTTGGTTTGGGCCCCCACCAAAAAAGAAGCAATCAATCTCTCCTTGCACAAACTGGCTCTACAGAGGCAAGATGTCCACCTCATCATTCTCCGATTCCTCACCCCTTTCACTGTGTACATCGCCCCCCTCACATATTATTAATTCGTCCCCACTGGAATCCACCATCTCAGATCCCTGTGTACTTTCTGGAGGCAATTGCTGGTAAATGTCTCCACGGAGGAATTGATTATAATTCATTTTGATGATCATCATCTTCTCCACATTTTCTGGAAGTAACCTCGTACGCCGATTGCTGACAAGGTGAGCGGCTGCACTAAACACTCTTTTGGAGTACACACTGGAGGGAGGGCAACTTAGGTAGAATAAAGCCAGTTTGTGCAAGGGCCTCCAAATTGCCTCTTTTTCCTGCCAGTATACATACGGACTGTCTAACGTGCCTACCTGGATGCGGTCACTCATATAATCCTCCACCATTCTTTCAAAGGTGACAGAATCATATGTAGTGACAGTAGACGACATGTCAGTAATCGTTGCCAGGTCCTTCAGTCCGGACCAGATGTCAGCACTCACTCCAAACTGCCCTGCATCACCGCCAGCGGGTGGGCTCGGAATTCTTAGCCTTTTCCTTGCACCCCCAGTTGCGGGAGAATGTGAAGGAGGAGCTGTTGACGGGTCACGTTCCGCTTGACTTGACAATTTTCTCACCAGCAGGTCTTTGAACCTCTGCAGACTTGTGTCTGCCGGAAAGAGAGATACAATGTAGGTTTTAAATCTAGGATCGAGCACGGTGGCCAAAATGTATTGCTCTGATTTCAACAGATTGAATCCTGGTTAAGCGAATTAAGGGCTCCATCTACAAGTCCCACATGCCTAGCGGAATCGCTCTGTTTTAGCTCCTCCTTCAATGTCTCCAGCTTCTTCTGCAAAAGCCTGATGAGGGGAATGACCTGACTCAGGCTGGCAGTGTCTGAACTGACTTCACGTGTGGCAAGTTCAAAGGGTTGCAGAACCTTACACAACGTTGAAATCATTCTCCACTGCGCTTGAGTCAGGTGCATCCCCCCTCCTTTGTCTATATCGTGGGTAGATGTATAGGCTTGAATGGCCTTTTGCTGCTCCTCCATCCTCTGAAGCATATAGAGGGTTGAATTCCACCTCGTTACCACCTCTTGCTTCAGAGGATGGCAGGGCAGGTTCAGGAATGTTTGGTGGTGCTCCAGTCTTCGGCACGCGGTGGCTGAATGCAGAAAGTGGCCCGCAATTCTTCGGGCCACCGACAGCATCTCTTGCACGCCCCTGTCGTTTTTTTAAATAATTCTGCACCACCAAATTCAATGTATGTGCAAAACATGGGACGTGCTGGAATTTGCCCAGATTTAATGCACGCACAATATTGGTGGCATTGTCCGATGTCACAAATCCCCAGGAGAGTCCAATTGGGGTAAGCCATTCTGCGATGATGTTCCTCAGTTTCCGTAAGAGGTTGTCAGCTGTATGCCTCTTATGGAAAGCGGTGATACAAAGCGTAGTCTGCCTAGGAACGAGTTGGCATTTGCGAGATGCTGCTACTGGTGCCGCCGCTGCTGTTCTTGCTGCGGGAGGCAATACATCTACCCAGTGGGCTGTCACAGTCATATAGTCCTGAGTCTACCCTGCTCCACTTAACCACGGACATGTGGACTAGTGGACCTTGGGTACAACTGCATTTTTTAGGACACTGGTGACTCTTTTTCTGAGGTCTGTGTACATTTTCGGTATCGCCTGCCTAGAGAAATGGAACCTAGATGGCATTTGGTACCGGGGACACAGTACCTCAATCAAGTCTCTAGTTGCCTCTGAATTAACGATGGATACCGGAACCACGTTTCTCAGCACCCAGGCTGACAAGACCTGAGTTATCCGCTTTGCAGCAGGATGACTGCTGTGATATTTCATCTTCCTCACAAAGGACTGTTGGACAGTCAATTGCCTACTGGAAGTAGTACAAGTGGTCTTCCGACTTCCCCTCTGGGATGACGATCGACTCCCAGCAGCAACAACAGCAGCGCCAGCAGCAGTAGGCGTTACACTCAAGGATGCATCGGAGGAATCCCAGGCAGGAGAGGACTCGTCAGACTTGCCAGTGACATGGCCTGCAGGACTATTGGCTTTCCTGTCTAAGGAGGAAATTGACACTGAGGGAGTTGGTGGTGTGGTTTGCAGGAGCTTGGTTACAAGAGGAAGGGATTTAGTGGTCAGTGGACTGCTTCCGCTGTCATCCAAAGTTTTTGAACTTGTCACTGACTTATGATTAATGCGCTGCAGGTGACGTATAAGGGAGGATGTTCTGAGGTGGTTAACGTCCTTACCCCTACTTATTACAGCTTGACAAAGGCAACACATGGCTTGACACCTGTTGTCCGCATTTGTGTACAGGATGCATACCTTCATGTCCCCATTTATCCATCTCATCAGGCGTACCTCAGATTTGCGGTACAGGACTGTCATTGCCAATTTCAGACGTTGCTGTTTGGTCTCTCCACGGCCCAGAGAATTTTCACCAAGGTAATGGCGGAAATGATGGTTCTCCTGCGTAAGCAAGGTGTCACAATTTTCCCATACTTGAGCGATCTCATAAAAGCGAGATCAAGAGAGCAGTTGCTGAACAGCGTATCACTTTCACTGAAAGTGTTACAGCAACACGGCTGGATTTTCAATATCCCAAAGTCGCAGTTTGTTTCTACGACTCGTCTGTCTTTCTTGGGCATGATTCTGGACACAGACCAGAAGAGAGTTTATCTCCCGATAGGAAAGGCCCAGGAACTCATGACTCTTGTCAGGAACCTATTGAAACCAAAACTTGTGTCAGTGCATCACTGCACTCGAGTCCTGGGAAAGATGGTGGCATCATACGAGGCCATTCCATTCGGCAGGTTCCATGCGAGGACTTTCCAATGGGACCTACTGGACAAGTGGTCTGGGTCACATTTGCAGATGCATTGGTTGATCACCCTGTCCCCCAGGGTCAGGGTATCACTCCTGTGGTGGCTGCAGAGTGCTCACCTTCTCGAGTGACGCAGATTCGGCATTCAGGACTGGATCCTGGTGACCACAGAGGCAAGCCTCCAAGGTTGGGGAGCAGTCACACAGGGAAGAAATATCCAAGGTCTTTGGTCAAGTCAAGAGACTTGTCTTCACATCAACATCCTGAAACTAGGGGCCATATACAATGCCCTACGTCAAGCGGAGACCTTACTTCGCGACCAACCGGTTCTGATCCAGTCAGACAACGTCACCGCAGTGGCTCATGTAAACCGCCAAGGCGGCACAAGGAGCAGAGTGGCAATGGCACAAGCCACCAGAATTCTTCGCTGGGTGGAGAATCACGCAAGCGCACTGTCAGCAGTGTTCATTCTGGGAGTGGACAACTGGGAAGCAGACTTCCTCAGCAGACACGACCTACATCCGGGAGAGTGGGGATGGGCCTTGACCGATTTCAGTAACTGCAATCCAGCCATAGAATGCGCTTGCTGAATCGTGTTACAAATCCGGCGAGCAATAGCCTGCTTTGAAGCAGGGGCACCAATCTTGTTGGTTGCATACAGGACAAACAGCGCTTCAGTTTTCCTGACTCTAGCCGTCCTGGCCACGTAAATTTTCAAAGCCCTGACCACATCAAGTAACTCGGAATCCTCCAAGTCACGCGTAGCCACAGGCACCACAATAGGTTGGTTCATATGAAAAGATGAGACCACTTTTGGTAGGAATTGAGGACGGGTCCGCAATTCCGCTCTATCCACATGGAATACCAAATATGGGCTTTTATGTGACAAAGCCGCTAATTCCGACACTCGCCTAGCCGAAGCCAAGGTTAATAACATGACCACCTTCCACGTGAGATAATTTAACTCCACTGTTTTAAGTGGTTCAAACCAGTGTGATTTTAGAAAACTTAACACCACGTTAAGGTCCCAAGGTGCCACCGGAGGCACAAAAGGAGGCTGAATATGCAGCACTCCTTTTACAAAAGTCTGAACTTCTGGAGGAGAAGCCAATTCTTTTTGAAAGAAAATGGATAAGGCCGAAATCTGGACCTTAATAGAGCCTAATTGTAGGCCCAAATTCACTCCAGTTTGTAGGAAGTGAAGGGAACGGCCCAGATGGAATTCTTCCGTAGGAGCATTCCTGGCCTCACACCAAGAAACATAATTTCGCCATATACGGTGTAATGTTTTAACGTTACATCCTTCCTAGCCTTTATCAGCGTAGGGATGACCTCAACCGGAATGCTAGGATCCGGCATTCAACCGCCATGCCGTCAAACGCAGCCGCGGTAAGTCTTGGAACAGACAGGGCCCCTGATGCAACAGGTCCTGTCTTAGAGGGAGAGGCCACAGATCTTCTGTGAGCATTTCCTGCAGATCCGGATACCAGGTCCTCCGTGGCCAATCTGGAACAATGAGGATTGTTCTCACTTTTCTTTGTCTTATTATCCTCAACACCTTGGGTATGAGAGTAAGAGGAGGAAATACATAGACCGACCGGAACACCCACGGTGTCACTAGGGCGTCTACAGCTACTGCTGTAGAAGTAGACGCACAACCGGATCAGAAGAGAGATCCGATCTGCGGTGTAGCAAGGGGCCCTTTTGGAAAGGGGGGCCCGGGGTACGTATCCCCCGGGCCCCCCCCTTATTCCGGCTCTGAGCTCATCTACAGCCACACCACAACGCCAAAAAACATAGTGGCGTGGCTTCGTGGTTAAGGGGTGTGGCCACAAAATAATACCAATTCATAAAACGGTGCACAGTACTCTCCATTATTCAAATTACGCCACACAGTAGCACCACTACACCAGGTAGAGACCCTTTTACACCTTACGGCGGACAGATTCCTCTTTTTACACATTACAGCAGACAGCGTCCCCTTTTTACACATTACGGCAGACAGCATCCCCCTTTTTTACACAACGGCAGACAGCGTGCCCTTGTTACACATAGCGGCAGACAGCGTACATTTTTTTTCACATAACGGCAGACAGCCTGCCCTGCTGTTCAGCAACTGCTCTCTTGATCTCGCTTTTATGAGATCGCCCAAGTACGGGATAATTGTGACACCTTGCTTGCACAGGAGCACCATCATTTCCGCCATTACCTTGGTGAAAATTCTCAGGGCCATGGAGAGACCAAACAGCAGCGTCTGAAATTGGCAATGACAGTCCTGTACCGCAAATCTGAGGTACGCCTGATGAGGTGGATAAATGGGGACATGAAGGTATGCATCCTGTACACAAATGCGGACAACAGGTGTCAAGCCGTGTGTTGCCTTTGTCAAGCTGTAATAAGTAGGGATAAGGACGTTAACCACCTCGGAACATCCTCCCTTATACGACACCTGCAGCGCATTCATCATAAGTCAGTGACAAGTTCAAAAACTTTGGATGACAGCGGAAGCAGTCCACTGACCACTAAATCCCTTCCTCTTGTAACTAAGCTCCTGCAAACCACACCACCAACTCCCTCAGTGTCAATTTCCTCCTTAGACAGGAGAGCCAATAGTCCTGCAGGCCATGTCACTGGCAAGTCTGACGAGTCCTCTCGTGCCTGGGATTCCTCCGATGCATCCTTGAGTGTAACGCCTACTGCTGCTGGCGCTGCTGTTGTTGCTGCTGGGAGTCGATCGTCATCCCAGAGGGGAAGTCGGAAGACCACTTGTACTACTTCCAGTAAGCAATTGACTGTCCAACAGTCCTTTGCGAGGAAGATGAAATATCACAGCAGTCATCCTGCTGCAAAGCGGATAACTCAGGTCTTGTCAGCCTGGGTGGTGAGAAACGTGGTTCCGGTATCCATCGTTAATTTACAGGCAACTAGAGACTTGATTGAGGTACTGTGTCCCCGGTACCAAATACCCTCTAGGTTCCATTTCTCTAGGCAGGCGATACCGAAAATGTACACAGACCTCAGAAAAAGAGTCACCAGTGTCCTAAAAAATGCAGTTGTACCCAATGTCCACTTGTCTGTGGTTAAGTGGAGCAGGGCAGACTCAGGACTATATGACTGTGACAGCCCACTGGGTAGATGTATTGCCCCCCGCAGCAAGAACAGCAGCGGCGGCACCCGTAGCAGCATCTCGCAATTGCCAACTCGTTCCTAGGCAGGCTACGCTTTGTATCACCGCTTTCCATAAGAGGCACACAGCTGACAACCTCTTACGGAAACTGAGGAACATCATCGCAGAATGGCTTACCCCAATTGGACTCTCCTGGGGATTTGTGACATCGGACAACGCCACCAATATTGTGCGTGCATTACATCTGGGCAAATTCCAGCACGTCCCATGTTTTGCACATACATTTAATTTGGTGGTGCAGAATTATTTAAAAAACGACAGGGGCGTGCAAGAGATGCTGTCGGTGGCCCGAAGAATTGCGGGCCACTTTCTGCCTTCAGCCACCGCATGTCGAAGACTGGAGCACCACCAAACATTCCTGAACCTGTCCTGCCATCATCTGAAGCAAGAGGTGGTAACTAGAGATGAGCGCCGGAAATTTTTCGGGTTTTGTGTTTTGGTTTTGGGTTCGGTTCCGCGGCCGTGTTTTGGGTTCGACCGTGTTTTGGCAAAACCTCACCGAATTTTTTTTGTCGGATTCGGGTGTGTTTTGGATTCGGGTGTTTTTTTCCAAAAAACCTAAAAAACAGCTTAAATCATAGAATTTGGCGGTCATTTTGATCCCAAAGTATTATTAACCTCAAAAACCATAATTTCCACTCATTTTCAGTCTATTCTGAATACCTCACACCTCACAATATTATTTTTAGTCCTAAAATTTGCACCGAGGTCGCTGTGTGAGTAAGATAAGCGACCCTAGTGGCCGACACAAACACCGGGCCCATCTAGGAGTGGCACTGCAGTGTCACGCAGGATGGCCCTTCCAAAAAACCCTCCCCAAACAGCACATGATGCAAAGAAAAAAAGAGGCGCAATGAGGTAGCTGTGTGAGTAAGATTAGCGACCCTAGTGGCCGACACAAACACCGGGCCCATCTAGGAGTGGCACTGCAGTGTCACGCAGGATGTCCCTTCCAAAAAACCCTCCCCAAACAGCACATGACGCAAAGAAAAAAAGAGGCGCAATGAGGTAGCTGTGTGAGTAAGATAAGCGACCCTAGTGGCCGACACAAACACCGGGCCCATCTAGGAGTGGCACTGCAGTGTCACGCAGGATGTCCCTTCCAAAAAACCCTCCCCAAACAGCACATGACGCAAAGAAAAAAAGAGGCGCAATGAGGTAGCTGTGTGAGTAAGATAAGCGACCCTAGTGGCCGACACAAACACCGGGCCCATCTAGGAGTGGCACTGCAGTGTCACGCAGGATGTCCCTTCCAAAAAACCCTCCCCAAACAGCACATGACGCAAAGAAAAAGAAAAGAAAAAAGAGGTGCAAGATGGAATTGTCCTTGGGCCCTCCCACCCACCCTTATGTTGTATAAACAAAACAGGACATGCACACTTTAACCAACCCATCATTTCAGTGACAGGGTCTGCCACACGACTGTGACTGATATGACGGGTTGGTTTGGACCCCCCCCAAAAAAAAGAAGCAATTAATCTCTCCTTGCACAAACTGGCTCTACAGAGGCAAGATGTCCACCTCATCATCACCCTCCGATATATCACCCTGTACATCCCCCTCCTCACAGATTATCAATTCGTCCCCACTGGAATCCACCATCTCAGCTCCCTGTGTACTTTGTGGAGGCAATTGCTGCTGGTCAATGTCTCCGCGGAGGAATTGATTATAATTCATTTTAATGAACATCATCTTCTCCACATTTTCTGGATGTAACCTCGTACGCCGATTGCTGACAAGGTGAGCGGCGGCACTAAACACTCTTTCGGAGTACACACTTGTGGGAGGGCAACTTAGGTAGAATAAAGCCAGTTTGTGCAAGGGCCTCCAAATTGCCTCTTTTTCCTGCCAGTATAAGTACGGACTGTGTGACGTGCCTACTTGGATGCGGTCACTCATATAATCCTCCACCATTCTATCAATGTTGAGAGAATCATATGCAGTGACAGTAGACGACATGTCCGTAATCGTTGTCAGGTCCTTCAGTCCGGACCAGATGTCAGCATCAGCAGTCGCTCCAGACTGCCCTGCATCACCGCCAGCGGGTGGGCTCGGAATTCTGAGCCTTTTCCTCGCACCCCCAGTTGCGGGAGAATGTGAAGGAGGAGATGTTGACAGGTCGCGTTCCGCTTGACTTGACAATTTTGTCACCAGCAGGTCTTTCAACCCCAGCAGACTTGTGTCTGCCGGAAAGAGAGATCCAAGGTAGGCTTTAAATCTAGGATCGAGCACGGTGGCCAAAATGTAGTGCTCTGATTTCAACAGATTGACCACCCGTGAATCCTTGTTAAGCGAATTAAGGGCTCCATCCACAAGTCCCACATGCCTAGCGGAATCGCTCCGTGTTAGCTCCTCCTTCAATGTCTCCAGCTTCTTCTGCAAAAGCCTGATGAGGGGAATGACCTGACTCAGGCTGGCAGTGTCTGAACTGACTTCACGTGTGGCAAGTTCAAAGGGCATCAGAACCTTGCACAACGTTGAAATCATTCTCCACTGCGCTTGAGACAGGTGCATTCCACCTACTATATCGTGCTCAATTGTATAGGCTTGAATGGCCTTTTGCTGCTCCTCCAACCTCTGAAGCATATAGAGGGTTGAATTCCACCTCGTTACCACTTCTTGCTTCAGATGATGGCAGGGCAGGTTCAGTAGTTTTTGGTGGTGCTCCAGTCTTCTGTACGTGGTGCCTGTACGCCGAAAGTGTCCCGCAATTCTTCTGGCCACCGACAGCATCTCTTGCACGCCCCTGTCGTTTTTTAAAAAATTCTGCACCACCAAATTCAAGGTATGTGCAAAACATGGGACGTGCTGGAATTTGCCCATATTTAATGCACACACAATATTGCTGGCGTTGTCCGATGCCACAAATCCACAGGAGAGTCCAATTGGGGTAAGCCATTCCGCGATGATCTTCCTCAGTTGCCGTAAGAGGTTTTCAGCTGTGTGCGTATTCTGGAAAGCGGTGATACAAAGCGTAGCCTGCCTAGGAAAGAGTTGGCGTTTGCGAGATGCTGCTACTGGTGCCGCCGCTGCTGTTCTTGCGGCGGGAGTCCATACATCTACCCAGTGGGCTGTCACAGTCATATAGTCCTGACCCTGCCCTGCTCCACTTGTCCACATGTCCGTGGTTAAGTGGACATTGGGTACAACTGCATTTTTTAGGACACTGATGAGTCTTTTTCTGACGTCCGTGTACATTCTCGGTATCGCCTGCCTAGAGAAGTGGAACCTAGATGGTATTTGGTAACGGGGGCACACTGCCTCAATAAATTGTCTAGTTCCCTGTGAACTAACGGCGGATACCGGACGCACGTCTAACACCAACATAGTTGTCAAGGCCTCAGTTATCCGCTTTGCAGCAGGATGACTGCTGTGATATTTCATCTTCCTCGCAAAGGACTGTTGAACAGTCAATTGCTTACTGGAAGTAGTACAAGTGGGCTTACGACTTCCCCTCTGGAATGACCATCGACTCCCAGCAGCAACAACAGCAGCGCCAGCAGCAGTAGGCGTTACACGCAAGGATGCATCGGAGGAATCCCAGGCAGGAGAGGACTCGTCAGAATTGCCAGTGACATTGCCTGCAGGACTATTGGCATTCCTGGGGAAGGAGGAAATTGACACTGAGGGAGTTGGTGGGGTGGTTTGCGTGAGCTTGGTTACAAGAGGAAGGGATTTACTGGTCAGTGGACTGCTTCCGCTGTCACCCAAAGTTTTTGAACTTGTCACTGACTTATTATGAATGCGCTGCAGGTGACGTATAAGGGAGGATGTTCCGAGGTGGTTAACGTCCTTACCCCTACTTATTACAGCTTGACAAAGGGAACACACGGCTTGACACCTGTTGTCAGCATTTCTGGTGAAATACTTCCACACCGAAGAGCTGATTTTTTTGGTATTTTCACCTGGCATGTCAACGGCCATATTCCTCCCACGGACAACAGGTGTCTCCCCGGGTGCCTGACTTAAACAAACCACCTCACCATCAGAATCCTCCTGGTCAATTTCCTCCCCAGCGCCAGCAACACCCATATCCTCCTCATCCTGGTGTACTTCAACACTGACATCTTCAATCTGACTATCAGGAACTGGACTGCGGGTGCTCCTTCCATCACTTGCAGGGGGCGTGCAAATGGTGGAAGGCGCATGCTCTTCACGTCCAGTGTTGGGAAGGTCAGGCATCGCAACCGACACAATTGGAGTCGGACTCTCCTTGTGGATTTGGGATTTCGAAGAACGCACAGTTCTTTGCGGTGCTACTGCTTTTGCCAGCTTTAGTCTTTTCATTTTTCTAGTGAGAGGCTGAGTGCTTCCATCCTCATGTGAAGCTGAACCACTAGCCATGAACATAGGCCAGGGCCTCAGCCGTTCCTTGCCACTCCGTGTGGTAAATGGCATATTGGCAAGTTTACGCTTCTCCTCCGACAATTTTATTTTAGGTTTTGGAGTCCTTTTTTTACTGATATTTGGTGTTTTGGATTTGACATGCTCTGTACTATGACATTGGGCATCGGCCTTGGCAGACGACGTTGCTGGCATTTCATCGTCTCGGCCATGACTAGTGGCAGCAGCTTCAGCACGAGGTGGAAGTGGATCTTGATCTTTCCCTAATTTTGGAACCTCAACATTTTTGTTCTCCATATTTTAATAGGCACAACTAAAAGGCACCTCAGGTAAACAATGGAGATGGATGGATTGGATACTAGTATACAATTATGGACGGGCTGCCGAGTGCCGACACAGAGGTAGCCACAGCCGTGAACTACCGCACTGTACTGTGTCTGCTGCTAATATATAGACTGGTTGATAAAGAGATAGTATACTCGTAACTAGTATGTATGTATAAAGAAAGAAAAAAAAACCACGGTTAGGTGGTATATACAATTATGGACGGGCTGCCGAGTGCCGACACAGAAGTAGCCACAGCCGTGAACTACCGCACTGTACTGTGTCTGCTGCTAATATATAGACTGGTTGATAAAGAGATAGTATACTCGTAACTAGTATGTATGTATAAAGAAAGAAAAAAAAACCACGGTTAGGTGGTATATACAATTATGGACGGGCTGCCGAGTGCCGACACAGAGGTAGCCACAGCCGTGAACTACCGCACTGTACTGTGTCTGCTGCTAATATAGACTGGTTGATAAAGAGATAGTATACTCGTAACTAGTATGACTATAAAGAAAGAAAAAAAAACCACGGTTAGGTGGTATATACAATTATGGACGGGCTGCCGAGTGCCGACACAGAGGTAGCCACAGCCGTGAACTACCGCACTGTACTGTGTCTGCTGCTAATATATAGACTGGTTGATAAAGAGATAGTATACTCGTAACTAGTATGTATGTATAAAGAAAGAAAAAAAAACCACGGTTAGGTGGTATATACAATTATGGACGGGCTGCCGAGTGCCGACACAGAGGTAGCCACAGCCGTGAACTACCGCACTGTACTGTGTCTGCTGCTAATATAGACTGGTTGATAAAGAGATAGTATACTCGTAACTAGTATGTATGTATAAAGAAAGAAAAAAAAACCACGGTTAGGTGGTATATACAATTATGGATGGGCTGCCGAGTGCCGACACAGAGGTAGCCACAGCCGTGAACTACCGCACTGTACTGTGTCTGCTGCTAATATATAGACTGGTTGATAAAGAGATAGTATACTCGTAACTAGTATGTATGTATAAAGAAAGAAAAAAAAACCACGGTTAGGTGGTATATACAATTATGGACGGGCTGCCGAGTGCCGACACAGAGGTAGCCACAGCCGTGAACTACCGCACTGTACTGTGTCTGCTGCTAATATAGACTGGTTGATAAAGAGATAGTATACTCGTAACTAGTATGACTATAAAGAAAGAAAAAAAAACCACGGTTAGGTGGTATAAACAATTATGGACGGGCTGCCGAGTGCCAACACAGAGGTAGCCACAGCCGTGAACTACCGCACTGTACTGTGTCTGCTGCTAATATATAGACTGGTTGATAAAGAGATAGTATACTCGTAACTAGTATGTATGTATAAAGAAAGAAAAAAAAAACACGGTTAGGTGGTATATACAATTATGGACGGGCTGCCGAGTGCCGACACAGAGGTAGCCACAGCCGTGAACTACCGCACTGTACTGTGTCTGCTGCTAATATAGACTGGTTGATAAAGAGATAGTATACTCGTAACTAGTATGTATGTATAAAGAAAGAAAAAAAAACCACGGTTAGGTGGTATATACAATTATGGACGGGCTGCCGAGTGCCGACACAGAGGTAGCCACAGCCATGAACTACCGCACTGTACTGTGTCTGCTGCTAATATATAGACTGGTTGATAAAGAGATAGTATACTCGTAACTAGTATGTATGTATAAAGAAAGAAAAAAAAACCACGGTTAGGTGGTATATACAATTATGGACGGGCTGCCGAGTGCCGACACAGAGGTAGCCACAGCCGTGAACTACCGCACTGTACTGTGTCTGCTGCTAATATATAGACTGGTTGATAAAGAGATAGTATACTCGTAACTAGTATGTATGTATAAAGAAAGAAAAAAAAACCACGGTTAGGTGGTATATACAATTATGGACGGGCTGCCGAGTGCCGACACAGAGGTAGCCACAGCCGTGAACTACCGCACTGTACTGTGTCTGCTGCTAATATAGACTGGTTGATAAAGAGATAGTATACTCGTAACTAGTATGTATGTATAAAGAAAGAAAAAAAAACCACGGTTAGGTGGTATATACAATTATGGACGGGCTGCCGAGTGCCGACACAGAGGTAGCCACAGCCGTGAACTACCGCACTGTACTGTGTCTGCTGCTAATATAGACTGGTTGATAAAGAGATAGTATACTCGTAACTAGTATGACTATAAAGAAAGAAAAAAAAACCACGGTTAGGTGGTATATACAATTATGGACGGGCTGCCGAGTGCCGACACAGAGGTAGCCACAGCCGTGAACTACCGCACTGTACTGTGTCTGCTGCTAATATAGACTGGTTGATAAAGAGATAGTATACTACTAATATTATATATACTGGTGGTCAGGTCACTGGTCACTAGTCACACTGGCAGTGGCACTCCTGCAGCAAAAGTGTGCACTGTTTAATTTTAATATAATATTATGTACTCCTGGCTCCTGCTATAACCTATAACTGGCACTGCAGTGCTCCCCAGTCTCCCCCACAATTATAAGCTGTGTGAGCTGAGCACAGTCAGATATATATATACATTGATGCAGCACACTGGGCTGAGCAGTGCACACAGATATGGTATGTGACTGAGTCACTGTGTGTATCGTTTTTTTCAGGCAGAGAACGGATATATTAAATAAAACAAACAACTGCACTGTCTGGTGGTCACTGTGGTCGTCAGTCACTAAACTCTGCACTCTCTTCTACAGTATCACAGCCTCAGGTCAATCTCTCTCTCTCTCTCTCAACCCTAATCTAAATGGAGAGGACGCCAGCCACGTCCTCTCCCTATCAATCTCAATGCACGTGTGAAAATGGCGGCGACGCGTGGCTCCTTATATAGAATCCGAGTCTCGCGATAGAATCCGAGCCTCGCGAGAATCCGACAGCGTCATGATGACGTTCGGGCGCGCTCGGGTTAACCGAGCAAGGCGGGAAGATCCGAGTCGCTCGGACCCGTGAAAAAAAACATGAAGTTCGGGCGGGTTCGGATTCAGAGAAACCGAACCCGCTCATCTCTAGTGGTAACGAGGTGGAATTCAACCCTCTATATGCTTCAGAGGATGGAGGAGCAGCAAAAGGCCATTCAAGCCTATACATCTGCCCACTAAATAGGCAAAGGAGGGGGAATGCACCTGACTCAAGCGCAGTGGAGAATGATTTCAACGTTGTGCAAGGTTCTGCAACCCTTTGAACTTGCCACACGTGAAGTCAGTTCAGACACTGCCAGCCTGAGTCAGGTCATTCCCCTCATCAGGCTTTTGCAGATGAAGCTGGAGACATTGAAGGAGGAGCTAAAACAGAGCGATTCCACTAGGCATGTGGGACTTGTGGATGGAGCCCTTAATTCACTTAACCAGGATTCAATCTGTTGAAATCAGAGCACTACATTTTGGCCACCGTGCTCGATCCTAGATTTAAAACCTACATTGTATCTCTCTTTCCGGCAGACACAAGTCTGCAGAGGTTCAAAGACCTGCTGGTGAGAAAATTGTCAAGTCAAGCGGAACGTGACCCGTCAACAGCTCCTCCTTCACATTCTCCCGCAAGTGGGGGTGCGAGGAAAAGGCTAAGAATTCCGAGCCCACCCGCTGGCGGTGATGCAGGGCAGTCTGGAGTGAGTGCTGACATCTGGTCCGGACTGAAGGACCTGGCAACGATTACTGACATGTCGTCTACTGTCACTGCATATGATTCTGTCACCTTTGAAAGAATGGTGGAGAATTATATGAGTGACTGCATCCAGGTAGGCACGTCAGTATGTATACTGGCAGGAAAAAGAGGCAATTTGGAGGCCCTTGCACAAACTGGCTTTATTCTACCTAAGTTGCCCTCCCTCCAGTGTGTACTCCAAAAGAGTGTTTAGTGCAGCCGCTCACCTTGTCAGCAATCGGCGTACGAGGTTACTTCCAGAAAATGTGGAGAAGATGATGATCATCAAAATGAATTATAATCAATTCCTCCGTGGAGACATTCACCAGCAATTGCCTCCAGAAAGTACACAGGGATCTGAGATGGTGGATTCCAGTGGGGACGAATTAAGAATCTGTGAGGAGGGGGATGTACACAGTGAAAGGGGTGAGGAATCGGAGGATGATGAGGTGGACATCTTGCCTCTGTAGAGCCAGTTTGTGCAAGGAGAGATTGATTGATTGATTCTTTTTTGGTGGGGGCACAAACCAACCAGTCATTTCAGTCAGTCGTGTGGCAGACCCTGTCGCTGAAATGATGGGTTCATCAATGTTTTTCTTTTCAATCTAAGCCCCTGCAGTTTTCTGTAAGCATCTGCTTCGCTATGATGATCAACAAGTCACATGGGCAAACACTCAGGGCTGGAGGCGTAGATCTTAGGACCAGCTGCTACAAGCATGGCAGAGGTGTCACTATCACTGGTGACACCCAGAGAGGTGGCGAAGGAGATTGTAATGCAGTGCGCGCAGATAAGCAGCGCAATGGTAAAAAGGAGGCATGGTCTCATAGGTAGGGGCGTGGCCTGAATCACCATTTTGTTGCTCCGGGTATCCCGGGGGTTGGGGGCTGCACCCGGGGACTAGTGTGTGAGTGGTGCTGGCTCCTGCACAGTGACAGAAACTGGGTGTTGCACGTAATGTCACAGTGAAACACCCATATTCTGTCACTGAAGAAGAGCCGGCACTTTGGTGTCACCCCCCTTGGCGGGTGACACTCGGGTGTGTGCCGCAACCCTGTTGTGATGCCACTGACCCATGGGAAGCTTTACGTGGCTTACCCATGTGTTAGTAGCCCCAAGCATCTTTTGTGTTAGTCCCTGAAGAAAAACTTCAAATATTGTTTACAATTTTGTAATCAATGGGCCTAATTCAGTAAGGAATGCAAATTCTGCTAAGTAACAGAATTTGCAATCCTTTGGTTCGCATGCTGGGGCCACCCATCACAGGGCATGGCCACCCAGCATGCCGCCTCCCTTCTTGACCACGCTGAAATTGCAGTCTCAGTGCAGTTCAGCGTGATCATAAAAAATGGGTTAGCCTCCTGTTGGTGCAGACTGTACGTGTGCGCAGGAAGCCGCCACCATTTTTGTGATCGCAGCGGCTGCATGTGATGTCATGCAGCCGCTCTGACCACGCCTCCTGTTTCTCCGTTGCCGACCCCATTTTGTAGCCCTGCCCCTGCACCGCTCCATCTCCGACTTTGAAATGGATTGTTGCTGACCCCCCCCCCCCCGCACCGATTGACAGTCAGAGGTGATCGCATTATCTGCGGGGTGCCACAGAAAATGCAGGCGCATGCGTATGCTCTTAGCAATTTTTGCAGTTGGATTGCTTATTGCGATTACAATCCAACCTGAATCAGGTTCTATTACCTATCACAATGCACTGCAGGTAGTACAAAATGGGGTTAATATAGGAGAAAAACCCCCAGAGCTGTGCTCCTTAACTGTCCCTGGTGGCTAGTGGAGCAGCTGCCCAGTAATCAGTGTCCACGCCAGTGCGCACACGGCCCGCCCCCTACAGCCACGCTGGATCTCGGTATAGTGTGGGCACAGAAGCCCCTTACCTCCCTTTCATCAGCGGCCTCATGATCCCGGAGGGCGGTGTGTGTGTGACTGACCTTAGGAAGAAACCGGAGCCTCCGCTGCAGTGACCCAGCAACCAGGGCACGGGAGTATACTGCGCCGCTGGGAGTGATGGAGCTGCAGTAAAGATGTCTATTAGACCTAGCCTGCTGCAGCCCTTGTAGATTCTTATAAAAAAAGTTCTTCTTTTCTTGTCAAAATTAATAGCTAAGAATAGGCTGCCTAAGGCAGCCCCCTGTTAAGTGGCCTGCTACTGAAGGCACCAACTACAAACTGAGCTCCCTGTTCATGGAAGCGAGGTTATAGAGCAGGGGGCGCTGAGCATCTTGGGAACAGTCAAAAGCTTTGAGCCTGTTGGTGCCTCAGATCAAGATCCTACTCTACACCCCAATGTGAATCCTTGTGGAGTCCAGTGTACCCCACAGAAGAAATGAATGTGTCACACCCATTGGCAGCAACATTAGAATAGCTGCTGATGGGCACAATTGTGAAAGGAAAGGGGGAAAACATTTGAATCCAGCACATATATGTAATTTGAATTAGAGATGAGCGGGTTCGGTTTCTTTGAATCCGAACCCGCACGAACTTCACTTTTTTTTTCACGGGTCCGAGCGACTCGGATCTTCCCGCCTTGCTCGGTTAACCCGCGCGCCCGAACGTCATCATGACGCTGTCGGATTCTCGCGAGGCTCGGATTCTATCGCGAGACTCGGATTCTATATAAGGAGCCCGCGTCGCCGCCATTTTCACACGTGCATTGAGATTGATAGGGAGAGGACGTGGCTGGCGTCCTCTCCATTTAGATTAGATTTAGAAGAGAGAGAGAGAGAGAGATTGCTGTGATACTGTAGATTAGAAGAGAGTGCAGAGTGCAGACAGAGTTTAGTGACTGACGACCACAGTGACCAGTGACCACCAGAGACAGTGCAGTTGTTTGTTTTATTTAATATATCCGTTCTCTGCCTGAAAAAAACGATACACAGTCACACAGTGACTCAGTCTGTGTGCACTGCTCAGCCCAGTGTGCTGCACATCAATGTATTGTATATAAAGCTTATAATTGTGGGGGAGACTGGGGAGCACTGCAGGTTGTTATAGCAGGAGCCAGGAGTACATGATAAATAATATTATATTAAAATTAAACAGTGCACACTTTTGCTGCAGGAGTGCCACTGCCAGTGTGACTAGTGGTGACCAGTGCCTGACCACCAGTATATTAGTAGTATTGTATACTATCTCTTTATCAACCAGTCTATATTAGCAGCAGACACAGTACAGTGCGGTAGTTCACGGCTGTGGCTACCTCTGTGTCGGCACTCGGCAGGCAGTCCGTCCATCCATAATTGTATTATAATATATACCACCTAACCGTGGTTTTTTTTTCGTTCTTTATACCGTCGTCATACTAGTTGTTACGAGTATACTACTATCTCTTTATCAACCAGTGTACAGTGCGGTAGTTCACGGCTGTGGCTACCTCTGTGTCGGAACTCGGCAGGCAGTCCGTCCATCCATAATTGTATTATAATATATACCACCTAACCGTGGTTTTTTTTTCGTTCTTTATACCGTCGTCATACTAGTTGTTACGAGTATACTACTATCTCTTTATCAACCAGTGTACAGTGCGGTAGTTCACGGCTGTGGCTACCTCTGTGTCGGCACTCGGCAGGCAGTCCGTCCAACCATAATTGTATTATATACCACCTAACCGTGGTTTTTTTTTCATTCTTTATACCGTCGTCATACTAGTTGTTACGAGTATACTACTATCTCTTTATCAACCAGTGTACAGTGCGGTAGTTCACGGCTGTGGCTACCTCTGTGTCGGCACTCGGCAGGCAGTCCGTCCAACCATAATTGTATTATATACCACCTAACCGTGGTTTTTTTTTCATTCTTTATACCGTCGTCATACTAGTTGTTACGAGTATACTACTATCTCTTTATCAACCAGTGTACAGTGCGGTAGTTCACGGCTGTGGCTACCTCTGTGTCGGCACTCGGCAGCCCGTCCATAATTGTATATACCAGTGACCTAACCGTGGTTTTTTTTTCTTTCTTTATACATACATACTAGTTACGAGTATACTATCTCTTTATCAACCAGTCTATATATTAGCAGCAGACACAGTACAGTGCGGTAGTTCACGGCTGTGGCTACCTCTGTGTCGGCACTCGGCAGCCCGTCCATAATTGTATATACCACCTAACCGTGGTTTTTTTTTCTTTCTTTATACATACATACTAGTTACGAGTATACTATCTCTTTATCAACCAGTCTATATATTAGCAGCAGACACAGTACAGTGCGGTAGTTCACGGCTGTGGCTACCTCTGTGTCGGCACTCGGCAGCCCGTCCATAATTGTATATACCAGTGACCTAACCGTGGTTTTTTTTTCTTTCTTTATACATACATACTAGTTACGAGTATACTATCTCTTTATCAACCAGTCTATATATTAGCAGCAGACACAGTACAGTGCGGTAGTTCACGGCTGTGGCTACCTCTGTGTCGGCACTCGGCAGCCCGTCCATAATTGTATATACCAGTGACCTAACCGTGGTTTTTTTTTCTTTCTTTATACATACAAACTAGTTACGAGTATACTATCTCTTTATCAACCAGTCTATATATTAGCAGCAGACACAGTACAGTGCGGTAGTTCACGGCTGTGGCTACCTCTGTGTCGGCACTCGGCAGCCCGTCCATAATTGTATATACCAGTGACCTAACCGTGGTTTTTTTTTCTTTCTTTATACATACATACTAGTTACGAGTATACTATCTCTTTATCAACCAGTCTATATATTAGCAGCAGACACAGTACAGTGCGGTAGTTCACGGCTGTGGCTACCTCTGTGTCGGCACTCGGCAGCCCGTCCATAATTGTATATACCACCTAACCGTGGTTTTTTTTTCTTTCTTTATACATACATACTAGTTACGAGTATACTATCTCTTTATCAACCAGTCTATATATTAGCAGCAGACACAGTACAGTGCGGTAGTTCACGGCTGTGGCTACCTCTGTGTCGGCACTCGGCAGCCCGTCCATAATTGTATATACCAGTGACCTAACCGTGGTTTCTTTTTCTTTCTTTATACATACATACTAGTTACGAGTATACTATCTCTTTATCAACCAGTCTATATATTAGCAGCAGACACAGTACAGTGCGGTAGTTCACGGCTGTGGCTACCTCTGTGTCGGCACTCGGCAGCCCGTCCATAATTGTATACTAGTATCCAATCCATCCATCTGCATTGTTTACCTGAGGTGCCTTTTAGTTGTGCCTATTAAAATATGGAGAACAAAAATGTTGAGGTTCCAAAATTAGGGAAAGATCAAGATCCACTTCCACCTCGTGCTGAAGCTGCTGCCACTAGTCATGGCCGAGACGATGAAATGCCAGCAACGTCGTCTGCCAAGGCCGATGCCCAATGGCATAGTACAGAGCATGTCAAAACCAAAACACCAAATATCAGTAAAAAAAGGACTCCAAAACCTAAAATAAAATTGTCGGAGGAGAAGCGTAAACTTGCCAATATGCCATTTACCACACGGAGTGGCAAGGAACGGCTGAGGCCCTGGCCTATGTTCATGGCTAGTGGTTCAGCTTCACATGAGGATGGAAGCACTCAGCCTCTCGCTAGAAAACTGAAAAGACTCAAGCTGGCAAAAGCACCGCAAAGAACTGTGCGTTCTTTGAAATCCCAAATCCACAAGGAGAGTCCAATTGTGTCGGTTGCGATGCCTGACCTTCCCAACACTGGACGTGAAGAGCATGCGCCTTCCACCATTTGCACGCCCCCTGCAAGTGCTGGAAGGAGCACCCGCAGTCCAGTTCCTGATAGTCAGATTGAAGATGTCAGTGTTGAAGTACACCAGGATGAGGAGGATATGGGTGTTGCTGGCGCTGGGGAGGAAATTGACCAGGAGGATTCTGATGGTGAGGTGGTTTGTTTAAGTCAGGCACCCGGGGAGACACCTGTTGTCCGTGGGAGGAATATGGCCGTTGACATGCCAGGTGAAAATACCAAAAAAATCAGCTCTTCGGTGTGGAGGCATTTCACCAGAAATGCGGACAACAGGTGTCAAGCCGTGTGTTCCCTTTGTCAAGCTGTAATAAGTAGGGGTAAGGACGTTAACCACCTCGGAACATCCTCCCTTATACGTCACCTGCAGCGCATTCATAATAAGTCAGTGACAAGTTCAAAAACTTTGGGTGACAGCGGAAGCAGTCCACTGACCAGTAAATCCCTTCCTCTTGTAACCAAGCTCACGCAAACCACCCCACCAACTCCCTCAGTGTCAATTTCCTCCTTCCCCAGGAATGCCAATAGTCCTGCAGGCCATGTCACTGGCAAGTCTGACGAGTCCTCTCCTGCCTGGGATTCCTCCGATGCATCCTTGCGTGTAACGCCTACTGCTGCTGGCGCTGCTGTTGTTGCCGCTGGGAGTCGATGGTCATCCCAGAGGGGAAGTCGTAAGCCCACTTGTACTACTTCCAGTAAGCAATTGACTGTTCAACAGTCCTTTGCGAGGAAGATGAAATATCACAGCAGTCATCCTACTGCAAAGCGGATAACTGAGTCCTTGACAACTATGTTGGTGTTAGACGTGTGTCCGGTATCCGCCGTTAGTTCACAGGGAACTAGACAATTTATTGAGGCAGTGTGCCCCCGTTACCAAATACCATCTAGGTTCCACTTCTCTAGGCAGGCGATACCGAGAATGTACACGGACGTCAGAAAAAGACTCACCAGTCTCCTTAAAAAATGCAGTTGTACCCAATGTCCACTTAACCACGGACATGTGGACAAGTGGAGCAGGGCAGGGTCAGGACTATATGACTGTGACAGCCCACTGGGTAGATGTATGGACTCCCGCCGCAAGAACAGCAGCGGCGGCACCAGTAGCAGCATCTCGCAAACGCCAACTCTTTCCTAGGCAGGCTACGCTTTGTATCACCGCTTTCCAGAATACGCACACAGCTGAAAACCTCTTACGGCAACTGAGGAAGATCATCGCGGAATGGCTTACCCCAATTGGACTCTCCTGTGGATTTGTGGCATCGGACAACGCCAGCAATATTGTGTGTGCATTAAATATGGGCAAATTCCAGCACGTCCCATGTTTTGCACATACCTTGAATTTGGTGGTGCAGAATTTTTTTAAAAACGACAGGGGCGTGCAAGAGATGCTGTCGGTGGCCAGAAAAATTGCGGGACACTTTCGGCGTACAGGCACCACGTACAGAAGACTGGAGCACCACCAAAAACTACTGAACCTGCCCTGCCATCATCTGAAGCAAGAAGTGGTAACGAGGTGGAATTCAACCCTCTATATGCTTCAGAGGTTGGAGGAGCAGCAAAAGGCCATTCAAGCCTATACAATTGAGCACGATATAGGAGATGGAATGCACCTGTCTCAAGTGCAGTGGAGAATGATTTCAACGTTGTGCAAGGTTCTGATGCCCTTTGAACTTGCCACACGTGAAGTCAGTTCAGACACTGCCAGCCTGAGTCAGGTCATTCCCCTCATCAGGCTTTTGCAGAAGAAGCTGGAGGCATTGAAGAAGGAGCTAAAAGGGAGCGATTCCGCTAGGCATGTGGGACTTGTGGATGCAGCCCTTAATTCGCTTAACAAGGATTCACGGGTGGTCAATCTGTTGAAATCAGAGCACTACATTTTGGCCACCGTGCTCGATCCTAGATTTAAAGCCTACCTTGGATCTCTCTTTCCGGCAGACACAGGTCTGCTGGGGTTGAAAGACCTGCTGGTGACAAAATTGTCAAGTCAAGCGGAACGCGACCTGTCAACATCTCCTCCTTCACATTCTCCCGCAACTGGGGGTGCGAGGAAAAGGCTCAGAATTCCGAGCCCACCCGCTGGCGGTGATGCAGGGCAGTCTGGAGCGACTGCTGATGCTGACATCTGGTCCGGACTGAAGGACCTGACAACGATTACGGACATGTCGTCTACTGTCACTGCATATGATTCTCTCAACATTGATAGAATGGTGGAGGATTATATGAGTGACCGCATCCAAGTAGGCACGTCACACAGTCCGTACTTATACTGGCAGGAAAAAGAGGCAATTTGGAGGCCCTTGCACAAACTGGCTTTATTCTACCTAAGTTGCCCTCCCACAAGTGTGTACTCCGAAAGAGTGTTTAGTGCCGCCGCTCACCTTGTCAGCAATCGGCGTACGAGGTTACATCCAGAAAATGTGGAGAAGATGATGTTCATTAAAATGAATTATAATCAATTCCTCCGCGGAGACATTGACCAGCAGCAATTGCCTCCACAAAGTACACAGGGAGCTGAGATGGTGGATTCCAGTGGGGACGAATTGATAATCTGTGAGGAGGGGGATGTACACGGTGATATATCGGAGGGTGAAGATGAGGTGGACATCTTGCCTCTGTAGAGCCAGTTTGTGCAAGGAGAGATTAATTGCTTCTTTTTTGGGGGGGGTCCAAACCAACCCGTCATATCAGTCACAGTCGTGTGGCAGACCCTGTCACTGAAATGATGGGTTGGTTAAAGTGTGCATGTCCTGTTTTGTTTATACAACATAAGGGTGGGTGGGAGGGCCCAAGGATAATTCCATCTTGCACCTCTTTTTTCTTTTCTTTTTCTTTGCATCATGTGCTGATTGGGGAGGGTTTTTTGGAAGGGACATCCTGCGTGACACTGCAGTGCCACTCCTAAATGGGCCCGGTGTTTGTGTCGGCCACTAGGGTCGCTAATCTTACTCACACAGTCAGCTACCTCATTGCGCCTCTTTTTTTCTTTGCGTCATGTGCTGTTTGGGGAGGGTTTTTTGGAAGGGACATCCTGCGTGACACTGCAGTGCCACTCCTAGATGGGCCCGGTGTTTGTGTCGGCCACTAGGGTCGCTAATCTTACTCACACAGCTACCTCATTGCGCCTCTTTTTTTCTTTGCGTCATGTGCTGTTTGGGGAGGGTTTTTTGGAAGGGACATCCTGCGTGACACTGCAGTGCCACTCCTAGATGGGCCCGGTGTTTGTGTCGGCCACTAGGGTCGCTAATCTTACTCACACAGCTACCTCATTGCGCCTCTTTTTTTCTTTGCGTCATGTGCTGTTTGGGAAGGGTTTTTTGGAAGGGACATCCTGCGTGACACTGCAGTGCCACTCCTAGATGGGCCCGGTGTTTGTGTCGGCCACTAGGGTCGCTAATCTTACTCACACAGTCAGCTACCTCATTGCGCCTCTTTTTTTCTTTGCGTCATGTGCTGTTTGGGGAGGGTTTTTTGGAAGGGCCATCCTGCGTGACACTGCAGTGCCACTCCTAGATGGGCCCGGTGTTTGTGTCGGCCACTAGGGTCGCTAATCTTACTCACACAGTCAGCTACCTCATTGCGCCTCTTTTTTTCTTTGCGTCATGTGCTGTTTGGGGAGGGTTTTTTGGAAGGGCCATCCTGCGTGACACTGCAGTGCCACTCCTAGATGGGCCCGGTGTTTGTGTCGGCCACTAGGGTCGCTAATCTTACTCACACAGCTACCTCATTGCGCCTCTTTTTTTCTTTGCGTCATGTGCTGTTTGGGGAGGGTTTTTTGGAAGGGACATCCTGCGTGACACTGCAGTGCCACTCCTAGATGGGCCCGGTGTTTGTGTCGGCCACTAGGGTCGCTTATCTTACTCACACAGCGACCTCGGTGCAAATTTTAGGACTAAAAATAATATTGTGAGGTGTGAGGTATTCAGAATAGACTGAAAATGAGTGTAAATTATGGTTTTTGAGGTTAATAATACTTTGGGATCAAAATGACCCCCAAATTCTATGATTTAAGCTGTTTTTTAGTGTTTTTGGAAAAAAACACCCGAATCCAAAACACACCCGAATCCGACAAAAATAATTCGGTGAGGTTTTGCCAAAACGCGTTCGAACCCAAAACACGGCCGCGGAACCGAACCCAAAACCAAAACACAAAACCCGAAAAATTTCAGGCGCTCATCTCTAATTTGAATATGTAATTTGTACCTTCCTACTTTAAAATGTAATGGATGAACCTCACCCTGTGAGAACTATCTTTATGATCAAGAGATCTCATATGCAAGATAAGTATGTGTTGGCAGAGGCGCTCACTGGGCAGAGATGCTGATCGCATCTCTGGCATGTGCCGGTGCACTGCGGCACCAGCACACACACACACTTCAGACCTGATCTCCTGTTGTGTGATTATGCACAGCAGAGATCAGGTCTGAATTAGGCCCTATATACAGCTGTCAGTAAGGCAGGGATCTGCTGCTGCCAGTGAGGCAGGGATCTGCTGCTGCCAGTGAGGCAGGGATCTGCTGCTGCCAGTGAGGCAGGGATCTGCTGCTGTCAGTGAAGCAGTGATCTGCTGCTGTCAGTGAGGCAGTGATCTGCTGCTGTAAGTAAGGCAGGGATGTGCTGCTATAAGTGAGGCAGGTATGTGCTGCTGTCAATGAGGCAGGGATGTGCTGCTGTCAGTGAAGCAGGGATGTGCTGCTGTCAGCAAGGCAGTGATCTGCTGCCCACTATCTCCCTATCACCCCTGCCTGAGTCACACACTTTCCCTGTCACCCCTGCCCCAGTTACCCACTATCTCCCAGTCACCGCTGCCTCAGTTAACCACTATACCTGCGACCCCTGCCTCAGTCACCCACTATACCAGTCACCCCTGCTTTAGTCACCCACTATCTCTGTCACCCCTGCCTCAGTCAACCACTATCTCCATATCACCCCTGCCTCAGTCACCCACTATCCCTGTCACCCCTGCCTCAGTCACCCACTGTCACCCTATCACCCCTGCCTCAGTCACCCACTATCCCTGTCACCCCTGCCTCAGTCTCCTACTGTCCCTGTCACCCCTGCCACAGTCATCCACTATATCCCTATCACCCCTGCCTTAGTCACTGACTATCTCCCAGTCACCCCGGCCTCAGTCACCCACTATCTCCCTCTCATACATGCTTCAGTCACCCACTATCTCCCAGTCATCCCTGCCTCAGTCACCTACTGACACCAGTGCAGACATTTCTGCTGCGGCCTCTCCACTCTCCAGCGTGAACGTCCTGACGACTGAGGAAATCCGCTTCCCAGTTGAGGACTCCGGGAATGAACACTGCCGATATTGCTGGCAGATGACGTTCTACCCAACTGAGGATTTTTGATACTTCCAGCTTTGCTATGCAATTTCAGGTGCCGCCTTGATGATTTGTGTACACTACCGTGGTGGCGTTGTCCGATTGTACTTGAACAGGCCTGTTCTGTACTAGAGGCAGGGCCAGTGTCAATGAATTGAACACTGCCTGCAATTCCAGAATGTTTATCGGGAGGAGAGATTCCTCCCTGGTCCACCGATGGTGAAGGGTCGTCATCACGGCCATGACCTTGGTGAATTTCCGAGGTGCCGTGGCCAAACCAGAAGGCAGGACCTGAAATCCAAAAACTAACCAGGCACAACACTGCTTAGCTTCCAACATCAGATGAGATTGGACATATCCAGTGTGATGCGGCTGTAGATGATTTTTGCTGTTTCTAACTTCTACTTCTAACTACTGGTACATCAATGAATAAGTTTCAAAATAGAATGCATCAAGAGAACGGTGTTGGTAGTATAAAACTACCTACAGCACCTGATATTCCCAGGTGGTCTCACATCCAAGAACAAACCAGGCCTAAAATCAGGTGATATTGGGCATATACAGTGTGGTGTGGCTGTAGATGAGCTTAGTGGTTTCTGTTAGAGTTCTTCTACTTCTAACTACTCGTACATAAATGAGTAAGCGGACGATTTATTAAACCTGGTGAAATGATAATTTGCATGGTGATAAAGTACCAGCCAATCAGCTCCTAATTGCCATGTCACAGGCTGGGTTTGAAAAATGACAGTTAGGAGCTGACTGGCTGGTACTTTATCACCTTGCACTTTATCAGTTCACCAGGCTTAATAGATCTGCCCCAATGTTTCAAAATGGAATGCATCAAGGCCCTCATTCCGAGTTGTTCGCTCGCAAGTGAATTTTAGCAGATTTGCTCATGCTAAGCCGCCGCCTACTGGGAGTGAATCTTAGCATCTTAAAATTGCGAACGATGTATTCGCAATATTGCGATTACACACCTCGTAGCAGTTTCAGAGTAGCTCCAGACTTACTCGGCATCTGCGATCAGTTCAGTGCTTGTCGTTCCTGGTTTGACGTCACAAACACACCCAGCGTTCACCCAGACACTCCCCCGTTTCTCCGGTCACTCCTGCGTTTTTTCCGGAAACGGTAGCGTTTTTTCCCACACGCCCATAAAACGGCCTGTTTCCGCCCAGTAACACCCATTTCCTGTCAATCACATTACGATCGCCAGAACGATGAAAAAGCCGTGAGTAAAATTACTAAGTGCATAGCAAATTTACTTGGCGCAGTCGCAGTGCGGACATTGCGCATGCGCATTAAGCGAAAAATCGCTGCGATACGAAGATTTTTACCGAGCGAACCACTCGGAATGAGGGCCCAAGAGAACGGTGTTAGTATTGTAAAAATACACACAGCTCCTGGTATTTCCTGGTGGTCTCCCATCGAAGTACTAAAACCAGGACCAACACTGCTCAGCTTCCATGATCAGGAGAGATTGGGCAAATCCAGTGTGCTGTGGCTGTAGATGAGCTGGTGGTTTTTATTACTGCTCTTCTACTTCTAACTTCTGGTACATAAAAGAATACATGTAAAAATTAAATGTACCAAGAAAATGGTGTTGGTAGTTTAAAAACACCTAAAGAATCTGATACTACCAAGCAGTCTCCCATCCATGTATTAACAAAGTCCAATACTGCTTTGCTTCAAAAATCAAATGAGATTGGGCATATCCAGTGTGGTGTGGCTTTAGATAAGCTTTGTGGTTTCTGTTAGAGCTCTTCTACTTCTAACTACTGGTACATTAATGAATATGTATAAGGTTGTAGTTTATCCAATATGCCTTTACTACCTTACCTTTCAACCCCCCCTCCATCCCCTCTTCTCCTTATAGCTTCCTTAGTTCTCTCCTCCTCATGTGTGCGTTATTTGTTTTCTCATACGTCCTAGATGATGCTGGGGTCACATTAAGAACCATGGGGTATAGACGGGATCTGCAGGAGACATGGGCACTTTAAGACTTTCAAAGGGTGTGAACTGTCTCCTCCCTCTATGCCCCTCCTCCAGACTCCAGTTTTAGTATTGTGCGCAGTGATACTGGATGCACTACAGGGGAGCTCTACTGAGTTTCTCTGAAAAGACTTGTTAGTTTTTTTATTTTCAGGGAGGCTGCTGGCAACAGTCTCCCTGCTTCGTGGGACTTAGGGGAGAGAAGTATGACCAACTTCTAGTGAGTTCAATGGCTCTGCTTCTGGCTGACAGAACACCATTAGCTCCTGAGGGTGCTGATCGCTGGGTACGCCTAGATGCACACTCCCGCAGCCTGCCGTCACCCCCTTACAGAGCCAGAAGACAGGTGAGTAGCAGAAGAACAGAAGACTTCTTCTCCAGTGATGGCATTCTGAGGTACCGAGCAGCGAGCGGAACGCTGCGCGCCATGCTCCCACACAAACACAGGCACTGCAGGGTGCAGGGCACGGGGGGGGGGGGGCACCCTGGGCAGCATAAATTCCTCACAAAAGGCTGGTAAAAGTGGACATTTGTGCCTGGGCACTGTCCTTACCCCGCTAGCGTAATTAATTATTTCTGAGCGGGACAGATACGCGCCATTACAGTAGCGGGGCTTCTTCCTCACCTCACCAGAACATCTTTAGAGCATTACAAGTCTATCACTATAGAGTTTATTATTTCCCAGACTGTGTACTTTTGGCGCTGGATTGTGAGCTGAAAAATCCTCTGTGTCCCTCTGACAGATTTACTGACGGTCTGTCCCCCATAAGCCGATGTGTCTGTGGGTACTTGGTACATGTGTGTCAACATGTCGGTGGCTGAATGTTTTTCCCAAGAGGAAACTATATTAGGAATGCAGACATATGATGGTGGCCCTGTTGGCACCACCAATAACTGACTGGGTAAAAGTTTCAGTAATATCAGAGTGAGGTTGGATAAATCTGTGTCCCAGACACAGACGTAGAGAATAGATGTGATGTTCATGGCTATGTTTCTTTTCCCTCAGGCCCCGCGGGGTCGCAAAAATGTTATTTTGCCCAGTTACTACACACTGATACTGACACGGATACTGATTCCTATGTCGACCATAATGTTTCCTGATTAGATCCAATATTGGCAAGGAGCATTCAGTACATGATTGTGGATATTAAGGACATATTAAAATCACTGAAGACCCTGCTGTTCCTGACAAAGGGGTCTATATGTATGTATATATAGATATATAATGAAAGCTGATGTAACGTTCCTCCATCTCTGTTTGAGAAAGTCTGGGCCAGCTCGACAAGATGGTTTCAAATCCCCAAAAGGATTCTGGATGTTTATTCATTTCCCGCCGCGGACAGAATAAAGTGGGAGTCACCCCCTGTTCTGCACGGGGCCCTGTCACAAATCCAGCGGATCGTATGCAGGAAGCTACATTATTTCTAGTTATGTAACCAAGGGTACATTACTTATACCTGCCATTACATGTGCATGGGTGAGTAGTAGTATTCAAGAATTGGTCGAATACCTTGTCATCCGATATAGATACCTTGGAGAGATGGGATACTCCTTACGTTGTATCATATCAAGGACACTGCAGCATACTTACGTGAGACTGCAAGGGATATAGGACTCTTGAGTTCACGGGCCAATTTCATGGCAGTCTCGGATAGGAGGGCATTGTGGATTCACCAAGAGAATGCTGATGCTGACTCCAAGAAGAAAGGGAGTCTCTTCCCTATGAAGGTGAAGCGTTGTTTGGTGACTGCCTAGTTAATTTGATCTCGGCAGCTCCCGCAGGTAAGTCAACCTTCTTGCCCTATGTTCCCTCCCAACGGATGAAGACGCATCATTATCTGATGCAGTCATTTCGGCCCAATAGATATGCAAGAAGTTAAGATTCCCCTTTCTTTGCAGGTAGAGGAAGGAGAAGAGGGAAGAGGTCTGCATCCTCTTCAAGATCGCAGGAGCAGAGATCATCCTCTGCTTCTGCCAAATCCACCGCATGACGCTGGGGCTCTCTTGCAGGAGCCCGCACCAGTGGGGGCACGTCTAAAACTCTTCAGTCAGTTCTGGATTCATTCGGACATGGACTCGTGTGTTTTACAAATAGTGTCCCAAGGGTACAAACTGGGGTTTCAAGACGTTCCCCCTCACCGATTGTTCAAATCGGCTTTAGTCAGCAGGGAGAAGGTTTTTATTCAAGCCTCTTCATGGTCCCTAAGCCGGACAGCTCAGTCAGACCAATCAGAAATCTGAATTAAATTTCAAGATGGAATCTCTCAGTGCAGTGATCTCCAGTGCAGAGGAAGGAGATTTCATGGTTTTGGTAGACATAAAGGATGCCTACTTACATGTTCCCATTTAGCCTCTGCATCAAGCTACCTGAGGTTTGCAATTCAGTATTGTCATTACCAATTTCAGACATTGCCGTTTGGTCTGTCCACGGCTCCGAGGATTTTAACCAGGGTGATCGCAAGCAAGGAGTAACAATTATCCCGTACTTGGATGATCTTTTGATAAAGGCGAAATCCAGGGACCAGTTAGTGCAAAACATTGCACTCTCCCTGACAGTTCTTCAACAACATAGTTGGCTCCTAAACATGCCAAAATCGCAGTTGGTCCCAATGACGCGGTTGTTGTTTTTGGGAGTGATACTGGACACAGAAGAGGTTTTCTTCCAGTGGAAAGGCTCTGGAGATCCAGAGTCTGGTCAAACAAATTCTGAAACCAGCAAGAGTGTTAATCCATCAATGCATTTGGTTGCTGGGTAAGATGGTTGCGGCCTACGAGCCCATTCAGTTTGGCAGGTTCCATGCCAGAGTGTTCCAGTGGGACCTGTTGGACAAGTGGTCCGGATCCCACCTACACACGCACCGGAGGATAATCCTGTCTTCCAAGACCAGAATCTCACTCCATTGGTGGCTGCACAGTTCTCACCTCCTAGAGGGGCGAAGGTTCGGGATCCAGGACTGGATCCTAGGGACCATGGATGCAACCCTCCGAGGCTGGGGAGCAGTCACACAGGGGGAAAACGTCCAAGGAAGATGGTCAAGTCGGGAAAGTTGTCTCCACATAAATGTTCTGGAGTTAAGGGCCATTTAATAACTGCAGACACAGTACGCACTGGGACGGGTGCCCAGCATCCTCTACGGACTAAGAGAAAAGGATTTACTGGTAGGTATTAAAATCCTATTTTCTCTAACGTCCTAGAGGATGCTGGGGACTCCGTAAGGACCATGGGGATAGACGGCTCCGCAGGAGACATGGGCACTTTAAGAAAGACTTTAGTTCTGGGTGTGCACTGGCTCCTCCCTCTATGCCCCTCCTCCATACCTCAGTTTGATACTGTGCCAAGTGGAGACTGGGTGCTTTTCAGGAGCTCTCCTGAGCTTTCTGACAGAAAGTATTTTGTTAGGTTTTTAATTTTCAGGGAGCACTGCTGGCAACAGACTCCCTGCATCGAGGGACTGAGGGGAGAGAAGCAGCCCTACTCTCCGAGTTGCAAGGTCCTGCTTCTTAAGCTACTGGACACCATTAGCTACAAAGGGATTAGCTCCAAAGGGATTGGTACGCAGGATCTCACCCTCGCCGTCCGTCCCAGAGCCGCGCCGCCGTCCCCCTCGCAGAGCCGGAAGATAGAAGCCGGGTGAGTATGAGAAGAAAAGAAGACTTCAGAGGCGGCAGAGGACTTCATGATCTTCATTGAGGTAACGCACAGCACTGCAGCTGTGCGCCATTGCTCCCATACACCTCACATACTCCGGTCACTGTAAGGGTGCAGGGCGCAGGGGGGGCGCCCTGGGCTGCAATATAAACCTCTTTTTGGCAGAAATATAACATATATACAGCTGGGCACTGTATATATGTATGAGCCCCCGCCAATTGTACAGTTTAAGCGGAACAGAAGCCCGCCGCCGAGGGGGCGGGGCTTCTCCCTCAGCACTCACCAGCGCCATTTTTTCTCCACAGCACCGCTGAGAGGAAGCTCCCCGGACTCTCCCCTGCTTATACCACGGTAGACAAGAGGGTTGAAAAGAGAGGGGGGGGGGGCACATAATTTGGCGCAAATTACATACAGCAGCGCTACTGTGCAAACATTAAGTTACTGTGCTATTCCTGGGTTATATAGCGCTGGGGTATGTGCTGGCATACTCTCTCTCTGTCTCTCCAAAGGGCAGAGCCGGCCATAGGCATAGGCAAACTAGGCAATTGCCTAGGGCATTTGATATGCCTAGGGGCATCAGCAACTTCTGCTGATTAAAATGATATGCGGCATGCCTATATTCTGTGTGTAGCATTTCATATGCAGATACAGCCACAGTCTCACACAGTATATAGGCGTGCTGCATATCATTTTAATCAGCAGAAGCTGCGTGTGCATCCTAACAACATAGCAATGCAAATAAGATGCATTTTAATAAAAAAAAGGTGCCCCAACGTTAGCATTGAGGCAAGATTTATGAGGACACATCTGTATCCAAGCAGAGGCAGAGGTCACAGTGTTAGTGGCAGTGTGAGTGCTGTGTGCATGTGAGTGGGTTGATTGTGCAGTAGTGTTCAGAATATGAGTAAGGAGCATTATGTGTGTCATGTAAAAATGCCTTAATAATGTGCAACATATGTGTAAGGGGCACTATGTGTGTCATTATGTGTATAAGGGCATTAATAATGTGCGGCATATGTGTAAGGGACATTGGTGGTCATTCCGAGTTGTTCGCTCTGTAATTTTCTTCGCATCGCAGCGATTTTCCGCTAATTGCGCATGCGCAAGGGTGGTCATTCCGAGTTGTTCGCTCGGTAATTTTCTTCGCATCGCAGCGATTTTCCGCTAATTGCGCATGCGCAATGTTCGCTCTGCGACTGCGCAAAGTAAATTTGCTATGCAGTTAGGTATTTTACTCACGGCATTACGAGGTTTTTTCTTTGTTCTGCTGATCGTAGTGTGATTGACAGGAAGTGGGTGTTTCTGGGCGGAAACTGGCCGTTTTATGGGTGTGTGTGAAAAAACGCTGCCGTTTCTGGGTAAAACGCGGGAATGTCTGAAGAAACGGGGGAGTGTCTGGGCGAACGCTGGGTGTGTTTGTGACGTCAAACCAGGAACGAAACTGACTGAACTGATCACAGTTGTCGAGTAAGTCTGGAGCTACTCAGAAACTGCTGAGAAGTGTCTATTCGCAATTCTGCTAATCTTTCGTTCGCAATTTTGATAAGCTAAGATTCACTCCCAGTAGGCGGCGGCTTAACGTGTGCAATGCTGCTAAAAGCAGCTTGCAAGCTAACAACTCGGAATGAGGGCCATTATGTGTAAAAGGGCATTAATAAAGGTTGTCATAATGTGTAAGACGCATTATGTTTATAAGGACATTAATGATGTGTCTCATATGTGTAAGGGGCATTACTGTGTGGAATTATGTGTATAAATGCATTACTAATGTGTGGCATTATGTGTATAAGGTGCTCTAATATGTAGCGTTGCGTATAGAAAGGGCATTTACTGTGTCGTCTAATGTGAATAAAGAGCATTAGGGTGTGGTGTAATGTAAATAAGGAGCAATTCAGTGTGATGTAATGTGAATAAGGAGCACTACTGTGAGAAGTAACGTTTATACGGTAAAGTGATACTACTGTGGGATGTAATGTGAATTATGGACACTATCGCGTGATCAAATGTGAATAAAATTGCAGTACTGTGTGGCGGAATTTTAATTGGGGGTACTATTGTGTGGACATGCCCATTGCCAGCAAAAACACACCCCTTTTTGGACTGTGCGCCAAATGTGCGAACTGTTCCTGTTTAAAATATAGGGGGTACAAACACCAAAATAAGTACTGTTATGGGTGAGGGTTGATGGTGCTGGGAAAGAGGTGCAAGGTCAGAGGCGGAACCAGCGGTGGTGCTAGGGGGCACCAGGCAAAATCTTGCCTAGGGCATCATATTGGTTAGGGCCAGCTCTGCCAAAGGGCCTTGTGGGGGAAATGTCTTCAGTAAAAGCATTCCCTGTGTGTGTGGTGTGTCGGTACGCGTGTGTCGACATGTCTGAGGAAGAAGGCTATATTAGAGAGGAGCGGGAGCAAATGAATGTGGTGTCTCCGCCGACACCTGATTGGATGGATATGTGGAATGTTTTAAATGCTAGTGTAAACTCATTGCACAAAAGATTAGACAAGGCTGAAGCTTTGGGACAGTCAGGGTCTCAACCCATGCCTGATCCTATGTCGCAGGGACTGTCAGGGTCTCATAAGTGCCCACTATCCAGATTGTTGACACAGATACCGACACGGATTCTGACTCCAGTGTCGATTACGATGATGCAAAGTTACAGCCAAAATTGGCAAAATACATTTGATATATGATTATGGCAATAAAAGATGTTTTGCACATCACAGAGGAGCCCCCTATCCCTGACAAGAGGGTACATATGTACAAGGGAAAGAAGCCTGAGGTAACCTTTTCCCCTCACACGAGCTGAACGAGTTATGTGAAAAAGCTTGGGAATCTCCTGCAGATTTCCAAAAGGATTCTTATGGCGTATCCTTTCCCATCAACGGATAGGTTACGATGGGAATCCTCCCCTTGGGTGGACAAAGCATTAACACGCTTATCCAAGAAGTTAGCCCTCCCGTCCCAGGATACGGCTACCCTCAAAGAGTCTGCTGACCGCAAACAGGAGATTACCCTGAAGTCCATTTATACACATTCAGGTACCTTACTCAGACCGGCAATTGCGTCGGCCTGGGTGTGTATGTGTAGTGCTGTAGCGGCATGGACGGATACCCTAGATAAGGATACTATTTTATTGCCCCTGGGGCATATAAGAGATGCTGTCCTATATATGTGTGTATGCAAACTACAGGTGCTGCTGCATGGCTCACACCCTTTTACTTGTCTTGTAGAGCAACTCTGGAGCTGTTACTGGGTCCAGCTGCTGCAAGAAATCAGCTTGAATGCTTCAGGGGCTGGGGCATGGCCAACATGAGCCCCACACTGATGGGGGTGTATAAAGCGATCTAGGGGTCATCCAAGCGCAACCCCACAAAGGCCGCCATGCCCTGCGTGACCATTTTCTCTTTTCATATGCAGACGAGGGTTGCAGCCAACTATACCCATTGCTTGGATGACATCACCATATGCGAATCCATCTGCTGCAGGCCTTCCCCCAGGAATGCTTGCACTAGTTGTTGCATTTGGTTTGTTGTTTGGGGGGTGCTTCAGTATTAGGCAGCCTTCTGCCCTCACACATTCGTCTGAAAATGTGTTCTCCCTGCAGTTGTTGTCCCCAGATGAGAGTTCCCTTGTGCTGCCTCAGTTGAATCTCCTTTACTTGACGGAGGTGTGCCTGAGCAGCGGCCCTCCCCAGCCCTATCTCAAATCATACTTATTTTGCTTAGGTGATACCATGGTCATGAAGATTGTTTTCCCAGGGTGAGGTTCATTCATTGCATTCTGGGTATGCTGACCTCTGTGATTTCCCCAAATGTGGGAATCTCGACTGCATAATTTGTGGTAGGGGGGGGGCTGCATTTGTGCTTTCCCCTGGTTGGCTCTGGTATAATTTAGATCTCATTGTCTCCGGTCTCTCTCCAGCCTAGTTTGCTGTCTGTTTCCACTTCTCTTTTCTTGAGCCCCTCCCATCTATGCCCTTGCGCACTATCCTGACTTCTCCCGTCTGCTTACTTTGTGCCTTCCAACGCACAATGCGAACTACAGGTGGTGTTGCAGGGCCCACACCCTTTTATTTGCCTTACAGAGCAGCTCTGGAGCTGTTACAGTGCCCAGCTGCTGCAAGAAATCAGCTTGAATGCTTCATGGGCTGAGGCATGGCCAACATGAGCCCCACACCAAAGGAGGGTGGGGGGTGTTCAATGCGAACTAGGGGTCATCCAAGCGCCCCTTTTCTCTTTTCATATGCAGATGAGGGTTCCAGCCAACTTTGGCCCACTGCTTGGATGACATCACCGTATGCAAATCCGTCTGCTGCAGCCCTTTCCCCAGGAATGCTTGTACTAGTTGTTGCATATGGTTTGATGTTTGAGGGTGCTTCAGTATTAGGCAGCCTTCCGCCCTCTCATTTTCATCTGAAAAGATGTGGTCTCCCTGCAGTTGTTGTCCCCAGACAAGAGTTCCCTTGTGCTTCCTCAGTTGAATCTCCTTAACTTGACGGGGGTGTGCTCGAGCAGCCGCCCTCCACAGCCCTATCCCAATACATGCTTTTCTTGCGTATGAGATCTCTTGATCATGAAGATAGTTCTCACAGGGTGAGGTTCATCCATTACATTTTAAAGTAGGAAGGTACAAATGACATATTCAAATTACATATATGTGCTGGATTCAAATGTTTTCCCCCCTTCCTTTCTCAATTGTGCCCATCAGCAGCTATTCTAATGTTGCTGCCAATGGGTGTGACACATTCATTTCTTCTGTGGGGTACACTGGACTCCACAAGGATTCACATTGGGGTGTAGAGTAGGATCTTGATCTGAGGCACCAACAGGCTCAAAGCTTTTGACTGTTCCCAAGATGCTCAGCGCCCCCTGCTCTATAACCTTGCTTCCATGAACAGGGAGCTCAGTTTGTAGTTGGTGCCTTCAGTAGCAGGCCACTTAACAGGGGGCTGCCTCAGGCAGCCTATTCTTAGCTATTAATTTTGACAAGAAAAGAAGAACTTTTTTTTATAAGAATCTACAAGGGCTGCAGCAGGTTAGGTCTAATAGACATCTTTACTGCAGCTCCATCACTCCCAGCGGCGCAGTATACTCCCGTGCCCTGGTTGCTGGGTCACTGCAGCGGAGGCTCCGGTTTCTTCCTAAGGTCAGTCACACACACACCGCCCTCCGGGATCACGAGGCCGCTGATGAAAGGGAGGTAAGGGACTTCTGTGCCCACACTATACCTTGATCCAGCGTGGCTGTAGGGGGTGGGCCATGTGCGCACTGGCGTGGACACTGATTACTGGGCAGCCGCTCCACTAGCCACCAGGGACAGTTAAGGAGCACAGCTCTGGGGGGGTTTTCTCTTATATTAACCCCATTTTGTACTACCCGCAGTGCATTGTGATAGGTAATAGAGCCTGATTCAGGTTGGATTGCAATCGCAATAAGCAATCAAACTGCAAAAATTGCTAAGAGCATACGCATGCGCCTGCATTTTCTGCGGCACCCCGCAGATAATGCGATCGCTTTTGACTGTCAATCGGTGCTGGGGGGGGGGTCAGCAACAATCAATTTCCAAGTCGGAGATGGAGCGGTGCATGGGCAGGGCTACAAAATAGGGTCGGCAACGGAGAAACAGGAGGCGTGGTCAGAGCTGCTGCATGACATCACATGCAGCAGCTGCGATCACAAAAATGGTGGCGGCTTCCTGCGCACACATACAGTCTGCACCAACAGGAGGCTAACCCATTTTTTATGATCACGCTGAACTGCGCTGAGACTGCAATTTCAGCGTGGTCAAGAAGGGAGGCGGCATGCTGGGTGGCCCCAGCATGCGAACCAAAGGATTGCAAATTCTGTAACTTAGCAGAATTTGCAATCCTTACTGAATTAGGCCCATTGATTACAAAATGTATTTGTAAATATTTGAAGTTTTTCTTCAGGGACTAACACAAAAGAAGCTTGGGGCTACTAACACATGGGTAAGCCACGTAAAGCTTCCCATGGGTCAGTGGCATCACAACGGGGTTGCGGCCCACACCCGAGTGTCACCCGCCAAGGGCGGTGACACCAAAGTGCCGGCTCCTCTTCAGTGACAGAATATGGGTGTTTCACTGTAACATTACGTGCAACACCCAGTTTCTGTCACTGTGCAGGAGCCAGCACCACTCACACACTAGTCCCCGGGTGCAGCACTCAACCCCCGGGATACCCGGAGCAACAAAATGGAGATTCAGGAAAACAGGCCACACCCCTACCTATGAGACCATGCCTCCTTTTTACCATTGTGCTGCTTATCTGCGCGCACTGCATTACAATCTCCCTCGCTGCCTCTCTGGGTGTCACCAATGATAGTGACACCTTTGCCATGCTTGTAGCAGCTGGTCCTAAGATCTACACCTCCAGCCCTGAGTGTTTGCCCTTGTGACTTGTTGATCATCATAGCAAAGCAGATTCTTACAGAAAACTGCAGGGGCTTAGATTGAAAAGAAAAACATTGACGAACCCATCATTTCAGCAACAGGGTCTGCCACACGGCTGACTGAAATGACTGGTTGGTTTGGGCCCCCACCAAAAAAGAAGCAATCAATCTCTCCTTGCACAAACTGGCTCTACAGAGGCAAGATGTCCACCTCATCATCCTCCGATTCCTCACCCCTTTCACTGTGTACATCGCCCCCCTCACATATTATTAATTCGTCCCCACTGGAATCCACCATCTCAGATCCCTGTGTACTTTCTGGAGGCAATTGCTGGTAAATGTCTCCACGGAGGAATTGATTATAATTCATTTTGATGATCATCATCTTCTCCACATTTTCTGGAAGTAACCTCGTACGCCGATTGCTGACAAGGTGAGCGGCTGCACTAAACACTCTTTTGGAGTACACACTGGAGGGAGGGCAACTTAGGTAGAATAAAGCCAGTTTGTGCAAGGGCCTCCAAATTGCCTCTTTTTCCTGCCAGTATACATACGGACTGTCTGACGTGCCTACCTGGATGCGGTCACTCATATAATCCTCCACCATTCTTTCAAAGGTGACAGAATCATATGTAGTGACAGTAGACGACATGTCAGTAATCGTTGCCAGGTCCTTCAGTCCGGAGCAGATGTCAGCACTCACTCCAAACTGCCCTGCATCACCGCCAGTGGGTGGGCTCGGAATTCTTAGCCTTTTCCTTGCACCCCCTGTTGCGGGAGAATGTGAAGGAGGAGCTGTTGACGGGTCACGTTCCGCTTGACTTGACAATTTTCTCACCAGCAGGTCTTTGAACCTCTGCAGACTTGTGTCTGCCGGAAAGAGAGATACAATGTAGGTTTTAAATCTAGGATCGAGCACGGTGGCCAAAATGTATTGCTCTGATTTCAACAGATTGAATTCCACCTCGTTACCACCTCTTGCTTCAGAGGATGGCAGGGCAGGTGCAGGAATGTTTGGTGGTGCTCCAGTCTTCGGCACGCGGTGGCTGAATGCAGAAAGTGGCCCGCAATTCTTCGGGCCACCGACATCATCTCTTGCACGCCCCTGTCGTTTTTTTAAATAATTCTGCACCACCAAATTCAATGTATGTGCAAAACATGGGACGTGCTGGAATTTGCCCAGATGTAATGCACGCACAATATTGGTGGCATTGTCCGATGTCACAAATCCCCAGGAGAGTCCAATTGGGGTAAGCCATTCTGCGATGATGTTCCTCAGTTTCCGTAAGAGGTTGTCAGCTGTGTGCCTCTTATGGAAAGCGGTGATACAAAGCGTAGTCTGCCTAGGAACGAGTTGGCATTTGCGAGATGCTGCTACTGGTGCCGCCGCTGCTGTTCTTGCTGCGGGAGGCAATACATCTACCCAGTGGGCTGTCACAGTCATATAGTCCTGAGTCTGCCCTGCTCCACTTAACCACGGACATGTGGACTAGTGGACCTTGGGTACAACTGCATTTTTTAGGACACTGGTGACTCTTTTTCTGAGGTCTGTGTACATTTTCGGTATCGCCTGCCTAGAGAAAAGGAACCTAGATGGCATTTGGTACCGGGGACACAGTACCTCAATCAAGTCTCTAGTTGCCTCTGAATTAACGATGGATACCGGAACCACGTTTCTCACCACCCAGGCTGACAAGACCTGAGTTATCCGCTTTGCAGCAGGATGACTGCTGTGATATTTCATCTTCCTCGCAAAGGACTGTTGGACAGTCAATTGCCTACTGGAAGTAGTACAAGTGGTCTTCCGACTTCCCATCTGGGATGACGATCGACTCCCAGCAGCAACAACAGCAGCGCCAGCAGCAGTAGGCGTTACACTCAAGGATGCATCGGAGGAATCCCAGGCAGGAGAGGACTTGTCAGACTTGCCAGTGACATGGCCTGCAGGACTATTGGCTTTCCTGTCTAAGGAGGAAATTGACACTGAGGGAGTTGGTGGTGTGGTTTGCAGGAGCTTGGTTACAAGAGGAAGGGATTTAGTGGTCAGTGGACTGCTTCCGCTGTCATCCAAAGTTTTTGAACTTGTCACTGACTTATGATTAATGCGCTGCAGGTGACGTATAAGGGAGGATGTTCTGAGGTGGTTAACGTCCTTACCCCTACTTATTACAGCTTGACAAAGGCAACACACGGCTTGACACCTGTTGTCCGCATTTGTGTACAGGATGCATACCTTCATGTCCCCATTTATCCATCTCATCAGGCGTACCTCAGATTTGCGGTACAGGACTGTCATTGCCAATTTCAGACGTTGCTGTTTGGTCTCTCCACGGGCCAGAGAATTTTCACCAAGGTAATGGCGGAAATGATGGTTCTCCTGCGTAAGCAAGGTGTCACAATTATCCCGTACTTGAGCGATGTCATAAAAGCGAGATCAAGAGAGCAGTTGCTGAACAGCGTATCACTTTCACTGAAAGTGTTACAGCAACACGGCTGGATTTTCAATATCCCAAAGTCGCAGTTGGTTTCTACGACTCGTCTGTCTTTCTTGGGCATGATTCTGGACACAGACCAGAAGAGAGTTTATCTCCCGATAGGAAAGGCCCAGGAACTCATGACTCTTGTCAGGAACCTATTGAAACCAAAACTTGTGTCAGTGCATCACTGCACTCGAGTCCTGGGAAAGATGGTGGCATCATACGAAGCCATTCCATTCGGCAGGTTCCATGCGAGGACTTTCCAATGGGACCTACTGGACAAGTGGTCTGGGTCACATTTGCAGATGCATTGGTTGATCACCCTGTTCCCCAGGGTCAGGGTATCACTCCTGTGGTGGCTGCAGAGTGCTCACCTTCTCGGGTGACGCAGATTCGGCATTCAGGACTGGATCCTGGTGACCACAGAGGCAAGCCTCCAAGGTTGGGGAGCAGTCACACAGGGAAGAAATATCCAAGGTCTTTGGTCAAGTCAAGAGACTTGTCTTCACATCAACATCCTGAAACTAGGGGCCATATACAATGCCCTACGTCAAGCGGAGACCTTACTTCGCGACCAACCGGTTCTGATCCAGTCAGACAACGTCACCGCAGTGGCTCATGTAAACCGCCAAGGCGGCACAAGGAGCAGAGTGGCGATGGCACAAGCCACCAGAATTCTTCGCTGGGTGGAGAATCACGCAAGCGCACTGTCTGCAGTGTTCATTCTGGGAGTGGACAACTGGGAAGCAGACTTCCTCAGCAGACACGACCTACATCCGGGAGAGTGGGGACTTCATCAGGAAGTCTTTGCACAGATTACAAGTCGGTGGGAACTGCCACAGATAGACATGATGGCGTCCCGGCTCAACAAAAAGCTACAGAGGTATTGCGCAAGGTCAAGAGACCCTCAGGCAGTAGCTGTAGACACCCTAGTGACACTGTGGGTGTTCCGGCCGGTCTATGTATTTCCTCCTCTTCCTCTCATACCTAAGGTGTTAAGGATAATAAGACAAAGAGGAGTGAGAACAATCCTCATTGTTCCAGATTGGCCACGGAGGACCTGGTATCCGGATCTGCAGGAAATGCTCACAGAAGATCCGTGGCCTCTTCCTCTAAGACAGGACCTGTTGCATCAGGGGCCCTGTCTGTTCCAAGACTTACCGCGGCTGCATTTGACGGCATGGCGGTTGAATGCCGGATCCTAGCAGTGAAAGGCATTCCGGTTGAGGTCATCCCTACGCTGATAAAGGCTAGGAAGGATGTAACGTCAAAACATTACACCGTATATGGCGAAATTATGTTTCTTGGTGTGAGGCCAGGAATGCTCCTACGGAAGAATTCCATCTGGGCCGTTTCCTTCACTTCCTACAAACTGGAGTGAATTTGGGCCTAAAATTAGGCTCTATTAAGGTCCAGATTTCGGCCTTATCCATTTTCTTTCAAAAAGAATTGGTTTCTCTTCCAGAAGTTCAGACTTTTGTAAAAGGAGTGCTGCATATTCAGCCTCCTTTTGTGCCTCCGGTGGCACCTTGGGACCTTAACGTGGTGTTAAGTTTTCTAAAATCACACTGGTTTGAACCACTTAAAACGGTGGAGTTAAAATATCTCACATGGAAGGTGGTCATGTTATTAGCCTTGGCTTCGGCTAGGCGAGTGTCGGAATTAGCGGCTTTGTCACATAAAAGCCCATATTTGGTGTACCATGTGGATAGAGCGGAATTGCGGACCCGTCCTCAATTCCTACCAAAAGTGGTCTCATCTTTTCATATGAACCAACCTATTGTGGTGCCTTTGGCTACGCGTGACTTGGAGGATTCCGAGTTACTTGATGTGGTCAGGGCTTTGAAAATTTACGTGGCCAGGACGGCTAGAGTCAGGAAAACTGAAGCGCTGTTTGTCCTGTATGCAACCAACAAGATTGGTGCCCCTGCTTCAAAGCAGGCTATTGCTCGCTGGATTTGTAACACGATTCAGCAAGCGCATTCTATGGCTGGATTGCAGTTACCGAAATCGGTCTAGGCCCATTCCACGAGGAAAGTGGGCTCTTCTTGGGCGGCTGCCCGAGGGGTCTCGGCACTACAGCTGTGTCGAGCTGCTACTTGGTCAGGTTCAAACACCTTTTCAAAATACTATAAGTTTGATACCCTGGCTGAGGAGGAACTCATGTTTGCTCAATCGGTGCTGCAGAGTCATCCGCACTCTCCCGCCCGTTTTGGAGCTTTGGTATAATCCCCATGGTCCTTACGGAGTCCCCAGCATCCTCTAGGACGTTAGAGAAAATAAGATTTTAAACCTACCGGTAAATCTTTTTCTCGTAGTCCGTAGAGGATGCTGGGCGACCGTCCCAAGTGCGGACTACTTCTGCAATACTTGTATATAGTTATTGCTTCAATAAGGGTTATGTTAGAGTTGCATCGGTCCTGCACTGATGCTACAGTATGTTGTTTTTTCGTACTCATAACTGGGTAGTTTATCACAAGTTATACGGTGTGATTGGTGTGGCTGGTATGAATCTTGCCCTGGATTAACAAAATCCTTTCCTCATACTGTCAGTCTCCTCTGGGCACAGTTTCTCTAACTGTGGCATAGAGGGGCATAGAGGGAGGAGCCAGTGCACACCCAGAACTAAAGTCTTTCTTAAAGTGCCCATGTCTCCTGCGGAGCCCGTCTATCCCCATGGTCCTTACGGAGTCCCCAGCATCCTCTACGGACTACGAGAAAAAGATTTACCGGTAGGTTTAAAATCTTATTTTCTACTTTATTCTTTTCTATCCTAGTTTATTACGACCAACTTTCATCCAAGGAGTTTGATATTCTACTACCTGCATGCAATTTAAATTGCTTAAATTGTTTATATGGTTGATTTGTCCTTCACAATCCATAATCTGCAACTTGGATGTACTTGTGTCATTGAAAATCTTATAATAAAAATGTTTATATATTGAAAAAAAAAGTTATAAGACATATGCCTACCTACTAAATGGGGTAAAATTAGGGGATTCTGTACTGGAAAAGGACTTAGGTGTCCTCATAGATAGCAAGCTAAGCAGTAGTACCCAAAGTAGGACTGCAGCAAAGAAGGCTAATAAGATATTAGCATGCATAAAACAGGGTATTGATGCTAGGGACGAGAGTATTATACTCCCGTTATATAAATCACTAGTGAGGCCACACCTTGAATACTGTGTACAGTTCTTGGCACCGTACTACAAAAAGGATATCCTGGAGCTTGAAAAGGTACAGAGGAGGGCGACCAAACTAATTAAGGGCATGGAGATGATGGAATACAAGGAAAGGCTTGAAAGACTAGGCATGTTTACATTGGAAAAGCGGAGACTAAGAGGGGATATGATCAACATCTGCAAATATATAAGGGGACAATACACAGAGCTTGCGCGGGACCTGTTTCTGGTTAGATCAACACAGAGGACTCGTGGACACTCGCTCAGGTTAGAGGAGAGGAGATTCCGCACAATACAGCGTAAAGGCTTTTTCACGGTAAGGACAATACGTGTTTGGAATTCCCTGCCCGAGGGAGTTGTAATGGCGGAATCTGTCAACACCTTTAAGAATGGGTTAGATAAATTCCTATTGGATAAGGATATCCAGGGGTATGGTGCATAGTCATGCATTATAGTTACTATAAATAGGGATAAAATGCAATGGCTGACAGCAGCATCAGTCAGAAATTTTAGTAAAATCATCATGCATAGGACACCACAAATAGGTTGAAATCGATGGACAATTGTCTTTTTTCAACCTCAGATACTATGTTACTATGTTACTATGTAATATTTGAAGAAACAAAATAAAATAAAGCTATGTATTGGGTTTCACTAACAAGCACATTGGAAGACTTGATTACTGTTAAAAGACATGCATTACATGGTATAGAGCCACAAACCACAATGTAGTAAAATAAAAACAAACTTACATGTGTATCAAACCTATGTGAGGCTTACATTGATAGTGCAAGATCAACACTCTATCAACTGTGCAAACTAGACTGCACATAAATGCCATAAAATTTATCTGAGATTTTAGTAAATAAGGCCCGTTGCTGTCCGGGTCACACAGCCGTCACGGCCCCGCCCCCATACGGTCCGGTCATGTCTGCGTTGTCCTGACTGTGCCCCCAAAATGGCGGCACAACGCCGCTGGCCCGACTCCTCCTGCCCAGTGACCGCCTCTACCTGTCAATCAGGCATCTCTGGCATGTGCCGGTGCACTGTGGCACCAGCACACACGCACTTCAGACCTGATCTCCTGTTGTGTGAATATGCACAGCAGGGATCAGGTCTTAATTAGGCCCTATATACAGCTGTCAGTAAAGCAGGGATGTGCTGCTGCCAGTGAGGCAGGGATGTTCTGCTGTCAGTGAAGCAGTGATGTGCTGCTGTCAGTGAAGCAGTGATGTGCTGCTGTCAGCGAGGCAGTGATGTGCTGCTGTCAGCGAGGCAGGGATGTGCTGCTATAAGTGAGGCAGGGATGTGCTGCCGTCAATGAGGCAGGGATGTGCTGCCGTCAATGTTGCAGGGATGTGTTGCTGTCAACGTTGCAGGGATGTGCTGCTGTCAGTGAAGCAGGAATGTGCTGCTGCAGTGAGGCAGAGATATGCTGCCCACTATCTCCCTATCACCCCTGCCTGAGTCGCACACTTTCCCTGTCACCCCTGCCTCAGTTACCCACTATCTCCCAGTCACCGCTGCCTCAGTCAACCACTATACCTGCGACCCCTGCCTCAGTCACCCACTATCCCTGTCACCCCTGCCTCAGTCGCCCACTGTCACTCTATCACCCCTGCTTCAGTCACCCACTATCCCTGTCAACCCTGCCTCAGTCTCTTACTGTCCCTGTCACCCCTGCCACAGTCATCCACTATCTCCCTATCATCCCTGCCTTATTCATTTATTATCCCTGTCACCCACTTTCTTCCCATACTTACCCAACCCCTTCCTATCACCCCTCCCTCAGTAACCCACAATCTCCCTGTCACCCCTGCCTAAGTCACCCACTATCACTGTCACCCCTGCATCAGTCACCCACTATCTCCCAGTCACCCCGGCTTCAGTCACCCACTATATCCCACTCATACATGCTTCAGTCACCCACTATCTCCCAGTCATCCCTGCCTCAGTCACCTACTGACACCAGTGCAGATATTTCTGCTGCAGCCTCTCCACTCTTGATAAAGCTAAATATTTATCTTATATAAAACACTTTAAGAGGTCTAAGAACACTGTACGCTATCTACGTAGGAAGTACCGTAAGGGTACGCAAGTTGCGTAGCGATCGCTCAGCCGTAGTCGAGACGCTCAAGCGTCACGTTCGCTTACGGCCCAGTGATCACAGGCAGGCACGCTATCGGCTGCCGACTAGCGTAATGATTCGCTATAGCGTAGCGGACGCTCGGGACCACGAGGAGATCACCAGCGATGCAGACGCTCACAACGTTAAACCTTTATATCTATACCTTTAATTATGAAATACACAGTAAACCTTAGTGTGGTGATAGAGTGTAAGTGCAACCTGGTGTAACCTGATTAACTACAAAGCTGCTTGAGCGTCACCGACGCTCAGAGAATACTTAACACTATAAAGAATACACAGATACCTGGGCTTAGGGTCCGAAACCTATTATATGTATTATGACTATTATACTTGTAAAAAGAATCACAGTACAAAGCATACACTACAATATAACATAAACCAACTAACCAGATAACTACACAGGAAATACAATACAATACAATACAATAAAATACAATAAAAGGGAAAACAAGAGAGAGATAGAGAGAGAGATAGAGAGAGATGGCTCACAATAAGACAATATGATTACGGAGAAAACTTACGCACAAGGGGAACGATCGCATGCGCCTCGATATCCAGCTCCCGATTATCAGCAATGAGAACCGTTGAAGAGAGTGAAGTTGGATATGGTCGGCCTGCTATTTATGCCCCACACACAATACAATTCAATGGTCCCTACAATCTCATTGTTCATTGGACACAGGAATTCGGCTTCGCATTATAACAAAAGGTCATAGGTTGATTCATACAGGTGGGCTGTGACTATTTCCAACTGCTCAGGTGGGAGGGAAACTGGGTTTCCCGCCGCATGGGTAATAAAGTGCAAATAAAGTAAGTGTTCATAAACTTCTTATGTCCATAACTATTCGCACGAGCGATTGATCTGCTTCAAACCAACACCGGAATATTTCTAATTAAATATTCTTCCGATGGATACTAAACACCACTGTATTACTCCTATCTGACCCTTCGTATCAAACAAAGAGGGATTCCTCTGTTCATAAACATTCTATATTAACCAAACTTTCAGAATCTATCAAAGGGACCATGATCTACAAAATACATTATTAGTGAAAATATGTAACGAATGAGTCGCACGCTACGATTACATAAACTCTACCGTAAATACGCATACCGAGCACCAGCGGGTGCACGCAACAGCGGATATGCGCATTCACGGGAGAGCGCACGCATGCGCAGCGCGGACCTGTGTGAGGTGCAAATATGGTAGTGTGCATAGAGATATTTTTCTGACTTTGACAGTCCACCCTTTGGCAGTCAATAATAACTGCCACCTTCTAAAACATTTCAAAAGGAGAAAAATATATGTCAGGGGTTAATTCATTTCCATGGTTGGGTAAGGGAGGAGAGAGGAGTAGGTGGGAAGAGGGTATGACCTAGTGAGATAGCAGAAGCATGTGTGTATGAATCCGTGTTTGGGGGGTCATGTATCATCGTGCCGTACGTGTTGTAAATCAAGCTTCGAGGTATTGCGAAGTATACATTTGAATTCCTTCTTATCCCGTGGTACGGGTCTGTGGATGGGCTGTCAAACTTTACCGAGCTCTGTTCGGATTTTGAACAAAATGGGGAGCACATTTTAGTTGATGATACATGAATGGGGGAATATGTGATTGCTGATATCTGTGCCTGTATTCCCTATACTATGTGTGTCATTACCTGAGGGTTGTAGAAATGAAGAAAAGACATAATTACGGTAAATGCGGTGGTATTCTATGTCAGGTTAATGTACATCTGTCGGTTGAAGTTTTGTTCGGTATCAGTTGAAAGTCGTCTTCTTTGCGCTGTTTTGCTCATTAGGCGTGAGCAATAAGCTTTGTCAATGCCATTAGATTTACAAAAAATGTTGGGCTAGCGTAATTTTAAGAATTCTAGGGAAACTGGGGATCCATGGCAAAGTTCATCAAGTGTCCATATCTCAAGTGGTCAAAACTTCTTCTTTGGTCTATCCGTTGTCTGTATAGCGTCTCATCAACTTCCTCGTCCAAGTGGGTCTTTTTATCTTGGAGAAAAACCAGAAAAACAGGTGAAAGAAACGGACCGTAGAAATCGCATTTTCATCACATCATTGTTTCTATCATTGGGTCATAAATCAAATCCAGGTTAATTACAGTTTCCTCACTCCTCAAACTCATTACCTTAGTACGACGATTGCACCTCATTAAAGCCTGACCGCATCTAAATATCAAGCCAATGGATATGACAACACCTAAGATACATAGGAGAAACTTCCCAACATCCATTATGACTCCTTGAGCCCAGTCTCCCAAACCGGAGAACCAATTTCGCGGGTTCAACCATGACACCCAACCAGTCAGCTCATTACCTACAGCAGCAAGAGTGAGATTGTGTTTTCGGCGAAATTCCCACTTCAATTGGAGAATATCGTCCATCTTTTGGTCTATGACCTCGACCGGATCCTCGGTGCTATTTGTGATATACGTGCAACACTTCACGCCGTACTGTGTTGCCAATGTAACACAATATCCGCCTGTCACTGCTGTGAGGTAATTAAGAACCATTCTATGCTGTACCAGTTCTGTTTTATAAGCTTGAAGTTCTCTTCCAGTGTATCTAAACGTGTCATCATACATTTCAGTGATATTATCTAACAAATTGGCGAGTGCGGAAATGTATCTATAATTCATCACTCCTCGAGCGGTGCGAGTGAAATCTAACGCCACCAGAACCTGAATCCCGGTGGATTCATGGATCAGATCAGAGGCCGGATGCTCTAACCTTTCTGACAGTTGTCTTTTAACGAGGTGCTCGTAATGAGTGTGAGTATAAGGAGCTTGGGCACCACGGTGTATGTCTTTCATTTTGTCATGTGTTACAGTCATTACTTCAGGCAATACTTTTCCAATATAACACAATCCTTCCGAGTTTGGGGCAAGCCACTTGTACGCCTTTCTCCCGCATATGAAATATGCATCATCGGGGAGAACATATGGGACGGAGAAGGACATGACCATATTACACACCTTCCATGTGAAATCTCCTGACCCTAATTCTTCCATCTGCTTAATACACGTATCAGGTTGTACGATATGTGCACAGTATCCTGGTGATACTTCTCCAACTCTAGTAATCCTAATTCCTAAGGTGTACTTATACCGAAAAGATTTTCCTCTACTGGCTATGTGGCGTACAAGCTCTGTATCTGTAGGCATTCTATCTGCTCTATGTGAAAAGGTCATGGTGTGGTTACTCCATGATACTTCCCAATTTCCCGGCTTTCTGGGATTGGAGATGTTAAAACATAATAGGGACCTATCCACGTGGTATTGGTGGAGCTTCAAACTAGGAGGGCTGGAGATATTAAACCTCCGGTCCACCGGTCTCCCACCATTTAACTCAAGTACCTCCCCTATCGTTAAAGGAAATGGTACTAGTCCTGATTTGCTATGACCCTGAGGTACTTGAGAGCATACCCAACAATCTGTTTTGTTTAATACATTACCCACTAAGGAGTGATAGTCACTCAATGGATGCCGGTCCATATGGATATTAAAACTGGATTGGCATTTCTTTATACACCCATCCTCAATGACATTGTTACAGAGCCTACAGATACAGTTTTTTTCTTAAACTAACAATCCTTCAAAACGTTTGCAAATAACAAGGTTGTTAGATCGTGCCCGGTACTCGCCTTTGCTTGGTGATTGGGTTGCTATTGGAAATTTACACCTCCGTCTCAGTCATTAGAACCTTTCCGGATCCTTTCTCGACCTCACTGGTACTTTCACCGAAACAGACTGCTCTGGTCAACATCATGGTCGACAGGAAAATCCAGATCACAGTCTCTTGGGGCAAGTCCATCTTACAGGAGGAGAAAAGAAGAAATTTGTAATGGGGGTATAAGAAAACAGTTTGTGGGGGAGAGAACTTGTTACGATAATAAGCTCTCTCGTCTTGTTGTTCTTCTTGTTCTGCTGTCCTCTCAAAGGTGCTGTCTCTCAGTCTTCCAAACGAACATTCTGGTGATGCAATATTCCTTCCTAATCAGCGATCTTTCTGTAAGGAGCAAAAATCTGGCATTACCATTGGTCCAACTGAGGGGTGACATACCATCTTTAAACCATGAAAACATGAATGAGAAGAGAGAGAGAGTCAAAAAAACAAAAGAGAGAGAGAACACTTCATGTGCATATATATATATTACATAACTCAACAACAAACAACAATAGGAAACGAGAAGCAAAGCATTTTTATCAAACATTTTTCAACATTAAGAAACCATTGGTAGCATTATCAAGCTGTCATATCTACGTGTCTAATGGTCTCCTTGAACAGTCCCTCCCCACCAGCACCTGCATTACTCCACTGTTTGTATCTGGCCAGAAATACATTGTGGCGGATAGGTCATGCTGGGGTTTGGTAGACTTCTGCAAGGACCAAGTGGATATGCAATGTGTGAATTCTTACCAATAATCGTCAGAGATGGGGATAGAGAGAGAGAGAAAAAACATTTTTCTTCACAAATACATTTACAACGTTTCACCTGGTCATTCCTGTGTCTTCAGTGAATGACCTCCCAATTTATTAACCGTTACCTCAGGCTTACCATCAGTCCTAATGATCACCTTTCCTGCCTATGTGATCCTTGATTATAATCGTGTGTGTTATAATTTCGCTCATTTCTTGGTCTAGGGGGTCTGACTTTATGTGGGTTATTACAGTTGCTGGCATAATGCCCTTCTCTTCTACAATGGTAACAAATCCTTGGCTTTCTCCATATGCTAGGGGCCTGGGATTCCGGTCGACTTGATGCATCCTCTAGTGCTTGGATGTTCAGTGTCATCAACCGCTCTCCCTGCGCTTCCCTGGTTCTTTGGATATTTCGGTCATGCTCGATAGCGGACTCTCTTAATGCCGCAACCGAGATACCTCTCCAATGAGGTATTGAGGTTTGTACCCTAATTTTTAGTGTGTCTTTTAAGTTGTTCATTAATACGGACACAGCTACCTCTCTGTGGTGTACGTTAGTTTCAATGTCATCTATACCAGTGTACCTAGCCATATCCTGCAGAGCCCGGTGAAAATACTCTTCTGCGGATTCATCTTCTTTTTGTTTTATTGTATAGATTTTATTCCACTTTACTACTGTAGGAAAATATTCTTTCAACTGTAGATTGATTCTTTTTACTTTATCTTGGTTATACTCGTTTGTTAGTGGCACTTCCTCATCTAGCTTACAATCAGCGATAAATTTCAATGAATCAACATCGGGGGGTAAACATGCCCTCAAGACTGTCCTCCAATCTTTGTTATTTGGCTCTGCAGTGTGTCCTAGCACTCTAATGTATCTTTGACAAGCAACTAAGTCTTTCCTGGGATCAGGAAATTCAGACAGAATTGTTCTTAATTCTGTTCGGGAAAAGGGGCAGTACATGGCGATGTTCCTGACAGGAGTGATTCCTGAAGAGTCAGTTTCCCCATTTGGTACTGCGATTACCCTGACAGGATTAAGTCCAGTAACGTCATTCTGAATTGATTCTACAATATGAGGTACATTTGTTTGTGCGTACTGTATAATACCATACGTACCTGTGGACACGACCTCACCTGACCCTCCATTAGGGGGTTTGATTACAGTCTTTACCGATTGGGTCGCGTCCACCTGGATGTCTTGTGTGATGGCTTCTGGAAGAGGTGCCGACATCGTTCTGGGTTCATTTTCTTGTTGGTGTTCCTGAGGAAAGTTTAACATGGGGTGCGACTTGCATGGGTTAATAGTTGTACATTCAACAGTATTACAATTATCTTTGTTACATTTATTACACTTATTCTTATTATCTATACTACAGTTGCTAAGAGCGTTTTTATTGTTCACCCTTGTGCTTTTCTCCGCAACCACAATCCCCTCCATTGCCATGTCTCTCCTCTCAAGATGAAAGTTAGGTATGTAAGTTACATTTCTTTGCATTTCACCTTCCTGTTGCCATAACTGTAAACAATCATAATGCTTGATTCGTCTCTTTGCTGATTTAATGAGACATATCCTTCGCCTTAAATTATGCAACACCTCTGAGTTAAAACTACCTATCCCGGGAAATGGTACCTTATCCCCCGCAGTCATTCGTGTCCATTCATCACAAAAGGTCTCAGTGTGGGGACCATATTTCCCCCACATTACTAACCGAGCAGACCCTCGGGGTCTGCAAGCCTCTGGAATCTGAATCCTGACCTCCGACCGTCTCTGTGTTGTGCACTTGGCTGCCATTGTGGACCTTTTTAACACAGAAAAATTTCCTAAAATGCACCAAACACAGAACTTCGTTGGAAATCCTTAAAGCTCTTCCACTGAACTTCTTCTGCTCCGGGTATCTCCGTTCCGCCTTCTAGCAGACACGTGTAGCCGTTGCAGGCCCTATCTCTAGAGATTTTCCTGAGAAAATTCCCTTCCTTTTTCTTTACACAAATCACGCTTGCATGTGCTCCCTACAACACGTATGAGGGCAAGATTTACGCATGGATATACGACCTCATATCACGTTGCGTTATTGGTCACACATACAACCGTGCGGTCCAATCGTACCACTTATAGACACTTGTTGTCCATAAATGGTAGGATCATTGGAGTCTCCCTACTGTGCTCCAAAACAGCCAGAGCGTAATTTTATCACACTCTGTTGCACGTTTTCACTCAGATCGTGCTCATCATGTTCCACACAGATCACAAAGTTCACAAAGCTGGATTATCACACAGATCACAAAGTCCACAAAGCGGGATTCAATACACTCATACCGTTTTCAACCCAATATCATTCTTATAGTTTTCTGATCAGAAAAATCATTTCCCGTAGTCTGATAGCTCTCCCCAGAGGTATTACAGTAAAGTAAGGTATTTAAACTAAGTTTTGGAAAGCTGAAATCAATTTGTGCTATTTATCGCCTTGCGCTATTTATCGCCTGTTGTTTGAGTTACGTGGGCGTACCCAGACGCTCCGTTGCGTAATATACGCTGCGTGCGTCGGCCTTTGGATTGCGTACGCAAGTCTTTGTTAGAGACACGTGTACGCAGAGCAAAGATCCACCGTAACACAATTTATACTTTTATCAATGTAGATGATCCTTGATCATCTACCTCACACCACACTGACTTCGCCTTATCTCCCAGGCAAAAACTGTGTGTTTGTCTACACTTTAACTATATTACCTTTACTCAAACTATTGAAATAGCGGCAAATTTCTCTCAGCACTTTTATCAACTATAAAACTAGCAGACAGGAGAGTGATATACGAAAATACACAGATGAAAAAGAAATGCAGATATATATGTGCGTGCGTGTGTACGCAAGACAGAAAAATAAACAGTTTTAAAAGACACTAGCGTTTTGCTCTTACCTCCGGTTCCCGGATTCCTTCAGCACTCTTTACCTAAGCGAAGCAGACGCTTATCCTGTCAGCACTACGAGGGATACAACCTCCCGCCCTTTGCTGATGGATAATGTCTGCTGATCTACCTAGTGCAGATATGTGAAGGACTGGACGGCCCCCAATTGATAAAGCTAAATATTTATCTTATATAAAACACTTTAAGAGGTCTAAGAACACTGTACGCTATCTACGTAGGAAGTACCGTAAGGGTACGCAAGTTGCGTAGCGATCGCTCAGCCGTAGTCGAGACGCTCAAGCGTCACGTTCGCTTACGGCCCAGTGATCACAGGCAGGCACGCTATCGGCTGCCGACTAACGTAATGATTCGCTATAGCGTAGCGGACGCTCGGGACCACGAGGAGATCACCAGCGATGCAGACGCTCACAACGTTAAACCTTTATATCTATACCTTTAACTATGAAATACACAGTAAACCTTAGTGTGGTGATAGAGTGTAAGTGCAACCTGGTGTAACCTGATTAACTACAAAGCTGCTTGAGCGTCACCGACGCTCAGAGAATACTTAACACTATAAAGAATACACAGATACCTGGGCTTAGGGTCCGAAACCTATTATATGTATTATGACTATTATACTTGCAAAAAGAATCACAGTACAAAGCATACACTACAATATAACATAAACCAACTAACCAGATAACTACACAGGAAATACAATACAATACAATAAAATACAATAAAAGGGAAAACAAGAGAGAGATAGAGAGAGAGAGAGAGAGAGAGAGATGGCTCACAATAAGACAATATGATTACGGAGAAAACTTACGCACAAGGGGAACGATCGCATGCGCCTCGATATCCAGCTCCCGATTATCAGCAATGAGAACCGTTGAAGAGAGTGAAGTTGGATATGGTCGGCCTGCTATTTATGCCCCACACACAATACAATTCAATGGTCCCTACAATCTCATTGTTCATTGGACACAGGAATTCGGCTTCGCATTATAACAAAAGGTCATAGGTTGATTCATACAGGTGGGCTGTGACTATTTCCAACTGCTCAGGTGGGAGGGAAACTGGGTTTCCCGCCGCATCGGTAATAAAGTGCAAATAAAGTAAGTGTTCATAAACTTCTTATGTCCATAACTATTCGCACGAGCGATTGATCTGCTTCAAACCAACACCGGAATATTTCTAATTAAATATTCTTCCGATGGATACTAAACACCACTGTATTACTCCTATCTGACCCTTCGTATCAAACAAAGAGGGATTCCTCTGTTCATAAACATTCTATATTAACCAAACTTTCAGAATCTATCAAAGGGACCATGATCTACAAAATACATTATTAGTGAAAATATGTAATGAATGAGTCGCACGCTACGATTACATAAACTCTACCGTAAATACGCATACTGAGCACCAGCGGGTGCACGCAACAGCGGATATGCGCATTCACGGGAGAGCGCACGCATGCGCAGCGCGGACCTGTGTGAGGTGCAAATATGGTAGTGTGCATAGAGATATTTTTCTGACTTTGACACTCTCCAGCGTGAACGTCCTGACGACTGAGGAAATCCGCTTCCCAGTTGAGGACTCCGGGAATGAACACTGCCGATATTGCTGGCAGATGACGTTCTACCCAACTGAGGATTTTTTTATACTTCCAGCTTTGCCATGCAGTTTCGAGTACCGACTTGATGATTTGTGTACACTACCGTGGTGGCGTTGTCCGATTGTACTTGAACAGGCCTGTTCTGTACTAGAGGCAGGGCCAGTATCAATGAATTGAACACTGCCCGCAATTCCAGAATGTTTATCGGGAGGAGAGATTCCTCCCTGGTCCACCGATGGTGAAGGGTCGTCATCACGGCCATGACCTTGGTGAATTTCCGAGGTGCCGTGGCCAAACCAGAAGGCAGGACCTGAAATCCAAAAACTAACCAGGCACAACACTGCTTAGCTTCCAACATCAGATGAGATTGGACATATCCAGTGTGATGCGGCTGTAGATGATTTTTGCTGTTTCTAACTTCTACATCAATGAATAAGTTTCAAAATAGAATGCATCAAGAGAACGGTGTTGGTAGTATAAAACTACCTACAGCACCTGGTATTCCCAGGTGGTCTCACATCCAAGAACAAACCAGGCCTAAGATCAGGTGATATTGGGCATATACAGTGTGGTGTGGCTGTAGATGAGCTTAGTGGTTTCTGTTAGAGTTCTTCTACTTCTAACTACTAGTACATAAATGAATAAGCGGCCGATTTATTAAACCTGGTGGAATGATAATTTGCATGGTGATAAAGTACCAGCCAATCAGCTCCTAATTGCCATGTCACAGGCTGGGTTTGAAAAATGACAGTTAGGAGCTGACTGGCTGGTACTTTATCACCTTGCACTTTATCAGTTCACCAGGCTTAGATCTGCCCCAATGTTTCAAAATGGAATGCATCAAGAGAACGGTGTTGGTATTGTAAAAATACACACAGCTCCTGGTATTTCCTGGTGGTCTCCCATCCAAGTACTAAAACCAGGACCAACACTGCTCAGCTTCCATGATCAGGAGAGATTGGGCAAATCCAGTGTGCTGTGGCTGTAGATGAGCTGGTGGTTTCTGTTAGAGATTTTCTACTTCTAACTTCTGGTACATAAAAGAATACGTGTAAAAATTAAATGTACCAAGAAAAGGGTGTTGGTAGTTTAAAAACACCTAAAGAATCTGATAATACATGGATGGGAGACTGCTTGGTAGTAACAAAGTCCAATACTGCTTTGCTTCAAAGATCAAATGAGATTGGGCATATCCAGTGTGGTGTGGCTTTAGATAAGCTTTGTGGTTTCTGTTAGAGCTCTTCTACTTCTAACTACTGGTACATTAATGAATATGTATAAGGTTGTAGTTTATCCAATATGCCTTTACTACCTTACCTTACCCCCCCCCCCCTCCCCTCCCCTCCTTATAGCTTCCTTTGTTCTCTCCTCGTGTGTGCGTTATTTGTTTTCTCATACGTCCTAGAGGATGCTGGGATCACATTAAGAACCATGGGGTATAGACGGGATCCGCAGGAGACATGGGCACTTTAAGACTTTCAAAGGGTGTGAACTGTCTCCTCCCTCTATGCCCCTCCTCCAGACTCCAGTTTTAGAATTGTGCCCAGTGAGACTGGATGCACTACAGGGGAGCTCTACTGAGTTTCTCTGAAAAGACTTATGTTAGTTTTTCTTATTTTCAGGGAGGCTGCTGGCAACAGTCTCCCTGCTTCGTGGGACTTAGGGGAGAGAAGTATGACCAACTTCTAGTGAGTTCAATGGCTCTACTTCTGGCTGACAGGACACCATTAGCTCCTGAGGGTGCTGATCGCTGGGTACGCCTAGATGCCCACTCTCGTAGCCTGCCGTCACCCCCTTACAGAGCCAGAAGTCAGAAGACAGGCGAGTAGCAGAAGAACAGATGGCATTCTGAGGTACCACGCAGCGAGCGGAATGCTGTGCGCCATGCTCCCACACAAACACAGGCACTGCAGGGTGCAGGGCGTTGGGGGGGGGGGCACCCTGGGCAGCATAAATTCCTCACAAAAGGCTGGCAAAAGTGGACATTAGTGCCTGGGCACTGTCCTTACCCCACCAGCGTCATTAATTATTTGTTTCTGAGCGGGACAGAAGCGTGCCATTACAGCGGCGGGGCTTCTTCCTCACCTCACCAGCACATCTATAGAGCGTTACAAGTCTATCACTATAGAGTTTATTATTTCCCAGACTGTGTACTTTTGACTCTGGGTTGTGAGCAGAAAAATCCCATCTGTCCCTCTGACAGATTTACTGTAGGTCTATCCCCCATAAGCCGATGTGTCTGTGGGTACTTGGTACATGTGTGTCAACATGTCGGTGGCTGAATGTTTTTCCCAAGAGGAAACTATATTAGGAATGCAGACATATGATGGTGGCCCTGTTGGCACCACCAATAACTGACTGGGTGAAAGTTTCAGTAATATCAGAGTGAGGTTGGATAAATCTGTGTCCCAGACACAGACGTAGAGAAAAGATGTGATGTTCATGGCTATGCTTCTTTTCCCTCAGGCCCCGCAAAAATGTTATTTTGCCCAGTTACTACACACTGATACTGACTCGGATACTGATTCCTATGTCGACCATAATATTTCCTGATTAGATCCAATATTGGCAAGGAGCATTCAGTACATGATTGTGGATATTAAGGACATATTAACATCACTGAGGACCCTGCTGTTCCTGACAAAGGGGTCTATATGTATGTATATATAGATATATAATGAAAGCTGATGTAACGTTCCTCCATCTCTGTTTGAGAAAGTCTGGGCCAGCTCGACAAGATGGTTTCAAATCCCCAAAAGGTTTCCGGTTGTTTATTCATTTCCTGCCGCGGACAGAATAAAGTGGGACTCACCCCCTGTTCTGCACGGGGCCCTGTCACAAATCCAGCGGATCGTATGCAGGAAGCTACATTATTTCTAGTTATGTAACCACATTACTTAGACCTGCCATTACATGCGCATGGGTGAGTAGTAGTATTCAAGAATTGGTCGAATACCTTGTCATCCGATATAGATATCCTGGAGACATGGGATGCTCCTTACGTTGGATCATATCAAGGACACTGCAGCATACTTACGACTGCAAGGGATATAGGACTCTTGAGTTCACGGGCCAATTTCATGGCAGTCTCGGATAGGAGGGCATTGTGGATTCACCAAGGGAATGCTGATGCTGACTCCAAGAAGAAAGGGAGTCTCTTCCCTATGAAGGTGAAGCCTTGTTTGGCGACGGCCTAGTTAATTTGATCTCGGCAGCTCCCGCAGGTAAGTCAACCTTCTTGCCCTATGTTCCCTCTCAACGGATGAAGACGCATCATTATCTAACGCAGTCATTTTGGCCCAATAGATATGCAAGAAGTTAAGATTCCCCTTTCTTTGCAGGTAGAGGAAGGAGAAGAGGGAAGAGGTCTGTAGCCTCTTCAAGATCGCAGGAGCAGAGATCGTCCTCTGCTTCTGCCAAATCCACTGCATGACGCTGGGGCTCTCTTGCAGGAGCCCACACCAGTGGGGGCACGTCTAAAACACTTCAGTCAGTTCTGGATTAATTTGGACCTGGACTCGTGGGTTTTACAAATAGTGTCCCAAGGGTACAAACTGGGGTTTCAAGACGTTCCCCCTCACCGATTGTTCAAATCGGCCTTAGTCAGCAGGGAGAAGGCTTTTATTCAAGCCTCTTCGTGGTCCCGAAGCCGGAAGGCTCAGTCAGACCAATCTGAAATCTGAAATCCCTCAATTTCTACCTAAAGAAATTCAATTTCAAGATGGAATCTCTCAGGGTAGGGATCTCCAGTCCGGAGGAAGGAGATTTAATGGTTTTGGTAGACATAAGGATGCCTACTTACATGTTCCGTTTAGCCACTGCATCAAGCTACCTGAGGTTTGCAATTCAGTATTGTCATTACCAATTTCAGACGTTGCCGTTTGGTCTGTCCACGGCTCCGAGGATTTTCACCAGGGTGATGGCGGAAATGATGGTTCTCCTTCGCAAGCAAGGAGTCACAATTATCCCGTACTTGGATGATCTCTTGATAAAGGCGAGATCCAGGGACCAGTTGTTGCAAAACATTGCACTCTCCCTGACAGTTCTTCAACAACATGGTTGGCTCCTAAACTTGCCAAAATCGCAGTTGGTCCCAATGACGCGGTTGTTGTTTTTGGGAGTGATACTGGACACAGAAGAGGTTTTCTTCCAGTGGAAAGGCTATGGAGAGCCAGAGTCTGGTCAAACAAATTCTGAAACCAGCAAGAGTGTTAATCCATCAATGCATTCGGTTGCTGGGGAAGATGGGAGCGGCCTACGAGGCCATTCAGTTTGGCAGGTTCCATGCTAGAGTGTTCCAGTGGGACCTGTTGGACAAGTGGTCCGTATCCCACCTACACATGCACCGGAGTATAATCCTGTCTTCCAAGACCAGAATATCACTCCATTGGCGGCTGCACAGTTCTCACCTCCTAGAGGGGCGATGGTTCGGGATCCAGGACTGGATCCTAGGGACCACGGATGCAACCCTCCGAGGCTGGGGAGCAGTCACACAGGGGGAAAACATCCAAGGAAGATGGTCAAGTCGGGAAAGTTGTCTCCACATAAATGTTCTGGAGTTAAGGGCCATTTAATAACTACAGCCACAGTACGCACTGGGACGGGTGTCCAGCATCCTCTACGGACTAAGAGAAAAGGATTTACCGGTAGGTATTAAAATCCTATTTTCTCTAATGTCCTAGAGGATGCTGGGGACTCCGTAAGGACCATGGGGATAGACGGGCTCCGCAGGAGACATGGGCACTTTAAGAAAGACTTTAGTTCTGGGTGTGCAGTGGCTCCTCCCTCTATGCCCCTCCTCCATACCTCAGTTTGATACTGTGCCCAGTGGAAACTGTGTGCTTTTCAGGAGCTCTCCTGAGCTTTCTGACAGAAAGTATTTTGTTAGGTTTTTAATTTTCAGGGAGCACTGCTGGCAACAGACTCCCTGCATCGAGGGACTGAGGGGAGAGAAGCAGCCCTACTCTCTGAGTTGCAAGGTCCTGCTTCTTAGGCTACTGGACACCATTAGCTCCAGCGGGATTGGTACGCAGGATCTCACCCTCGCCGTCCGTCCCAGAGCCGCGCCGCCGTCCCCCTCGCAGAGCCGGAAGATAGAAGCCGGGTGAGTATGAGAAGAAAAGAGACTTCAGCGGTGGCAGAAGACTTCATGATCTTCACTGAAGTAACGCACAGCACTGCAGCTGTGCGCCATTGCTCCCATACACCTCACATACTCTGGTCACTGTAAGGGTGCAGGGCGCCCTGGGCAGCAATATAAACCTCTTTTTGCCAAAAATATAACATATATACAGCTGAGCACTGTATATATGTTAGAGATGAGCGCCTGAAATTTTTCGGGTTTTGTGTTTTGGTTTTGGGTTCGGTTCCGCGGCCGTGTTTTGGGTTCGAACGCGTTTTGGCAAAACCTCACCGAATTTTTTTTGTCGGATTCGGGTGTGTTTTGGATTTGGGTGTTTTTTTCAAAAAACACTAAAAAACAGCTTAAATCATAGAATTTGGGGGTCATTTTGATCCCAAAGTATTATTAACCTCAAAAACCATAATTTACACTCATTTTCAGTCTATTCTGAATACCTCACACCTCACAATATTATTTTTAGTCCTAAAATTTGCACCGAGGTCGCTGTGTGAGTAAGATAAGCGACCCTAGTGGCCGACACAAACACCGGGCCCATCTAGGAGTGGCACTGCAGTGTCACGCAGGATGTCCCTTCCAAAAAACCCTCCCCAAACAGCACATGACGCAAAGAAAAAAAGAGGCGCAATGAGGTAGCTGTGTGAGTAAGATTAGCGACCCTAGTGGCCGACACAAACACCGGGCCCATCTAGGAGTGGCACTGCAGTGTCACGCAGGATGGCCCTTCCAAAAAACCCTCCCCAAACAGCACATGACGCAAAGAAAAAAAGAGGCGCAATGAGGTAGCTGTGTGAGTAAGATTAGCGACCCTAGTGGCCGACACAAACACCGGGCCCATCAAGGAGTGGCACTGCAGTGTCACGCAGGATGTCCCTTCCAAAAAACCCTCCCCAAACAGCACATGACGCAAAGAAAAAAAGAGGCGCAATGAGGTAGCTGTGTGAGTAAGATTAGCGACCCTAGTGGCCGACACAAACACCGGGCCCATCTAGGAGTGGCACTGCAGTGTCACGCAGGATGTCCCTTCCAAAAAACCCTCCCCAATCAGCACATGATGCAAAGAAAAAGAAAAGAAAAAAGAGGTGCAAGATGGAATTGTCCTTGGGCCCTCCCACCCACCCTTATGTTGTATAAACAAAACAGGACATGCACACTTTAACCAACCCATCATTTCAGTGACAGGGTCTGCCACACGACTGTGACTGATATGACGGGTTGGTTTGGACCCCCCCCAAAAAAGAAGCAATTAATCTCTCCTTGCACAAACTGGCTCTACAGAGGCAAGATGTCCACCTCATCTTCACCCTCCGATATATCACCGTGTACATCCCCCTCCTCACAGATTATCAATTCGTCCCCACTGGAATCCACCATCTCAGCTCCCTGTGTACTTTGTGGAGGCAATTGCTGCTGGTCAATGTCTCCGCGGAGGAATTGATTATAATTCATTTTAATGAACATCATCTTCTCCACATTTTCTGGATGTAACCTCGTACGCCGATTGCTGACAAGGTGAGCGGCGGCACTAAACACTCTTTCGGAGTACACACTTGTGGGAGGGCAACTTAGGTAGAATAAAGCCAGTTTGTGCAAGGGCCTCCAAATTGCCTCTTTTTCCTGCCAGTATACGTACGGACTGTGTGACGTGCTTACTTGGATGCGGTCACTCATATAATCCTCCACCATTCTATCAATGTTGAGAGAATCATATGCAGTGACAGTAGACGACATGTCCGTAATCGTTGTCAGGTCCTTCAGTCCGGACCAGATGTCAGCATCAGCAGTCGCTCCAGACTGCCCTGCATCACCGCCAGCGGGTGGGCTCGGAATTCTGAGCCTTTTCCTCGCACCCCCAGTTGCGGGAGAATGTGAAGGAGGAGATGTTGACAGGTCGCGTTCCGCTTGACTTGACAATTTTGTCACCAGCAGGTCTTTCAACCCCAGCAGACCTGTGTCTGCCGGAAAGAGAGATCCAAGGTAGGCTTTAAATCTAGGATCGAGCACGGTGGCCAAAATGTAGTGCTCTGATTTCAACAGATTGACCACCCGTGAATCCTTGTTAAGCGAATTAAGGGCTGCATCCACAAGTCCCACATGCCTAGCGGAATCGCTCCCTTTTAGCTCCTTCTTCAATGCCTCCAGCTTCTTCTGCAAAAGCCTGATGAGGGGAATGACCTGACTCAGGCTAGCAGTGTCTGAACTGACTTCACGTGTGGCAAGTTCAAAGGGCATCAGAACCTTGCACAACGTTGAAATCATTCTCCACTGCACTTGAGACAGGTGCATTCCACCTCCTATATCGTGCTCAATTGTATAGGCTTGAATGGCCTTTTGCTGCTCCTCCAACCTCTGAAGCATATAGAGGGTTGAATTCCACCTCGTTACCACTTCTTGCTTCAGATGATGGCAGGGCAGGTTCAGTAGTTTTTGGTGGTGCTCCAGTCTTCTGTACGTGGTGCCTGTACGCCGAAAGTGTCCCGCAATTTTTCTGGCCACCGACAGCATCTCTTGCACGCCCCTGTCGTTTTTAAAAAAATTCTGCACCACCAAATTCAAGGTATGTGCAAAACATGGGACGTGCTGGAATTTGCCCATATTTAATGCACACACAATATTGCTGGCGTTGTCCGATGCCACAAATCCACAGGAGAGTCCAATTGGGGTAAGCCATTCCGCGATGATCTTCCTCAGTTGCCGTAAGAGGTTTTCAGCTGTGTGCGTATTCTGGAAAGCGGTGATACAAAGCGTAGCCTGCCTAGGAAAGAGTTGGCGTTTGCGAGATGCTGCTACTGGTGCCGCCGCTGCTGTTCTTGCGGCGGGAGTCCATACATCTACCCAGTGGGCTGTCACAGTCATATAGTCCTGACCCTGCCCTGCTCCACTTGTCCACATGTCCGTGGTTAAGTGGACATTGGGTACAACTGCATTTTTTAGGACACTGGTGAGTCTTTTTCTGACGTCCGTGTACATTCTCGGTATCGCCTGCCTAGAGAAGTGGAACCTAGATGGTATTTGGTAACGGGGGCACACTGCCTCAATAAATTGTCTAGTTCCCTGTGAACTAACGGCGGATACCGGACGCACGTCTAACACCAACATAGTTGTCAAGGACTCAGTTATCCGCTTTGCAGTAGGATGACTGCTGTGATATTTCATCTTCCTCGCAAAGGACTGTTGAACAGTCAATTGCTTACTGGAAGTAGTACAAGTGGGCTTACGACTTCCCCTCTGGGATGACCATCGACTCCCAGCGGCAACAACAGCAGCGCCAGCAGCAGTAGGCGTTACACGCAAGGATGCATCGGAGGAATCCCAGGCAGGAGAGGACTCGTCAGAATTGCCAGTGACATGGCCTGCAGGACTATTGGCATTCCTGGGGAAGAAGGAAATTGACACTGAGGGAGTTGGTGGGGTGGTTTGCGTGAGCTTGGTTACAAGAGGAAGGGATTTACTGGTCAGTGGACTGCTTCCGCTGTCACCCAAAGTTTTTGAACTTGTCACTGACTTATTATGAATGCGCTGCAGGTGACGTATAAGGGAGGATGTTCCGAGGTGGTTAACGTCCTTACCCCTACTTATTACAGCTTGACAAAGGGAACACACGGCTTGACACCTGTTGTCCGCATTTCTGGTGAAATACCTCCACACCGAAGAGCTGATTTTTTTGGTATTTTCACCTGGCATGTCAACGGCCATATTCCTCCCACGGACAACAGGTGTCTCCCCGGGTGCCTGACTTAAACAAACCACCTCACCATCAGAATCCTCCTGGTCAATTTCCTCCCCAGCGCCAGCAACACCCATATCCTCCTCATCCTGGTGTACTTCAACACTGACATCTTCAATCTGACTATCAGGAACTGGACTGCGGGTGCTCCTTCCAGCACTTGCATGGGGCGTGCAAATGGTGGAAGGCGCATGCTCTTCACGTCCAGTGTTGGGAAGGTCAGGCATCGCAACCGACACAATTGGACTCTCCTTGTGGATTTGGGATTTCGAAGAATGCACAGTTCTTTGCTGTGCTGCTTTTGCCAGCTTGAGTCTTTTCATTTTTCTAGCGAGAGGCTGAGTGCTTCCATCCTCATGTGAAGCTGAACCACTAGCCATGAACATAGGCCAGGGCCTCAGCCGTTCCTTGCCACTCCGTGTGGTAAATGGCATATTGGCAAGTTTACGCTTCTCCTCCGACAATTTTATTTTAGGTTTTGGAGTCCTTTTTTTACTGATATTTGGTGTTTTGGATTTGACATGCTCTGTACTATGACATTGGGCATCGGCCTTGGCAGACGACGTTGCTGGCATTTCATCATCTCGGCCATGACTAGTGGCAGCAGCTTCAGCACGAGGTGGAAGTGGATCTTGATCTTTCCCTAATTTTGGAACCTCAACATTTTTGTTCTCCATATTTTAATAGGCACAACTAAAAGGCACCTCAGGTAAACAATGGAGATGGATGGATTGGATACTAGTATACAATTATGGACGGGCTGCCGAGTGCCGACACAGAGGTAGCCACAGCCGTGAACTACCGCACTGTACTGTGTCTGCTGCTAATATATAGACTGGTTGATAAAGAGATAGCATACTCGTAACTAGTATGTATGTATAAAGAAAGAAAAAAAAACCACGGTTAGGTGGTATATACAATTATGGACGGGCTGCCGAGTGCCGACACAGAGGTAGCCACAGCCGTGAACTACCGCACTGTACTGTGTCTGCTGCTAATATTGACTGGTTGATAAAGAGATAGTATACTCGTAACTAGTATGTATGTATAAAGAAAGAAAAAAAAACCACGGTTAGGTGGTATATACAATTATGGACGGGCTGCCGAGTGCCGACACAGAGGTAGCCACAGCCGTGAACTACCACACTGTACTGTGTCTGCTGCTAATATATAGACTGGTTGATAAAGAGATAGTATACTCGTAACTAGTATGTATGTATAAAGAAAGAAAAAAAAACCACGGTTAGGTGGTATATACAATTATGGACGGGCTGCCGAGTGCCGACACAGAGGTAGCCACAGCCGTGAACTACCGCACTGTACTGTGTCTGCTGCTAATATATAGACTGGTTGATAAAGAGATAGTATACTCGTAACTAGTATGTATGTATAAAGAAAGAAAAAAAAACCACGGTTAGGTGGTATATACAATTATGGACGGGCTGCCGAGTGCCGACACAGAGGTAGCCACAGCCGTGAACTACCGCACTGTACTGTGTCTGCTGCTAATATAGACTGGTTGATAAAGAGATAGTATACTCGTAACTAGTATGTATGTATAAAGAAAGAAAAAAAAACCACGGTTAGGTGGTATATACAATTATGGACGGGCTGCCGAGTGCCGACACAGAGGTAGCCACAGCCGTGAACTACCGCACTGTACTGTGTCTGCTGCTAATATATAGACTGGTTGATAAAGAGATAGTATACTCGTAACTAGTATGTATGTATAAAGAAAGAAAAAAAAACCACGGTTAGGTGGTATATACAATTATGGACGGGCTGCCGAGTGCCGACACAGAGGTAGCCACAGCCGTGAACTACCGCACTGTACTGTGTCTGCTGCTAATATATAGACTGGTTGATAAAGAGATAGTATACTCGTAACTAGTATGTATGTATAAAGAAAGAAAAAAAAACCACGGTTAGGTGGTATATACAATTATGGACGGGCTGCCGAGTGCCGACACAGAGGTAGCCACAGCCGTGAACTACCGCACTGTACTGTGTCTGCTGCTAATATAGACTGGTTGATAAAGAGATAGTATACTCGTAACTAGTATGTATGTATAAAGAAAGAAAAAAAAACCACGGTTAGGTGGTATATACAATTATGGACGGGCTGCCGAGTGCCGACACAGAGGTAGCCACAGCCGTGAACTACCGCACTGTACTGTGTCTGCTGCTAATATATAGACTGGTTGATAAAGAGATAGTATACTCGTAACTAGTATGTATGTATAAAGAAAGAAAAAAAAACCACGGTTAGGTGGTATATACAATTATGGACGGGCTGCCGAGTGCCGACACAGAGGTAGCCACAGCCGTGAACTACCGCACTGTACTGTGTCTGCTGCTAATATAGACTGGTTGATAAAGAGATAGTATACTCGTAACTAGTATGTATGTATAAAGGCCCTCATTCCGAGTTGATCGGTCGCAAGGCGAATTTAGCAGAGTTACACACGCTAAGCCGCCGCCTACTGGGAGTGAATCTTAGCTTCTTAAAATTGCGACCGATGTATTCGCAATATTGCGATTACTAACTACTTAGCAGTTTCAGAGTAGCTCCAGACTTACTCTGCCTGTGCGATCAGTTCAGTGCTTGTCGTTCCTGGTTGACGTCACAAACACACCCAGCGTTCGCCCAGGCACTCCCACCGTTTCCCCGGCCACTCCTGCGTTTTTTCCGGAAACGGTAGCGTTTTCAGCCACACGCCCCTGAAACGCCGTGTTTCCGCCCAGTAACACCCATTTCCTGTCAATCACATTACGATCGCCGGAGCGAAGAAAAAGCCGTGAGTAAAAATACTTTCTTCATAGTAAAGTTACTTGGCGCAGTCGCAGTGCGAACATTGCGCATGCGTACTAAGCGGATTTTCACTGCGATGCGATGAAAAAGAACGAGCGAACAACTCGGAATGAGGGCCAAAGAAAGAAAAAAAAACCACGGTTAGGTGGTATATACAATTATGGACGGGCTGCCGAGTGCCGACACAGAGGTAGCCACAGCCGTGAACTACCGCACTGTACTGTGTCTGCTGCTAATATATAGACTGGTTGATAAAGAGATAGTATACTCGTAACTAGTATGTATGTATAAAGAAAGAAAAAAAAACCACGGTTAGGTGGTATATACAATTATGGACGGGCTGCCGAGTGCCGACACAGAGGTAGCCACAGCCGTGAACTACCGCACTGTACTGTGTCTGCTGCTAATATATAGACTGGTTGATAAAGAGATAGTATACTCGTAACTAGTATGTATGTATAAAGAAAGAAAAAAAAACCACGGTTAGGTGGTATATACAATTATGGACGGGCTGCCGAGTGCCGACACAGAGGTAGCCACAGCCGTGAACTACCGCACTGTACTGTGTCTGCTGCTAATATAGACTGGTTGATAAAGAGATAGTATACTCGTAACTAGTAGGTATGTATAAAGAAAGAAAAAAAAACACGGTTAGGTGGTATATACAATTATGGACGGGCTGCCGAGTGCCGACACAGAGGTAGCCACAGCCGTGAACTACCGCACTGTACTGTGTCTGCTGCTAATATATAGACTGGTTGATAAAGAGATAGTATACTCGTAACTAGTATGTATGTATAAAGAAAGAAAAAAAAACCACGGTTAGGTGGTATATACAATTATGGACGGGCTGCCGAGTGCCGACACAGAGGTAGCCACAGCCGTGAACTACCGCACTGTACTGTGTCTGCTGCTAATATAGACTGGTTGATAAAGAGATAGTATACTACTAATATTATATATACTGGTGGTCAGGTCACTGGTCACTAGTCACACTGGCAGTGGCACTCCTGCAGCAAAAGTGTGCACTGTTTAATTTTAATATAATATTATGTACTCCTGGCTCCTGCTATAACCTATAACTGGCACTGCAGTAGTGCTCCCCAGTCTCCCCCACAATTATAAGCTGTGTGAGCTGAGCAGTCAGACAGATATATAATATATATAGATGATGCAGCACACTTGCCTGAGCCTGAGCAGTGCACACAGATATGGTATGTGACTGACTGAGTCACTGTGTGTATCGCTTTTTTCAGGCAGAGAACGGATATATTAAATAAACTGCACTGTGTGTCTGGTGGTCACTCACTATATAATATATTATGTACTCCTGGCTCCTGCTATAACCTATAACTGGCACTGCAGTAGTGCTCCCCAGTCTCCCCCACAATTATAAGCTGTGTGAGCTGAGCAGTCAGACAGATATATATAATATTATATATAGATAATAGATGATGCAGCACACTGGCCTGAGCCTGAGCAGTGCACACAGATATGGTATGTGACTGAGTCACTGTGTGCTGTGTATCGCTTTTTTCAGGCAGAGAACGGATTATAAAGTAAACTGCACTGTCCTCACTAGTAAACTCTCTCCACTCAGTCTCTACACTTCTACAGTAACAGTACTCCTCCTAGTCAGCTCCAGTAAATCTCTCTCAGTCTCTTATAATCTAAATGGAGAGGACGCCAGCCACGTCCTCTCCCTATCAATCTCAATGCACGTGTGAAAATGGCGGCGACGCGCGGCTCCTTATATAGAATCCGAGTCTCGCGATAGAATCCGAGCCTCGCGAGAATCCGACAGCGTCATGATGACGTTCGGGCGCGCTCGGGTTAACCGAGCAAGGCGGGAAGATCCGAGTCGCTCGGACCCGTGAAAAAAAACATGAAGTTCTGGCGGGTTCGGATTCAGAGAAACCGAACCCGCTCATCTCTAATATATGTATGAGCCCCCGCCAATTTTACAGTTTAAGCGGGACAGAAGCCCGCCGCCGAGGGGGCAGGGCTTCTCCCTCAGCACTCACCAGCGCCATTTTTTCTCCACAGCACCGCTGAGGCAGCTCCCCAGACTCTCGCCTGCTGAAACCACGGTAGACAAGAGGGTTGAAAAGAGGGGGGGGGGGGGGGGCACATAATTCGGCGCAAATTACATACAGCAGCACTACTGGGCAAACATTAAGTTACTGTGTTATTCCTGGGTTATATATTACTGTGTTATTCCTGGGTTATATAGCGCTGGGGTGTGTGCTGGCTTACTCTCTCTCTCTGTCTCTCCAAAGGGCCTTGTGGGGAAACTGTTTTCAGAAAAAGCATTCCCTGTGTTTGTGGTGTGTCGGTACACGTGTGTCGACATGTCTGAGGAAGAAGGCTATATTAGAGAGGAGCGGGAGCAAATTAATGTGGTGTCTCTGCGACAGCTGATTGGATGGATATGTGGAATGTTTTAAATGCTAGTGTAAACTCAGTGCACAAAAGATTAGACAAGGCTGAAGCTTCGGGACAGTCAGGGTCTCAACCCATGCCTGATCCTATGTCGCAGGGACTGTCAGGGTCTCATAAGCGCCCACTATCCCAGATTGTTGACACAGATACTGACACGGATTCTGACTCCAGTGTCGATTACGATGATGCAAAGTTACAGCCAAAATTGGCAAAATCCATTCGATATAGGATTATGGCAATAAAAGATGTTTTGCACATCACAGAGGAACCCCCTGTCCCTGACAAGAGGGTACATAAGTACAAGGGAAAGAAGCCTGAGGTAACCTTTTCCCCCTCACACGAGCTGAACGAGTTATGTGAAAAAGCCTGGGAATCTCCAGATAAAAGACTGCAGATTTCCAAAAGGATTCTTATGGCGTATCCTTTCCCATCAATGGATAGGTTAAGATGGGAATCCTCCCCTAGGGTGGACAAAGCATTAACACGCTTATCCTAGAAGGTAGCCCTCCCGTCCCAGGATACGGCTACCCTCAAAGAGTCTGCTGACCGCAAACAGGAGATAACCCTGAAGTCCATTTATACACATTCGGGTACCTTACTCAGACCGGCAATTGCGTCGGCCTGGGTGTGTAGTGCTGTAGCAGCATGGACGGATACCTTATCTGAGGGGATGGATACCCTAGATAAGGATACTATTTTATTGACCCTGGGGCATATAAGAGATGCTGTCCTATATGTGTGTATGCAAAGTACAGGTGGTGCTGCAGGGCTCACAACCTTTTACTTGTCTTGTAGAGCAACTCTGGAGCTGTTATTGGATCCATCTGCTGCAGGCCTTCCCACAGGAATGCTTGCACTAGTTGTTGCATTTGGTTTGTTGTTTGGGGGTGCTTCAGTATTAGGCAGCCTTCTGCCCTCCCACATTCATCTGAAAATGTGTTCTCCCTGCAGTTGTTGTCCCCAGATGAGAGTTCCCTTGTGCTTCCTCAGTTGAATCTCCTTAACTTGACGGGGGTGTGCCCGAGCAGCCGCCCTCCACAGCCCTATCCCAACACATACTTATCTTGCATATGAGATCTCTTGATCATGAAGATAGTTCTCACAGGGTGAGGTTCATCCATTACATTTTAAAGTAGGAAGGTTCAAATTACATATTCGAATTACATATATGTGCTGGATTCAAATGTTTTCCCCCCTTCCTTTCTCAATTGTGCCCATCAGCAGCTATTCTTATGTTGCTGCCAATGGTTGTGACACATTTTTTTCTTCTGTGGGGTACACTGGACTCCACAAGGATTCATATTGGGGTGTAGAGTAGGATCTTGATCTGAGGCACCAACAAGCTCAAAGCTTTTGACTGTTCACAAGATACTCAGCGCCCCCTCCTCTATAACCTCGCTTCCATGAACAGGGAGCTCAGTTTGTAGTTGGTGCCTTCAGTAGCAGGCCACTTAACAGGGGGCTGCCTCAGGCATCCTATTCTTAGCTATTAATTTTGACAAGAAAAGAAGAACTTTTTTAATAAGAATCTACAAGGGCTGCAGCAGGCTAGGTCTAATAGACATATTTACTGCAGCTCCATCACTCCCAGCGGCACAGTATACTCCAGTGCCCCGGTTGCTGGGTCACTGCAGCGGATGCTCCGGTTTCTTCCTAAGGTCAGTCACACACACAACGCCCTCCGGGATCACGAGGCCGCTGATGAAAGGGTGGTAAGGGGCTTCTGTGCCCACTTTATACCGTGATCCAGCGTGGCTGTAGGGGGCGGGCCGTGTGCGCACTGGCGTGGACACTGATTACTGGGCAGCTGCTCCACTAGCCACCAGGGACAGTTAAGGAGCACAGCTCTGGGGGGTTTTCTCCTATATTAACCCCATTTTGTACTACCCGCAGTGCATTGTGATAGGTAATAGGGCCTGATTCAGGTTGGATTGCAATCGCAATAAGCAATCCAACTGCAAAAATTGCTAAGAGCATACGCATCCGCCTGCAGATAATGCGATCGCCTCTGCCTGTCAATAGGTGCAGGGGGGAGGAGGGGGGTCAACAACACTCCATTTCCAAGTCGGAGATGGAGCGGTGCGGGGGCAGGGTTTCAATATTGGGTCGGCAACGGAGAAACAGGAGGCGTGGTCAGAGCGGCTGCATGACATCACATGGGCCGGACTCCGCCAGTGGAGCCCCAGCGTCATGCAGTAGATTTTGTAGAGGCCGGGGAGGACTTCTGTTCCTGGGAGCTAGCTGTGTTGTGCATCTTTTTTCTTCTGCCCCTACCTCTGGCAAGAAAGGACGCACCTCGCACTTTCTTGTTTCTTTGTGACCGAAAGTACTGCATTTGATAATGCAGAGCTTTCTTATGCTGTGAGGGAACATAAGGTAAAAAATTTAATTTTCCCGCTGTAGCTGTGCGTGTTAATGCTTTGTCCATCCTAGGGGAGGATTCCCATCGTAACCTATCCGTTGATGGGAAAGGATACGCCATAAGAATCCTTTTGGAAATCTGCAGTCTTTTATCTGGAGATTCCCAAGCTTTTTCACATAACTCGTTCAGCTCGTGTGAGGGGGGAAAGGTTACCTCAGGCTTCTTTCCCTTGTACATATGTACCCTCTTGTCAGGGACAGGGGGTTCCTCTGTGATGTGCAAAACATCTTTTATTGCCATAATCCTATATCGAATGGATTTTGCCAATTTTGGCTGTAACTTTGCATCAACGTAATCGACACTGGAGTCAGAATCCGTGTCGGTATCTGTGTCAACAATCTGGGGTAGTGGGCACTTATGAGACCCTGACAGTCCCTGCGACATAGGATCAGGCATGGGTTGAGACCCTGACTGTCCCAAAGCTTCAGCCTTGTCTAATCTTTTGTGCAATGAGTTTACACTAGCATTTAAAACATTCCACATATCCATCCAATCAGGTGTCGGCGGAGACACCACATTCATTTGCTCCCGCTCCTCTCTAATATAGCCTTCTTCCTCAGACATGTCGACACACGTGTACCGACACACCACACACACACAGGGAATGCTTTTTCTGAAGACAGTTTCCCCACAAGGCCCATTGGAGAGACAGAGAGAGAGAGTATGCCAGCACACACCCCAGCGCTATATAACCCAGGAATAACACAGTAACTTAATGTTTGTCCAGTAGCGCTGCTGTATGTCATTTGCGCCGAATTATGTGCCCCCCCTCTCTTTTCAACCCTCTTGTCTACCATGGTATTAGCAGGGGAGAGTCCGGGCAGCTTCCTCTCAGCGGTGCTGTGGAGAAAAAATGGCGCTGGTGAGTGCTGAGGGAGAAGCCCCGCCCCCTCGGCGGCGGGCTTCTGTCCCGCTTAAACTGTAAAATTGGCAGGGGCTCATACATATACAGTGCCCAGCTGTATATATGTTATATTTTTGCCAAAAAGAGGTTTATATTGCTGCCCAGGGCACCCCCCCTGCGCCCTGCACCCTTACAGTGACCGGAGTATGTGAGGTGTATGGGAGCAATGGTGCACAGCTGCAGTGCTGTGCGTTACCTCAGTGAAGATCATGAACTCTTCTGCCGCCTCTGAAGTCTTCTTTTCTTCTCATACTCACCCGGCTTCTATCTTCTGAATCTGCGAGGGGGACGGCGGCGCGGCTCTGGGACGGACGGCGAGGGTGAGATCCTGCGTTCCAATCCCTCTGGAGCTAATGGTGTCCAGTAGCCTAAGAAGCAGGACCTTGCAACTCAGAGAGTAGGGCTGCTTCTCTCCCCTCAGTCCCTCGATGCAGGGAGTCTGTTGCCAGCAGTGCTCCCTGAAAATTAAAAACCTAACAAAATACTTTCTGTCAGAAAGCTCAGGAGAGCTCCTGAAAAGCACCCAGTCTCAACTGGGCACAGTATCAAACTGAGGTATGGAGGAGGGGCATAGAGGGAGGAGCCAGTGCACACCCAGAACTAAAGTCTTTCTTAAAGTGCCCATGTCTCCTGCGGAGCCCGTCTATCCCCATGGTCCTTACGGAGTCCCCAGCATACTCTAGGACATTAGAGAAACTAGAATTTTAATACCTACCGGTAAATCCTTTTCTCTTAGTCCGTAGAGGATGCTGGGCACCCGTCCCAGTGTGTACTGTGTCGGCTGTTATTAAATGGCCCTTAACTCCAGAACATTTATGTGGAGACAACTTTCCTGACTTGACCATCTTCCTTGGACGTTTTCCCCCTGTGTGACTGCTCCCCACCTCGAAAGGGTTGCATCCGTGGTCCCTAGGATCCAGTCCTGGATCCCGAACCATCGCCCCTCTAGGAGGTGAGAACTGTGCAGCCACCAATGGAGTGAGATTCTGGTCTTGGAAGACAGGATTATCCTCCGGTGCATGTGTAAGTGGGATCCGGACCACTTGTCCAACAGGTCCCACTGGAACACTCTGGCATGGAACCTGCCAAACTGAATGGCCTCGTAGGCCAAAACCATTTTCCCCAGCAACCGAATGCATTGATGGATTAACACTCTTGCTGGTTTCAGAATTTGTTTGACCAGACTCTGGATCTCCATAGCCTTTCCACTGGAGGAAAACCTCTTCTGTGTCCAGTATCACTCCCAAAAACAACAACCGCGCCATTGGGACCAACTGCGATTTTGGCAAGTTTAGGAGCCAACCATGTTGTTGAAGAACTGTCAGGGAGAGTGCAATGTTTTGCACCAACTGGTCCCTGGATCTCGCCTTTATCAGGAGAACATCCAAGTACGGGATAATTGTGACTCCTTGCTTGCGAAGGAGAACCGTCATTTCCGCCATCACCCTGGTGAAAATCCTCGGAACCGTGGACAGACCAAATGGCAACGTCTGAAATTAGTAATGACAATCCTGAATTGCAAACCTCAGGTAGCTTGATGCAGTGGCTAAATGGGAACATGTAAGTAGGCATCCTTTAAGTTTACCAAAACCATGAAATCTCCTTCCTCCGGACTGGAGATCACTACCGTGAGAGATTCCATCTTGAAATTGAATTTCTTTAGGTAGAAATTGAGGGATTTCAGATTTCAGATTGGTCTGACTGAGCAGTCCGGCTTCGGGACCACGAAGCGGCTTGAATAAAAACCTTCTCCCTGCTGACTAAGGCTGATTTGAACAATCGGTGAGGGGGAACGTCTTGAAACCCCAGTTTGTACCCTTGGGACACTATTTATAAAACCCACGAGTCCAGGTCCGAATGAATCCAGAACTGACTGAAGAGTTTTAGACGTGCCCCCACTGGTGCGGGTTCCTGCAAGAAAGCCCTAGCGTCATGCAGTGGATTTGGCAGAAGCAGAGGACAATCTCTGCTCCTGCAATCTTGAAGAGGCTACAGACCTCTTCCCTCTTCTCCTTCCTCTACCTGCAAAGAAAGGGGAATCTTAACTTCTTGCATATCTATTGGGCCGAAATGACTGCATCAGATAATGATGCGTCTTTATCCGTTGAGAGGGAACATAGTGCAAGAAGGTTGACTTACCTGCGGGAGCTGCCGAGATCAAATTAACTAGGCCGTCGCCAAACAAGGCTTCACCTTCATAGGGAAGAGACTCCCTTTCTTCTTGGAGTCAGTATCAGCATTTCCTTGGTGAATCCAGATATACAGGGAATGGGGGGAAGGGGATGTGTTCTGTACCAGCTATTAAATTCTAAATATTTGTATGAAGAGGCCCCAATAAATGTCCATCAGTTATATTAAATATTAATTGTAGGACGTTCGGGGGTGCTACCAGAGACAAGTAATGTTATGCAGGAAAGGAGAAGAGAAAAGAATGTCTCTTTTGCTGGCGCACAAATGATGATTTAAAAATTAACTTTTAATAAATTCGTTAAAATTGTCTAAACACGAAATAAAGTACAATAAGTTTGTATAATGTAATTACCATATATAATAAATGGAAATACATTTATTAATATCAAGGTTCGCTACCTGTGTTGTGTCTTTATTATTGATCCAAATTGACTATATCAATTAGTCTGATACTGAATTACTGGACACTATGTAATATTAGTTGAATGTATATTAATAATTCACTTGACAAATGTCAGAACCTGGCAATAGTTCTACATATCATACACTTACAGCACTCTTTCCACAATATTTTCCCTTTATTCCAGATCAAATGGTATAATCCCCCACAGTAATTATTCCTGTTGTAGTATAGTACAGTATGGTTGCTGGGGACGTCTTTAATGAAAAGAGAGGGAACATCTAATGTGTCTCCTTATGGGTAAAATACTTGCAAGCTAAGTGCTATGAATAGCATCAGCATGTAGATAAATGCTGAGTGTTAGGTGAGTAATGCAGATAAATAGGGATATTTAATAATTCTATAGAATAGTGGGTGAATTATTAGATATCCCTATTTATCTGCACCTCTAAGCACACTATTTGACTGTCCACACCCTGCTGTGCCTATTACCCATCTCCTCCACCACCCTCAACACTGACCCACACATCATTCACCCACAAAGATACAATAAAGGTAGTTTGGATAAATTAGCTAAATGAAATGGATTTAACCAATTTATCTAAATGACCATTTTTGGATGTTTTCCAGTGTTTGGGAGCAAATGGTCAATTGTCATTTGCTGCCACATATTAGCATAATTTTGTTTCAACTAGAAAAAAAAATTGGACAGATAATCTAAGTGTGGATCCAGTTTAATGCTGATTTCAGAGCCAACTATAGACTTGATTGAGGTACTGTGTCCCCGGTACCAAATACCAATTAAAATAATATTGTGAGGTGTGAGGTGTTCAAAAAAGACTGAAAATGAGTGGAAATTATGGTTATTGAGGTTAATAATACTATGGGATCAAAATGACCCCCAAATTCTATGATTTAAGCTGTTTTTTAGGGTTTTTTGAAAAAAACACCCGAATCCAAAACACACCCGAATCCGACAAAAAAATTTCGGTGAGGTTTTGCCAAAACGCGTCCGAACCCAAAACACGGCCGCGGAACCGAACCCAAAACCAAAACCCGAAAAATTTCCGGTGCACATCACTACTTAATTAGAACTTCGGTCAATGTGAATTAATTATTGGACTCAACCATGGTTATCCTTAAAACCCAGGGGTCTATTTAAGATCGATCTTAATCGATGTTGGGCTTCCAGGTTGAAAAAAACACACATTTACTAACATTTTAAAATTTATATAAAAAATCATCTGTTCGTAAATGCAGTGCACATGGTTTTGCCCAACTGCTAACAAAATTCCAGCTGCGATCAACTTGGAATTACCCCCATCGATTGATGTTTTCACACTGCTCGTTCCAACCCCAAAAACTATGAAGAGGATGGGGGCATATACGCAGGGTCCATCCTGTGCATGTGCCTACATTTTCTCCGGGTGCCCCGCAGAAAATGCGAATGCCTCTGCCTGTCAATCAATAGAGGGCGTACCTTCGCAGGTATATCGCGATCATGAGCCATGTCTCCCATTTTTGTCATTATAGGTGCTCTGTGAGCTGCTGACCATGCCCCAGCCCCTCTGTCTCCCGTGAATAGACATTGGGGCTTATTCAGACCAGATCGCTTCAATTTATTTTCACCCAGCGGGCAATCAGGTCTGCACTGCACATGCGTATGCGCCACAATGCGTAGGTGCGACGGTCCGGAGATCACAAGAAGATTGACAAGAAGAGGGTGTTTGTGTGGGTGGCAACTGAATGTTTCTAGGGAGTGTCCGGAAAAACACTGGAGGGACCCGGCGTTTTGTGGGAGGATTTGTGACGTCACCTCAATGGCTGAGTAAGTGCTGAGCTGTGCAGCTCTTGTGCACATGTGATCACACACCTGCACAGCAAATTTTCCCTTCCGCTGTAGGCGGCAACCACCTGATCACAGGGATGCAAAAAACACACCCTAGCGATCAGGTCTGAATTACCCACAATGTGCATATTTGCAGAGCAACAAGCTACAGGGAGCCTTCCACCCCCCCCTTCCCCATGACTATGGGACACTGGGGGGGGGGGGTATTTGGGTTAGCTGGACATTCCCAAAAAAAGTGACTGTCCTGCAAAAATTGGGTTAGTTGGGAGGTATGTGCAAATACATTTATTGTTTTGCATGCAGGGTAAATACTGGCTTCTTTGACATTTAGCCACAAATGCTGCACAGTTGAATTACAGTATTACATTGCAATTAACAGTTATGCTAGGACATTCCTTCTCCCAAAATCTACCTCTCTCTGCATGTTACATCTGTCCCACAGTGGCGTGCGGTGAGGTCAGTAGCTAGTGAGGCACTACAGCCATAATGTCCACCGAATCCTGCCGATGACCCTTAGCCAATGCCCGCTACTGCCTCTGAGCCGATACCCACTGCCACCGCCTATGGCTTACAAACTCTCCCACAATCAACTGACCCAGCCCTCCACCACTAATTTCTATCTCAGTCCGATGCCGCCAATGCCCGCTGCCTGCCTGCTCATTGTTCTTGTGATATATTATAAATTTTTAAAGAAAAAAAATGAGTGTTTGGGACTGGGAAGGGTGAGGGAGGAGGACATGAATGCAATTTTGTTGTCCAGGGCTTCCATTAACTTAAAGGAGAAGGGTCTGAATGGGTTAAAAAAAAATGTGTGAGGTCCCCCCTGCTTAGTATAACCAGCCTCTTTGAGCCGGTCCTGGTTATTTAAATACTGGTGGAAAAATTGGACAGAGGTTCCCCGTATTTAGACAACCAGCACCGGGCTCTTAGACGGGTCCTGGTTCCAAAAATACGTGGGACAAAAGATGTAGGGGTCCCCCATATTTTTAAAACCAGCACCGGGCTCCACTAGCCAGAGAGATAATGCCACAGCCAGGGGACACTTTTATGTAGGTCCCTGCGGCCCTGGCATTAACCCTCCAACTAGTCACCCCTGGCCGGGGTTCCCTGGAGGAGTGGGGATCCCTTAAATCAAGAGGTTCCTCCCCTCGAGGCACCCAAGGGCCAGGGGTGAAGCCCGAGGCTGTCCCCAGCACCCCTGGGTGGTGGGTGCCGGGCTGATAGCCATATGTGTAAAAAAAGAATATTGTTTTTTTGTTGTGGAACTACAAGGCCCAGCAAGCCTCCCCCACTTGCTGGTACTTGGAGAACCTCAAGTACCAGCAGGCGGGGAAATAACGGGCTCGCTGGTACCTGTAGTTCTACAACAACAAAAAATACCCAAATAAAAACACAAACACACACACCGTGCCAGTAAAATTAGTGAGACAGGCTGTAGCATGTGGATGCATGTAACCCTATAAAAGTGATGGATTGGGTGACTATTACAATACCCACTGTTGCTGTCTGAAAAATGATGGATATATAGATTGCTCTGCCGAGATATTTTTTTTTTTTTCTAAAATGCACCACAGGTATGGATGGATAGTATACTTGACGACACAGAGGTAGGTAGAGCAGTGGCCTACTGTACCGTACTGCTATATATTATATTATTTATTATTATTATCCTTTAATTATATGGCGCCACAAGGGTTCCGCAGCACCAAATTACAGAGTACATAAACAAATAATCAAACAGGAAAACAGCAACTTACAGTTGATGACAATATAGGACAAGTACAGGGTAAATAAACATAGCTACATCAGCAGATGACACTGGAATAAGTATCAGGTGGCAGAAGACTGCTGGATTTGGTGCAGCTGAAGATTATTAAATTAAGAAAAGAGTAAGCACATGAGGGAAGAGTGCCCTGCTCATGAGAGCTTACATTCTAAAGGGGAGGGGTAGACAGACAGGGGTGAGACAGATGGGGTACATAGAGAGCGTGGAACAGAGGTTTAGGATGAGATTTGGCTGGGTTTGGTGAAGAAGTGGGTCTTGAGAGCCCATTTGAAGTTTTGTAGAGAGGTGGAGAGTCTGAGGGGGAGAGGTAGGGAATTCCAGAGAAGTGGTGCAGCACGTGAAAAATCTTGGAGGTAGGAGTGGGAGGAAGTAATCCGTAGGCAGGAGAGTCGGCGTGCATTAGCAGAGCGAAGAGGACGGGTGGGAGTGTAAAGCGAGATAAGATCAGAGATGTAGATGGGAGAGGAGTGGGTGAGGGTTTTGTAAGCAAGTGTGAGAAGCTTGAAATGGATTCTGAAAGGGAAGGGGAGCCAGTGAAGGACTAGTAAGAGAGGAGAGGTGGACGTAGTGCATTTGGTGAGGAAAATGAGCCGGGCAGCAGCATTGAGGATAGATTGGAGTGGAGAGAGGTATTTGTCAGGAATGCCAGTCAGGAGGAGATTACAGTAGTCCAGTCTGGAGATGACCAGTGAGTTGATAAGAGTCTTAGTAGCATCCTGGGTCAGAAAGGGTCTTATCCTGGAAATATTTTTTAGATGAAAACGGCAGGTTTGTGAGAGGTGCTGAATGTGTGGTTTGAAGGAGAGGGAGGAGTCAAGGATTACTCCAAGACAGCGCACTTGGGGGGTAGAGGAGATAGTAGTGCCATCAATAGATAATGAGATTGTAGGAGGTGAGGTTATGCGGGAGGGAGGGAAGATGATCAGCTCGGTCTTAGACATGTTAAGTTTAAGAAAGCGCTGGGACATCCAGGAAGAGATAGCAGAGAGACAGTTGGAGATACGAGTGAGGAGAGTAGGGGAGAGGTCTGGAGAGGAAAGATAGATTTGAGTGTCATCAGCATAGAGATGATATTGGAAACCAAAAGAACTAATGAGCTTACCTAGTGAGGACGTATAGAGAGAGAAGAGGACCTAGGACAGAACCTTGGGGTACCCCTACAGTTAGTGAAAGTGAGGGGGAGGTGGAGTCATGAGAGGAGACAGAGAATGAACGGTCAGAAAGGTAGGACGACAACCAAGAGAGGGCAGTGTTACGCAGACCAATGGAGTGAAGGATTTGCAGTAGGAGAGGATGGTCCACAGTGTCAAAAGCAGCAGAGAGATCAAGTAGAATAAGTAGAGAGTAGTGTCCCTTAGATTTAGCAGCATGGAGGTCATTGCATACTTTTGTAAGGGCAGTTTCAGTGGAGTGGAGAGGACGGAAGCCAGACTGGAATGGGTCAAGCAGTGAGTGTGAGGAAAGAAAGGAAGTAAGGCGGTTGTAGACAATACGCTCAAGGAGTTTGGAGGCAAAAGGGAGAAGAGAGATGGGTCGGTAGTTGGAGAGAGTGTTTGGATCAAGGGTAGGTTTTTTAAGAATAGGAGAGATGAGAGCGTGCTTGAAGGCAGAGGGGACAGTGCCTGATGAGAGGGAGAGATTGAGAAGGTGGGAAAGATGGGAACAAGCTGAAGAAGAGATGTGGCAGAGGAGGCGGGAGGGGATAGGGTCAAGTGGGGAGGTGGTGAGGGTACAGGAACGAATGAGGGCCATGACTTCCTCTCCAGATGCATGGGAGAAAGATGACAGAGTTGGTGCGAGGGATGGATGAGGGTTGGTAAGGGATGGGAGAAGGCTGGTTACTGATAGTCTGGTGTGATGTGATGTCCTGACGTATGGAGTCAATTTTGGATGTGAAGTAAGTGGCAAAGTCAAGAGCAGAGAGTGAGGAAGGGAGATGAGGTGGAGGTGGGCAGAGGAGTGAGTTGAGAGTGGCAAAGAGGCGCCGGGGGTTGGAAGGCTGGGAGGAGATGAGGTTCTTGAAGTATGACTGTTTAGCAAGAGAAAGGGCAGCACTGAAGGATGAGAGCATAAGTTTGAAATGGAGGAAGTCTGCCTTAGAGCGTGATTTCCTCCAGTGTCGCTCAGCAGTACGTGAGCATTTTTGCAGATATCTGGTGCATTTGGTGTGCCAGGGTTGAGGTGTTAATTTGCGAGGGTGAACAGTAGTTGGTGGAGCAACAGAGTCAAGAGCAGAAGTAAGGGAAGCATTGTATGTGGAAGTGGCTTGTTCAGGGCATGAGAGAGAGAGAGAATAGGAGAGAGAAGTGAGTCAAACAGGGAGGAAAGGAATGTGGTGTCAATAGCTTCAATGTTACGCTTAGTGATGGTAGCCTTAGGAGGTTGAGATGGGGAAGTCGAGAGAGATATGTTGAAGGAGAGCAGGTGGTGGTCAGAGAGGGGAAATGGGGAGTTGGAAAAATCAGAAATATCACAGCGGTGAGTGAAGACCAGATCCAGTGAGCTCCCATTCACATGGGAGGGTGAGGAGGTCCACTGGGAGAGACCAAGTGAAGAGGTGAGGTTAAGGAGTTTAGAGGCAGGGGATTGTGTGGGGATGTCAATAGGGATTTTGAAATCGCCTAGGATAATGGTGGGAATGTCAGAAGAGAGGAAGTGAGGAAGCCAGGAAGCAAAGTTGTCGATGAATTTGGAAGCAGTGCCAGGGGGGGCGGTAAATGACAGCTACTCTAAGATGGACTGGTTGGAAGAGACATATGGAGTGGACCTCAAATGTAGATAATATAAGGGATGGTTCTGGTGGTATGAGTTGGTAGGAGTAACTAGAAGGTAAAAGGACCCCAACACCACCCCCATGGCGACCCCCAGGTCGGGGGGTGTGTGTGAATGTAAGGCCCCCAGCAGAGAGAGCAGCAGCAGAAGTAGTGTCAGAGGGCGTAATCCAAGTTTCAGTAATGGCTAGTAGGTGTAGGGAGTTGGAAATGAAAAGGTCATGAGTGGGGACCAGTTTGTTACAAACGGATATGGCATTCCAGAGGGCACAGGATAGGGGGTATGAGTTTGTGGGAGAGATGTGAATTAGATTTTCAGGGTTGCTGTAGCGATGAGGTGGGATTAACTTTGAGGGCAGGGATGAGAGAGTAGTGATGGTACGGGTGCCTGAGATAGGAGGGGAAACTGCAGGAGGTGGGCAGGGAGGGAGGTCAGTGTGATGTGGATGGGGGTGTGGGGAGGTGACAGGGAAGGGAGAGAGGGAGCAGGGCTGAGTTGTGGGGTAGCAGGACCATGGGGCAGAGGTGAATGAAAGTGGGGTAACAGGAAAGGTGGGGGAAGGAAACAGAGGGATGGAGGGGAGACAGAGGAGGAGGTGGAGGAGACTAGGGGGGGAAGGATAAAGATACATTATTAGGTAGACACTGAGTGATTTGGGGAGTATAAGAAAGCATTCACATAGTGTTAAGTAGGTAAATAGGTTGAGGGAAAGTGGAAGTAGGAGAGGAGACTGTAAGGGAATCCGAGCAGAAGAATTGTAGAAATGCAGGTGAGAAAAGCAGTGTAGGCTCAAGGGGTGTAGATTTAGTATGAAATGAGTCAAAAGTGTAGATAAAGTGGGTGCAGAAATGTATTTGGAGTGTAAGAAATGAAAGGATTGTGAGAGGTTTAAGAAGCAATGGTAATTATGTTAGATGTTTTAAGTGTTTGCAGGTAAAATTGCATTGGTGCAGCTGTGCTTAAAAAACAAAATTACAATAATACAGATACAGGCATTTGTAGGTGAAATGGATGGTTTATGAAATGTCCAAGTAAGGTAGTTCTGTGCTATGTAATCAGATGCAACAATCAGGAGGTGAGTGATCTGAGGAGTAAGTGACTCACATTTGTTATTAGTTCTTCAGTTTTCTTTGTTTTGTTAGATTGGTGTGCTTCTGTTTTCCTTCTTTTTCACTTCAATTGAACGCTAATTGAACACTGCTGTTATGTGTCAATTTTATCACGCTTTTATAAAAATGCACGCTTAGATCAATAAATGCACAGCCAAATGGCTTTGCACAGCCTACACCATTGGACTTTAGTAGAAGACTATTACAAGTGAAAACAATAATTGAAATCTGTAACCACACCCCACCCCCTCAAATGCCAGGCAATAAATTACCTTAAAAACAACAACCAGGCATTCCACAAAGATTAAACTGGGTCTATATCATTCAAAACTTTAAAAAAGTACTTCAAAATCACATTCTATGCAATAATGTTTCAATTTGCATTACCCAGCAGAATTAGCTTTGCATATATAGATATAGTGCAGCAGAATAGATTGGTGGTTGTAGTCAATTGTAATTACCCAGCAGAATTAGCTTTGCATATATAGATATAGTGCAGCAGAATAGATTGGTGGTTGTAGTCAATTGTAATTACCTGTAGGTGACAAGAAGAGAAGAAACGTCAATTCACAATAGATATCAGCTGAAGATAAATTAACGCTGATTGAACGCTGCGTTATGTGTCAATTTTATCACGCTTTGATAAAAATGCATGCTTAGATCCATAAATGCACAGCCAAACAGCTTTGCACATCCTACACCATTGGACTTAAGTAGAAGTCTGGTGGTCAGCAAAATTTTGCACTGTCCTCCTACTATATATAGTGCGCACAACTACTAAAATACACCACAGGTATGGATGGATAGTATACTTGATGACACAGAGGTAGGTAGAGCAGTGGCCTACTGTACCGTATTGCTATATATTATATACTGGTGGTCAGCAAAATTCTGCCCTGTCCTCCTACTATATATACTGCGCACAACTACTAAAATACACCACAGGTATGGATGGATAGTATACTTGATGACACAGAGGTAGGTAGAGCAGTTGCCTACTGTACCGTACTGCTATATATTATATACTGGTGGTCAGCAAAATTCTGCCCTGTCCTCATACTATATAATACAATGCAGCACAGATATGGAGCATTTTTCAGGCAGAGAACGTAGATATTTTCAGCACACTGAGCACAGATATTTGCAAGCACACTGAGCACAGATATTTGCAGCACACTGAACACAGAAACTGAGAAAACGCTGCACGTCCTCTCCCTATCATCTCCAATGCACAAGTGAAAATGGCGGCGACTCGTGGCTCCTTATATAGAATAGAATAGCTGCTGACGGGCACGATTGAGGGAGGACAGGGACATTTGAATCCAGCCCATAGATGCAATGTGAATATGTAATTTGTACCTTCCTATCTTAAAATGTATATACAGTGTATATGTCACAACTGAGGGCCTGAGCTGACTGGAGGCAGCCTCAGTTGTAGGGGCTGAGGTGTAGTGGAACCTGGGAGGTTGTATCAGACCCCTGGACATGTAAGTTAAATGTAGAAGAATTGCCCGAAGGCGTGCCCACGACAACCAGGATAAAAGTCAATGATGTTTATTTTGACAAACTCCATGCATCACAGCAGTAATAAAAGAGAAACATAAAATCAGCAGAGAAATAATACAGTTCCTGGGTACTACAGGAGGACAAGGACCACAGGGCTCTGGTAGTATGAGACAGTTCTTATTATCTTCTAGTTGGAAAGTCCTTACCAGGCCCGACTGTAGCAATGGAGATAGCCCAGGATCATACTAGCTGGTGTTCAGGGAAAAGCTGGGCTGCTGTGGATAAAATGGCTGCTGTGGGTACTGGCTGAAACCAGACTGATGTAAGCACGGAGTGGATTGCTGGATGGAACCAGCCAAATAATAAATGAAGCTTGAGAGCGATGAAATATGATTGATATATGGAGTTTGAGAGCGGTGAAATAATAGTGCCGGTGGTGAGTGGTAATCTGCGGAAATGATACCGGCACTTTAAGAAGAGCTGATCTCTGCTGGAAGCTAGGCTGGAAGCAGGTAAATCTGTACCTGGAAACAGATGAGTCCCAGAGGACTGGAGAGTCAGGCTGCACCGCAGGTGGTAGACTAGAGCGGGTCTCTTTAGTGGAGGTTTGGAGATGGTAACTGGAACCTGGAAAACAACCACGGGAGAGAGACAAACTGGAACTAGGTTTGACAACCAAATCACTGACGCCTTCCTTGCTCAGGCACAGAATACTTATACCTGAAGCAAGGAAGGGATTGGCTAGGCAATTATGCAGATTACAATGGAAACAGCGGATTGGTGGAAATGAACAGGTGACAGAATCCAACATGGCTGCGCCCATGCAGACACTTGGAGGGAAGATTGGTTTTATAATCCATGTGGGAACTTTAACAGCAATGGCGGCGCCGGCCACAGTAAACAGGAGACGCCAGACTGATGAGTGCACATTTGAACCACGCGGGCAACAGCGGAGGCCGCGGCTGACATAAGCGCCACTCTGACATCCTGCATGCAGAAACTCAGGGACGGCGGCGGAGGCCGCGGGAGATGCCATTCAAGATGTAACATGGCGCCGCTGTGACAGCGTCTCAGAGTGACAGGAGAGGAGGCAGGAATGGGGACATCAGAATAACGGATGGGATCCGGTCCTGGAGCGCTGAGCCAGCCTTAGGAGGCATCTGAAAGGTAATTTATGGCGTCCAGATACCCGGATCGTGACAGTATACACTAGAGGTCTTTCCGAACCCCCTAATCCTAACATTGTAATTTGCTTTAGGGCGCACCTCCAATTAGTCTAGTGTTTCTTGCTGCCTTTCCAATGAAGCAAGTTTAATTTAGTAATAGGTGAAAAACCATCCTTACAAAGGTGTTAATCAGAGACTTGGCTTTGTGGACACTTTTCAGAGAACAAATTTGTTAGCATAAAAATAAAGCCAGAAAATTAAGAGCTGTTTAATCACTCAATTGGATTTTTTTTGCCAGCATATTTCTTTTTCTCTGCAACCCACTGCTAAATTGTGCTTCCTAGCTGTTTTTATAAAATCACTGAATCAAATCTAACTCTGATTACATCAGAGAAGGCCAGGTACCCTACACCAGAACAGGGGGATTTGAAATTTTGACTTGTCTACTTAAAAATCACCAAAATCTGATCACAAGGTCAATTACGTCCCTGGGTGGGATTGAACCACCAACCTTTTGGTTAATAGCCGTGCACACTAACTGATTGCGCCACAGAGACACTTTGCAAAAGTCCATACTGACAAAGGCTAATAAGCATTCATCTAAAACGTTTCCTAGAAAAACTTTAAAAAGTCAATAATCTGGAGAGTTTTTGTAAGATGTTTCTTCCATCAACCAACGAAGAAACACATTGGTACTTTCCCATGATGAGTGAGTGCTTCAGGATCTCTTGCACTTACATGTGCAGCAGAGTACAGCAATGGAAGCATGCTGGGCCCATAACCCAGCGGTAGGCAGATTGAAACTATCCTCTGCTATATGCATTTTTTTTTGTTAATTAAAGTAATCCAAAACTGGGATTGATATTTTGGCTCTTTTATTTTTACTTAAAGTACAATAACTTTTACCATTTTAATTTGTTTTAATAGTATATTGACAGTATTGTTTTCTTTCAAAAATCCACTTAATTTTCTTTACCCTATTATTAAAATGGTAATTGACAAAAACAAACTACATTGTCACCAGAAGAGCAATACAAAATGTACAAGTGATATATTAAAATCATCTTTCCAGCTTGAATTTCAATGATGCATTGGGGCAACGATTTTGTGAGAAACATCTTCACCCTTAAATAAAGATTTTCTTAATTCCTTACCTGTGTGCTAATTAGATATCACCTTGTTTTCACATTAAACAGACTTCCACATGAGAAAGCAGCAAGGATACAGTGGCGTTAATGTTTCCTGGTGTCAACCTGTATTATTTCAGTAGACATTGAAATGAGGATGCATCTTGCTGCCTTTCCAATGAAGCAAGTTTAATTTAGTAATAGGTGAAAAACCATCCCTACAAAGGTGTTAATCAGAGACTTGGCTTTGTGGACACTTTTCAAAGAACAAATTTGTTAGCATAATAATAAAGGCAGAAAATGAAGAGCTGTTTAATCACTCAATTGGATTTTTCTGCCAGCATATTTCTTTTTCTCTGCAACCCATTGCTAAATTGTGCTTCCTAGCTGTTTTTTATAAAATCACTGAATCAAATCTAACTCTGATTACATCAGAGAAGGCCAGGTACCCTACACCATAAGAGGGGGTTTGAAATTTTGACTTGTCTACTTAAATATCACCAAAACCTGATCACAATGTCAATTATGTCCCTGGGTGGGATTGAACCACCAACCTTTTGGTTAGTAACCAGACACACTAACCGATTGCGCCACAGAGACACTTTGCAAAAAGTACATACTGACAAAGGCTAATAAGCATTCATCTAGAACGTTTCCTAGAAAAACTTTAAAAAGTCAATAATCTGGAGAGTTTTTGTAAGAATTTTCTTAAATCAACCAACGAAGAAACACATTGGTACTTTCCCATGATGAGTGAGTGCTTCAGGATCTCTTGCACTTACATGTGCAGCAGAGTACTGCAATGGAAGCATGCTGGGCCCATTACCCAGAGGTAGGCAGATTGAAACTATCCTCTGCTATATGCATTTTTTTGTTAATTAAAGTAATCCAAAACTGGGATTGATATGTTAACTATTTTATGTTTACTTAAAGTACAATAACTTTTACCATTTTAATTTGTTTTAATAGTATATTGACAGTATTGTTTTCTTTCAAAAATCCACTTTTCTTTACCCTATTATTAAAATGGTAATTGACAAAAACAAACTACATTGTCACCAGAAGAGCAATACAAAATGTACAAGTGATATATTAAAATCATCTTTCCAGCTTGAATTTCAATGATGCATTGGGGCAACGATTTTGTGAGAAACATCTTCACCCTTAAATAAAGATTTTCTTAATTCCTTACCTGTGTGCTAATTAGATATCACCTTGTTTTCACATTAAACAGACTTCCACATGAGAAAGCAGCAAGGATGCATTGGCATTAATGTTTCCTGGTGTCAACCTGTATTATTTCAGTAGACATTGAAATGAGGATGCATCTTGCTGCCTTTCCAATGAAGCAAGTTTAATTTAGTAATAGGTGAAAAACCATCCTTACAAAGGTGTTCATCAGAGACTTGGCTTTGTGGACACTTTTCAGAGAACAAATTTGTTAGCATAAAAATAAAGCCAGAAAATGAAGAGCTGTTTAATCACTCAATTGGATTTTTTTGCCAGCATATTTCTTTTTCTCTGCAACCCACTGCTAAATTGTGCTTCCTAGCTGTTTTTATAAAATCACTGAATCAAATCTAACTCTGATTACATCAGAGAAGGCCAGGTACTCTACACCATAAGAGGGGATTTGAAATTTTGACTTGTCTACTTAAAGATCACCAAAATCTGATAACAAGGTCAATTATGTCCCTGGGTGGGATTGAACCACCAACCTTTTGGTTTATAGCCGTACACACTAACTGATTGCGCCACAGAGACACTTTGCAAAAGTACATACTGACAAAGGCTAATAAGCATTCATCTAAAACGTTTCCTAGAAAAACTTTAAAAAGTCAATAATCTGGAGAGTTTTTGTAAGATGTTTCTTCAATCCACCAACGAAGAAACACATTGGTACTTTCCCATGATGAGTGAGTGCTTCAGGATCTCTTGCACTTACATGTGCAGCAGAGTACTGCAATGGAAGCATGCTGGGCCCATAACCCAGAGGTAGGCAGATTAAAACTATCCTCTGCTATATGCATTTTTTTTGTTAATTAAAGTAATCCAAAACTGGGATTGATATTTTTGCTCTTTTATTTTTAATTAAAGTACAATAACTTTTACCATTTTAATTTGTTTTAATAGTATATTGACAGTATTGTTTTCTTTCAAAAATCCACTTAATTTTCTTTACCCTATTATTAAAATGGTAATTGACAAAAACAAACTACATTGTCACCAGAAGAGCAATACAAAATGTACAAGTGATATATTAAAATCATCTTTCCAGCTTGAATTTCAATGATGCATTGGGGCAACGATTTTGTGAGAAACATTTTCACCCTTAAATAAAGATTTTCTTAATTCCTTACCTGTGTGCTAATTAGATATCACCTTGTTTTCACATTAAACAGACTTCCACGTGAGAAAGCAGCAAGGATGCAGTGGCGTTAATGTTTCCTGGTGTCAACCTGTATTATTTCAGTAGACATTGAAATGAGGATGCATCTTGCTGCCTTTCCAATGAAGCAAGTTTAATTTAGTAATAGGTTAAAAACCATCCTTACAAAGGTGTTAATCAGAGACTTGGCTTTGTGGACACTTTTCAGAGAACAAATTTGTTAGCATAAAAATAAAGCCAGAAAATTAAGAGCTGTTTAATCACTCAATTGGATTTTTTTTGCCAGCATATTTCTTTTTCTCTGCAACCCACTGCTAAATTGTGCTTCCTAGCTGTTTTTATAAAATCACTGAATCAAATCTAACTCTGATTACATCAGAGAAGGCCAGGTACCCTACACCAGAACAGGGGGATTTGAAATTTTGACTTGTCTACTTAAAGATCACCAAAATCTGATAACAAGGTCAATTACGTCCCTGGGTGGGATTGAACCACCAACCTTTCTTTTGGTTAATAGCCGTGCACACTAACTGATTGCGCCACAGAGACACTTTGCAAAAGTCCATACTGACAAAGGCTAATAAGCATTCATCTAAAACGTTTCCTAGAAAAACTTTAAAAAGTCAATAATCTGGAGAGTTTTTGTAAGATGTTTCTTCCATCCACCAACGAAGAAACACATTGGTACTTTCCCATGATGAGTGAGTGCTTCAGGATCTCTTGCACTTACATGTGCAGCAGAGTACTGCAATGGAAGCATGCTGGGCCCATAACCCAGAGGTAGGCAGATTAAAACTATCCTCTGCTATATGCATTTTTTTTTGTTAATTAAAGTAATCCAAAACTGGGATTGATATTTTTGCTCTTTTATTTTTCATTAAAGTACAATAACTTTTACCATTTTAATTTGTTTTAATAGTATATTGAAAGTATTGTTTTCTTTTAAAAATCCACTTAATTTTCTTTACCCTATTATTAAAATGGTAATTGACAAAAACAAACTACATTGTCACCAGAAGAGCAATACAAAATGTACAAGTGATATATTAAAATCATCTTTCCAGCTTGAATTTCAATGATGCATTGGGGCAACGATTTTGTGAGAAACATTTTCACCCTTAAATAAAGATTTTCTTAATTCCTTACCTGTGTGCTAATTAGATATCACCTTGTTTTCACATTAAACAGACTTCCACATGAGAAAGCAGCAAGGATGCAGTGGCGTTAATGTTTCCTGGTGTCAACCTGTATTATTTCAGTAGACATTTAAATGAGGATGCATCTTGCTGCCTTTCCAATGAAGCAAGTTTAATTTAGTAATAGGTGAAAAACCATCCTTACAAAGGTGTTCATCAGAGACTTGGCTTTGTGGACACTTTTCAGAGAACAAATTTGTTAGCATAAAAATAAAGCCAGAAAATGAAGAGCTGTTTAATCACTCAATTGGATTTTTTTGCCAGCATATTTCTTTTTCTCTGCAACCCACTGCTAAATTGTGCTTCCTAGCTGTTTTTATAAAATCACTGAATCAAATCTAACTCTGATTACATCAGAGAAGGCCAGGTACCCTACACCATAAGAGGGGTTTGAAATTTTGACTTGTCTACTTAAAGATCACCAAAATCTGATAACAAGGTCAATTACGTCCCTGGGTGGGATTGAACCACCAACCTTTTGGTTAATAGCCATACACACTAACTGATTGCGCCACAGAGACACTTTGCAAAAGTACATACTGACAAAGACTAATAAGCATTCATCTAAAACGTTTCCTAGAAAAACTTTAAAAAGTCAATAATCTGGAGAGTTTTTCTAAGATGTTTCTTCCATCAACCAATGAAGAAACACATTGGTACTTTCCCATGATGAGTGAGTGCTTCAGGATCTCTTGCACTTACATGTGCCGCAGAGTACAGCAATGGAAGCATGCTGGGCCCATAACCCAGCGGTAGGCAGATTGAAACTATCCTATGCTATATGCATTTTTTTTTTTGTTAATTAAAGTAATCCAAAACTGGGATTGATATTTTGGCTCTTTTATTTTTCATTAAAGTACAATAACTTTTACCATTTTAGTTTGTTTTAATAGTATATTGAAAGTATTGTTTTCTTTTAAAAATCCACTTAATTTTCTTTACCCTATTATTAAAATGGTAATTGACAAAAACAAACTACATTGTCACCAGAAGAGCAATACAAAATGTACAAGTGATATATTAAAATCATCTTTCCAGCTTGAATTTCAATGATGCATTGGGGCAACGATTTTGTGAGAAACATTTTCACCCTTAAATAAAGATTTTCTTAATTCCTTACCTGTGTGCTAATTAGATATCACCTTGTTTTCACATTAAACAGACTTCCACATGAGAAAGCAGCAAGGATGCAGTGGCGTTAATGTTTCCTGGTGTCAACCTGTATTATTTCAGTAGACATTGAAATGAGGATGCATCTTGCTGCCTTTCCAATGAAGCAAGTTTAATTTAGTAAAAGGTGAAAAACCATCCTTACAAAGGTGTTCATCAGAGACTTGGCTTTGTGGACACTTTTCAGAGAACAAATTTGTTATCATAAAAATAAAGCCAGAAAATGAAGAGCTGTTTAATCACTCAATTGGATTTTTTTGCCAGCATATTTCTTTTTCTCTGCAACCCACTGCTAAATTGTGCTTCCTAGCTGTTTTTATAAAATCACTGAATCAAATCAAACTCTGATTACATCAGAGAAGGCCAGGTACCCTACACCATAAGAGGGGTTTGAAATTTTGACTTGTCTACTTAAAGATCACCAAAATCTGATAACAAGGTCAATTACGTCCCTGGGTGGGATTGAACCACCAACCTTTTGGTTAATAGTCATACACACTAACTGATTGCGCCACAGAGACACTTTGCAAAAGTACATACTGACAAAGGCTAATAAGCATTCATCTAAAACGTTTCCTAGAAAAACGTTAAAAAGTCAATAATCTGGAGAGTTTTTCTAAGATGTTTCTTCCATCAACCAATGAAGAAACACATTGGTACTTTCCCATGATGAGTGAGTGCTTCAGGATCTATTGCACTTACATGTGCAGCAGAGTACTGCAATGGAAGCATGCTGGGCACATAACCCAGAGGTAGGCAGATTGAAACTATCCTCTGCTATATGCATTTTTTTTTGTTAATTAAAGTAATCCAAAACTGGGATTGATATGTTGGCTCTTTTATTTTTACTTACAGTACAATAACTTTTACCATTTTAATTTGTTTTAATAGTATATTGACAGTATTGTTTTCTTTCAAAAATCCACTTAATTTTCTTTACCCTATTATTAAAATGGTAATTGACAAAAACAAACTACATTGTCACCAGAAGAGCAATACAAAATGTACAAGTGATATATTAAAATCATCTTTCCAGCTTGAATTTCAATGATGCATTGGGGCAACGATTTTGTGAGAAACATTTTCACCCTTAAATAAAGATTTTCTTAATTCTTTACCTGTGTGCTAATTAGATATCACCTTGTTTTCACATTAAACAGACTTCCACGTGAGAAAGCAGCAAGGATGCAGTGGCGTTAATGTTTCCTGGTGTCAACCTGTATTATTTCAGTAGACATTGAAATGAGGATGCATCTTGCTGCCTTTCCAATGAAGCAAGTTTAATTTAGTAATAGGTTAAAAACCATCCTTACAAAGGTGTTAATCAGAGACTTGGCTTTGTGGACACTTTTCAGAGAACAAATTTGTTAGCATAAAAATAAAGCCAGAAAATTAAGAGCTGTTTAATCACTCAATTGGATTTTTTTTGCCAGCATATTTCTTTTTCTCTGCAACCCACTGCTAAATTGTGCTTCCTAGCTGTTTTTATAAAATCACTGAATCAAATCTAACTCTGATTACATCAGAGAAGGCCAGGTACCCTACACCAGAACAGGGGGATTTGAAATTTTGACTTGTCTACTTAAAGATCACCAAAATCTGATAACAAGGTCAATTACGTCCCTGGGTGGGATTGAACCACCAACCTTTTGGTTAATAGCCGTGCACACTAACTGATTGCGCCACAGAGACACTTTGCAAAAGTCCGTACTGACAAAGGCTAATAAGCATTCATCTAAAACGTTTCCTAGAAAAACTTTAAAAAGTCAATAATCTGGAGAGTTTTTGTAAGATGTTTCTTCCATCAACCAATGAAGAAACACATTGGTACTTTCCCATGATGAGTGAGTGCTTCAGGATCTATTGCACTTACATGTGCAGCAGAGTACTGCAATGGAAGCATGCTGGGCACATAACCCAGAGGTAGGCAGATTGAAACTATCCTCTGCTATATGCATTTTTTTTTGTTAATTAAAGTAATCCAAAACTGGGATTGATATGTTGGCTCTTTTATTTTTACTTACAGTACAATAACTTTTACCATTTTAATTTGTTTTAATAGTATATTGACAGTATTGTTTTCTTTCAAAAATCCACTTAATTTTCTTTACCCTATTATTAAAATGGTAATTGACAAAAACAAACTACATTGTCACCAGAAGAGCAATACAAAATGTACAAGTGATATATTAAAATCATCTTTCCAGCTTGAATTTCAATGATGCATTGGGGCAACGATTTTGTGAGAAACATTTTCACCCTTAAATAAAGATTTTCTTAATTCCTTACCTGTGTGCTAATTAGATATCACCTTGTTTTCACATTAAACAGACTTCCACGTGAGAAAGCAGCAAGGATGCAGTGGCGTTAATGTTTCCTGGTGTCAACCTGTATTATTTCAGTAGACATTGAAATGAGGATGCATCTTGCTGCCTTTCCAATGAAGCAAGTTTAATTTAGTAATAGGTTAAAAACCATCCTTACAAAGGTGTTAATCAGAGACTTGGCTTTGTGGACACTTTTCAGAGAACAAATTTGTTAGCATAAAAATAAAGCCAGAAAATTAAGAGCTGTTTAATCACTCAATTGGATTTTTTTTGCCAGCATATTTCTTTTTCTCTGCAACCCACTGCTAAATTGTGCTTCCTAGCTGTTTATATAAAATCACTGAATCAAATCTAACTCTGATTACATCAGAGAAGGCCAGGTACCCTACACCAGAACAGGGGGATTTGAAATTTTGACTTGTCTACTTAAAGATCACCAAAATCTGATAACAAGGTCAATTACGTCCCTGGGTGGGATTGAACCACCAACCTTTCTTTTGGTTAATAGCCGTGCACACTAACTGATTGCGCCACAGAGACACTTTGCGAAAGTCCATACTGACAAAGGCTAATAAGCATTCATCTAAAACGTTTCCTAGAAAAACTTTAAAAAGTCAATAATCTGGAGAGTTTTTGTAAGATGTTTCTTCCATCCACCAACGAAGAAACACATTGGTACTTTCCCATGATGAGTGAGTGCTTCAGGATCTCTTGCACTTACATGTGCAGCAGAGTACTGCAATGGAAGCATGCTGGGCCCATAACCCAGAGGTAGGCAGATTAAAACTATCCTCTGCTATATGCATTTTTTTTGTTAATTAACGTAATCCAAAACTGGGATTGATATTTTTGCTCTTTTATTTTTCATTAAAGTACAATAACTTTTACCATTTTAATTTGTTTTAATAGTATATTGAAAGTATTGTTTTCTTTTAAAAATCCACTTAATTTTCTTTACCCTATTATTAAAATGGTAATTGACAAAAACAAACTACATTGTCACCAGAAGAGCAATACAAAATGTACAAGTGATATATTAAAATCATCTTTCCAGCTTGAATTTCAATGATGCATTGGGGCAACGATTTTGTGAGAAACATTTTCACCCTTAAATAAAGATTTTCTTAATTCCTTACCTGTGTGCTAATTAGATATCACCTTGTTTTCACATTAAACAGACTTCCACATTAGAAAGCAGCAAGGATGCAGTGGCGTTAATGTTTCCTGGTGTCAACCTGTATTATTTCAGTAGACATTGAAATGAGGATGCATCTTGCTGCCTTTCCAATGAAGCAAGTTTAATTTAGTAATAGGTGAAAAACCATCCTAACAAAGGTGTTCATCAGAGACTTGGCTTTGTGGACACTTTTCAGAGAACAAATTTGTTAGCATAAAAATAAAGCCAGAAAATGAAGAGCTGTTTAATCACTCAATTGGATTTTTTTGCCAGCATATTTCTTTTTCTCTGCAACCCACTGCTAAATTGTGCTTCCTAGCTGTTTTTATAAAATCACTGAATCAAATCTAACTCTGATTACATCAGAGAAGGCCAGGTACCCTACACCATAAGAGGGGTTTGACATTTTGACTTGTCTACTTAAAGATCACCAAAATCTGATAACAAGGTCAATTACGTCCCTGGGTGGGATTGAACCACCAAGCTTTTGGTTAATAGCCATACACACTAACTGATTGCGCCACAGAGACACTTTGCAAAAGTACATACTGACAAAGGCTAATAAGCATTCATCTAAAACGTTTCCTAGAAAAACTTTAAAAAGTCAATAATCTGGAGAGTTTTTCTAAGATGTTTCTTCCATCAACCAATGAAGAAACACATTGGTACTTTCCCATGATGAGTGAGTGCTTCAGGATCTATTGCACTTACATGTGCAGCAGAGTACTGCAATGGAAGCATGCTGGGCACATAACTCAGAAGTAGGCAGATTGAAACTATCCTCTGCTATATGCATTTTTTTTTGTTAATTAAAGTAATCCAAAACTGGGATTGATATGTTGGCTCTTTTATTTTTACTTACAGTACAATAACTTTTACCATTTTAATTTGTTTTAATAGTATATTGAAAGTATTGTTTTCTTTCAAAAATCCACTTAATTTTCTTTACCCTATTATTAAAAGGGTAATTGACAAAAACAAACTACATTGTCACCAGAAGAGCAATACAAAATGTACAAGTGATATATTAAAATCATCTTCCCAGCTTGAATTTCAATGATGCATTGGGGCAACGATTTTGTGAGAAACATCTTCACCCTTAAATAAAGATTTTCTTAATTCCTTACCTGTGTGCTAATTAGATATCACCTTGTTTTCACATTAAACAGACTTCTACATGAGAAAGCAGCAAGGATGCAGTGGCGCTAATGTTTCCTGGTGTCAACCTGTATTATTTCAGTAGACATTGAAATGAGGATGCATCTTGCTGCCTTTCCAATGAAGCAAGTTTAATTTAGTAATAGGTGAAAAACCATCCTAACAAAGGTGTTAATCAGAGACTTGGCTTTGTGGACACTTTTCAGAGAACAAATTTGTTAGCATAAAAATAAAGCCAGAAAATGAAGAGCTGTTTAATCACTCAATTGGATTTTTTTTGCCAGCATATTTCTTTTTCTCTGCAACCCACTGCTAAATTGTGCTTCCTAGCTGTTTTTATAAAATCACTGAATCAAATCTAACTCTGATTACATCAGAGAAGGCCAGGTACCCTACACCAGAACAGGGGGATTTGAAATTTTGACTTGTCTACTTAAAGATCACCAAAATCTGATAACAAGGTCAATTACGTCTCTGGGTGGGATTGAACCACCAACCTTTTGGTTAATAGCCGTGCACACTAACTGATTGCGCCACAGAGACACTTTGCAAAAGTCCATACTGACAAAGGCTAATAAGCATTCATCTAAAACGTTTCCTAGAAAAACTTTAAAAAGTCAATAATCTGGAGAGTTTTTGTAAGATGTTTCTTCCATCCACCAACGAAGAAACACATTGGTACTTTCCCATGATGAGTGAGTGCTTCAGGATCTCTTGCACTTACATGTGCAGCAGAGTACTGCAATGGAAGCATGCTGGGCCCATAACCCAGAGGTAGGCAGATTAAAACTATCCTCTGCTATATGATTTTTTTTGTTAATTAAAGTAATCCAAAACTGGGATTGATATTTTTGCTCTTTTATTTTTCATTAAAGTACAATAACTTTTACCATTTTAATTTGTTTTAATAGTATATTGAAAGTATTGTTTTCTTTTAAAAATCCACTTAATTTTCTTTACCCTATTATTAAAATGGTAATTGACAAAAACAAACTACATTGTCACCAGAAGAGCAATACAAAATGTACAAGTGATATATTAAAATCATCTTTCCAGCTTGAATTTCAATGATGCATTGGGGCAACGATTTTGTGAGAAACATTTTCACCCTTAAATAAAGATTTTCTTAATTCCTTACCTGTGTGCTAATTAGATATCACCTTGTTTTCACATTAAACAGACTTCCACATGAGAAAGCAGCAAGGATGCAGTGGCGTTAATGTTTCCTGGTGTCAACCTGTATTATTTCAGTAGACATTGAAATGAGGATGCATCTTGCTGCCTTTCCAATGAAGCAAGTTTAATTTAGTAATAGGTGAAAAACCATCCTTACAAAGGTGTTCATCAGAGACTTGGCTTTGTGGACACTTTTCAGAGAACAAATTTGTTAGCATAAAAATAAAGCCAGAAAATGAAGAGCTGTTTAATCACTCAATTGGATTTTTTTGCCAGCATATTTCTTTTTCTCTGCAACCCACTGCTAAATTGTGCTTCCTAGCTGTTTTTATAAAATCACTGAATCAAATCTAACTCTGATTACATCAGAGAAGGCCAGGTACCCTACACCATAAGAGGGGTTTGAAATTTTGACTTGTCTACTTAAAGATCACCAAAATCTGATAACAAGGTCAATTACGTCCCTGGGTGGGATTGAACCACCAACCTTTTGGTTAATAGCCATACACACTAACTGATTGCGCCACAGAGACACTTTGCAAAAGTACATACTGACAAAGGCTAATAAGCATTCATCTAAAACGTTTCCTAGAAAAACTTTAAAAAGTCAATAATCTGGAGAGTTTTTCTAAGATGTTTCTTCCATCAACCAATGAAGAAACACATTGGTACTTTCCCATGATGAGTGAGTGCTTCAGGATCTATTGCACTTACATGTGCAGCAGAGTACTGCAATGGAAGCATGCTGGGCACATAACCCAGAGGTAGGCAGATTGAAACTATCCTCTGCTATATGCATTTTTTTTTGTTAATTAAAGTAATCCAAAACTGTGATTGATATGTTGGCTCTTTTATTTTTACTTACAGTACAATAACTTTTACCATTTTAATTTGTTTTAATAGTATATTGACAGTATTGTTTTCTTTCAAAAATCCACTTAATTTTCTTTACCCTATTATTAAAATGGTAATTGACAAAAACAAACTACATTGTCACCAGAAGAGCAATACAAAATGTACAAGTGATATATTAAAATCATCTTTCCAGCTTGAATTTCAATGATGCATTGGGGCAACGATTTTGTGAGAAACATTTTCACCCTTAAATAAAGATTTTCTTAATTCCTTACCTGTGTGCTAATTAGATATCACCTTGTTTTCACATTAAACAGACTTACACGTGAGAAAGCAGCAAGGATGCAGTGGCGTTAATGTTTCCTGGTGTCAACCTGTATTATTTCAGTAGACATTGAAATGAGGATGCATCTTGCTGCCTTTCCAATGAAGCAAGTTTAATTTAGTAATAGGTTAAAAACCATCCTTACAAAGGTGTTAATCAGAGACTTGGCTTTGTGGACACTTTTCAGAGAACAAATTTGTTAGCATAAAAATAAAGCCAGAAAATTAAGAGCTGTTTAATCACTCAATTGGATTTTTTTTGCCAGCATATTTCTTTTTCTCTGCAACCCACTGCTAAATTGTGCTTCCTAGCTGTTTTTATAAAATCACTGAATCAAATCTAACTCTGATTACATCAGAGAAGGCCAGGTACCCTACACCATAAGAGGGGATTTGAAATTTTGACTTGTCTACTTAAAGATCACCAAAATCTGATAACAAGGTCAATTACGTCCCTGGGTGGGATTGAACCACCAACCTTTTGGTTAATAGCCGTGCACACTAACTGATTGCGCCACAGAGACACTTTGCAAAAGTCCATACTGACAAAGGCTAATAAGCATTCATCTAAAACGTTTCCTAGAAAAACTTTAAAAAGTCAATAATCTGGAGAGTTTTTGTAAGATGTTTCTTCCATCAACCAACGAAGAAACACATTGGTACTTTCCCATGATGAGTGAGTGCTTCAGGATCTCTTGCACTTACATGTGCCGCAGAGTACAGCAATGGAAGCATGCTGGGCCCATAACCCAGCGGTAGGCAGATTGAAACTATCCTCTGCTATATGCATTTTTTTTTTGTTAATTAAAGTAATCCAAAACTGGGATTGATATTTTGTCTCTTTTATTTTTACTTAAAGTACAATAACTTTTACCATTTTAATTTGTTTTAATAGTATATTGACAGTATAGTTTTCTTTAAAAAATCCACTTAATTTTCTTTACCCTATTATTAAAAGGGTAATTGACAAAAACAAACTACATTGTCACCAGAAGAGCAATACAAAATGTACAAGTGATATATTAAAATCATCTTTCCAGCTTGAATTTCAATGATGCATTGGGGCAACGATTTTGTGAGAAACATCTTCACCCTTAAATAAAGATTTTCTTAATTCCTTACCTGTGTGCTAATTAGATATCACCTTGTTTTCACATTAAACAGACTTCTACATGAGAAAGCAGCAAGGATGCAGTGGCGGTAATGTTTCCTGGTGTCAACCTGTATTATTTCAGTAGACATTGAAATGAGGATGCATCTTGCTGCCTTTCCAATGAAGCAAGTTTAATTTAGTAATAGGTGAAAAACCATCCCTACAAAGGTGTTAATCAGAGACTTGGCTTTGTGGACACTTTTCAGAGAACAAATTTGTTAGCATAAAAATAAAGCCAGAAAATGAAGAGCTGTTTAATCACTCAATTGGATTTTTTTGCCAGCCTATTTCTTTTTCTCTGCAACCCACTGCTAAATTGTGCTTCCTAGCTGTTTTTATAAAATCACTGAATCAAATCTAACTCTGATTACATCAGAGAAGGCCAGGTACCCTACACCATAAGAGGGGATTTGAAATTTTGACTTGTCTACTTAAAGATCACCAAAATCTGATAACAAGGTCAATTATGTCCCTGGGAGGGATTGAACCACCAACCTTTTGGTTTATAACCGTACACACTAACTGATTGCGCCACAGAGACACTTTGCAAAAGTACATACTGACAAAGGCTAATAAGCATTCATCTAAAACGTTTCCTAGAAAAACTTTAAAAAGTCAATAATCTGGAGAGTTTTTGTAAGATGTTTCTTCCATCCACCAACGAAGAAACACATTGGTACTTTCCCATGATGAGTGAGTGCTTCAGGATCTCTTGCACTTACATGTGCAGCAGAGTACTGCAATGGAAGCATGCTGGGCCCATAACCCAGAGGTAGGCAGATTAAAACTATCCTCTGCTATATGCATTTTTTTTGTTAATTAAAGTAAACCAAAACTGGGATTGATATTTTTGCTCTTTTATTTTTTATTAAAGTACAATAACTTTTACCATTTTAATTTGTTTTAATAGTATATTGACAGTATAGTTTTCTTTAAAAAATCCACTTAATTTTCTTTACCCTATTATTAAAAGGGTAATTGACAAAAACAAACTACATTGTCACCAGAAGAGCAATACAAAATGTACAAGTGATATATTAAAATCATCTTTCCAGCTTGAATTTCAATGATGCATTGGGGCAACGATTTTGTGAGAAACATCTTCACCCTTAAATAAAGATTTTCTTAATTCCTTACCTGTGTGCTAATTAGATATCACCTTGTTTTCACATTAAACAGACTTCTACATGAGAAAGCAGCAAGGATGCAGTGGCGGTAATGTTTCCTGGTGTCAACCTGTATTATTTCAGTAGACATTGAAATGAGGATGCATCTTGCTGCCTTTCCAATGAAGCAAGTTTAATTTAGTAATAGGTGAAAAACCATCCCTACAAAGGTGTTAATCAGAGACTTGGCTTTGTGGACACTTTTCAGAGAACAAATTTGTTAGCATAAAAATAAAGCCAGAACATGAAGAGCTGTTTAATCACTCAATTGGATTTTTTTGCCAGCATATTTCTTTTTCTCTGCAACCCACTGCTAAATTGTGCTTCCTAGCTGTTTTTATAAAATCACTGAATCAAATCTAACTCTGATTACATCAGAGAAGGCCAGGTACCCTACACCATAAGAGGGGATTTGAAATTTTGACTTGTCTACTTAAAGATCACCAAAATCTGATAACAAGGTCAATTATGTCCCTGGGAGGGATTGAACCACCAACCTTTTGGTTTATAACCGTACACACTAACTGATTGCGCCACAGAGACACTTTGCAAAAGTACATACTGACAAAGGCTAATAAGCATTCATCTAAAACGTTTCCTAGAAAAACTTTAAAAAGTCAATAATCTGGAGAGTTTTTGTAAGATGTTTCTTCCATCCACCAACGAAGAAACACATTGGTACTTTCCCATGATGAGTGAGTGCTTCAGGATCTCTTGCACTTACATGTGCAGCAGAGTACTGCAATGGAAGCATGCTGGGCCCATAACCCAGAGGTAGGCAGATTAAAACTATCCTCTGCTATATGCATTTTTTTTGTTAATTAAAGTAAACCAAAACTGGGATTGATATTTTTGCTCTTTTATTTTTTATTAAAGTACAATAACTTTTACCATTTTAATTTGTTTTAATAGTATATTGAAAGTATTGTTTTCTTTTAAAAATCCACTTAATTTTCTTTACCCTATTATTAAATGGTAATTGACAAAATTAAACTACATTGTCACCAGAAGAGCAATTCAAAATGTACAAGTGATATATTAAAATCATCTTTCCAGCTTGAATTTCAATGATGCATTGGGGCAACGATTTTGTGAGAAACATTTTCACCCTTAAATAAAGATTTTCTTAATTCCTTACCTGTGTGCTAATTAGATATCACCTTGTTTTCACATTAAACAGACTTCCACGTGAGAAAGCAGCAAGGATGCAGTGGCGTTAATGTTTCCTGGTGTCAACCTGTATTATTTCAGTAGACATTGAAATGAGGATGCATCTTGCTGCCTTTCCAATGAAGCAAGTTTAATTTAGTAATAGGTTAAAAACCATCCTTACAAAGGTGTTAATCAGAGACTTGGCTTTGTGGACACTTTTCAGAGAACAAATTTGTTAGCATAAAAATAAAGCCAGAAAATTAAGAGCTGTTTAATCACTCAATTGGATTTTTTTTGCCAGCATATTTCTTTTTCTCTGCAACCCACTGCTAAATTGTGCTTCCTAGCTGTTTTTATAAAATCACTGAATCAAATCTAACTCTGATTACATCAGAGAAGGCCAGGTACCCTACACCATAACAGGGGGTTTGAAGTTTTGACTTGTCTACTTAAAGATCACCAAAATCTGATAACAAGGTCAATTACGTCCCTGGGTGGGATTGAACCACCAACCTTTTGGTTAATAGCCGTGCACACTAACTGATTGCGCCACAGAGACACTTTGTTTAAGTCCATACTGACAAAGGCTAATAAGCATTCATCTAAAACGTTTCCTAGAAAAACTTTAAAAAGTCAATAATCTGGAGAGTTTTTGTAAGATGTTTCTTCCATCAACCAACGAAGAAACACATTGGTACTTTCCCATGATGAGTGAGTGCTTCAGGATCTCTTGCACTTACATGTGCCGCAGAGTACAGCAATGGAAGCATGCTGGGCCCATAACCCAGCGGTAGGCAGATTGAAACTATCCTCTGCTATATGCATTTTTTTTTGTTAATTAAAGTAATCCAAAACTGGGATTGATATTTTGGCTCTTTTATTTTTACTTAAAGTACAATAACTTTTACCATTTTAATTTGTTTTAATAGTATATTGACAGTATAGTTTTCTTTAAAAAATCCACTTAATTTTCTTTACCCTATTATTAAAAGGGTAATTGACAAAAACAAACTACATTGTCACCAGAAGAGCAATACAAAATGTACAAGTGATATATTAAAATCATCTTTCCAGCTTGAATTTCAATGATGCATAGGGGCAACGATTTTGTGAGAAACATCTTCACCCTTAAATAAAGATTTTCTTAATTCCTTACCTGTGTGCTAATTAGATATCACCTTGTTTTCACATTAAACAGACTTCTACATGAGAAAGCAGCAAGGATGCAGTGGCGGTAATGTTTCCTGGTGTCAACCTGTATTATTTCCGTAGACATTGAAATGAGGATGCATCTTGCTGCCTTTCCAATGAAGCAAGTTTAATTTAGTAATAGGTGAAAAACCATCCCTACAAAGGTGTTAATCAGAGACTTGGCTTTGTGGACACTTTTCAGAGAACAAATTTGTTAGCATAAAAATAAAGCCAGAAAATGAAGAGCTGTTTAATCACTCAATTGGATTTTTTTGCCAGCATATTTCTTTTTCTCTGCAACCCACTGCTAAATTGTGCTTCCTAGCTGTTTTTATAAAATCACTGAATCAAATCTAACTCTGATTACATCAGAGAAGGCCAGGTACCCTACACCATAAGAGGGGATTTGAAATTTTGACTTGTCTACTTAAAGATCACCAAAATCTGATAACAAGGTCAATTATGTCCCTGGGTGGGATTGAACCACCAACCTTTTGGTTTATAGCCGTACACACTAACTGATTGCGCCACAGAGACACTTTGCAAAAGTATATACTGACAAAGGCTAATAAGCATTCATCTAAAACGTTTCCTAGAAAAACTTTAAAAAGTCAATAATCTGGAGAGTTTTTGTAAGATGTTTCTTCCATCCACCAACGAAGAAACACATTGGTACTTTCCCATGATGAGTGAGTGCTTCAGGATCTCTTGCACTTACATGTGCAGCAGAGTACTGCAATGGAAGCATGCTGGGCCCATAACCCAGAGGTAGGCAGATTAAAACTATCCTCTGCTATATGCATTTTTTTTTGTTAATTAAAGTAATCCAAAACTGGGATTGATATTTTTGCTCTTTTATTTTTCATTAAAGTACAATAACTTTTACCATTTTAATTTGTTTTAATAGTATATTGAAAGTATTGTTTTCTTTTAAAAATCCACTTAATTTTCTTTACCCTATTATTAAATGGTAATTGACAAAATTAAACTACATTGTCACCAGAAGAGCAATACAAAATGTACAAGTGATATATTAAAATCATCTTTCCAGCTTGAATTTCAATGATGCATTGGGGCAACGATTTTGTGAGAAACATTTTCACCCTTAAATAAAGATTTTCTTAATTCCTTACCTGTGTGCTAATTAGATATCACCTTGTTTTCACATTAAACAGACTTCCACATGAGAAAGCAGCAAGGATGCAGTGGCGTTAATGTTTCCTGGTGTCAACCTGTATTATTTCAGTAGACATTGAAATGAGGATGCATCTTGCTGCCTTTCCAATGAAGCAAGTTTAATTTAGTAATAGGTGAAAAACCATCCTTACAAAGGTGTTAATCAGAGACTTGGCTTTGTGGACACTTTTCAGAGAACAAATTTGTTAGCATAAAAATAAAGCCAGAAAATGAAGAGCTGTTTAATCACTCAATTGGATTTTTTTTGCCAGCATATTTCTTTTTCTCTGCAACCCACTGCTAAATTGTGCTTCCTAGCTGTTTTTATAAAATCACTGAATCAAATCTAACTCTGATTACATCAGAGAAGGCCAGGTACCCTACACCATAAGAGGGGATTTGAAATTTTGACTTGTCTACTTAAAGATCACCAAAATCAGATAACAAGGTCAATTATGTCCCTGGGTGGGATTGAACCACCAACCTTTTGGTTTATAGCCGTACACACTAACTGATTGCGCCACAGAGACACTTTGCAAAAGTACATACTGACAAAGGCTAATAAGCATTCATCTAAAACGTTTCCTAGAAAAACTTTAAAAAGTCAATAATCTGGAGAGTTTTTGTAAGATGTTTCTTCCATCCACCAACGAAGAAATACATTGGTACTTTCCCATGATGAGTGAGTGCTTCAGGATCTCTTGCACTTACATGTGCCGCAGAGTACAGCAATGGAAGCATGCTTGGCCCATAACCCAGCGGTAGGCAGATTGAAACTATCCTCTGCTATATGCATTTTTTTTTTGTTAATTAAAGTAATCCAAAACTGGGATTGATATTTTGGCTCTTTTATTTTTACTTAAAGTACAATAACTTTTACCATTTTAATTTGTTTTAATAGTATATTGACAGTATAGTTTTCTTTAAAAAATCCACTTAATTTTCTTTACCCTATTATTAAAATGGTAATTGACAAAAACAAACTACATTGTCACCAGAAGAGCAATACAAAATGTACAAGTGATATATTAAAATCATCTTTCCAGCTTGAATTTCAATGATGCATTGGGGCAACGATTTTGTGAGAAACATCTTCACCCTTAAATAAAGATTTTCTTAATTCCTTACCTGTGTGCTAATTAGATATCACCTTGTTTTCACATTAAACAGACTTCTACATGAGAAAGCAGCAAGGATGCAGTGGCGGTAATGTTTCCTGGTGTCAACCTGTATTATTTCAGTAGACATTGAAATGAGGATGCATCTTGCTGCCTTTCCAATGAAGCAAGTTTAATTTAGTAATAGGTGAAAAACCATCCCTACAAAGGTGTTAATCAGAGACTTGGCTTTGTGGACACTTTTCAGAGAACAAATTTGTTAGCATAAAAATAAAGCCAGAAAATGAAGAGCTGTTTAATCACTCAATTGGATTTTTTTTGCCAGCATATTTCTTTTTCTCTGCATCCCACTGCTAAATTGTGCTTCCTAGCTGTTTTTATAAAATCACTGAATCAAATCTAACTCTGATTACATCAGAGAAGGCCAGGTACCCTACACCAGAACAGGGGGATTTGAAATTTTGACTTGTCTACTTAAAGATCACCAAAATCTGATAACAAGGTCAATTACGTCCCTGGGTGGGATTGAACCACCAACCTTTTGGTTAATAGCCGTGCACACTAACTGATTGCGCCACAGAGACATTTTGCAAAAGTCCATACTGACAAAGGCTAATAAGCATTCATCTAAAACGTTTCCTAGAAAAACTTTAAAAAGTCAATAATCTGGAGAGTTTTTGTAAGATGTTTCTTCCATCCACCAACGAAGAAACACATTGGTACTTTCCCATGATGAGTGAGTGCTTCAGGATCTCTTGCACTTACATGTGCAGCAGAGTACTGCAATGGAAGCATGCTGGGCCCATAACCCAGAGGTAGGCAGATTAAAACTATCCTCTGCTATATGCATTTTTTTTGTTAATTAAAGTAATCCAAAACTGGGATTGATATTTTTGCTCTTTTATTTTTCATTAAAGTACAATAACTTTTACCTTTTTAATTTGTTTTAATAGTATATTGAAAGTATTGTTTTCTTTTAAAAATCCACTTAATTTTCTTTACCCTATTATTAAAATGGTAATTGACAAAAACAAACTACATTGTCACCAGAAGAGCAATACAAAATGTACAAGTGATATATTAAAATCATCTTTCCAGCTTGAATTTCAATGATGCATTGGGGCAACGATTTTGTGAGAAACATTTTCACCCTTAAATAAAGATTTTCTTAATTCCTTACCTGTGTGCTAATTAGATATCACCTTGTTTTCACATTAAACAGACTTCCACATGAGAAAGCAGCAAGGATGCAGTGGCGTTAATGTTTCCTGGTGTCAACCTGTATTATTTCAGTAGACATTGAAATGAGGATGCATCTTGCTGCCTTTCCAATGAAGCAAGTTTAATTTAGTAATAGGTGAAAAACCATCCTTACAAAGGTGTTCATCAGAGACTTGGCTTTGTGGACACTTTTCAGAGAACAAATTTGTTAGCATAAAAATAAAGCCAGAAAATGAAGAGCTGTTTAATCACTCAATTGGATTTTTTTGCCAGCATATTTCTTTTTCTCTGCAACCCACTGCTAAATTGGGCTTCCTAGCTGTTTTTATAAAATCACTGAATCAAATCTAACTCTGATTACATCAGAGAAGGCCAGGTACCCTACACCATAAGAGGGGTTTGAAATTTTGACTTGTCTACTTAAAGATCACCAAAATCTGATAACAAGGTCAATTACGTCCCTGGGTGGGATTGAACCACCAACCTTTTGGTTAATAGCTATACACACTAACTGATTGCGCCACAGAGACACTTCACAAAAAGTACATACTGACAAAGGCTAATAAGCATACATCTAGAACGTTTCCTAGAAAAACTTTAAAAAGTCAATAATCTGGAGAGTTTTTGTAAAATGTTTCTTCCATCAACCAACGAAGAAACACATTGGTACTTTCCCATGATGAGTGAGTGCTTCAGGATCTCTTGCACTTACATGTGCAGCAGAGTACTGCAATGGAAGCATGCTGGGCCCATAACCCAGAGGTAGGCAGATTGAAACTATCCTTTGCTGTATGCATTTTTTTTGTTAATTTAAGTAATCAAAACTGGGATTGATATTTTTGCTCTTTTATTTTTACTTGAAGTACAATAACTTTTACCATTTTAATTTGTTTAAATCCACTTAATTTTCTTTACCCTATTATTAAAAGGGTAATTGACAAAAACAAACTACATTGTCACCAGAAGAGCAATACAAAATGTACACGTGATATATTAAAATCATCTTTCCAGCTTGAATTTCAATGATGCATTGGGGCAACGATTTTGTGAGAAACATCTTCACCCTTAAATAAAGATTTTCTTAATTCCTTACCTGTGTGCTAATTAGATATTACCTTGTTTTCACATTAAACAGACTTCCACATGAGAAAGCAGCAAGGATGCAGTGGCGTTAATGTTTCCTGGTGTCAACCTGTATTATTTCAGTAGAAATTGAAATGAGGATGCATCTTGCTGCCTTTCCAATGAAGCAAGTTTAATTTAGTAATAGGTGAAAAACCATCCCTACAAAGGTGTTAATCAGAGACTTGGCTTTGTGGACACTTTTCAGAGAACAAATTTGTTAGCATAAAAATAAAGCCAGAAAATGAAGAGCTGTTTAATCACTCAATTGGATTTTTTTGCCAGCATATTTCTTTTTCTCTGCAACCCACTGCTAAATTGTGCTTCCTAGCTGTTTTTATAAAATCACTGAATCAAATCTAACTCTGATTACATCAGAGAAGGCCAGGTACCCTACACCATAAGAGGGGATTTGAAATTTTGACTTGTCTACTTAAAGATCACCAAAATCTGATAACAAGGTCAATTACGTCCCTGGGTGGGATTGAACCACCAACCTTTTGGTTAGTAGCCGTGCACACTAACTGATTGCGCCACAGATACACTTTGCAAAAGTCCATACTGACAAAGGCTAATAAGCATTCATCTAAAACGTTTCCTAGAAAAACTTTAAAAAGTCAATAATCTGGAGAGTTTTTGTAAGATGTTTCTTCCATCAACCAACGAAGAAACACATTGGTACTTTCCCATGATGAGTGAGTGCTTCAGGATCTCTTGCACTTACATGTGCCACAGAGTACAGCAATGGAAGCATGCTGGGCCCATAACCCAGCGGTAGGCAGATTGAAACTATCCTCTGCTATATGCATTTTTTTTTGTTAATTAAAGTAATCCAAAACTGGGATTGATATTTTGGCTCTTTTATTTTTACTTAAAGTACAATAACTTTTACCATTTTAATTTGTTTTAATAGTATATTGACAGTATAGTTTTCTTTAAAAAATCCACTTAATTTTCTTTACCCTATTATTAAAAGGGTAATTGACAAAAACAAACTACATTGTCACCAGAAGAGCAATACAAACTGTACAAGTGATATATTAAAATCATCTTTCCAGCTTGAATTTCAATGATGCATTGGGGCAACGATTTTGTGAGAAACATCTTCACCCTTAAATAAAGATTTTCTTAATTCCTTACCTGTGTGCTAATTAGATATCACCTTGTTTTCACATTAAACAGACTTCCACGTGAGAAAGCAGCAAGGATGCAGTGGCGTTAATGTTTCCTGGTGTCAACCTGTATTATTTCAGTAGACATTGAAATGAGGATGCATCTTGCTGCCTTTCCAATGAAGCAAGTTTAATTTAGTAATAGGTGAAAAACCATCCTTACAAAGGTGATAATAAGAGACTTGGCTTTGTGGACTCTTTTCAGAGAACAAATTTGTTAGCATAAAAATAAAGCCAGAAAATTGAGAGCTGTTTAATCACTCAATTGGATTTTTTTTGCCAGCATATTTCTTTTTCTCTGCAACCCACTGCTAAATTGTGCTTCCTAGCTGTTTTTATAAAATCACTGAATCAAATCTAACTCTGATTACATCAGAGAAGGCCAGGTACCCTACACCAGAACAGGGGGATTTGAAATTTTGACTTGTCTACTTAAAGATCACCAAAATCTGATAACAAGGTCAATTACGTCCCTGGGTGGGATTGAACCACCAACCTTTTGGTTAATAGCCGTGCACACTAACTGATTGCGCCACAGAGACACTTTGCAAAAGTCCATACTGACAAAGGCTAATAAGCATTCATCTAAAACGTTTCCTAGAAAAACTTTAAAAAGTCAATAATCTGGAGAGTTTTTGTAAGATGTTTCTTCCATCAACCAACGAAGAAACACATTGGTACTTTCCCATGATGAGTGAGTGCTTCAGGATCTCTTGCACTTACATGTGCAGCAGAGTACAGCAATGGAAGCATGCTGGGCCCATAACCCAGCGGTAGGCAGATTGAAACTATCCTCTGCTATATGCATTTTTTTTTGTTAATTAAAGTAATCCAAAACTGGGATTGATATTTTGGCTCTTTTATTTTTACTTAAAGTACAATAACTTTTACCATTTTAATTTGTTTTAATAGTATATTGACAGTATAGTTTTCTTTAAAAAATCCACTTAATTTTCTTTACCCTATTATTAAAAGGGTAATTGACAAAAACAAACTACATTGTCACCAGAAGAGCAATACAAAATGTACAAGTGATATATTAAAATCATCTTTCCAGCTTGAATTTCAATGATGAATTGGGGCAACGATTTTGTGAGAAACATCTTCACCCTTAAATAAAGATTTTCTTTATTCCTTACCTGTGTGCTAATTAGATATCACCTTGTTTTCACATTAAACAGACTTCTACATGAGAAAGCAGCAAGGATGCAGTGGCGTTAATGTTTCCTGGTGTCAACCTGTATTATTTCAGTAGACATTGAAATGAGGATGCATCTTGCTGCCTTTCCAATGAAGCAAGTTTAATTTAGTAATAGGTGAAAAACCATCCCTACAAAGGTGTTAATCAGAGACTTGGCTTTGTGGACACTTTTCAGAGAACAAATTTGTTAGCATAAAAATAAAGCCAGAAAATGAAGAGCTGTTTAATCACTCAATTGGATTTTTTTTGCCAGCATATTTCTTTTTCTCTGCAACCCACTGCTAAATTGGGCTTCCTAGCTGTTTTTATTAAATCACTGAATCAAATCTAACTCTGATTACATCAGAAAAGGCCAGGTACCCTACACCATAACAGGGGGTTTGAAATTTTGACTTGTCTACTTAAAGATCACCAAAATCTGATAACAAGGTCAATTACGTCCCTTGGTGGGATTGAACCACCAACCTTTTAGTTAGTAGCCAGACACACTAACCGATTGCGCCACAGAGACACTTCACAAAAAGTACATCCTGACAAAGGCTAATAAGCATACATCTAGAACGTTTCCTAGAAAAACTTTAAAAAGTCAATAATCTGGAAAGTTTTTGTAAAATGTTTCTTCCATCAACCAACGAAGAAACACATTGGTACTTTCCCATGATGAGTGAGTGCTTCAGGATCTCTTGCACTTACATGTGCAGCAGAGTACTGCAATGGAAGCATGCTGGGCCCATAACCCAGAGGTAGGCAGGTTGAAACTATCCTTTGCTGTATGCATTTTTTTTGTTAATTTAAGTAATCAAAACTGGGATTGATATTTTTGCTCTTTTATTTTTACTTGAAGTACAATAACTTTTACCATTTTAATTTGTTTAAATCCACTTAATTTTCTTTACCCTATTATTAAAATGGTAATTGACAAAAACAAACTACATTGTCACTAGAAGAGCAATACAAAATGTACACGTGATATATTAAAATCATCTTTCCAGCTTGAATTTCAATGATGCATTGGGGCAACGATTTTGTTAGAAACATCTTCACCCTTAAATAAAGATTTTCTTAATTCCTTACCTGTGTGCTAATTAGATATTACCTTGTTTTCACATTAAACAGACTTCCACATGAGAAAGCAGCAAGGATGCAGTGGCGTTAATGTTTCCTGGTGTCAACCTGTATTATTTCAGTAGAAATTGAAATGAGGATGCATCTTGCTGCCTTTCCAATGAAGCAAGTTTAATTTAGTAATAGGTGAAAAACCATCCCTACAAAGGTGTTAATCAGAGACTTGGCTTTGTGGACACTTTTCAGAGAACAAATTTGTTAGCATAAAAATAAAGCCAGAAAATGAAGAGCTGTTTAATCACTCAATTGGATTTTTTTTGCCAGCATATTTCTTTTTCTCTGCAACCCACTGCTAAATTGTGCTTCCTAGCTGTTTTTATAAAATCAATGAATCAAATCTAACTCTGATTACATCAGAGAAGGCCAGGTACCCTACACCATAACAGGGGGTTTGAAATTTTGACTTGTCTACTTAAAGATCACCAAAATCTGATAACAAGGTCAATTACGTCCCTGGGTGGGATTAAACCACCAACCTTTTGGTTTATAGCCGTACACACTAACTGATTGCGCCACAGAGACACTTTGCAAAAGTACATACTGACAAAGGCTAATAAGCATTCATCTAAAACGTTTCCTAGAAAAACTTTAAAAAGTCAATAATCTGGAGAGTTTTTGTAAGATGTTTCTTCCATCCACCAACGAAGAAACACATTGGTACTTTCCCATGATGAGTGAGTGCTTCAGGATCTCTTGCACTTACATGTGCAGCAGAGTACTGCAATGGAAGCATGCTGGGCCCATAACCCAGAGGTAGGCAGATTAAAACTATCCTCTGCTATATGCATTTTTTTTGTTAATTAAAGTAATCCAAAACTGGGATTGATATTTTTGCTCTTTTATTTTTACTTAAAGTACAATAACTTTTACCATTTTAATTTGTTTTAATAGTATATTGACAGTATAGTTTTCTTTAAAAAATCCACTTAATTTTCTTTACCCTATTATTAAAAGGGTAATTGACAAAAACAAACTACATTGTCACCAGAAGAGCAATACAAAATGTACAAGTGATATATTAAAATCATCTTTCCAGCTTGAATTTCAATGATGCATTGGGGCAACGATTTTGTGAGAAACATTTTCACCCTTAAATAAAGATTTTCTTAATTCCTTACCTGTGTGCTAATTAGATATCACCTTGTTTTCACATTAAACAGACTTCCACATGAGAAAGCAGCAAGGATGCAGTGGCGTTAATGTTTCCTGGTGTCAACCTGTATTATTTCAGTAGACATTGAAATGAGGATGCATCTTGCTGCCTTTCCAATGAAGCAAGTTTAATTTAGTAATAGGTTAAAAACCATCCTTACAAAGGTGTTAATCAGAGACTTGGCTTTGTGGACACTTTTCAGAGAACAAATTTGTTAGCATAAAAATAAAGCTAGAAAATTAAGAGCTGTTTAATCACTCAATTGGATTTTTTTTGCCAGCATATTTCTTTTTCTCTGCAACCCACTGCTAAATTGTGCTTCCTAGCTGTTTTTATAAAATCACTGAATCAAATCTAATTACATCAGAGAAGGCCAGGTACCCTACACCAGAACAGGGGGTTTGAAATTTTGACTTGTCTACTTAAAGATCACCAAAATCTGATAACAAGGTCAATTACATCCCTGGGTGGGATTGAACCACCAACCTTTTGGTTAATAGCCGTGCACACTAACTGATTGCGCCACAGAGACACTTTGCAAAAGTCCATACTGACAAAGGCTAATAAGCATTCATCTAAAACGTTTCCTAGAAAAACTTTAAAAAGTCAATAATCTGGAGAGTTTTTGTAAGATGTTTCTTCCATCAACCAACGAAGAAACACATTGGTACTTTCCCATGATGAGTGAGTGCTTCGGGATCTCTTGCACTTACATGTGCAGCAGAGTACAGCAATGGAAGCATGCTGGGCCCATAACCCAGCGGTAGGCAGATTGAAACTATCCTCTGCTATATGCATTTTTTTTTTGTTAATTAAAGTAATCCAAAACTGGGATTGATATTTTGGCTCTTTTATTTTTACTTAAAGTACAATAACTTTTACCATTTTAATTTGTTTTAATAGTATATTGACAGTATTGTTTTCTTTCAAAAATCCACTTAATTTTCTTTACCCTATTATTAAAATGGTAATTGACAAAAACAAACTACATTGTCACCAGAAGAGCAATACAAAATGTACAAGTGATATATTAAAATCATCTTTCCAGCTTGAATTTCAATGATGCATTGGGGCAACGATTTTGTGAGAAACATCTTCACCCTTAAATAAAGATTTTCTTAATTCCTTACCTGTGTGCTAATTAGATATCACCTTGTTTTCACATTAAACAGACTTCCACGTGAGAAAGCAGCAAGGATACAGTGGCGTTAATGTTTCCTGGTGTCAACCTGTATTATTTCAGTAGACATTGAAATGAGGATGCATCTTGCTGCCTTTCCAATGAAGCAAGTTTAATTTAGTAATAGGTGAAAAACCATCCCTACAAAGGTGTTAATCAGAGACTTGGCTTTGTGGACACTTTTCAAAGAACAAATTTGTTAGCATAAAAATAAAGCCAGAAAATTAAGAGCTGTTTAATCACTCAATTGGATTTTTTTTGCCAGCATATTTCTTTTTCTCTGCAACCCACTGCTAAATTGTGCTTCCTAGCTGTTTTTATTAAATCACTGAATCAAATCTAACTCTGATTACATCAGAAAAGGCCAGGTACCCTACACCATAACAGGGGGTTTGAAATTTTGACTTGTCTACTTAAAGATCACCAAAATCTGATAACAAGGTCAATTACGTCCCTGGGTGGGATTGAACCACCAACCTTTTGGTTAGTAACTGGACACACTAACCGATTGCGCCACAGAGACACTTCGCAAAAAGTACATACTGACAAAGGCTAATAAGCATACATCTAAAACGTTTCCTAGAAAAACTTTAAAAAGTCAATAATCTGGAGAGTTTTTTTAAGATGTTTCTTCCATCAACCAACGAAGAAACACATTGGTACTTTCCCATGATGAGTGAGTGCTTCAGGATCTATTGCACTTACATGTGCAGCAGAGTACAGCAATGGAAGCATGCTGGGCACATAACCCAGAGGTAGGCAGATTGAAACTATCCTCTGCTATATGCATTTTTTTAATTAAAGTAATCCAAAACTGGGATTGATATTTTAGCTCTTTTATTTTTACTTAAAGTACAATAACTTTTACCATCTTAATTTGTTTTAATAGTATATTGACAGTATTGTTTTCTTTCAAAAATCCACTTAATTTTCTTTACCCTATTATTAAAATGGTAATTGACAAAAACAAACTACATTGTCACCAGAAGAGCAATACAAAATGTACAAGTGATATATTAAAATCATCTTTCCAGCTTGAATTTCAATGATGAATTGGGGCAACGATTTTGTGAGAAACATTTTCACCCTTAAATAAAGATTTTCTTAATTCCTTACCTGTGTGCTAATTAGATATCACCTTGTTTTCACATTAAACAGACTTCCACATCAGAAAGCAGCAAGGATGCAGTGGCGTTAATGTTTCCTGGTGTCAACCTGTATTATTTCAGTAGACATTGAAATGAGGATGCATCTTGCTGCCTTTCCAATGAAGCAAGTTTAATTTAGTAATAGGTGAAAAACCATCCTTGCAAAGGTGTTAATCAGAGACTTGGTTTTGTGGACACTTTTCAGAGAACAAATTTGTTAGCATAAAAATAAAGCCAGAAAATTAAGAGCTGTTTAATCACTCAATTGGATTTTTTTTGCCAGCATATTTCTTTTTCTCTGCAACTCACTGCTAAATTGTGCTTCCTAGCTGTTTTTATAAAATCACTGAATCAAATCTAACTCTGATTACATCAGAGAAGGCCAGGTACCCTACATCATAAGAGGGGGTTTGAAATTTTGACTTGTCTACTTAAAGATCACCAAAACCTGATCACAAGGTCAATTACATCCCTGGGTGGGATTGAACAACCAACCTTTGAGTTAATAGCCGTGCACACTTACTGATTGCGCCACAGAGACACTTTGCTGAAGTCTATACTGACAAAGGCTAATAAGCATTCATCTAAAACGTTTCCTAGAAAAACTTTAAAAAGTCAATAATCTGGAGAGTTTTTGTAAGATGTTTCTTCCATCAACCAACGAAGAAACACATTGGTACTTTCCCATGATGAGTGAGTGCTTCAGGATCTCTTGCCCTTACATGTGCAGCAGAGTACTGCAATGGAAGCATGCTGGGCCCATAACCCAGAGGTAGGCATATTGAAACTATCCTCTGCTATATGCATTTTTTTTTAATTAAAGTAATCCAAAACTGGGATTGATATTTTAGCTCTTTTATTTTTACTTAAAGTACAATAACTTTTACCATCTTAATTTGTTTTAATAGTATATTGAAAGTATTGTTTTCTTTCAAAAATCCACTTAATTTTCTTTACCCTATTATTAAAATGGTAATTGACAAAAACAAACTACATTGTCACCAGAAGAGCCATACAAAATGTACAAGTGATATATTAAAATCATCTTTCCAGCTTGAATTTCAAGGATGCATTGGGGCAACAATTTTGTGAGAAACATCTTCACCATTAAATAAAGGTTTTCTTAATTCCTTACCTGTGTGCTACTTAGATATCACCTTGTTTTCACATTAAACAGACTTCCACATGAGAAAGCAGCAAGGATGCATTGGCGTTAATGTTTCCTGGTGTCAACCCGTATTATTTCAGTAGACATTGAAATGAGGATGCATCTTGCTGCCTTTCCAATGAAGCAAGTTTAATTTAGTAATAGGTGAAAAACCATCCCTACAAAGGTGTTCATCAGAGACTTGGCTTTGTGGACACTTTTCAGAGAACAAATTTGTTAGCATAAAAATAAAGCCAGAAAATGAAGAGCTGTTTAATCACTCAATTGGATTTTTCTGCCAGCATATTTTTTTTTCTCTGCAACCCCCTGCTAAATTGTGCTTCCTAGCTGTTTTTTATAAAATCACTTAATCAAATCTAACTCTGGTTACATCAGAGAAGGCCAGGTACCCTACATCATAAGAGGGGGTTTGAAATTTTGACTTGTCTACTTAAAGATCACCAAAACCTGATCACAAGGTCAATTACATCCCTGGGTGGGATTGAACCATCAACCTTTTGGTTAGTAATCAAACACACTAACTGATTGCTCAACAGAGAAACTTTGCAAAAGTGCATACTGACAAAGGCTAATAAGCATTCATCTAGAATGTTTCCTAGAAAAACTTTAGAAAGTCAATAATCTGGAGAGTTTTTGTAAGATGTTTCTTAGATCAACCAACGAAGAAACACATCGGTACTTTCCCATGATGAGTGAGTGCTTCAGGATCTCTTGCACTTACATGTGCAGCAGAGTACTGCAATGGAAGCATGCTGGGCCCATAACCCAGAGGTAGGCAGTTTGAAACTATCCTCTGCTATATGCATTTTTTTTGTTAATTAAAGTAATCCAAAACTGGGATTGATATTTTAGCTCTTTTATTTTTACTTAAAGTACAATAACTTTTACCATTTTAATTTGTTTTAATAGTATATTGACAGTATTGTTTCTTTCAAAAATCAACTTAATAGTATCTCACCTGGCAGGTAAGTAGGAGTTGGGCTAGAGCTGGGGAGGGTCGCTGCTCGGGCACCCCCTGTCAAGTGAAGGAGATCCAACTGAGGCAGCACAAGGGAACTCTCGAAAGAAGAACAAAGCTAGAGGAAGATCTGATACAAAGAAATCTGACTTTTACCAGAGCTGACCAGAAGAAAGCACAAACACAGTCCCCCACTACCACAAATAATGCAGTCGAGTTTCCCACATTTGGGGAAATCACAGGGGTCAGCATACCCAGAATGCAATGAATGAACCTCACCCTGGGAGAACAATCTTCATGACCATGGTATCTCCTATGCAAAATAAGTATGATTTGGGATAGGGCTGGGGAGGGCCGCTGCTCAGGCACATCTCTGTCAAGTAAAGGAGATTCAACTGAGGCAGCACAAGGGAACTCTCATCTGGGGACAACAACTGCAGAGAGAACACATATTTTCAGATGAACATGGGAGGGCAGAAGGCTGCCTAATACTGAAGCACCCCCAAACAACAAACCAAATGCAACAACAAGTGCAAGCATTCCTGGGGGAAGGCCTGCAGCAGATGGATTTGCATATGGTGATGTCATCCAAGCAGTGGGTCAAAGTTGGCTTCAACCCTCGTCTGCATATGAAAAGAGAAAAGGGGTGTGCAGGGCATGGCGGCCTTTTGCGGCGCTTGGATGACCCCTAGTTTGCATTAAACACCTCCACCCTCCTTCGGTGTGGGGCTCATGTTGGCTATGCCCCAGCCCCTGAAGCATTCAAGCTGATTTCTTGCAGCAGTTGGGCACTGTAACAGCTCCAGAGCTGGTCTGTAAGGCAAGTAAAAGGGTGTGGGCCCTGCAGCACTACCTGTAGTTCGCATTGTGCGTTGGAAGGCACAAAGTAAGCAGACGGGAGAAGTCAGGATAGTGCGCAAGGGCATAGAAGGGAGCGGCTCAAGAAAAGAGAAGTGGAAACAGACAGCAAACTAGGCTGGAGAGAGACCTGAGACAAAGAGATCTGAATTATACGAGAGCCAACCAGGGGAAACACAAATTATGCAGTCAAGTTTCCCACATTTGGGGAAATCGCAGGATCAGCACACCCAGAGTGCAATGGGTGAGCCTTGCCCTGGGAGAAGCACCTTCCTGATCATAGTATATCACCTGGCAGGTAAGTAGGAGTTGGGCTAGAGCTGGGGAGGGTCGCTGCTCGGGCACCCCCCTGTCAAGTGAAGGAGATCCAACTGAGGCAGCACAAGGGAACTCTCGAAAGAAGAACAAGACTAGAGGAAGATCTGAGACAAAGAAATCTGACTTTTACCAGAGCTGACCAGAGGAAAGCACAAACACAGTCCCCCACTACCACAAATAATGCAGTCTAGTTTCCCACATTTGGGGAAATCACAGGGGTCAGCATACCCAGAATGCAATGAATGAACCTCACCCTGGGAGAACAATCTTCATGACCATGGTATCTCCTATGCAAAATAAGTATGATTTGGGATAGGGCTGGGGAGGGCCGCTGCTCAGGCACATCTCTGTCAAGTAAAGGAGATTCAACTGAGGCAGCACAAGGGAACTCTCATCTGGGGACAACAACTGCAGGGAGAACACATATTTTCAGATGAACATGGGAGGGCAGAAGGCTGCCTAATACTGAAGCACCCCCAAACAACAAACCAAATGCAACAACTAGGCAAGCATTCCTGGGGGAAGGCCTGCAGCAGATGGATTTGCATATGGTGATGTCATCCAAGCAGTGGGTCAAAGTTGGCTTCAACCCTCGTCTGCATATGAAAAGAGAAAAGGGGCGTGCAGGGCATGGCGGCCTTTTGCGGCGCTTGGATGACCCCTAGTTCGCATTAAACACCTCCACCCTCCTTCGGTGTGGGGCTCATGTTGGCTATGCCCCAGCCCCTGAAGCATTCAAGCTGATTTCTTGCAGCAGCTGGGCACTGTAACAGCTCCAGAGCTGCTCTGTAAGGCAAATAAAAGGGTGTGGGACCTGCAGCACTACCTGTAGTTCGCATTGTGCGTTGGAAGGCACAAAGTAAGCAGACGGGAGAAGTCAGGATAGTGCGCAAGGGCATAGAAGGGAGCGGCTCAATAAAAGAGAAGTGGAAACAGACAGCAAACTAGGCTGGAGAGAGACCTGAGACAAAGAGATCTGAATTATACGAGAGCCGACCAGAGGAAACACAAATTATGCAGTCAAGTGTCCCACATTTGGGGAAATCAGTTTAGCAGCACACCCAGAGTGCAATGGGTGAGCCTTGCCCTGGGAGAAGCACCTTCCTGATCATAGTATCTCACCTGGCAGGTAAGTAGGAGATGGGCTAGAGCTGGGGAGGGTCGCTGCTCGGGCACCCCCCTGTCAAGTGAAGGAGATCCAACTGAGGCAGCACAAGGGAACTCTCGAAAGAAGAACAAGGCTAGAGGAAGATCTGAGACAAAGAAATCTGACTTTTACCAGAGCTGACCAGAGGAAAGCACAAACACAGTCCCCCACTACCACATAAAATGCAGTCGAGTTTCCCACATTTGGGGAAATCACAGGGGTCAGCATTCCCAGAATGCAATGAATGAACCTCACCCTGGGAGAACAATCTTCATGACCATGGTATCTCCTATACAAAATAAGTATGTTTTGGGATAGGGCTGGGGAGGGCCGCTGCTCAGGCACATCTCTGTCAAGTAAAGAAGATTCAACTGAGGCAGCACAAGGGAACTCTCATCTGGGGACAACAACTGCAGGGAGAACACATATTTTCAAATGAACATGGGAGGGCTGAAGGCTGCCTAATACTGAAGCACCCCCAAACAACAAACCAAATGCAACAACTAGTACAAGCATTAATGGGGGAAGGTCTGCAGAAGACGGATTTGCATACGGTGATGTCATCCAAGCAGTGGGCTAAAATTGGCTGGAACCCTCATCTGCATATGAAAAGAGAAAAGGGGTATGCAGGGCATGGCGGCCTTTTGCGGCGCTTGGATGACCCCTAGTTCGCATTAAACACCTCCACCCTCCTTCGGTGTGGGGCTCATGTTGGCTATGCCCCAGCCCCTGAAGCATTCAAGCTGATTTCTTGCAGCAGCTGGGCACTGTAACAGCTCCAGAGCTGCTCTGTAAGGCAAGTAAAAGGGTGTGGGCCCTGCAGCACTACCTGTAGTTCGCATTGTGCGTTGGAAGGCACAAATTAAGCAGACGGGAGAAGTCAGGATAATGCGCAAGGGCATAGAAGGTAACGGCTCAAGAAAAGAGAAGTGGAAACAGACAGCAAACTAGGCTGGAGAGAGACCTGATACAAAGAGATCTGAATTATACGAGAGCTGACCAGAGGAAACACAAATTATGCAGTCAAGTGTCTCACATTTGGGGAAATCGCAGGAGCAGCACACCCAGAGTGCAATGGGTGAGCCTTGCCCTGGGAGAAGCACCTTCATGATCATAGTATCTCACCTGGCAGGTAAGTAGGAGTTGGGCTAGAGCTGGGGAGGGTCGCTGCTCGGGCACCCCCCTGTCAAGTGAAGGAGATCCAACTGAGGCAGCACAAGGAAACTCTCGAAAGAAGAACAAGGCTAGAGGAAGATCTGAGACAAATAAATCTGACTTTTACAAGAGCTGACTAGTGGAAAGAACAAACACAGTCCCCCACCACCACAAATAATGCAGTCGAGTTTCCCACATTTGGGGAAATCATACGGGTCAGCATACCCAGAATGCAATGAATGAACCTCACCCTGGGAGAACAATCTTCATGACCATGGTATCTCCTATGCAAAATAAGTATGATTTGGGATAGGGCTGGGGAGGGCCGCTGCTCAGGCACATCTCTGTCAAGTAAAGGAGATTCAACTGAGGCAGCACAAGGGAACTCTCATCTGGGGACAACAACTGCAGGGAGAACACATATTTTCAGATGAACATGGTAGGGCAGAAGGCTGCCTAATACTGAAGCACCCCCAAACAACAAACCAAATGCAACAACTAGTGCAAGCATTCCTGGGGGAAGGCCTGCAGCAGATGGATTTGCATATGGTGATGTCATCCAAGCAGTTGGTCAAAGTTGGCTTCAACCCTCGTCTGCATATGAAAAGAAAAAAGGGGCGTGCAGGGCATGGCGGCCTTTTGCAGCGCTTGGATGACCCCTAGTTCGCATTAAACACCTCCACCCTCCTTCGGTGTGGGGCTCATGTTGGCTATGCCCCAGCCCCTGAAGCATTCAAGCTGATTTCTTGCAGCAGCTGGGCACTGTAACAGCTCCAGAGCTGCTCTGTAAGGCAAGTAAAAGGGCGTGGGCCCTGCAGCACTACCTGTAGTTTGCATTGTGCGTTGGAAGGCACAAAGTAAGCAGACGGGAGAAGTCAGGATAGTGCGCAAGGGCATAGAAGGGAGCGGCTCAAGAAAACAGAAGTGGAAACAGACAGCAAACTAGGCTGGAGAGAGACCTGAGACAAAGAGATCTGAATTATACGAGAGCCGACCAGGGGAAACACAAATTATGCAGTCAAGTTTCCCACATTTGGGGAAATCACAGGAGCAGCACCCCCAGAGTGCAATGGGTGAGCCTTGCCCTCGGAGAAGCACCTTCATGATCATAGTATCTCACCTGGCAGGTAAGTAGGAGTTGGGCTAGAGCTGGGGAGGGTCGCTGCTCGGGCACCCCCCTGTCAAGTGAAGGAGATCCAACTGAGGCAGCACAAGGGAACTCTCGAAAGAAGAACAAGGCTAGAGGAAAATCTGAGACAAATAAATCTAACTTTTACCAGAGCTGACCAGAGGAAAGCACAAACACAGTCCCCCACTACCACAAATAATGCAGTCGAGTTTCCCACATTTGGGGAAATCACAGGGATCAGCATATCCAGAATGCAATGAATGAACCTCACCCTGGGAGAACAATCTTCATGAAAATGGTATCTCCTATGCAAAATAAGTATGATTTGGGATAGGGCTGGGGAGGGCCGCTGCTCAGGCACATCTCTGTCAAGTAAAGGAGATTCAACTGAGGCAGCACAAGGGAACTCTCATCTGGGGACAACAACTGCAGGGAGAACACATATTTTCAGATGAACATGGTAGGGCAGAAGGCTGCCTAATACTGAAGCACCCCCAAACAACAAACCAAATGCAACAACTAGTGCAAGCATTCCCGGGGGAAGGCATGCAGCAGATGGATTTGCATATGGTGATGTCATCCAAGCAGTGGGTCAAAGTTGGCTTCAACCCTCGTCTGCATATGAAAAGAGAAAAGGGGCATGCAGGGCATGGCGGCCTTTTGCGGCGCTTGGATGACCCCTAGTTCGCATTAAACACCTCCACCCTCCTTCGGTGTGGGGCTCTTGTTGGCTATGCCCCAGCCCCTGAAGCATTTAAGCTGATTTCTTGCAGCAGCTGGGCACTGTAACAGCTCCAGAGCTGCTCTGTAAGGCAAGTAAAAGGGCGTGGGCCCTGCAGCACTACCTGTAGTTTGCATTGTGCGTTGGAAGGCACAAAGTAAGCAGACGGGAGAAGTCAGGATAGTGCGCAAGGGCATAGAAGGGAGCGGCTCAAGAAAAGAGAAGTGGAAACAGACAGCAAACTAGGCTGGAGAGAGACCTGAGACAAAGAGATCTGAATTATACGAGAGCCGACCAGGGGAAACACAAATTATGCAGTCAAGTGTCCAACATTTGGGGAAACCGCAGGAGCAGCACACCCAGAGTGCAATGGGTGAGCCTTGCCCTGGGAGAAGCACCTTCATGATCATAGTATCTCACCAGGCAGGTAAGTAGGAGTTGGGCTAGAGCTGGGGAGGGTCGCTGCTCGGGCACCCCCCTGTCAAGTGAAGGAGATCCAACTGAGGCAGCACAAGGGAACTCTCGAAAGAAGAACAAGGCTAGAGGAAGATCTGAGACAAAGAAATCTGACTTTTACCAGAGCTGACCAGAGGAAAGCACAAACACAGTCCCTCACTACCACAAATAATGCAGTCCAGTTTCCCACATTTGGGGAAATCACAGGGATCAGCATATCCAGAATGCAATGAATGAACCTCACCCTGGGAGAACAATCTTCATGACCATGGTATCTCCTATGCAAAATAAGTATGATTTGGGATAGGGCTGGGGAGGGCCGCTGCTCAGGCACATCTCTGTCAAGAATTTATAAAGTCTATACATATATATAACCAAATGTCAATATATATATATAGAACCCAGCGCTCCTATCAAAACGTATCTATTTCACCAATTTGTTGCTTTTTTAATCTTTATACATCTATTAATTTTCACCATATATTATAAAATGCTGCTCCCATAGGTAGTACTGTTCTACCAATAATAAACCAAATTTTAAAGATAATCACACTTGTTATCAAGGGATCGCAAAAAATAAAATATACAAACTCTTTATTTTTAAAAAATATATATAGACAGAAGAAACCCACATTCAATAAAATACAATGGAGTCAACATATATAGGCACCACTATCCATATATAAATGTAATCAGTATCTATTTCATATTGCACTTGATGACAACGGAATGTCTATTAAAGTGTCCAAAAAATCCTCCTGGATACAGCTGTTGTAATTTAATCGTTACTTTCCAATTGTAATTGATACATTAAATTCCTTCTTGTGGATGAACAGCAACAGTTGTAACCAACGCCTCTTATTTACTGCAGTTAAAGTTCATATGTAACTCACGTGAGTAATGAAAGAAAACAGGGGGAGAGCGCTGTGATGGTTGGTGAAACACAGCGGTATGCTACGACCCCCGTTAACCGTGGCTGGATCTTATTGGCACTCGCGGTCGGGATATTCCTCCCTGCCGTGGGGTAGAGACCTCCTTTTGCTCGCTCTCAAATTGCTTTTTCCCCTTCACCGCTGTCTTTACATCAGACGTCCGCCGTGATGTAGCTCGTTCATGAACGGGCTTATATCTCAGCAATCAGAGTGTCCGGTAGTCACCTTCTTACGCGTTTCTCCGCTGTTATCAAAGAGCGGTTTCGTCAGAGGATACATCAGCAGCCTAGCAGGCTCTTTTTAAAATGCACCGGACCAATAGCATTACTAATTAGTTGATTGGATACATACATATACTAATTGGATGCATACATGTAATGACTCATATATGGAACAACTTTCTAATTGCAATTGCACATATAAAGGCATTTCATAATATAAAAATAAGCAACATGGTGATTAAAAATAATAATAAAATAAGCAACAAGGTGGTTTAAAAAATAACAGAAAATATATAATCTATATACAGATTAACCTCTAATCTTTCAATCAATACCTCATATCTATAATCACATATACATAATTCAGAAACTCAGCACTAACGATCCCCATTTACTTATATAAAACCTTTTAGGGTAACATAAATCTATGCTACTAGTAAAGCTGCTCTTGTGGCGTAGGGGAAACATCACCTGCAATCTATGCAGCGAGTCCCATGTTCGAATCCAACCCGCTCAGCTTAACATCCATATTATTTATTTACTTTTAATGGGATCATTCTATCAATTCATTTTTACCTTTAATTTTTGTTAATATTATTTCTATATTTCATTATTTTAACCCCTGGAATAATTACATTGCTGCTTAAACAACAAAAAGAATTGAATAAAAAATAAATATTAAACAGACAATTTAAGGATTCGAAGATTTAAAGATTTAAAGATTTTAAAATTTAAAACAGGGAGGGGGGGGGAGGGAGAGTGGCCTTTTGGGAGAAGGAGGGGAAAAAAATAAAATAAAAATAAATATATATATATATATATAGAACCAAGAGAAAGTGTAAAAAGAGGATGGAGGAAGAAATCTGATGTTCATCATTACTAGTGGATTTTACTAAAGAACTTTAAAGGAACACACACAACAGGATTATACAGTTTCATCCTAAGAGGAAAGCTGTTCCCAAAATAGCTACTTCTAATAATTTTGTTTATTTATTAAACATACAATAAATGGATATTCAATAAATAATATATTAGGTAAAACAATAGATAAAATCTTCAGAGACTGCCAATGTTGTTCAGTTCGATGCTCTCATTCAGACCATCAGGTGTAAGGGTACCCAAAGAAAAAATCCAAAATGCCTCCCTTGTCATGTAAAGGAGATTCAACTGAGGCAGCACAAGGGAACTCTCATCTGGGGACAACAACTGCAGGGAGAACACATATTTTCAGATGAACATGGGAGGGCAGAAGGCTGCCTAATACTGAAGCACCCCCAAACAACAAACCAAATGCAACAACTAGTGCAAGCATTCCTTGGGGAAGGTCTGCAGAAGATGGATTTGCATACGGTGATGTCAGCCAAGCAGTGGGCCAAAGTTGGCTGTAACCCTCATCTGCATATGAAAAGAGAAAAGGGGTATGCAGGGCATGGCGGCCTTTTGCGGCGCTTGGATGACCCCTAGTTTGCATTAAACACCCCCACCCTCCTTCGGTGTGGGGCTCATGTTGGCCATGCCCCAGCCCCTGAAGCATTCAAGCTGATTTCTTGCAGCAGCTTGGCACTGTAACAGCTCCAGAGCTACTCTGTAAGGCAAGTAAAAGGGCGTGGGCTCCCGTCTGCTTTCTTTGTGCCTTCCAACGCACAATGCTAACTACAGGTAGTGCTGCAGGGCCCACACCCTTTTACTTGCCTTACAGAGCAGCTCTGGAGCTATTACAGTGCCCAGCTGCTGCAAGTAATCAGCTTGAATTCTTCAGGGGCTGGGGCATAGCCAACATGAGCCCCACACCGAAGTAGGGTGGAGGTGTTTAATGCGAACTAGGGGTCATCCAAGCGCCGCAAAAGGCCGCCATGCCCTGCACGCCCCTTTTCTCTTTTCATATGCAGACGAGGGTTGAAGCCAACTTTGACCCACTACTTGGATGACATCACCATATGCAAATCCATCTGCTGCAGGCCTTCCCCCAGGAATGCTTGTACTAGTTGTTGCATTTGTTTTGTTGTTTGGGGGTGCTTCAGCAGGGGTGTATCTACCTATTGGCCAGGATGGCACTCGCCAGGGGCACCAGGCAAGGAGGGGGCGCCGCCTGGCTGCCCCTCCCATGGACAAAGAATAGAAAAGCAGTACTGTCAGACTGTACCTGGTGGGAGTCTGTTACTGCTGGAGCGGCGCTGTTGTCCAGCAGCACTGCACTTGTATTCAGACTCAAAATAAACTACAGCTCCCAGCAGCCCTTGTTGCTGGGAGCTCCCGGCAGCAAGGGCTGCTGGGAACTGTAGTTTATTGTGAGTCTGATTACAAGTGCGGTGCTGCCGGACACTAGTCTGATCACTAGTGCAGTGCGGTGCTGACGGACGCTGGAGCAGCGGCGGCAGTAACAGACTCTGACTAGGTCATACTTGCCTACCTGACCCACTCCATGAGGGAGAAAATGCTCTGTTCCTGGAGTTTCCTGGTAATGTATGATTGCCATCACCTGTGGTGAAACACCTTTCTTATCAATTAACTAGCTCACCACAGGTGATGCAAATCAAACATTACCAGGAAAGTCCAGGAACAGAGCATTTTCTCCCTCATGGAGAGGGTCAGGTAGGCAAGTATGGACACAGTGCTATAGATCTATTTGTTGTTGAAGATAATAAAAAAGTGGCAGTGTTTGGGAGAAGGTACTGTAGTACCTGGAAAACTACACGATTTTCATGCATGTTAGATGTAAATAAATAGTAAGTAAGTGAAAACTTTAACCTGTTGAGTGTAATAAAGAAAATACATATCTTACCTATTTCAAGGCCATGTTCAAGGAAATGTCTTGGAAGTGATGGCACCCTGATGTTTTTTCTAACAGGAAGCACTTCTACCATCCAACTAATGGTGTTTGGTTAATGGCTGGGTACACTTGAGGCTCATCTCACAGCATCTCATTAGCATTTCATTCAGGATACATTCAAGATGCGGGCGTTTGGCATCCCGGCGGTTGGAAAGCTGACGCCAGCATCCCGAAACCGCTCGGAATGCTGATGCTGGCATCCCAACATAGATAGCGATGCAGAATGCCAAAATCCGGATCAAGTTGGTGCAAAAGTCTCCACTGGCAAGCCACGTGGGAGGGTTAGGGTTAGGCTGCGAGGGCTGGAGGGCTAGGGTTAGGCTGCAGGGAGGGAGATTAGGAAGGGTGTGTTAGGGTTAGGCACCATTGAAGAGGCTTTGGGGGAGGGGTGGGTTAAAGTCAGGCTGTGGGAAAGGTGGGTTTAGAGGGGAGGGATGGTGTAACATGAATATGAGACACTACTGTGCGGTGTAATGTGAATGAGGGACACTACTGTGTGGCATAATTTGAATTGGAAGTACTATTGTGTTCATGCCCTTCCCCCACATGCCCCATTTCCAATACTCACACCTTTTTCCAAATGTGTGTAGGGGGGGGGGGGGGCGCCAGCCCCTTACTTTGCCAGGGGAACACGGACCTCTAGATACACCCCTGTGCTTCAGTATTAGACAGCCTTCTGCCCTCCCATGTTCATCTGAAAATATGTGTTCTCCCTGTAGTTGTTGTCCCCAGATGAGAGTTCCCTTGTGCTGCCTCAGTTGAATCTCCTTTACTTGACAGAGATGTGCCTGAGCAGCGGCCCTCCCCAGCCCTATCCCAAATCATACTTATTTTGCATAGGAGATACCATGGTCATGAAGATTGTTCTCCCAGGGTGAGGTTCATACATTGCATTCTGGGTATGCTGACCCCTGTGATTTCCCCAAATGTGGGAAACTCAACTGCATTATTTGTGGTAGTGGGGGACTGTGTTTGTGCTTTCCTCTGGTCAGCTCTGGTAAAAGCCAGATTTCTTTGTCTCAGATCTTCCTCTAGCCTTGTTCTTCTTTCGAGAGTTCTCTTGTGCTGCCTCAGTTGAATCTCCTTCACTTGACAGGGGGGTGCCCGAGCAGCAACCCTCCCCAGCTCTAGCCCAACTCCTACTTACCTGCCAGGTGAGATACTATGATCATGAAGGTGCTTCTCCCAGGGCAAGGCTCACCCATTGCACTCTGGGTGTGCTGCTCATGTGATTTCCCCAAATGTGGGAAACTTGACTGCATAATTTGTGTTTCCCCTGGTCGGCTCTCGTATAATTCAGATCTCTTTGTCTCAGGTCTCTCTCCAGCCTAGTTTGCTGTCTGTTTCCACTTCTCTTTTCTTGAGCCGCTCCCTTATATGCCCTTGCGCACTATCCTGACTTCTCCCGTCTGCTTGCTTTGTGCCTTCCAATGCACAATGCAAACTACAGGTAGTGCTGCAGGGCCCACGCCCTTTTACTTGCCTTACAGAGTAGCTCTGGAGCTGTTACAGTGCCCAGCTGCTGCAAGAAATCAGCTTGAATGCTTCAGGGGCTGGGGCATAGCCAACATGAGCCCCACACCGAAGGAGGGTGGAGGTGTTTAATGCGAACTAGGGGTCATCCAAGCGCCGCAAAGGGCCGCCATGCCCTGCACGCCCCTTTTCTCTTTTCATATGCAGACGAGGGTTGAGGCCAACTTTGACCCACTGCTTGGATGACATCACCATATGCAAATCCATCTGCTGCAGGCCTTCCCCCAGGAATGCTTGCACAAGTTGTTGCATTTGGTTTGTTGTTTGGGGGTGCTTCAGTATTAGGCAACCTTCTGCCCTCCTATGTTCATCTGAAAATATGTGTTCTCCCTGGAGTTGTTGTCCCCAGATGAGAGTTCCCTTGTGCTGCCTCAGTTGAATCTCCTTTACTTGTCAGAGATGTGCCTGAGCAGCGGCCCTCCCCAGCCCTATCCCAAATCATACTTATTTTGCATAGGAGATACCATGGTCATGAAGATTGTTCTCCCAGGGTGAGGTTCAGTCATTGCTTTCTGGGTATGCTGACCCCTGTGATTTCCCCAAATGTGGGAAACTCGACTGCATTATTTGTGGTAGTGGGGGACTGTGTTTGTGCTTTCCTCTGGTCATCTCTGGTAAAAGTCAGATTTCTTTGTCTCAGATCTTCCTCTAGCTTTGTACTTCTTCCGAGACTTCCCTTGTGCTACCTCAGTTGGATCTCCTTCACTTGACAGGGGGGTGCCCGAGCAGCGACCCTCCCCAGCTCTTGCTCCACTCCTACTTACCTGCCAGGTGAGATACTATGATCAGGAAGGTGCTTCTCCCAGGGCAAGGCTCACCCATTGCACTCTGGGTGTGCTGCTCCTGTGATTTCCCCAAATGTGGGACACTTGACTGCATAATTTGTGTTTCCTCTGGTCGGCTCTCGCATAATTCAGATCTCTTTGTCTCAGGTCTCTCTCCAGCCTAGTTTGCTGTCTGTTTCCACTTCTCTTTTTTTGAGCTGCTCCCTTCTATGCCCTTGCGCACTATCCTGACTTCTCCCGTCTGCTTACTTTGTGCCTTCCAACGCACAATGCGAACTACAGGTAGTGCTGCAGGTCCCACAACCTTTTATTTGCCTTACAGAGCAGTTCTGGAGCTGTTACAGTGCCCAGCTGCTGCAAGAAATCAGCTTGAATGCTTCAGGGGCTGGGGCATAGCCAACATGAGCCCCACACCGAAGGAGGGTGGAGGTGTTTAATGCGAACTAGGGGTCATCCAAGCGCCGCAAAAGGCTGCCATGCCCTGCACGCCCCTTTTCTCTTTTCATATGCAGACGAGGGTTGAAGCCAACTTTGACCCACTGCTTGGATGACATCACCATATGCAAATCCATCTGCTGCAGGCCTTCCCCCAGGAATGCTTGCACTAGTTGTTGCATTTGGTTTGTTGTTTGGGGGTGCTTCAGTATTAGGTAGCCTTCTGCCCTCCCATGTTCATCTGAAAATATGTGTTCTCCCTGCAGTTGTTGTCCCCAGATGAGAGTTCCCTTGTGCTGCCTCAGTTGAATCTCCTTTACTTGACAGAGATGTGCCTGAGCAGCGGCCCTCCCCACCCCTATCCCAAATCATACTTATTTTGCATAGGAGATACCATGGTCATGAAGATTGTTCTCCCAGGGAGAGGTTCATTCATTGCATTCTGGGTATGCTGACCTGTATGATTTCCCCAAATGTGGGAAACTCGACTGCATTATTTGTGGTAGTGGGGGACTGTGTTTGTTCTTTCCTCTGGTCAGCTCTGGTAAAAGTCAGATTTATTTGTCTCAGATCTTCCTCTAGCCTTGTTCTTCTTTCGAGAGTTTCCTTGTGCTGCCTCAGTTGGATCTCCTTCACTTGACAGGGGGGTGCCCGAGCAGCGACCCTCCCCAGCTCTAGCCCAACTCCTACTTACCTGCCAGGTGAGATACTATGATCATGAAGGTGCTTCTCCCAGGGCAAGGCTCACCCATTGCACTCTGGGTGTGCTGCTCCTGTGATTTCCCCAAATGTGGGAAACTTGACTGCATAATTTGTGTTTCCCCTGGTCGGCTCTCGTATAATTCTGATCTCTTTGTCTCAGGTCTCTCTCCAGCCTAGTTTGCTGTCTGTTTCCACTTCTCTTTTCTTGAGCCGCTCCCTTCTATGCCCTTGCGCACTATCCTGACTTCTCCCGTCTGCTTAATTTGTGCCTTCCAACGCACAATGCGAACTACAGGTAGTGCTGCAGGGCCCACACCCTTTTACTTGCCTTACAGAGCAGCTCTGGAGCTGTTACAGTGCCCAGCTGCTGCAAGAAATCAGCTTGAATGCTTCAGGGGCTGGGGCATAGCCAACATGAGCCCCACACCGAAGGAGGGTGGAGGTGTTTAATGCGAACTAGGGGTCATCCAAGCGCCGCAAAAGGCCGCCATGCCCTGCACGCCCCTTTTCTCTTTTCATATGCAGACGAGGGTTGAAGCCAACTTTGACTCACTGCTTGGATGACATCACCATATGCAAATCCATCTGCTGCAGGCCTTCCCCCAGGAATGCTTGCACTAGTTGTTGCATTTGGTTTGTTGTTTGGGGGTGCTTCAGTATTAGGCAGCCTTCTGCCCTCCCATGTTCATCTGAAAATATGTGTTCTCCCTGGAGTTGTTGTCCCCAGATGAGAGTTCCCTTGTGCTGCCTCAGTTGAATCTCCTTTACTTGACAGAGATGTGCCTGAGCAGCGGCCCTCCCCAGCCCTATCCCAAATCATACTTATTTTGCATAGGAGATACCATGGTCATGAAGATTGTTCTCCCAGGGTGAGGTTCATTCATTGCATTCTGGGTATGCTGACCCCTGTGATTTCCCCAAATGTGGGAAACTCGACTGCATTATTTGTGGTAGTGGGGGACTGTGTTTGTGCTTTCCTCTGGTCAGCTCTGGTAAAAGTCAGATTTATTTGTCTCAGATTTTCCTCTAGCCTTGTTCTTCTTTCGAGAGTTCCCTTGCGCTGCCTAAGTTGGATCTCCTTCACTTGACAGGGGGGTGCCCGAGCAGCGACCCTCCCCAGCTCTAGCCCAACTCCTACTTACCTGCCAGGTGAGATACTATGATCATGAAGGTGCTTCTCCCAGGGCAAGGCTCACCCATTGCACTCTGGGTGTGCTGCTCCTGTGATTTCCCCAAATGTGGGAAACTTGACTGCATAATTTGTGTTTCCCCTGGTCGGCTCTCGTATAATTCAAATCTCTTTGTCTCAGGTCTCTCTCCAGCCTAGTTTGCTGTCTGTTTCCACTTCTCTTTTCTTGAGCTGCTCCCTTCTATGCCCTTGCGCACTATCCTGACTTATCCCGTCTGCTTACTTTGTGCCTTCCAACGCACAATGCAAACTACAGGTAGTGCTGCAGGGCCCACGCCCTTTTACTTGCCTTACAGAGTAGCTCTGGAGCTGTTACAGTGCCCAGCTGCTGCAAGAAATCAGCTTGAATGCTTCAGGGGCTTGGGCATAGCCAATATGAGCCCCACACCGAAGGAGGGTGGAGGTGTTTAATGCGAGCTAGGGGTCATCCAAGCGCCGCAAAAGGCCGCCATGCCCTGCACGCCCCTTTTCTCTTTTCATATGCAGACGAGGGTTGAAGCCAACTTTGACCCACTGCTTGGATGACATCACCATATGCAAATCCATCTGCTGCAGGACTTCCCCAAGGAATGCTTGCACTAGTTGTTGCATTTGGTTTGTTGTTTGGGGGTGCTTCAGTATTAGGCAGCCTTCTGCCCTCCCATGTTCATCTGAAAATATGTGTTCTCCCTGCAGTTGCTGTCCCCAGATGAGAGTTCCCTTGTGCTGCCTCAGTTGAATCTCCTTTACTTGACAGAGATGTGCCTGAGCAGCGGCCCTCCCCAGCCCTATCCCAAATCATACTTATTTTGCATAGGAGATACCATGGTCATGAAGATTGATCTCCCAGGGTGAGGTTCATTCATTGCATTCTGGGTATGCTGACCCCTATAATTTCCCCAAATGTGGGAAACTCGACTGCATTATTTGTGGTAGTGGAGGACTGTGTTTGTGCTTTCCTCTGGTCAGCTCTGGTAAAAGTCAAATTTCTTTGTCTTAGATCTTCCTCTAGCCTTGTTCTTCTTTCGAGAGTTCCCTTGTGCTGCCTCAGTTGGATCTCCTTCACTTGACAGGGGGGTGCCCGAGCAGCGACCCTCCCCAGCTCTAGCCCAACTCCTACTTACCTGCCAGGTGAGATACTATGATCAGGAAGGTGCTTCTCCCAGGGCAAGGCTCACCCATTGCACTCTGGGTGTGCTGCTCCTGTGATTTCCCAAAATGTGGGACACTTGACTGCATAATTTTGTGTTTCCTCTGGTCGGCTCTCGTATAATTCAGATCTCTTTGTATCAGGTCTCTCTCCAGCCTAGTTTGCTGTCTGTTTCCACTTCTCTTTTCTTGAGCCGTTCCCTTCTATGCCCTTGCGCATTATCCTGACTTCTCCCGTCTGCTTACTTTGTGCCTTCCAACGCACAATGCGAACTACAGGTAGTGCTGCAGGTCCCACAACCTTTTATTTGCCTTACAGAGCAGCTCTGGAGCTGTTACAGTGCCCAGCTGCTGTAAGAAATCAGCTTGTATGCTTCAGGGGCTGGGGCATAGCCAACATGAGCCCCACACCGAAGGAGGGTGGAGGTGTTTAATGCGAACTAGGGGTCATCCAAGTGCCGCAAAAGGCCACCATGCCCTGCACGCCCCTTTTCTCTTTTCATATGCAGATGAGGGTTGAAGCCAACTTTGACCCACTGCTTGGATGACATCACCATATGCAAATCCATTTGCTGCAGGCCTTCCCCCAGGAATGCTTGCACTAGTTGTTGCATTTGGTTTGTTGTTTGGGGGTGCTTCAGTATTAGGCGGCCTTCTGCCCTCCCATGTTCATCTGAAAATATGTGTTCTCCCTGCAGTTGTTGTCCCCAGATGAGAGTTCCCTTGTGCTGCCTCAGTTGAATCTCCTTTACTTGACAGAGATGTGCCTGAGCAGCGGTCCTCCCAAGCCCTATCCCAAATCATACTTATTTTGCATAGGAGATACCATGGTCATGAAGATTGTTCTCCCAGGGTGAGGTTCATTCATTGCATTCTGTGTATGCTGACCCCTATGATTTCCCCAAATGTGGGAAACTCGACTGCATTATTTGTGGTAGTGGGGGACTGTGTTTGTGCTTTCCTCTGGTCATCTCTGGTAAAAGTCAGATTTCTTTGTCTCAGATCTTCCTCTAGCCTTGTTCTTCTTTCAAGAGTTCCCTTGTGCTGTCTCAGTTGGATCTCCTTCACTTGACAGGGGGGTGCCCGAGCAGCGACCCTCCCCAGCTCTAGCCCAACTCCTACTTACCTGCCAGGTGAGATACTATGATCATGAAGTTGCTTCTCCCAGGGCAAGGCTCACCCATTGCACTCTGGGTGTGCTGCCCCTATGATTTCCCCAAATGTGGGAAACTTGACTGCATAATTTGTGTTTCCCCTGGTCGGCTCTCATATAATTCAGATCTCTTTGTCTCAGGTCTCTCTCCAGCCTAGTTTGCTGTCTGTTTCCACTTCTTTTTTCTTGAGCCCCTCCCTTCAATACCCTTGTGCACTATCCTGACTTCTCTTGCCGTCTGCTTACTTTGTGCCTTACAATGCACAATGCAAACTACAGGTAGTACTGCAGGGCCCACACCCTTTTACTTGCCTTAAAGAGCAGCTCTGGAGCTGTTACAGTGCCCAGCTGCTGCAAAAAATCAGCTTGAATGCTTCAGGGGCTGGGGCATGGCCAACATGAGCCCTACACCGAAGGAGGGTGGGGGTGTTTAATGCGAACTAGGGGTCATCCAAGCGCCGCAAAAGGCCGCCATGCCCTGCATACCCCTTTTCTCTTTTCATATGCAGATGAGGGTTCCAGCCAACTTTGGCCCACTGCTTGGATGACATCACCATATGCAAATCCGTCTTCTGCAGACCTTCCCCCAGGAATGCTTGTACTAGTTGTTGCATTTGGTTTGTTGTTTGGGGGTGCTTCAGTATTAGGCAGCCTTCTGCCCTCCCATGTTCATCTGAAAATATGTGTTCTCCCTGCAGTTGTTGTCCCCAGATGAGAGTTCCCTTGTGCTGCCTCAGTTGAATCTCCTTTACTTGACAGAGATGTGCCTGAGCAGCGGCCCTCCCCAGCCCTATCCCAAATCATACTTATTTTTCATAGGAGATACCATTGTCATGAAGATTGATCTCCCAGGGTGAGGATCATTCATTGCATTCTGGGTATGCTGACCCCTATGATTTCCCCAAATGTGGGAAACTCGACTGCATTATTGACCATGGTATCTCCTATGCAAAATAAGTATGATTTGGGATAGGGCTGTGGAGGGCCGCTGCTCAGGCATATCTCTGTCAAGTAAAGGAGATTCAACTGAGGCAGCACAAGGGAACTCTCATCTGGGGACAACAACTGCAGGGAGAACGCATATTTTCAGATGAACATGGGAGGGCAGAAGGCTGCCTAATACTGAAGCACCTTCAAACAACAAACCAAATGCAACAACTAGTGCAAGCATTCCTTGGGGAAGGCCTGCAGCAGATGGATTTGCATATGGTGATGTCATCCAAGCAGTGGGTCAAAGTTGGCTGGAACCCTCATCTGCATATGAAAAGAAAAAAGGGGTATGCAGGGCATGGCGGCCTTTTGCGGCGCTTGGATGACCCTTAGTTCGCATTAAACACCCCCACCCTCCTTCGGTGTGGGGCTCATGTTGGCAATGCCCCAGCCCCTGAAGCATTCAAGCTGATTTCTTGCAGCAGCTTGGCACTGTAACAGCTCCAGAGCTGCTCTGTAAGACAAGTAAAAGGGTGTGGGCCCTGCAGCACTGCCTGTAGTTTGCAATGTGCATTGGAAGGCCCAAAGTAAGCAGACAGGAGGAGAAGTCAGGATAGTGCACAAGGGTATAGAAGGGAGGGGCTCAAAAAAAAAAAGAAGTGGAAACAGACAGCAAACTAGGCTGGAGAGAGACCTGAGACAAAGAGATCTGAATTATATGAAAGCCGACCAGTGGAAATACAAATTATGCAGTCAAGTTTCCCACATTTGGGGAAATCACAGGAGCAGCACACCCAGAGTGCAATGGGTGAGCCTTGCCCTGGGAGAAGCACCTTCATGATCATAGTATCTCACCTGGCAGGTAAGTAGGAGTTGGGCTAGAGCTTGGGAGGGTCGCTGCTCAAGCACCCCCCTGTCAAGTGAAGGAGATCCAACTGAGGCAGCACAAGAGAACTCTCGAAAGAAGAATAAGGCTAGAGGAAGAAATGAGACAAAGAAATCTGACTTTTACCAGAGCTGACCAGAGGAAAGCACAAACACAGTCCCCCACTACCACAAATAATGCAGTCGAGTTTCCCACATTTGGGGAAATCACAGGGGTCAGCATACCCAGAATGCAATGAATGAACCTCACCCTGGGAGAACAATCTTCATGACCATGGTATCTCCTATGCAAAATAAGTATGATTTGGGATAGGGCTGGGGAGGGCCGCTGCTCAGGCATATCTCTGTCAAGTAAAGGAGATTCAACTGAGGCAGCACAAGGGAACTCTCATCTGGGGACAACAACTGCAGGGAGAACACATATTTTCAAATGAACATGGGAGGGCAGAAGGCTGCCTAATACTGAAGCACCTCCAAACAACAAACCAAATGCAACAACTAGTACAAGCATTCCTGGGGGAAGGTCTGCAGAAGACGGATTTGATACAGTGATGTCATCCAAGCAGTGGGCCAAAGTTGGCTGGAACCCTCATCTGCATATGAAAAGAGAAAAGGGGTATGCAGGGCATGGCGGCCTTTTGCGGTGCTTGGATGACCCTTAGTTCGCATTAAACACCCCCACCCTCCTTCGGTGTGGGGCTCATGTTGGCAATGCCCCAGCCCCTGAAGCATTCAAGCTGATTTCTTACAGCAGCTTGGCACTGTAACAGCTCCAGAGCTGCTCTGTAAGGCAAGTAAAAGGGTGTGGGCCCTGCAGCACTACCTGTAGTTCGCATTGTGCGTTGGAAGGCACAAAGTAAGCAGACAGGAGGAGAAGTCAGGATAGTGCACAAGGGTATAGAAGGGAGAGGCTCAAAAAAAAAGAAGTGGAAACAGACAGCAAACTAGGCTGGAGAGAGACCTGAGACAAAGAGATCTGAATTATATGAAAGCCGACCAGTGGAAACACAAATTATGCAGTTAAGTGTCCCACATTAGGGGAAATCGCAGGAGCAGCACACCCAGAGTGCAATGGGTGAGCCTTGCCCTGGGAGAAGTACCTTCCTGATCATAGTATCTCACCTGGCAGGTAAGTAGGAGTTGGGCTAGAGCTGGGGAGGGTCACTGCTCGGGCACCCCCCTGTCAAGTGAAGGAGATCCAACTGAGGCAGCACAAGGGAACTCTCGAAAGAAGAACAAGGCTAGAGGAAGATCTGAGACAAAGAAATCTGACTTTTACCAGAGCTGACCAGAGGAAAGCACAAACACAGTCCCCCACTACCACAAATAATGCAGTCAAGTTTCCCACATTTGGGGAAATCACAGGGGTCAGCATACCCAGAATGCAATGAATGAACCTCACCCTGGGAGAACAATCTTCATGACCATGGTATCTCCAATGCAAAATAAGTATGATTTGGGATAGGGCTGGGGAGGGCCGCTGCTCAGGCATATCTCTGTCAAGTAAAGGAGATTCAACTGAGGCAGCACAAGGGAACTCTCATCTGGGGACAACAACTGCAGGGAGAACACTTATTTTCAAATGAACATGGGAGGGTAGAAGGCTGCCTAATACTGAAGCACCCCCAAACAACAAACCAAATGCAACAACTAGTACAAGCATTCCTGGGGGAAGGTCTGCAGAAGACGGATTTGCATACAGTGATGTCATCCAAGCAGTGGGCCAAAGTTGGCTGGAACCCTCATCTGCATATGAAAAGAGAAAAGGGGTATGCAAGGCATGGCGGCCTTTTGCGGCGCTTGGATGACCCTTAGTTCGCATTAAACACCCCCACCCTCCTTCGGTGTGGGGCTCATATTGGCAATGCCCCAGCCCCTGAAGCATTCAAGCTGATTTCTTGCAGCAGCTTGGCACTGTAACAGCTCCAGAGCTGCTCTGTAAGGCAAGTAAAAGGGTGTGGGCCCTGCAGCACTGCCTGTAATTTGCATTGTGCATTGGAAGGCCCAAAGTAAGCAGACAGGAGGAGAAGTCAGGATAGTGCACAAGGGTATAGAAGGGAGGGGCTCAAAAAAAAAAGAAGTGGAAACAGACAGCAAACTAGGCTGGAGAGAGACCTGAGACAAAGAGATCTGAATTATGTGAAAGCCGACCAGTGGAAATACAAATTATGCAGTCAAGTTTCCCACATTTGGGGAAATCACAGGGGCAGCACACCCAGAGTGCAATGGGTGAGCCTTGCCCTGGGAGAAGCACCTTCATGATCATAGTATCTCACCTGGCAGGTAAGTAGGAGTTGGGCTAGAGCTGGGGAGGGTCGCTGCTCAAGCACCCCCCTGTCAAGTGAAGGAGATCCAACTGAGGCAGCACAAGGGAACTCTCGAAAGAAGAACAAGGCTAGAGGAAGATCTGAGACAAAGAAATCTGACTTTTACCAGAGCTGACCAGAGGAAAACACAAACACAGTCCCCCACTACCACAAATAATGCAGTCGAGTTTCCCACATTTGGGGAAATCACAGGGGTCAGCATACCCAGAATGCAATGAATGAACCTCACCCTGGGAGAACAATCTTCATGACCATGGTATCTCCTATGCAAAATAAGTATGATTGGGATAGGGCTGGGGAGGGCCGCTGCTCAGGCACATCTCTGTCAAGTAAAGGAGATTCAACAGAGGCAGCACAAGGGAACTCTCATCTGGGGACAACAACTGCAGGGAGAACACATATTTTCAAATGAACATGGGAGGGCAGAAGGCTGCCTAATACTGAAGCACCCCCAAACAACAAACCAAATGCAACAACTAGTACAAGCATTCCTGGGGGAAGGTCTGCAGAAGACGGATTTGCATATAGTGATGTCATCCAAGCAGTGGGCCAAAGTTGGCTGGAACCCTCATCTGCATATGAAAAGAGAAAAGGGGTATGCAGGGCATGGCGGCCTTTTGCGGCGCTTGGATGACCCTTAGTTCGCATTAAACACCCCCACCCTCCTTCGGTGCGGGGCTCATGTTGGCAATGCCCCAGCCCCTGAAGCATCCAAGCTGATTTCTTGCAGCAGCTTGGCACTGTAACAGCTACAGAGCTGCTCTGTAAGGAAAGTAAAAGGGTGTGGGCCCTGCAGCACTACCTGTAGTTCGCATTGTGCGTTGGAAGGCACAAAGTAAGCAGACAGGAGGAGAAGTCAGGATAGTGCACAAGGGTATAGAAGGGCGGGGCTCAAAAAAAAGAAGTGGAAACAGACAGCAAACTAGGCTGGAGAGAGACCTGAGACAAAGAGATCTGAATTATATGAAAGCCGACCAGTGGAAACACAAATTATGCAGTTAAGTGTCCCACATTAGGGGAAATCGCAGGAGCAGCATACCCAGAGTGCAATGGGTGAGCCTTGCCCTGGGAGAAGTACCTTCCTGATCATAGTATCTCACCTGTGTCACGATCCGGGTATCTGGACGCCATTTCTTACCTATCAGATGCCTCCTAAGGCTGGCTCAGCGCTCCAGGACCGGATCCTATCTGTCATCCTGATGTGCACATTCCCGCATCCTCGCCTGTCTCTCTGGACGCAGTCACAGTAACGCCTTATACATCTGGCATGGCGTCTCCCGCTGCCTCCGCCGCCGTCCCTGAGCTTCTGCATTCAGAGTGGCGATTACGTCAGCCGCGGCCTCCGCTGTGTCCGCGTGGTTGGATGTGCATCTGTCAGCCTGGCGTCTCCTGTCTCCGGTGGCCGGCGCCGCCATTACTGTTTTCCAGACCACATGGATTACAATCCAAACTTCCCTCCTAGTGTCTGCATGGGCGCAGCCATCTTGGATTCTGTCAGCTGATCATTCCTACCAATCCGTTGTCAGTATTATTAATTTGCATAATTGCCTAGCCAATGCCTTCCTTGCTGCAGGTATAAATAGGTTGTGCCTGAGCAAGGAAGGCGTCAGTGCTTTGGTTGTCAAACCTAGTTCCAGTTTGTCTCTCTTCTGTGAATGTCTTCCAGGTTCCAGCTCCTGTCTCCAGACTTCTGCTATAGAGACCCGCACCAGCATTCCATCTGCGGTGTAGCCTGACTCTCCGATCCATTCTGGACTCACCTGTTTCCAGCTACTACATCACCTGCTTCCAGCTCAGCTTCCAGCAGTGTACAGCTTCTCTTAAAGGGCCGGTGTCCTTTCTGCAGTTTACCACTCTCCACTGGTATTATTATTTCTCCGCTCTCAAATTCTACATTTCATCTATATTGCATCGCTCTCAAGCTCTATTTATTATTTAACTAGTTCCAGCCAGTATCCACTCCGTGCCAACACCTGTCTGGTTCTAACCAGTACCCACAGCAGCATTTTATCTACAGCAGTCCAGCTTTCCCTGGAACACCAGCTGGTACGACCCTGGGCTTTCCTCATTGCTACAGTTGAGCCTGGTAAGGACTTTCCAACTTGCAGATAATAAGAACTGTCTCATACCACCAGAGCTCTGTGGCCCCTGCCATCCTGTAGTACCCAGGAACTGTATTATTATTTCTCTGCTGATTTTTATGTTACTTTTTACTGCTACTGTGATGCATGGAGTTTGTCATAAATAAATATCATTGACTTTTACTCAAGTTGTCGTGGTCACGCCTTCGGGCGGTTTCTCTTCATGTTACTTACATGTCCAGGGGTCTGATACAACCTCCCAGGTTCCGGTACATCTCAGCCCCTACAACTGAGGCTGCCTTCCGTCAGCTCAGGCCCTCAGTTGTGACAGTAAGCACTGACCTAATGAATCCAGCCGGAGACCAGGATCAAGCGGCCAGGCCGATGCAAGAACTGGCAGCCCGACTAGAACATCAGGAGGCTGCACAGGGCCACATCATCCGCTGTCTCCAGGATTTCTCTACTCGGCTGGATGGGATTCAGACAACTCTCCGTGGATCAGGCGCGTCTGGTGCGTCAACCACAGTGACTCCAGCTATAACCCCACCCACCTTACCCATTTCTGCTCCACGTCTTCATCTTCCAACGCCAGCAAAATTTGACGGATCTCCAAGATTCTGCAGGGGATTTCTCAACCAGTGTGAGATTCAGTTTGAGCTACAACCTGGCAATTTTCCCAGTGACCGTACAAAAATTGGCTACATTATTTCACTTCTCAGTGGCTCAGCCCTTGACTGGGCATCACCGTTATGGGAGAGGTCCGACACCCTGCTATCTTCTTACACTGCATTCGTGTCAACATTCAGGCGCATCTTCGACGAGCCAGGCCGGGTAACTTCAGCTTCGTCTGAGATTCTCCGTTTACGCCAGGGATCACATACTGTAGGACAATATCTGATCCTGGCATCTGAACTGGCATGGAACGACGACGCCCTGTATGCTGCATTCTGGCATGGTTTATCCGAGCGTATTAAAGATGAGTTAGCTACCAGAGACTTACCCTCCAAGTTAGATGAGTTAATCTCACTTTGTACAAAAGTTGACTTACGTTTCAGAGAGAGAGCAACTGAGCGTGGAAGATCATCTGCTCCAAAATCTTCTGCTCCTCCTCCTCGCCAACTGTCACCAACTAAAGATGAACCCATGCAAATTGGCCGTTCCCGTTTACCTCCTGCTGAGCGCCGAAGACGTCTCTCTGAGTCTCTCTGTCTGTATTGTGCAGCTCCGTCTCACACTATTAATGCCTGTCCCAAACGTCCGGGAAAACTCCAAATCCTAGCTCGCCAAGGAGAGGGCCGGCTAGGAGTAATGATCTCCTCTCCATCTCCTCAAGATTGTAATCTCCCAGTCTCGCTTCAAGTTGCTCAACGTTATCAGAACGTCATTGCCCTCCTGGATTCCGGAGCAGCAGGGAACTTTATTACCGAAGCCTATGTTAAACGGTGGTCCCTACCCACCGAGAGACTTCCTTCCTCCTTTTCCTTAACTGCCGTGGATGGCAGTAACATTTTTGATACAGTTATTGCTCTAAGGACTCTACCAGTTCGTCTGAGAGTGGGAGTTCTTCATTCCGAACTTATTTCACTTTTAGTGATTCCAAGAGCCACACATCCTGTGGTCCTGGGCCTTCCATGGCTCCGTCTTCACAATCCTACAATTGATTGGACGACTACGCAAATCCTGGCATGGGGTTCCTCCTGTGCTGAGACATGTTTGTTTAAAGTGTTGCCTGTCTGTTCTTCCTCCCCCAGGTCGTCTGATGTTCCACCTCCTCCATATCAAGATTTCACGGATGTGTTCAGTAAAGCTTCTGCTGATATCCTTCCTCCTCATAGAGAATGGGACTGCCCGATTGATCTCGTTCCAGGGAAGGTTCCACCTCGAGGCCGAACTTATCCGTTGTCTCTGCCCGAGACGCATTCTATGGAGGAATACATTAAAGAGAACCTAGCAAAGGGGTTCATTCGACCTTCTTCTTCTCCAGCCGGCGCAGGCTTCTTTTTTGTAAAAAAGAAAGATGGTGGTCTGCGGCCGTGCATCGACTACAGAGGTTTGAACGACATTACCATCAAGAACCGCTATCCTTTACCCCTGATTACTGAGCTCTTTGACAGAGTTAGCGGAGCTACCATCTTTACAAAGCTGGACTTGAGAGGTGCATACAATCTCATCCGGATCCGTGAGGGTGACGAGTGGAAGACCGCATTTAACACCCGTGACGGACATTATGAGTACCTCGTCATGCCCTTCGGATTGAGCAATGCTCCAGCTGTCTTCCAGCATTTCGTCAATGAGATCTTCAGAGACATTCTATACCGTCATGTCGTGGTCTATCTAGATGATATCCTCATTTTTGCCAACAATTTAGAGGAACATCGTTTTTGGGTAAAGGAGGTTCTGTCCCGTCTCCGTGTCAATCATCTCTATTGCAAATTAGAGAAATGCGTCTTTGAAGTCAAGTCCATTCCGTTTCTAGGGTACATTGTGTCCGGTTCCGGACTAGAGATGGATCCTGAGAAACTACAAGCAATCCAGAATTGGCCGGTACCCTTAACCCTCAAAGGGGTCCAGAGGTTCTTGGGGTTCGCCAATTATTACCGAAAGTTTATACGAGACTTTTCCACCATTGTGGCGCCTATTACTGCTTTCACCAAGAAGGGTGCTAACCCGTCCAAGTGGTCTGAAGAAGCCATGCAAGCTTTTCATCTTTTAAAACAGAGGTTCATCTCTGCGCCTGTCCTGAAACAGCCTGACATCGACTCTCCTTTCATCCTAGAGGTGGATGCCTCCTCCGTTGGAGTAGGAGCGGTGTTATCTCAGAGGGCTAAAGATGGCCATTTACATCCTTGCAGTTTCTTCTCACGGAAGTTCTCCCCAGCGGAGCGCAACTATGCCATTGGCGACCAGGAGTTGCTAGCCATCAAGCTCGCTCTAGAGGAGTGGAGATATCTGTTGGAGGGAGCTTCTCATTCAATCACCATCCTTACAGACCACAAGAACCTTCTATATCTGAAAGGCGCACAATGTCTCAACCCTCGTCAGGCCAGATGGGCACTTTTCTTTTCCAGGTTCGACTTTAAACTCCAGTTCTGTCCGGGCTCTCAGAATCGCAAGGCCGATGCCCTTTCCCGCTCATGGGAGCAAGAAAATGAGTCAGAGTCTTCAGACAAGCATCCTATTATAAATCCGTTGGCATTCTCCACGGTAGGGATGGACTCTACGCCCCCATCAGGGAAAAGTTTTGTGTAGCCGACATTAAGGAAGAAGCTCATGCATTGGGCCCATGCTTCCCGCTTTGCCGGACATACAGGTACCCAAAAAACCCTGGAGTTTATCTCTAGGTCCTATTGGTGGCCAACTCTGAAAAAGGACGTTTTGGAGTTTATTGCATCTTGCCCAAAGTGTGCTCAACATAAAGTATCCCGCCAGTCGCCTGCGGGGCCTCTGGTTCCACTATCTGTTCCCCGTCGACCATGGACCCATTTGTCGATGGATTTTATTACAGATTTGCCCATGTGCAACAAGTTTAATACCATCTGGGTGGTAGTTGACCGGTTCACCAAGATGGCACACTTCATTCCTCTCACCGGTCTTCCGTCAGCTTCCAAGTTGGCTCAAGTATTCATACAAGAGAAAACCAATATTGCAAGAGTGTACACCTGGCGCTGTTGCCTACAGAGTGAGGGCAGCTAGTCTTAGGGGACTTGATCCCTAATTTCCCCAAATAGATGAAAAGCTAATCAAACAATAAGACAGCGCTTCTCACTTTGTATAATAATTATTTTTTATTTCATATATATAAAATTAACACAATTAAGCACCGGCCAGTGCTAAAATACTAAAACTCACAAAATAAAATAAGATAAGAATGTGTCTTAACACACAAATATTACAATCCACACACAGACCAAGTATAATAAATACTGTGATTCCCAAGTAACTTTCTTTAGAAAGACCTGTGAGAATATAGGGTGCAAGCAGGTTTTTAACTGTTGGTATATAATGAACTTCAAAATTCAAACAGCTGATCTAAATGGCCTAATGAGCCCAAAAAATGCAGTGCAAAGGGTAAATGCAGTAACCAGCATATAATTAGTAAATCATTCCACATGTAGATGTATCATGATGTTAATCTGGCAGTAGTCTCTAATTACAGTCCATCCATAAGTGCTTATAAGTTGTTAATATAGCTGGTAGATTTGTTAATATAACAGCATAGGAATGTATTAGTCAAGCAGATATCACTGATTAGAATCCATCCATAATCAAGCTTATAACGTTGTTAGTATAGCTGATAGTTTTGCAGATGTAGAAGCATATATAGAAGAAAGGCAATGATTTTAAACACTGCAGTCAAATGTCCACCTAGGGTACATATGCTGTGTACCTTTAGTTGATACCTCTCCTTAATTGCTGTAAGGCATGGCAGCCTGATGAATGGAGACTGGTGGGCAATATATGACCTGCGCAGTGTTCCCTTTTAGGAAAATGCCTCTCTCCAGTGTAGCAGCAGCAGCAAATGGCTGTAGGTAGTAGAATGTATATTCCGACGGCCAATGAGTAAACAAACGCGTTTCTCCGCCTACCCTCCGGTCTCAGCGGCTTCCTCAGTGTGTAAAATGAAACTCCTCCATTGATAGAGCCTTATATACCGGCTTGCCGGTTCGCGCATGCGCAGTGCGCTCGCATTTCAAGCCTCATTTTCGGGACTTCTTGTTTGAATGACTTTGCTTATTTCTTCAATCAAAAGGCTTTTATATAGAACAGTATATGCACCTTTAGGTTCAAAGTTTCCTAATTAATTTTCAAACAGGAATTTCAGCCTTATATACATTATTTATTTATATATTTATATGTGCAAAATTATATCTTCTTTTCCGGATTAGGCCCTCTTGTGGGCAAAACATATATGGCACAACTGACCCGTTTATCACAAACAGAGATTTCAAGGAATAAATAAATAAATCAGAAAATTGTATCACTCACGGTATGCTGAAAACCAGCCCTACCGTGTAACCATTAATTTTGTTATTATACATATATATATTTTTAATCCATTTAATCCATTTTCTTATTAATCCATTTTCTTAGAGGATCTCTAGAGTAGTTATAATTGCTAGCAAATTTGCATATTTTAAATTTCGTGATCATTACCTGGCAATATTAGTTATATACATGTTACTCATTATATCCCTATATTAGTCAGAACAGACCCCTCAATAAAGAGCTATGCTTTGATTTCTTTATTCATTTTCTTAAACCAAACCTTATTTTCATACTTATATTTATATTTATTTTAAATGCACAAAAGGACTACCTCCCTCCCCCCTTTTTTCATCAACCCATCCCTGGTAACCATCATATTCCGGTTCACACATGTGTATATATAGTAAGTAAGGAGACAAGATATACAGACATATATTTTAAATGACATCATAGAATTGAAACATAACTTCGATACTATGTCGCTAGTGATATTACATTAAATTAAATTGCATTAAGTTCCACAGTGTCATTTAGGCCTATAGGCATAAGTGTATTCATTTTATATATCCAATATGCTTCTCTTTTGCATAGTTTATTAAATCGGTCACCTCCCCTTGTGGTATTTTTAATTTGTTCTATTGCTACCATGATACAATCACTAAAATTAGAATTCTGACAACATATGACATGATTAGCTAGTGGATGTTTCGCTCCTTTTAAGATATTTCTTCTATGTTCCATGTATCTTATATGCATAGTACGTGTAGTTCTCCCTATATATTGGGCCCCACATTTACACGTAATAACATATATGACATATGTTGATGCACAATTAAGAAAATCTTTTATTTGATATGTCTCCCCCGTATTAGTCGACATGTATGTCAAGCTTTTTCTTGGTAAGTATTTGCAAGATAGACAATTTTCTTTCCAACACTTGTGGAATCCTGGTGGTTTTATAGGTATCCATGTATCATTGCTATTTGGTTTCTTTTTTGTTCTTTCAAAATGACTGGGCACCAAAATAGATCGTAAATTCTCGCTCTTTCGAAAGATCATGCCCCCTCTCTGATCTAATTGTGGTTTTAATACCTCATCTAACATTAGTAATGACATGTTTCTTTTAATAGTTTGTTGAATCTTATATGCACAACTGTTATATTGTGTCACAAACATCATATTTCTTTTTTCCTCTTTTCCCCCTAACCCATTTTTTTGTTGTTGTTTTCTTTCTTTGGGTTTTAGGAGGGTGGCCCTATCTATTTGTTCTACTTCCAACAAAGCTCCTTCTAGTAATGTGGGCGGGTAGCCCTGTTCTATAAATGATGTCTTAAGCTCAGTTGCCTGTGCTTTATATGCTGTTATAGATGAGCAATTTCTACGCATGCGGACAAATTGGCCCCTGGGGATGTTTTCTTTCCACTCTTTTTTATGAGAGCTGTTGTAATGAAGATAATTATTATGATCAACCTGTTTTATATAGGTTTTTGTAGTGAGTTTATCATCCTCAACTGTTAGTGCTACATCAAGAAAACTAAGCGCAGTTTGACTATATGTATAGGTAAACCTCAATCCATAATTATTATTGTTTAAACTTTCAGTAAAACTTAAAAGGTGCTCTAATGTGCCCCCCCAAATTATAAATAAGTCATCTATAAAACGGCCATAGTACACCAGACTCTCACCGAGTCCGCCACCCCAAACATGTTGGTCCTCAAAGACCCCCATGTATAGGTTTGCCAGACTCGGCGCGAATCTGGCTCCCATGGCCACACCCCGTGTCTGTAAAAAGTATTGTGAGTCAAATAAAAAATAGTTATGTGTTAATATAAAGTGAATGGAGTTAAGTACAAAAACACGTAGAGAGTCCGATATCCCATCCTGTGATAAATACTGTTCTACTGCTTTAATACCATCGGCGTGAGGAATATTAGAATAAAGTGATTCAACATCACATGTCAGTAAATAATAATTTTGCTTCCAAGTAATTTTGTTAATAATATTTAAAAAATGCTGTGTATCTTTAATATGGGATCTCAAACCCTCCACGTGTCCCTGTAAATAGTGATCAACAAAGAAAGATAAATTATTTGTTAAAGAACCCACTCCCGAAATAATAGGGCGCCCAGGTGGATTAGTGAGTGTTTTGTGTATCTTGGGCAAACAATAAAACGTGGCAGTGATGGGGTGAGGACAAAGTAAAAATGTATACGTTTCTCTTGATATAGCTCCACCAGCCAAGGCTTCATCCAATAGTGTAACATATTCAACCTGGAATTTTGCGGTGGGATTGCCTCCCAATCTAGTATAAAATATACCATTATTTACCTGTCTAAGACATTCATTAGAGTAATCTTCCGTATTGAGCACAACTATCCCACCGCCTTTATCTGCTGGTTTTATTACGATCTCTTTATTTTCCAAGAGATCTTTCATAGCTTTACGTTCCCCAGGGGTCAATTTATCCCCATATATGTTCTTCTCAGATTCCTCACAAATCTTCCTAAAGCTCGCAAGGGTGGATTTATAAAAGCTTTCAACATAGGGTCCTTTATAGTTTAATGGGTAAAACTCTGATTTTTTTCTGAAGGGGTTATTGACATTATAAATTTGGGTCTCTGATTCGTAATTAATATGATCATCTTGTCCTATTTCTTTTTGTAAATATTCCAGGATCTCAACAGCTATATCATCACCCTGATCCAGCAGGATCGGTTTGTCTTCATTTTTTTGTGCCTTAAGCGCTTTCAGTGCAAAGTATCGCTTGCGGCTAATTTGTCCGCATGCGTAGAAATTGCTCATCTATAACAGCATATAAAGCACAGGCAACTGAGCTTAAGACCTCATTTATAGAACAGGGCTACCCGCCCACATTACTAGAAGGAGCTTTGTTGGAAGTAGAACAAATAGATAGGGCCACCCTCCTAAAACCCAAAGAAAGAAAACAACAACAAAAAAATGGGTTAGGGGGAAAAGAGGAAAAAAGAAATATGATGTTTGTGACACAATATAACAGTTGTGCATATAAGATTCAACAAACTATTAAAAGAAACATGTCATTACTAATGTTAGATGAGGTATTAAAACCACAATTAGATCAGAGAGGGGGCATGATCTTTCGAAAGAGCGAGAATTTACGATCTATTTTGGTGTCCAGTCATTTTGAAAGAACAAAAAAGAAACCAAATAGCAATGATACATGGATACCTATAAAACCACCAGGATTCCACAAGTGTGGGAAAGAAAATTGTCTATCTTGCAAATACTTACCAAGAAAAAGCTTGACATACATGTCGACTAATACGGGGGAGACATATCAAATAAAAGATTTTCTTAATTGTGCATCAACATATGTCATATATGTTATTACGTGTAAATGTGGGGCCCAATATATAGGGAGAACTACACGTACTATGCATATAAGATACATGGAACATAGAAGAAATATCTTAAAAGGAGCGAAACATCCACTAGCTAATCATGTCATATGTTGTCAGAATTCTAATTTTAGTGATTGTATCATGGTAGCAATAGAACAAATTAAAAATACCACAAGGGGAGGTGACCGATTTAATAAACTATGCAAAAGAGAAGCATATTGGATATATAAAATGAATACACTTATGCCTATAGGCCTAAATGACACTGTGGAATTTAATGCAATTTAATTTAATGTAATATCACTAGCGACATAGTATCGAAGTTATGTTTCAATTCTATGATGTCATTTAAAATATATGTCTGTATATCTTGTCTCCTTACTTACTATATATACACATGTGTGAACCGGAATATGATGGTTACCAGGGATGGGTTGATGAAAAAAGGGGGGAGGGAGGTAGTCCTTTTGTGCATTTAAAATAAATATAAATATAAGTATGAAAATAAGGTTTGGTTTAAGAAAATGAATAAAGAAATCAAAGCATAGCTCTTTATTGAGGGGTCTGTTCTGACTAATATAGGGATATAATGAGTAACATGTATATAACTAATATTGCCAGGTAATGATCACGAAATTTAAAATATGCAAATTTGCTAGCAATTATAACTACTCTAGAGATCCTCTAAGAAAATGGATTAATAAGAAAATGGATTAAATGGATTAAAAATATATATATGTATAATAACAAAATTAATGGTTACACGGTAGGGCTGGTTTTCAGCATACCGTGAGTGATACAATTTTCTGATTTATTTATTTATTCCTTGAAATCTCTGTTTGTGATAAACGGGTCAGTTGTGCCATATATGTTTTGCCCACAAGAGGGCCTAATCCGGAAAAGAAGATATAATTTTGCACATATAAATATATAAATAAATAATGTATATAAGGCTGAAATTCCTGATTGAAAATTAATTAGGAAACTTTGAACCTAAAGGTGCATATACTGTTCTATATAAAAGCCTTTTGATTGAAGAAATAAGCAAAGTCATTCAAACAAGAAGTCCCGAAAATGAGGCTTGAAACGCGAGCGCACTGCGCATGCGCGAACCGGCAAGCCGGTATATAAGGCTCTATCAATGGAGGAGTTTCATTTTACACACTGAGGAAGCCGCTGAGACCGGAGGGTAGGCGGAGAAACGCGTTTGTTTACTCATTGGCCGTCGGAATATACATTCTACTACCTACAGCCATTTGCTGCTGCTGCTACACTGGAGAGAGACATTTTCCTAAAAGGGAACACTGCGCAGGTCATATATTGCCCACCAGTCTCCATTCATCAGGCTGCCATGCCTTACAGCAATTAAGGAGAGGTATCAACTAAAGGTACACAGCATATGTACCCTAGGTGGACATTTGACTGCAGTGTTTAAAATCATTGCCTTTCTTCTATATATGCTTCTACATCTGCAAAACTATCAGCTATACTAACAACGTTATAAGCTTGATTATGGATGGATTCTAATCAGTGATATCTGCTTGACTAATACATTCCTATGCTGTTATATTAACAAATCTACCAGCTATATTAACAACTTATAAGCACTTATGGATGGACTGTAATTAGAGACTACTGCCAGATTAACATCATGATACATCTACATGTGGAATGATTTACTAATTATATGCTGGTTACTGCATTTACCCTTTGCACTGCATTTTTTGGGCTCATTAGGCCATTTAGATCAGCTGTTTGAATTTTGAAGTTCATTATATACCAACAGTTAAAAACCTGCTTGCACCCTATATTCTCACAGGTCTTTCTAAAGAAAGTTACTTGGGAATCACAGTATTTATTATACTTGGTCTGTGTGTGGATTGTAATATTTGTGTGTTAAGACACATTCTTATCTTATTTTATTTTGTGAGTTTTAGTATTTTAGCACTGGCCGGTGCTTAATTGTGTTAATTTTATATATATGAAATAAAAAATAATTATTATACAAAGTGAGAAGCGCTGTCTTATTGTTTGATTAGCTTTTCATACAAGAGATCTTTCGACTCCACGGTCTTCCAGAAGAAATTATCTCAGATCGAGGAGTTCAATTCACAGCCAAATTCTGGCGAAGTTTATGTCAAGCCCTCCAAGTCAAGCTAAAGTTTTCCACGGCTTACCATCCTCAGACCAATGGTCAAACTGAGAGGGTGAATCAGGACTTGGAGTCCTTCCTCCGCATCTATGTGTCCTCCTCTCAAGATGACTGGGTTCAATTACTTCCCTGGGCCGAGTTCTGTCATAACAACCAGTATCATTCTTCATCTTCTTCAACACCATTCTTCACCAACTTTGGATTCCACCCTAAAGTCCCTGAGTTCCAACCGCTTCCAGCAACTTCTGTTCCCACAGTGGATATCACCTTGCATCAGTTTGCCAATATCTGGAAGAGCGTACGATCAGCTCTGCTCAAGGCATCGTTCAGGTACAAGAAGTTTGCGGATAAGAAGCGTCGAGCAGTTCCTGCTCTCAAGGTGGGTGATCGGGTATGGTTATCCACGAAGAATTTGAGGTTAAGAGTTCCCAGTATGAAGTTTGCACCTCGCTACATCGGTCCTTTTAAAATTGATCAAGTCATCAATCCTGTTGCTTACAGACTCCAGTTGCCTCCCTTCTTAAAGATACCCAGGACATTCCATGTTTCCCTGTTGAAACCGCTAATCTTGAATCGGTTTCATTCCTCACTTCCTCCAACTCCGAAAGTCCAAACTCAACGAGGCGTTGAGTATGAAGTAGCCAAGATCCTGGACTCACGTCACCGTTACGGTCAACTTCAGTATCTTATTGACTGGAAGGGTTATGGCCCTGAGGAACGTTCATGGACCAATGCTTCTGATGTCCATGCTCCTGCCTTGGTCCGGAGATTCCATTCCAAGTTTCCTCAAAAGCCAAAGAAGTGTCCTGGGGCCACTCCTAAAGGGGGGGTGCTGTCACGATCCGGGTATCTGGACGCCATTTCTTACCTATCAGATGCCTCCTAAGGCTGGCTCAGCGCTCCAGGACCGGATCCCATCTGTCATCCTGATGTGCACATTCCCGCATCCTCGCCTGTCTCTCTGGACGCAGTCACAGTAACGCCTTATACATCTGGCATGGCGTCTCCCGCGGCCTCCGCCGCCGTCCCTGAGCTTCTGCATTCAGAGTGGCGATTACGTCAGCCGCGGCCTCCGCTGTGTCCGCGTGGTTGGATGTGCATCTGTCAGCCTGGCGTCTCCTGTCTCCGGTGGCCGGCGCCGCCATTACTGTTTTCCAGACCACATGGATTACAATCCAAACTTCCCTCCAAGTGTCTGCATGGGCGCAGCCATCTTGGATTCTGTCAGCTGATCATTCCTACCAATCCGTTGTCAGTATTATTAATTTGCATAATTGCCTAGCCAATGCCTTCCTTGCTGCAGGTATAAATAGGTTGTGCCTGAGCAAGGAAGGCGTCAGTGCTTTGGTTGTCAAACCTAGTTCCAGTTTGTCTCTCTTCTGTGAATGTCTTCCAGGTTCCAGCTCCTGTCTCCAGACTTCTGCTATAGAGACCCGCACCAGCATTCCATCTGCGGTGTAGCCTGACTCTCCGATCCATTCTGGACTCACCTGTTTCCAGCTACTACATCACCTGCTTCCAGCTCAGCTTCCAGCAGTGTACAGCTTCTCTTAAAGGGCCGGTGTCCTTTCTGCAGTTTACCACTCTCCACCGGTATTATTATTTCTCCGCTCTCAAATTCTACATTTCATCTATATTGCATCGCTCTCAAGCTCTATTTATTATTTAACTGGTTCCAGCCAGTATCCACTCCGTGCCAACACCTGTCTGGTTCTAACCAGTACCCACAGCAGCATTTTATCTACAGCAGTCCAGCTTTCCCTGGAACACCAGCTGGTACGACCCTGGGCTTTCCTCATTGCTACAGTTGAGCCTGGTAAGGACTTTCCAACTTGCAGATAATAAGAACTGTCTCATACCACCAGAGCTCTGTGGCCCCTGCCATCCTGTAGTACCCAGGAACTGTATTATTATTTCTCTGCTGATTTTTATGTTACTTTTTACTGCTACTGTGATGCATGGAGTTTGTCATAAATAAATATCATTGACTTTTACTCAAGTTGTCGTGGTCACGCCTTCGGGCGGTTTCTCTTCATGTTACTTACATGTCCAGGGGTCTGATACAACCTCCCAGGTTCCGGTACATCTCAGCCCCTACAACTGAGGCTGCCTTCCGTCAGCTCAGGCCCTCAGTTGTGACAACCTGGCAGGTAAGTAGGAGTTGGGCTAGAGCTGGGGAGGGTCACTGCTCGGGCACCCCCCTGTCAAGTGAAGGAGATCCAACTGAGGCAGCACAAGGGAACTCTCGAAAGAAGAACAAGGCTAGAGGAAGATCTGAGACAAAGAAATCTGACTTTTACCAGAGCTGACCAGAGGAAAGCACAAACACAGTCCCCCACTACCACAAATAATGCAGTCGAGTTTCCCACATTTGGGGAAATCACAGGGTCAGCATACCCAGAATGCAATGAATGAACCTCACCCTGGGAGAACAATCTTCATGACCATGGTATCTCCTATGCAAAATAAGTATGATTGGGATAGGGCTGGGGAGGGCCGCTGCTCATCCAAGCAGTGGGCCAAAGTTCGCTGGAACCCTCATCTGCATATGAAAAGAGAATAGGGGTATGCAGGGCATGGCGGCCTTTTGCGGCGCTTGGATGACCCTTAGTTCGCATTAAACACCCCCACCCTCCTTCGGTGTGGGGCTCATATTGGCAATGCCCCAGCCCCTGAAGCATTCAAGCTGATTTCTTGCAGCAGCTTGGCACTGTAACAGCTCCAGAGCTGCTCTGTAAGGCAAGTAAAAGGGTGTGGGCCCTGCAGCACTGCCTGTAATTTGCATTGTGCATTGGAAGGCCCAAAGTAAGCAGACAGGAGGAGAAGTCAGGATAGTGCACAAGGGTATAGAAGGGAGGGGCTCAAAAAAAAGAAAAAGTGGAAACAGACAGCAAACTAGGCTGGAGAGAGACCTGAGACAAAGAGATCTGAATTATATGAAAGCCGACCAGTGGAAATACAAATTATGCAGTCAAGTTTCCCACATTTGGGGAAATCACAGGGGCAGCACACCCAGAGTGCAATGGGTGAGCCTTGCCCTGGGAGAAGCACCTTCATGATCATAGTATCTCACCTGGCAGGTAAGAAGGAGTTGGGCTAGAGCTGGGGAGGGTCGCTGCTCAAGCACCCCCCTGTCAAGTGAAGGAGATCCAACTGAGGCAGCACAAGGGAACTCTCGAAAGAAGAACAAGGCTAGAGGAAGATCTGAGACAAAGAAATCTAACTTTTACCAGAGCTGACCAGAGGAAAACACAAACACAGTCCCCCACTACCACAAATAATGCAGTCGAGTTTCCCACATTTGGGGAAATCACAGGGGTCAGCATACCCAGAATGCAATGAATGAACATCACCCTGGGAGAACAATCTTCATGACCATGGTATCTTCTATGCAAAATAAGTATGATTGGGATAGGGCTGGGGAGGGCCGCTGCTCAGGCACATCTCTGTCAAGTAAAGGAGATTCAACAGAGGCAGCACAAGGGAACTCTCATCTGGGGACAACAACTGCAGGGAGAACACATATTTTCAAATGAACATGGGAGGGCAGAAGGCTGCCTAATACTGAAGCACCCCCAAACAACAAACCAAATGCAACAACTAGTACAAGCATTCCTGGGGGAAGGTCTGCAGAAGACGGATTTGCATACAGTGATGTCATCCAAGCAGTGGGCCAAAGTTGGCTGGAACCCTCATCTGCATATGAAAAGAGAAAAGGGGTATGCAGGGCATGGCGGCCTTTTGCGGCGCTTGGATGACCCTTAGTTCGCATTAAACACCCCCACCATCCTTCGGTGTGGGGCTCATGTTGGCAATGCCCCAGCCCCTGAAGCATTCAAGCTGATTTCTTGCAGCAGCTTGGCACTGTAACAGCTACAGAGCTGCTCTGTAAGGCAAGTAAAAGGGTGTGGGCCCTGCAGCACTACCTGTAGTTCGCATTGTGCGTTGGAAGGCACAAAGTAAGCAGACAGGAGGAGAAGTCAGGATAGTGCACAAGGGTATAGAAGGGCGGGGCTCAAAAAAAAAGAAGTGGAAACAGACAGCAAACTAGGCTGGAGAGAGACCTGAGACAAAGAGATCTGAATTATATGAAAGCCGACCAGTGGAAACACAAATTATGCAGTTAAGTGTCCCACATTAGGGGAAATCGCAGGAGCAGCATACCCAGAGTGCAATGGGTGAGCCTTGCCCTGGGAGAAGTACCTTTGCAAAGTGTCTCTGTGGCGCAATCAGTTAGTGTGCACGGCTATTAACCAAAAGGTTGGTGGTTCAATCCCACCCAGGGATGTAATTGACCTTGTTATCAGATTTTGGTGATCTTTAAGTAGACAAGTCAAAATTTCAAACCCCCTGTTCTGGTGTAGGGTACCTGGCCTTATCTGATGTAATCAGAGTTAGATTTGATTCAGTGATTTTATAAAAACAGCTAGGAAGCACAATTTAGCAGTGGGTTGCAGAGAAAAAGAAATATGCTGGCAAAAAAAATCCAATTGAGTGATTAAACAGCTCTTAATTTTCTTGCTTTATTTTTATGCTAACAAATTTGTTCTCTGAAAAGTGTCCACAAAGCCAAGTCTCTGATTACCACCTTTGTAGGGATGGTTTTTCACCTATTACTAAATTAAATTTGCTTCATTGGAAAGGCAGCAAGATGCATCCTCATTTCAATGTCTACTGAAATAATACGGGTTGACACCAGGAAACATTAACGCCACTGCATCCTTGCTGCTTTCTCATGTGGAAGTCTGTTTAATGTGAAAACAAGGTGATATCTAATTAGCACACAGGTAAGGAATTAAGAAAATCTTTATTTAAGGGTGAAGATGTTTCTCACAAAATCGTTGCCCCAATGCATCATTGAAATTCAAGCTGGAAAGATGATTTTAATATATCACTTGTACATTTTGTATTGCTCTTCTGGTGACAATGTAGTTTGTTTTTGTCAATTACCCTTTTAATAATAGGGTAAAGAAAATTAAGTGGATTTTTTAAAGAAAACTATACTGTCAATATACTATTAAAACAAATTAAAATGGTAAAAGTTATTGTACTTTAAGTAAAAATAAAAGAGCAAAAATATCAATCCCAGTTTTGATTACTTAAATTAACAAAAAAAAATGCATATAGCAAAGGATAGTTTCAATCTGCCTACCTCTGGGTTATGGGCCCAGCATGCTTCCATTGCAGTACTCTGCTGCACATGTAAGTGCAAGAGATCCTGAAGCACTCAGTCATCATGGGAAAGTACCAATGTGTTTCTTCGTTGGTTGATGGAAGAAACATCTTACAAAAACTCTCCAGATTATTGACTTTTTAAAGTTTTTCTAGGAAACGTTCTAGATGTATGCTTATTAGCCTTTGTCAGTATGTGCTTTTTGCAAAGTGTCTCTGTGGCGCAATCGGTTAGTGTGTCCGGCTACTAACCAAATGGTTGGTGGTTCAATCCCACCCAGGGACGTAATTGACCTTGTTATCAGATTTTGGTGATCTTTAAGTAGACAAGTCAAAATTTCAAACCCCCTGTTATGGTGTAGGGTACCTGGCCTTCTCTGATGTAATCAGAGTTAGATTTGAATCATTGATTTTATAAAAACAGCTAGGAAGCACAATTTAGCAGTGGGTTGCAGAGAAAAAGAAATATGCTGGCAAAAAAAAATCCAATTGAGTGATTAAACAGCTCTTAATTTTCTGGCTTTATTTTTATGCTAACAAATTTGTTCTCTGAAAAGTGTCCACAAAGTCAAGTCTCTGATTAACACCTTTGTAGGGATGGTTTTTCACCTATTACTAAATTAAACTTGCTTCATTGGAAAGACAGCAAGATGCATCCTCATTTCAATGTCTACTGAAATAATACAGGTTGACACCAGGAAACATTAACGCCACTGCATCCTTGCTGCTTTCTCATGTAGAAGTCTGTTTAATGTGAAAACAAGGTGATATCTAATTAGCACACAGGTAAGGAATTAAGAAAATCTTTATTTAAGGGTGAAGATGTTTCTCACAAAATCGTTGCCCCAATGCATCATTGAAATTCAAGCTGGAAAGATGATTTTAATATATCACTTGTACATTTTGTATTGCTCTTCTGGTGACAATGTAGTTTGTTTTTGTCAATTACCATTTTAATAATAGGGTAAAGAAAATTAAGTGGATTTTTGAAAGAAAACAATACTGTCAATATACTATTAAAACAAATTAAAATGGTAAAAGTTATTGTACTGTAAGTAAAAATAAAAGAGCCAACATATCAATCCCAGTTTTGGATTACTTTAATTAACAAAAAAAAATGCATATAGCAGAGGATAGTTTCAATCTGCCTACCTCTGGGTTATGTGCCCAGCATGCTTCCATTGCTGTACTCTGCTGCACATGTAAGTGCAATAGATCCTGAAGCACTCACTCATCATGGGAAAGTACCAATGTGTTTCTTCGTTGGTTGATGGAAGAAACATCTTACAAAAACTCTCCAGATTATTGACTTTTTAAAGTTTTTCTAGGAAACGTTTTAGATGAATGCTTATTAGCCTTTGTCAGTATGTACTTTTGCAAAGTGTCTCTGTGGCGCAATCAGTTAGTGTGTATGGCTATTAACCAAAAGGTTGGTGGTTCAATCCCACCCAGGGACGTAATTGACCTTGTTATCAGATTTTGGTGATCTTTAAGTAGACAAGTCAAAATTTCAAACCCCCTCTTATGGTGTAGGGTACCTGGCCTTCTCTGATGTAATCAGAGTTAGATTTGATTCAGTGATTTTATAAAAACAGCTAGGAAGCACAATTTAGCAGTGGGTTGCAGAGAAAAAGAAATATGCTGGCAAAAAAATCCAATTGAGTGATTAAACAGCTCTTCATTTTCTGGCTTTATTTTTATGCTAACAAATTTGTTCTCTGAAAAGTGTCCACAAAGCCAAGTCTCTGCTTAACACCTTTGTAAGGATGGTTTTTCACCTATTACTAAATTAAACTTGCTTCATTGGAAAGGCAGCAAGATGCATCCTCATTTCAATGTCTACTGAAATAATACAGGTTGACACCAGGAAACATTAACGCCACTGCATCCTTGCTGCTTTCTCATGTGGAAGTCTGTTTAATGTGAAAACAAGGTGATATCTAATTAGCACACAGGTAAGGAATTAAGAAAATCTTTATTTAAGGGTGAAGATGTTGCTAACAAAATCGTTGCCCCAATGCATCATTGAAATTCAAGCTGGAAAGATGATTTTAATATATCACTTGTACATTTTGTATTGCTCTTCTGGTGACAATGTAGTTTGTTTTTTGTCAATTACCATTTTAATAATAGGGTAAAGAAAATTAAGTGGATTTTTGAAAGAAAACAATACTGTCAATATACTATTAAAACAAATTAAAATGGTAAAAGTTATTGTACTTTAAGTAAAAATAAAAGAACCAAAATATCAATCCCAGTTTTGGATTACTTTAATTAACAAAAAAAAAATGCATATAGCAGAGGATAGTTTCAATCTGCCTACCTCTGGGTTATGGACCCAGCATGCTTCCATTGCAGTACTCTGCTGCACATGTAAGTGCAAGAGAACCTGAAGCACTCACTCATCATGGAAAAGTACCAATGTGTTTCTTCGTTGGTTGATGGAAGAAACATCTTACAAAAACTCTCCAGATTATTGACTTTTTAAAGTTTTTCTAGGAAACGTTCTAGATAAATGCTTATTAGCCTTTGTCAGTATGTACTTTTTGCAAAGTGTCTCTGTGGCGCAATCGGTTAGTGTGTTTGGCTATTAACCAAAAGGTTGGTGGTTCAATCCCACCCAGGGACGTAATTGACCTTGTGATCAGATTTTGGTGATCTTTAAGTAGACAAGTCAAAATTTCAAACCCCCTGTTATGGTGTAGGGTACCTGGCCTTCTCTGATGTAATCAGAGTTAGATTTGATTCAGTGATTTTATAAAAACAGCTAGGAAGCACAATTTAGCAGTGGGTTGCAGAGAAAAAGAAATATGCTGGCAAAAAAATCCAATTGAGTGATTAAACAGCTCTTCATTTTCTGGCTTTACTTTTATGCTAACAAAGTTGTTCTCTGAAAAGTGTCCACAAAGCCAAGTTTCTGATTAACACCTTTGTAGGGATGGTTTTTCACCTATTACTAAATTAAACTTGCTTCATTGGAAAGGCAGCAAGAAACACTAGACTAATTGGAGGTGCGCCCTAAAGCAAATTACAATGTTAGGATTAGGGGGTTCGGAAAGACCTCTAGTGTATACTGTCACGATCCGGGTATCTGGACGCCATAACTTACCTTTCAGATGCCTCCTAAGGCTGGCTCAGCGCTCCAGGACCGGATCCCATCTGTTATTCTGATGTCCCCATTCCTGCCTCCTCTCCTGTCACTCTGAGACGCTGTCACAGCGGCGCCATGTTACATCTTGAATGGCATCTCCCGCGGCCTCCGCCGCCGTCCCTGAGTTTCTGCATGCAGGATGTCAGAGTGGCGCTTATGTCAGCCGCGGCCTCCGCTGTTGCCCGCGTGGTTCAAATGTGCACTCATCAGTCTGGCGTCTCCTGTTTACTGTGGCCGGCGCCGCCATTGCTGTTAAAGTTCCCACATGGATTATCAAGCCAATCTTCCCTCCAAGTGTCTGCATGGGCGCAGCCATGTTGGATTCTGTCACCTGTTCATTTCCACCAATCCGCTGTTTCCATTGTAATCTGCATAATTGCCTAGCCAATCCCTTCCTTGCTGCAGGTATAAGTATTCTGTGCCTGAGCAAGGAAGGCGTCAGTGATTTGGTTGTCAAACCTAGTTCCAGTTTGTCTCTCTCCCGTGGTTGTTTTCCAGGTTCCAGTTACCATCTCCAAACCTCCACTAAAGAGACCCGCTCTAGTCTACCACCTGCGGTGCAGCCTGACTCTCCAGTCCTCTGGGACTCATCTGTTTCCAGTTACAGATTTACCTGCTTCCAGCCTAGCTTCCAGCAGAGATCAGCTCTTCTTAAAGTGCCGGTATCATTTCCGCAGATTACCACTCACCACCGGCACTATTATTTCACCGCTCTCAAACTCCATATATCAATCATATTTCATCGCTCTCAAGCTTCATTTATTATTTGGCTGGTTCCATCCAGCAATCCACTCCGTGCTTACATCAGTCTGGTTTCAGCCAGTACCCACAGCAGCCATTTTATCCACAGCAGCCCAGCTTTTCCTGGAACACCAGCTAGTATGATCCTGGGCTATCTCCATTGCTACAGTCGGGCCTGGTAAGGACTTTCCAACTAGAAGATAATAAGAACTGTCTCATACTACCAGAGCCCTGTGGTCCTTGTCCTCCTGTAGTACCCAGGAACTGTATTATTTCTCTGCTGATTTTATGTTTCTCTTTTATTACTGCTGTGATGCATGGAGTTTGTCAAAATAAACATCATTGACTTTTATCCTGGTTGTCGTGGGCACGCCTTCGGGCAATTCATCTACATTTAACTTACATGTCCAGGGGTCTGATACAACCTCCCAGGTTCCACTACACCTCAGCCCCTACAACTGAGGCTGCCTCCAGTCAGCTCAGGCCCTCAGTTGTGACATATACACTGTATATACATTTTAAGATAGGAAGGTACAAATTACATATTCACATTGCATCTATGGGCTGGATTCAAATGTCCCTTTCCTCCCTCAATCGTGCCCGTCAGCAGCTATTCTATTCTATATAAGGAGCCACGAGTCGCCACCATTTTCACTTGTGCATTGGAGATGATAGGGAGAGGACGTGCAGCGTTTTCTCAGTTTCTGTGTTCAGTGTGCTGCAAATATCTGTGCTCAGTGTGCTTGCAAATATCTGTGCTCAGTGTGCTGAAAATATCTACGTTCTCTGCCTGAAAAATGCTCCATATCTGTGCTGCATTGTATTATATAGTATGAGGACAGGGCAGAATTTTGCTGACCACCAGTATATAATATATAGCAGTACGGTACAGTAGGCCACTGCTCTACCTACCTCTGTGTCGTCAAGTATACTATCCATCCATACCTGTGGTGTATTTTAGTAGTTGTGCGCAGTATATATAGTAGGAGGACAGGGCAGAATTTTGCTGACCACCAGTATATAATATATAGCAATACGGTACAGTAGGCCACTGCTCTACCTACCTCTGTGTCGTCAAGTATACTATCCATCCATACCTGTGGTGTATTTTAGTAGTTGTGCGCACTATATATAGTAGGAGGACAGTGCAAAATTTTGCTGACCACCAGACTTCTACTTAAGTCCAATGGTGTAGGATGTGCAAAGCTGTTTGGCTGTGCATTTATTGATCTAAGCATGCATTTTTATCAAAGCGTGATAAAATTGACACATAACGCAGCGTTCAATCAGCGTTAATTTATCTTCAGCTGATATCGATTGTGAATTGACGTTTCTTCTCTTCTTGTCACCTACAGGTAATTACAATTGACTACAACCACCAATCTATTCTGCTGCACTATATCTATATATGCAAAGCTAATTCTGCTGGGTAATTACAATTGACTACAACCACCAATCTATTCTGCTGCACTATATCTATATATGCAAAGCTAATTCTGCTGGGTAATGCAAATTGAAACATTATTGCATAGTATGTTATTTTGAAGTACTTTTTTAAAGTTTTGAATGATATAGACCCAGTTTAATCTTTGTGGAATGCCTGGTTGTTGTTTTTAAGGTAATTTATTGCCTGGCATTTGAGGGGGTGGGGTGTGGTTACAGATTTCAATTATTGGTTTCACTTGTAATAGTCTTCTACTAAAGTCCAATGGTGTAGGCTGTGCAAAGCCATTTGGCTGTGCATTTATTGATCTAAGCGTGCATTTTTATAAAAGCGTGATAAAATTGACACATAACAGCAGTGTTCAATTAGAGTTCAATCGAAGTGAAAAAAGAAGGAAAACAGAAGCACACCAATCTAACAAAACAAAGAAAACTGAAGAACTAATAACAAATGTGAGTCACTTACTCCTCAGATCACTCACCTCCTGATTGTTGCATCTGATTACATAGCACAGAACTACCTTACTTGGACATTTCATAAACCATCCATTTCACCTACAAATGCCTGTATCTGTATTATTGTAATTTTGTTTTTTAAGCACAGCTGCACCAATGCAATTTTACCTGCAAACACTTAAAACATCTAACATAATTACCATTGCTTCTTAAACCTCTCACAATCCTTTCATTTCTTACACTCCAAATACATTTCTGCACCCACTTTATCTACGCTTTTGACTCATTTCATACTAAATCTACACCCCTTGAGCCTACACTGCTTTTCTCACCTGCATTTCTACAATTCTTCTGCTCGGATTCCCTTACAGTCTCCTCTCCTACTTCCACTTTCCCTCAACCTATTTACCTACTTAACACTATGTGAATGCTTTCTTATACTCCCCACATCACTCAGTGTCTACCTAATAATGTATCTTTATCCTTCCCCCCTAGTCTCCTCCACCTCCTCCTCTGTCTCCCCTCCATCCCTCTGTTTCCTTCCCCCACATTTCCTGTTACCCCACTTTCATTCACCTCTGCTCCATGGTCCTGCTACCCCACAACTCAGCCCTGCTCCCTCTCTCCCTTCCCTGTCACCTCCCCACACCCCATCCACATCACACTGACCTCCCTCCCTGCCCACCTCCTGCAGTTTCCCCTCCTATCTCAGGCACCCGTACCATCACTACTCTCTCATCCCTGCCCTCAAAGTTAATCCCACCTCATCACTACAGCAACCCTGAAAATCTAATTCACATCTCTCCCACAAACTCATACCCCCTATCCTGTGCCCTCTGGAATGCCAGATCCGTTTGTAACAAACTGGTCCCCACTCATGACCTTTTTTATTTCCAACTCCCTACACCTACTAGCCATTACTGAAACTTGGATTACGCCCTCTGACACTACTTCTGCTGCTGCTCTCTCTGCTGGGGGCCTTACATTCACACACACCCCCCGACCTGGGGGTCGCCATGGGGGTGGTGTTGGGGTCCTTTTACCTTCTAGTTACTCCTACCAACTCATACCACCACAACCATCCCTTATATTATCTACATTTGAGGTCCACTCCATATGTCTCTTCCAACCAGTCCATCTTAGAGTAGCTGTCATTTACCGCCCCCCTGGCACTGCTTCCAAATTCATCGACAACTTTGCTTCCTGGCTTCCTCACTTCCTCTCTTCTGACATTCCCACCATTATCCTAGGCGATTTCAACATCCCTATTGACATCCCCACACAATCCCCTGCCTCTAAACTCCTTAACCTCACCTCTTCACTTGGTCTCTCCCAGTGGACCTCCTCACCCTCCCATGTGAATGGGAGCTCACTGGATCTGGTCTTCACTCACCGCTGTGATATTTCTGATTTTTCCAACTCCCCATTTCCCCTCTCTGACCACCACCTGCTCTCCTTCAACCTATCTCTCTCGACTTCCCCATCTCAACCTCCTAAGGCTACCATCACTAAGCGTAACATTGAAGCTATTGACACCACATTCCTTTCCTCCCTGTTTGACTCACTTCTCTCTCCTATTCTCTCTCTCTCTCATGCCCTGAACAAGCCACTTCCACATACAATGCTTCCCTTACTTCTGCTCTTGACTCTGTTGCTCCACCAACCACTGTTCACCCTCGCAAATTAACACCTCAACCCTGGCACACCAAATGCACCAGATATCTGCAAAAATGCTCACGTACTGCTGAGCGACACTGGAGGAAATCACGCTCTAAGGCAGACTTCCTCCATTTCAAACTTATGCTCTCATCCTTCAGTGCTGCCCTTTCTCTTGCTAAACAGTCATACTTCAAGAACCTCATCTCCTCCCAGTCTTCCAACCCCCGGCGCCTCTTTGCCACTCTCAACTCACTCCTCTGCCCACCTCCACCTCGTCTCCCTTCCTCACTCTCTGCTCTTGACTTTGCCACTTACTTCACATCCAAAATTGACTCCATACGTCAGGACATCACATCACACCAGACTATCAGTAACCAGCCTTCTCCCATCCCTTACCAACCCTCCCCATCCCTCGCACCAACTCTGTCATCTTTCTCCCATGCATCTGGAGAGGAAGTCATGGCCCTCATTCGTTCCTGTCCCCTCACCACCTCCCCACTTGACCCTATCCCCTCCCGCCTCCTCTGCCACATCTCTTCTTCTGCTTGTTCCCATCTTTCCCACCTTCTCAATCTCTCCCTCTCATCAGGCACTGTCCCCTCTGCCTTCAAGCACGCTCTCATCTCTCCTATTCTTAAAAAACCTACCCTTGATCCAAACTCTCTCTTTAACTACCGACCCATCTCTCTTCTCCCTTTTGCCTCCAAACTCCTTGAGCGTATTGTCTACAACCGCCTTACTTCCTTTCTTTCCTCACACTCACTGCTTGACCCATTCCAGTCTGGCTTCCGTCCTCTCCACTCCACTGAAACTGCCCTTACAAAAGTATGCAATGACCTCCATGCTGCTAAATCTAAGGGACACTACTCTCTACTTATTCTACTTGATCTCTCTGCTGCTTTTGACACTGTGGACCATCCTCTCCTACTGCAAATCCTTCACTCCATTGGTCTGCGTAACACTGCCCTCTCTTGGTTGTCGTCCTACCTTTCTGACCGTTCATTCTCTGTCTCCTCTCATGACTCCACCTCCCCCTCACTTCCACTAACTGTAGGGGTACCCCAAGGTTCTGTCCTTGGTCCTCTTCTCTCTCTATACGTCCTCACTAGGTAAGCTCATTAGTTCTTTTGGTTTCCAATATCATCTCTATGCTGATGACACTCAAATCTATCTTTCCTCTCCAGACCTCTCCCCTACTCTCCTCACTCGTATCTCCAACTGTCTCTCTGCTATCTCTTCCTGGATGTCCCAGCGCTTTCTTAAACTTAACATGTCTAAGACCGAGCTGATCATCTTCCCTCCCTCCCGCATAACCTCACCTCCTACAATCTCATTATCTATTGATGGCACTACTATCTCCTCTACCCCCCAAGTGCGCTGTCTTGGAGTAATCCTTGACTCCTCCCTCTCCTTCAAACCACACATTCAGCACCTCTCACAAACCTGCCGTTTTCATCTAAAAAATATTTCCAGGATCAGACCCTTTCTGACCAAGGATGCTACTAAGACTCTTATCCACTCACTGGTCATCTCCAGACTGGACTACTGTAATCTCCTCCTGACTGGCATTCCTGACAAATACCTCTCTCCACTCCAATCTATCCTCAATGCTGCTGCCCGGCTAATTTTCCTCACCAAATGCACTACGTCCACCTCTCCTCTCTTACTAGTCCTTCACTGGCTCCCCTTCCCTTTCAGAATCCATTTCAAGCTTATCACACTTGCTTACAAAACCCTCACCCACTCCTCTCCCATCTACATCTCTGATCTTATCTCGCTTTACACTCCCACCCGTCCTCTTCGCTCTGCTAATGCACGCCGACTCTCCTGCCTACGGATTACTTCCTCCCACTCCTACCTCCAAGATTTTTCACGTGCTGCACCACTTCTCTGGAATTCCCTACCTCTCCCCCTCAGACTCTCCACCTCTCTACAAAACTTCAAATGGGCTCTCAAGACCCACTTCTTCACCAAACCCAGCCAAATCTCATCCTAAACCTCTGTTCCACGCTCTCTATGTACCCCATCTGTCTCACCCCTGTCTGTCTACCCCTCCCCTTTAGAATGTAAGCTCTCATGAGCAGGGCCCTCTTCCCTCATGTGCTTACTCTTTTCTTACTTTAATAATCTTCAGCTGCACCAAATCCAGCAGTCTTCTGCCACCTGATACTTATTCCAGTGTCATCTGCTGATGTAGCTATGTTTATTTACCCTGTACTTGTCCTATATTGTCATCAACTGTAAGTTGCTGTTTTCCTGTTTGATTATTTGTTTATGTACTCTGTAATTTGGTGCTGCGGAACCCTTGTGGCGCCATATAAATAAAGGATAATAATAATAAATAATATATTATATAGCAGTACGGTACAGTAGGCCACTGCTCTACCTACCTCTGTGTCGTCAAGTATACTATCCATCCATACCTGTGGTGCATTTTAGAAAAAAAACATATCTCGGCAGAGCAATCTATATATCCATCATTTTTCAGACAGCAACAGTGGGTATTGTAATAGTCACCCAATCCATCACTTTTATAGGGTTACATGCATCCACATGCTACAGCCTGTCTCAATAATTTTACTGTCACGGTGTGTGTGTTTGTGTTTTTATTTGGGTATTTTTTGTTGTTGTAGAACTACAGGTACCAGCGAGCCCGTTATTTCCCCGCCTGCTGGTACTTGAGGTTCTCCAAGTACCAGCAAGTGGGGGAGGCTTGCTGGGCCATGTAGTTCCACAACAAAAAAACAATATTCTTTTTTTACACATATGGCTATCAGCCCGGCACCCACCACACAGGGGTGCTGGGGACAGCCTCGGGCTTCACCCCTGGCCCTTGGGTGCCTCGAGGGGAGGAACCTCTTGATTTAAGGGATCCCCACTCCTCCAGGGAACCCCGGCCAGGGGTGACTAGTTGGAGGGGTAATGCCAGGGCCGCAGGGACCTACATAAAAGTGTCCCCTGGCTGTGGCATTATCTCTCTGGCTAGTGGAGCCCGGTGCTGGTTTTAAAAATATGGGGGACCCCTACATCTTTTGTCCCACGTATTTTTTGGAACCAGGACCCGTCTAAGAGCCCGGTGCTGGTTGTCTAAATACGGGGAACCTCTGTCCAATTTTTCCCCCAGTATTTAAATAACCAGGACCGGCTCAAAGAGGCTGGTTATACTAAGGAGGGGGGACCTCACACATTTTTTTTAACCCATTCAGACCCTTCTCCTTTAAGTTAATGGAAGCCCTGGACAACAAAATTGCATTCATGTCCTCCTCCCTCACCCTTCCCAGTCCCAAACACTCATTTATTTTCTTTAAAAATGTATAATATATCACAAGAACAATGAGCAGGCAGGCAGCGGGCATTGGCGGCATCGGACTGATATAGAAATTAGTGGTGGAGGGCTGGGTCAGTTGATTGTGGGAGAGTTTGTAAGCCATTGGCGGTGGCAGTGGGTATCGGCTCAGAGGCAGTAGCGGGCATTGGCTAAGGGTCATCGGCAGGATTCGGCGGACATTATGGCTGTAGTGCCTCACTAGCCACTGACCTCACCGCACGCCACTGTGGGACAGATGTAACATGCAGAGAGAGGTAGATTTTGGGAGAAGGAATGTCCTAGCATAACTGTTAATTGCAGTGTAATACTGTAATTCAACTGTGCAGCATTTGTGGCTAAATGTCAAAGAAGCCAGTATTTACCCTGCATGCAAAACAATAAATGTATTTGCACATACCTCCCAACTAACCCAATTTTTGCAGGACAGTCACTTTTTTTGGGAATGTCCAGCTAACCCAAATAACCCCCCCCCCCCAAGTGTCCCATAGTCATGGGGAAGGGGGGGGGGGTGGAAGGCTCCCTGTAGCTTGTTGCTCTGCAAATATGCACATTGTGGGTAATTCAGACCTGATCGCTAGGGAGTGTTTTTTGCATCCCTGTGATCAGGTGGTTGCCGCCTACAGCGGAAGGGAAAATTTGCTGTGCAGGTGTGTGATCACATGTGCACAAGAGCTGCACAGCTCAGCACTTACTCAGCCATTGAGGTGACGTCACAAATCCTCCCACAAAACGCCGGGTCCCTCCAGTGTTTTTCCGGACACTCCCTAGAAACATTCAGTTGCCACCCACACAAACACCCTCTTCTTGTCAATCTTCTTGTGATCTCCGGAGATTAGGAAGGGTGTGTTAGGGTTAGGCACCATTGAAGAGGCTTTGGGGGAGGGGTGGGTTAAAGTCAGGCTGTGGGAAAGGTGGGTTAGAGGGGAGGGATGGTGTAACATGAATATGAGACACTACTGTGCGGTGTAATGTGAATGAGGGACACTACTGTGTGGCATAATTTGAATTGGAAGTACTATTGACTTTTACCAGAGCTGACCAGAGGAAAGAACAAACACAGTCCCCCACTACCACAAATAATGCAGTCGAGTTTCCCACATTTGGGGAAATCATACGGGTCAGCATACCCAGAATGCAATGAATGAACCTCACCCTGGGAGAACAATCTTTATGACCATGGTATCTCCTATGCAAAATAAGTATAATTTGGGATAGGGGTGGGGAGGGCCGCTGCTCAGGCACATCTCTGTCAAGTAAAGGAGATTCAACTGAGGCAGCACAAGGGAACTCTCATCTGGGGACAACAACTGCAGGGAGAACACATATTTTCAGATGAACATGGGAGGGCAGAAGGCTGCCTAATACTGAAGCACCTTCAAACAACAAACCAAATGCAACAACTAGTGCAAGCATTCCTTGGGGAAGGCCTGCAGCAGATGAATTTGCACATGGTGATGTCATCCAAGCAGTGGGTCAAAGTTGGCTTCAACCCTCGTCTGCATATGAAAAGAGAAAAGGGGTGTGCAGGGCATGGCGACCTTTTGCGGTGCTTGGATGACCCCTAGTTTGCATTAAACACCTCCACCCTCCTTCGGTGTGGGGCTCATGTTGGCTATGCCCCAGCCCCTTAAGCATTCAAGCTGATTTCTTGCAGCAACTGGAAACTGTAACAGCTCCAGAGCTGCTCTGTAAGGCAAGTAAAAGGGTGTGGGCCCTGCAGCACTACCTGTAGTTCGCATTGTGCGTTGGAAGGCACAAAGTAAGCAGACGGGAGAAGTCAGGATAGTGCGCAAGGGTATAGAAGGGAGCGGCTCAAGAAAAGAGCAGTGGAAACAGACAGCAAACTAGGCTGGAGAGAGACCTGAGACAAAGAGATCTGAATTATATGAGAGCCGACCAGGGGAAACACAAAATATGCAGTCAAGTGTCCCACATTTGGGGAAATCGCAGGAGCAGCACACCCAGAGTGCAATGGGTGAGCCTTGCCCTGGGAGAAGCACCTTCATGATCATAGTATCTCACCTGGCAGGTAAGTAGGAGTTGGGCTAGAGCTGGGGAGGGTCGCTGCTCGGGCACCCCCCTGTCAAGTGAAGGAGATCCAACTGAAGCAGCACAAGGGAACTCTCGAAAGAGGAACAAGGCTAGAGGAAGATCTGAGACAAAGAAATTTGACTTTTACCAGAGCTGACCAGAGGAAAGCACAAACACAGTCCCCCACTACCACAAATAATACAGTCAAGTTTCCCACATTTGGGGAAATCACAGGGGTCAGCATACCCAGAATGCAATGAATGAACCTCACCCTGGGAGAAAAATCTTCATGATCATGGTATCTCCTATGCAAAATAAGTATGATTTGGGATAGGGCAGGGGAGGGCCGCTGCTCAGGCATATCTCTGTCAAGTAAAGGAGATTCAACTGAGGCAGCACAAGGGAACTCTCATCTGGGGACAACAACTGCAGGGAGAACACATATTTTCAAATGAACATGGGAGGGCAGAAGGCTGCCTAATACTGAAGCACCCCCAAACAACAAACCAAATGCAACAACTAGTACAAGCATTCCTGGGGGAAGGTCTGCAGAAGACGGATTTGCATACAGTGATGTCATCCAAGCAGTGGGCCAAAGTTGGCTGGAACCCTCATCTGCATATGAAAAGAAAAAAGGAGTATGCAGGGCATGGCGGCATTTTGCGGCGCTTGGATGACCCTTAGTTCGCATTAAACACCCCCACCCTCCTTCGGTGTGGGGCTCATGTTGGCAATGCCCCAGCCCCTGAAGCATTCAAGCTGATTTCTTGCAGCAGCTTGGCACTGTAACAGCTCCAGAGCTGCTCTGTAAGGCAAGTAAAAGGGTGTGGGCCCTGCAGCACTGCCTGTAGTTTGCAATGTGCATTGGAAGGCCCAAAGTAAGCAGACAGGAGAAGAAGTCAGGATAGTGCACAAGGGTATAGAAGGGAGGGGCTCAAAAAAAAAAAAGAAGTGGAAACAGACAGCAAACTAGGCTGGAGAGAGACCTGAGACAAAGAGATCTGAATTATATGAAAGCCGACCAGTGGAAATACAAATTATGCAGTCAAGTTTCCCACATTTGGGGAAATCACAGGAGCAGCACACCCAGAGTGCAATGGGTGAGCCTTGCCCTGGGAGAAGCACCTTCATGATCATAGTATCTCACCTGGCAGGTAAGTAGGAGTTGGGCTAGAGCTTGGGAGGGTCGCTGCTCAAGCACCCCCCTGTCAAGTGAAGGAGATCCAACTGAGGCAGCACAAGAGAACTCTCGAAAGAAGAATAAGGCTAGAGGAAGAAATGAGACAAAGAAATCTGACTTTTACCAGAGCTGACCAGAGGAAAGCACAAACACAGTCCCCCACTACCACAAATAATGCAGTCGAGTTTCCCACATTTGGGGAAATCACAGGGGTCAGCATACCCAGAATGCAATGAATGAACCTCACCCTGGGAGAACAATCTTCATGACCATGGTATCTCCTATGCAAAATAAGTATGATTTGGGATAGGGCTGGGGAGGGCCGCTGCTCAGGCATATCTCTGTCAAGTAAAGGAGATTCAACTGAGGCAGCACAAGGGAACTCTCATCTGGGGACAACAACTGCAGGGAGAACACATATTTTCAAATGAACATGGGAGGGCAGAAGGCTGCCTAATACTGAAGCACCTCCAAACAACAAACCAAATGCAACAACTAGTACAAGCATTCCTGGGGGAAGGTCTGCAGAAGACGGATTTGATACAGTGATGTCATCCAAGCAGTGGGCCAAAGTTGGCTGGAACCCTCATCTGCATATGAAAAGAGAAAAGGGGTATGCAGGGCATGGCGGCCTTTTGCGGTGCTTGGATGACCCTTAGTTCGCATTAAACACCCCCACCCTCCTTCGGTGTGGGGCTCATGTTGGCAATGCCCCAGCCCCTGAAGCATTCAAGCTGATTTCTTACAGCAGCTTGGCACTGTAACAGCTCCAGAGCTGCTCTGTAAGGCAAGTAAAAGGGTGTGGGCCCTGCAGCACTACCTGTAGTTCGCATTGTGCGTTGGAAGGCACAAAGTAAGCAGACAGGAGGAGAAGTCAGGATAGTGCACAAGGGTATAGAAGGGAGAGGCTCAAAAAAAAAGAAGTGGAAACAGACAGCAAACTAGGCTGGAGAGAGACCTGAGACAAAGAGATCTGAATTATATGAAAGCCGACCAGTGGAAACACAAATTATGCAGTTAAGTGTCCCACATTAGGGGAAATCGCAGGAGCAGCACACCCAGAGTGCAATGGGTGAGCCTTGCCCTGGGAGAAGTACCTTCCTGATCATAGTATCTCACCTGGCAGGTAAGTAGGAGTTGGGCTAGAGCTGGGGAGGGTCACTGCTCGGGCACCCCCCTGTCAAGTGAAGGAGATCCAACTGAGGCAGCACAAGGGAACTCTCGAAAGAAGAACAAGGCTAGAGGAAGATCTGAGACAAAGAAATCTGACTTTTACCAGAGCTGACCAGAGGAAAGCACAAACACAGTCCCCCACTACCACAAATAATGCAGTCAAGTTTCCCACATTTGGGGAAATCACAGGGGTCAGCATACCCAGAATGCAATGAATGAACCTCACCCTGGGAGAACAATCTTCATGACCATGGTATCTCCTATGCAAAATAAGTATGATTTGGGATAGGGCTGGGGAGGGCCGCTGCTCAGGCATATCTCTGTCAAGTAAAGGAGATTCAACTGAGGCAGCACAAGGGAACTCTCATCTGGGGACAACAACTGCAGGGAGAACACTTATTTTCAAATGAACATGGGAGGGCAGAAGGCTGCCTAATACTGAAGCACCCCCAAACAACAAACCAAATGCAACAACTAGTACAAGCATTCCTGGGGGAAGGTCTGCAGAAGACGGATTTGCATACAGTGATGTCATCCAAGCAGTGGGCCAAAGTTGGCTGGAACCCTCATCTGCATATGAAAAGAGAAAAGGGGTATGCAAGGCATGGCGGCCTTTTGCGGCGCTTGGATGACCCTTAGTTCGCATTAAACACCCCCACCCTCCTTCGGTGTGGGGCTCATATTGGCAATGCCCCAGCCCCTGAAGCATTCAAGCTGATTTCTTGCAGCAGCTTGGCACTGTAACAGCTCCAGAGCTGCTCTGTAAGGCAAGTAAAAGGGTGTGGGCCCTGCAGCACTGCCTGTAATTTGCATTGTGCATTGGAAGGCCCAAAGTAAGCAGACAGGAGGAGAAGTCAGGATAGTGCACAAGGGTATAGAAGGGAGGGGCTCAAAAAAAAAGAAGTGGAAACAGACAGCAAACTAGGCTGGAGAGAGACCTGAGACAAAGAGATCTGAATTATGTGAAAGCCGACCAGTGGAAATACAAATTATGCAGTCAAGTTTCCCACATTTGGGGAAATCACAGGGGCAGCACACCCAGAGTGCAATGGGTGAGCCTTGCCCTGGGAGAAGCACCTTCATGATCATAGTATCTCACCTGGCAGGTAAGTAGGAGTTGGGCTAGAGCTGGGGAGGGTCGCTGCTCAAGCACCCCCCTGTCAAGTGAAGGAGATCCAACAGAGGCAGCACAAGGGAACTCTCGAAAGAAGAACAAGGCTAGAGGAAGATCTGAGACAAAGAAATCTGACTTTTACCAGAGCTGACCAGAGGAAAACACAAACACAGTCCCCCACTACCACAAATAATGCAGTCGAGTTTCCCACATTTGGGGAAATCACAGGGGTCAGCATACCCAGAATGCAATGAATGAACCTCACCCTGGGAGAACAATCTTCATGACCATGGTATCTCCTATGCAAAATAAGTATGATTGGGATAGGGCTGGGGAGGGCCGCTGCTCAGGCACATCTCTGTCAAGTAAAGGAGATTCAACAGAGGCAGCACAAGGGAACTCTCATCTGGGGACAACAACTGCAGGGAGAACACATATTTTCAAATGAACATGGGAGGGCAGAAGGCTGCCTAATACTGAAGCACCCCCAAACAACAAACCAAATGCAACAACTAGTACAAGCATTCCTGGGGGAAGGTCTGCAGAAGACGGATTTGCATACAGTGATGTCATCCAAGCAGTGGGCCAAAGTTGGCTGGAACCCTCATCTGCATATGAAAAGAGAAAAGGGGTATGCAGGGCATGGCGGCCTTTTGCGGCGCTTGGATGACCCTTAGTTCGCATTAAACACCCCCACCCTCCTTCGGTGTGGGGCTCATGTTGGCAATGCCCCAGCCCCTGAAGCATCCAAGCTGATTTCTTGCAGCAGCTTGGCACTGTAACAGCTACAGAGCTGCTCTGTAAGGAAAGTAAAAGGGTGTGGGCCCTGCAGCACTACCTGTAGTTCGCATTGTGCGTTGGAAGGCACATAGTAAGCAGACAGGAGGAGAAGTCAGGATAGTGCACAATGGTTTAGAAGGGCGGGGCTCAAAAAAAAAGAAGTGGAAACAGACAGCAAACTAGGCTGGAGAGAGACCTGAGACAAAGAGATCTGAATTATATGAAAGCCGACCAGTGGAAACACAAATTATGCAGTTAAGTGTCCCACATTAGGGGAAATCGCAGGAGCAGCATACCCAGAGTGCAATGGGTGAGCCTTGCCCTGGGAGAAGTACCTTCCTGATCATAGTATCTCACCTGTGTCACGATCCGGGTATCTGGACGCCATTTCTTACCTATCAGATGCCTCCTAAGGCTGGCTCAGCGCTCCAGGACCGGATCCCATCTGTCATCCTGATGTGCACATTCCCGCATCCTCGCCTGTCTCTCTGGACGCAGTCACAGTAACGCCTTATACATCTGGCATGGCGTCTCCCGCGGCCTCCGCCGCCGTCCCTGAGCTTCTGCATTCAGAGTGGCGATTACGTCAGCCGCGGCCTCCGCTGTGTCCGCGTGGTTGGATGTGCATCTGTCAGCCTGGCATCTCCTGTCTCCGGTGGCCGGCGCCGCCATTACTGTTTTCCAGACCACATGGATTACAATCCAAACTTCCCTCCAAGTGTCTGCATGGGCGCAGCCATCTTGGATTCTGTCAGCTGATCATTCCTACCAATCCGTTGTCAGTATTATTAATTTGCATAATTGCCTAGCCAATGCCTTCCTTGCTGCAGGTATAAATAGGTTGTGCCTGAGCAAGGAAGGCGTCAGTGCTTTGGTTGTCAAACCTAGTTCCAGTTTGTCTCTCTTCTGTGAATGTCTTCCAGGTTCCAGCTCCTGTCTCCAGACTTCTGCTATAGAGACCCGCACCAGCATTCCATCTGCGGTGTAGCCTGACTCTCCGATCCATTCTGGACTCACCTGTTTCCAGCTACTACATCACCTGCTTCCAGCTCAGCTTCCAGCAGTGTACAGCTTCTCTTAAAGGGCCGGTGTCCTTTCTGCAGTTTACCACTCTCCACCGGTATTATTATTTCTCCGCTCTCAAATTCTACATTTCATCTATATTGCATCGCTCTCAAGCTCTATTTATTATTTAACTGGTTCCAGCCAGTATCCACTCCGTGCCAACACCTGTCTGGTTCTAACCAGTACCCACAGCAGCATTTTATCTACAGCAGTCCAGCTTTCCCTGGAACACCAGCTGGTACGACCCTGGGCTTTCCTCATTGCTACAGTTGAGCCTGGTAAGGACTTTCCAACTTGCAGATAATAAGAACTGTCTCATACCACCAGAGCTCTGTGGCCCCTGCCATCCTGTAGTACCCAGGAACTGTATTATTATTTCTCTGCTGATTTTTATGTTACTTTTTACTGCTACTGTGATGCATGGAGTTTGTCATAAATAAATATCATTGACTTTTACTCAAGTTGTCGTGGTCACGCCTTCGGGCGGTTTCTCTTCATGTTACTTACATGTCCAGGGGTCTGATACAACCTCCCAGGTTCCGGTACATCTCAGCCCCTACAACTGAGGCTGCCTTCCGTCAGCTCAGGCCCTCAGTTGTGACAGTAAGCACTGACCTAATGAATCCAGCCGGAGACCAGGATCAAGCGGCCAGGCCGATGCAAGAACTGGCAGCCCGACTAGAACATCAGGAGGCTGCACAGGGCCACATCATCTGCTGTCTCCAGGATTTCTCTACTCGGCTGGATGGGATTCAGACAACTCTCCGTGGATCAGGCGCGTCTGGTGCGTCAACCACAGTGACTCCAGCTATAACCCCACCCACCTTACCCATTTCTGCTCCACGTCTTCATCTTCCAACGCCAGCAAAATTTGACGGATCTCCAAGATTCTGCAGGGGATTTCTCAACCAGTGTGAGATTCAGTTTGAGCTACAACCTGGCAATTTTCCCAGTGACCGTACAAAAATTGCCTACATTATTTCACTTCTCAGTGGCTCAGCCCTTGACTGGGCATCACCGTTATGGGAGAGGTCCGACACCCTGCTATCTTCTTACACTGCATTCGTGTCAACATTCAGGCGCATCTTCGACGAGCCAGGCCGGGTAACTTCAGCTTCGTCTGAGATTCTCCGTTTACGCCAGGGATCACATACTGTAGGACAATATCTGATCCTGGCATCTGAACTGGCATGGAACGACGAGGCCCTGTATGCTGCATTCTGGCATGGTTTATCCGAGCGTATTAAAGATGAGTTAGCTACCAGAGACTTACCCTCCAAGTTAGATGAGTTAATCTCACTTTGTACAAAAGTTGACTTACGTTTCAGAGAGAGAGCAACTGAGCGTGGAAGATCATCTGCTCCAAAATCTTCTGCTCCTCCTCCTCGCCAACTGTCACCAACTAAATATGAACCCATGCAAATTGGCCGTTCCCGTTTAACTCCTGCTGAGCGCCGAAGACGTCTCTCTGAGTCTCTCTGTCTGTATTGTGCAGCTCCGTCTCACACTATTAATGCCTGTCCCAAACGTCCGGGAAAACTCCAAATCCTAGCTCGCCAAGGAGAGGGCCGGCTAGGAGTAATGATCTCCTCTCCATCTCCTCAAGATTGTAATCTCCCAGTCTCGCTTCAAGTTGCTCAACGTTATCAGAACGTCATTGCCCTCCTGGATTCCGGAGCAGCTGGGAACTTTATTACCGAAGCCTATGTTAAACCGTGGTCCCTACCCACCGAGAGACTTCCTTCCTCCTTTTCCTTAACTGCCGTGGATGGCAGTAAAATTTTTGATACAGTTATTGCTCTAAGGACTCTACCAGTTCGTCTGAGAGTGGGAGTTCTTCATTCCGAACTTATTTCACTTTTAGTGATTCCAAGAGCCACACATCCTGTGGTCCTGGGCCTTCCATGGCTCCGTCTTCACAATCCTACAATTGATTGGACGACTACGCAAATCCTGGCATGGGGTTCCTCCTGTGCTGAGACATGTTTGTTTAAAGTGTTGCCTGTCTGTTCTTCCTCCCCCAGGTCGTCTGATGTTCCACCTCCTCCATATCAAGATTTCACGGATGTGTTCAGTAAAGCTTCTGCTGATATCCTTCCTCCTCATAGAGAATGGGACTGCCCGATTGATCTCGTTCCAGGGAAGGTTCCACCTCGAGGCCGAACTTATCCGTTGTCTCTGCCCGAGACGCATTCTATGGAGGAATACATTAAAGAGAACCTAGCAAAGGGGTTCATTCGACCTTCTTCTTCTCCAGCCGGCGCAGGCTTCTTTTTTGTAAAAAAGAAAGATGGTGGTCTGCGGCCGTGCATCGACTACAGAGGTTTGAACGACATTACCATCAAGAACCGCTATCCTTTACCCCTGATTACTGAGCTCTTTGACAGAGTTAGCGGAGCTACCATCTTTACAAAGCTGGACTTGAGAGGTGCATACAATCTCATCCGGATCCGTGAGGGTGACGAGTGGAAGACCGCATTTAACACCCGTGACGGACATTATGAGTACCTCGTCATGCCCTTCGGATTGAGCAATGCTCCAGCTGTCTTCCAGCATTTCGTCAATGAGATCTTCAGAGACATTCTATACCGTCATGTCGTGGTCTATCTAGATGATATCCTCATTTTTGCCAACAATTTAGAGGAACATCGTTTTTGGGTAAAGGAGGTTCTGTCCCGTCTCCGTGTCAATCATCTCTATTGCAAATTAGAGAAATGCGTCTTTGAAGTCAAGTCCATTCCGTTTCTAGGGTACATTGTGTCCGGTTCCGGACTAGAGATTGATCCTGAGAAACTACAAGCAATCCAGAATTGGCCGGTACCCTTAACCCTCAAAGGGGTCCAGAGGTTCTTGGGGTTCGCCAATTATTACCGAAAGTTTATACGAGACTTTTCCACCATTGTGGCGCCTATTACTGCTTTCACCAAGAAGGGTGCTAACCCGTCCAAGTGGTCTGAAGAAGCCATGCAAGCTTTTCATCTTTTAAAACAGAGGTTCATCTCTGCGCCTGTCCTGAAACAGCCTGACATCGACTCTCCTTTCATCCTAGAGGTGGATGCCTCCTCCGTTGGAGTAGGAGCGGTGTTATCTCAGAGGGCTAAAGATGGCCATTTACATCCTTGCAGTTTCTTCTCACGGAAGTTCTCCCCAGCGGAGCGCAACTATGCCATTGGCGACCAGGAGTTGCTAGCCATCAAGCTCGCTCTAGAGGAGTGGAGATATCTGTTGGAGGGAGCTTCTCATTCAATCACCATCCTTACAGACCACAAGAACCTTCTATATCTGAAAGGCGCACAATGTCTCAACCCTCGTCAGGCCAGATGGGCACTTTTCTTTTCCAGGTTCGACTTTAAACTCCAGTTCTGTCCGGGCTCTCAGAATCGCAAGGCCGATGCCCTTTCCCGCTCATTGGAGCAAGAAAATGAGTCAGAGTCTTCAGACAAGCATCCTATTATAAATCCGTTGGCATTCTCCACGGTAGGGATGGACTCTACGCCCCCATCAGGGAAAAGTTTTGTGTAGCCGACACTAAGGAAGAAGCTCATGCATTGGGCCCATGCTTCCCGCTTTGCCGGACATACAGGTACCCAAAAAACCCTGGAGTTTATCTCTAGGTCCTATTGGTGGCCAACTCTGAAAAAGGACGTTTTGGAGTTTATTGCATCTTGCCCAAAGTGTGCTCAACATAAAGTATCCCGCCAGTCGCCTGCGGGGCAACTGGTTCCACTATCTGTTCCCCGTCGACCATGGACCCATTTGTCAATGGATTTTATTACAGATTTGCCCATGTGCAACAAGTTTAATACCATCTGGGTGGTAGTTGACCGGTTCACCAAGATGGCACACTTCATTCCTCTCACCGGTCTTCCGTCAGCTTCCAAGTTGGCTCAAGTATTCATACAAGAGAAAACCAATATTGCAAGAGTGTACACCTGGTGCTGTTGCCTACAGAGTGAGGGCAGCTAGTCTTAGGGGACTTGATCCCTAATTTCCCCAAATAGATGAAAAGCTAATCAAACAATAAGACAGCGCTTCTCACTTTGTATAATAATTATTTTTTATTTCATATATATAAAATTAACACAATTAAGCACCGGCCAGTGCTAAAATACTAAAACTCACAAAATAAAATAAGATAAGAATGTGTCTTAACACACAAATATTACAATCCACACACAGACCAAGTATAATAAATACTGTGATTCCCAAGTAACTTTCTTTAGAAAGACCTGTGAGAATATAGGGTGCAAGCAGGTTTTTAACTGTTGGTATATAATGAACTTCAAAATTCAAACAGCTGATCTAAATGGCCTAATGAGCCCAAAAAATGCAGTGCAAAGGGTAAATGCAGTAACCAGCATATAATTAGTAAATCATTCCACATGTAGATGTATCATGATGTTAATCTGGCAGTAGTCTCTAATTACAGTCCATCCATAAGTGCTTATAAGTTGTTAATATAGCTGGTAGATTTGTTAATATAACAGCATAGGAATGTATTAGTCAAGCAGATATCACTGATTAGAATCCATCCATAATCAAGCTTATAACGTTGTTAGTATAGCTGATAGTTTTGCAGATGTAGAAGCATATATAGAAGAAAGGCAATGATTTTAAACACTGCAGTCAAATGTCCACCTAGGGTACATATGCTGTGTACCTTTAGTTGATACCTCTCCTTAATTGCTGTAAGGCATGGCAGCCTGATGAATGGAGACTGGTGGGCAATATATGACCTGCGCAGTGTTCCCTTTTAGGAAAATGCCTCTCTCCAGTGTAGCAGCAGCAGCAAATGGCTGTAGGTAGTAGAATGTATATTCCGACGGCCAATGAGTAAACAAACGCGTTTCTCCGCCTACCCTCCGGTCTCAGCGGCTTCCTCAGTGTGTAAAATGAAACTCCTCCATTGATAGAGCCTTATATACCGGCTTGCCGGTTCGCGCATGCGCAGTGCGCTCGCGTTTCAAGCCTCATTTTCGGGACTTCTTGTTTGAATGACTTTGCTTATTTCTTCAATCAAAAGGCTTTTATATAGAACAGTATATGCACCTTTAGGTTCAAAGTTTCCTAATTAATTTTCAAACAGGAATTTCAGCCTTATATACATTATTTATTTATATATTTATATGTGCAAAATTATATCTTCTTTTCCGGATTAGGCCCTCTTGTGGGCAAAACATATATGGCACAACTGACCCGTTTATCACAAACAGAGATTTCAAGGAATAAATAAATAAATCAGAAAATTGTATCACTCACGGTATGCTGAAAACCAGCCCTACCGTGTAACCATTAATTTTGTTATTATACATATATATATTTTTAATCCATTTAATCCATTTTCTTATTAATCCATTTTCTTAGAGGATCTCTAGAGTAGTTATAATTGCTAGCAAATTTGCATATTTTAAATTTCGTGATCATTACCTGGCAATATTAGTTATATACATGTTACTCATTATATCCCTATATTAGTCAGAACAGACCCCTCAATAAAGAGCTATGCTTTGATTTCTTTATTCATTTTCTTAAACCAAACCTTATTTTCATACTTATATTTATATTTATTTTAAATGCACAAAAGGACTACCTCCCTCCCCCCTTTTTTCATCAACCCATCCCTGGTAACCATCATATTCCGGTTCACACATGTGTATATATAGTAAGTAAGGAGACAAGATATACAGACATATATTTTAAATGACATCATAGAATTAAAACATAACTTCGATACTATGTCGCTAGTGATATTACATTAAATTAAATTGCATTAAGTTCCACAGTGTCATTTAGGCCTATAGGCATAAGTGTATTCATTTTATATATCCAATATGCTTCTCTTTTGCATAGTTTATTAAATCGGTCACCTCCCCTTGTGGTATTTTTAATTTGTTCTATTGCTACCATGATACAATCACTAAAATTAGAATTCTGACAACATATGACATGATTAGCTAGTGGATGTTTCGCTCCTTTTAAGATATTTCTTCTATGTTCCATGTATCTTATATGCATAGTACGTGTAGTTCTCCCTATATATTGGGCCCCACATTTACACGTAATAACATATATGACATATGTTGATGCACAATTAAGAAAATCTTTTATTTGATATGTCTCCCCCGTATTAGTCGACATGTATGTCAAGCTTTTTCTTGGTAAGTATTTGCAAGATAGACAATTTTCTTTCCCACACTTGTGGAATCCTGGTGGTTTTATAGGTATCCATGTATCATTGCTATTTGGTTTCTTTTTTGTTCTTTCAAAATGACTGGGCACCAAAATAGATCGTAAATTCTCGCTCTTTCGAAAGATCATGCCCCCTCTCTGATCTAATTGTGGTTTTAATACCTCATCTAACATTAGTAATGACATGTTTCTTTTAATAGTTTGTTGAATCTTATATGCACAACTGTTACAGGTATATTGTGTCACAAACATCATATTTCTTTTTTCCTCTTTTCCCCCTAACCCATTTTTTTGTTGTTGTTTTCTTTCTTTGGGTTTTAGGAGGGTGGCCCTATCTATTTGTTCTACTTCCAACAAAGCTCCTTCTAGTAATGTGGGCGGGTAGCCCTGTTCTATAAATGAGGTCTTAAGCTCAGTTGCCTGTGCTTTATATGCTGTTATAGATGAGCAATTTCTACGCATGCGGACAAATTGGCCCCTGGGGATGTTTTCTTTCCACTCTTTTTTATGAGAGCTGTTGTAATGAAGATAATTATTATGATCAACCTGTTTTATATAGGTTTTTGTAGTGAGTTTATCATCCTCAACTGTTAGTGCTACATCAAGAAAACTAAGCGCAGTTTGACTATATGTATAGGTAAACCTCAATCCATAATTATTATTGTTTAAACTTTCAGTAAAACTTAAAAGGTGCTCTAATGTGCCCCCCCAAATTATAAATAAGTCATCTATAAAACGGCCATAGTACACAAGACTCTCACCGAGTCCGCCACCCCAAACATGTTGGTCCTCAAAGACCCCCATGTATAGGTTTGCCAGACTCGGCGCGAATCTGGCTCCCATGGCCACACCCCGTGTCTGTAAAAAGTATTGTGAGTCAAATAAAAAATAGTTATGTGTTAATATAAAGTGAATGGAGTTAAGTACAAAAACACGTAGAGAGTCCGATATCCCATCCTGTGATAAATACTGTTCTACTGCTTTAATACCATCGGCGTGAGGAATATTAGAATAAAGTGATTCAACATCACATGTCAGTAAATAATAATTTTGCTTCCAAGTAATTTTGTTAATAATATTTAAAAAATGCTGTGTATCTTTAATATGGGATCTCAAACCCTCCACGTGTCCCTGTAAATAGTGATCAACAAAGAAAGATAAATTATTTGTTAAAGAACCCACTCCCGAAATAATAGGGCGCCCAGGTGGATTAGTGAGTGTTTTGTGTATCTTGGGCAAACAATAAAACGTGGCAGTGATGGGGTGAGGACAAAGTAAAAATTTATACGTTTCTCTTGATATAGCTCCACCAGCCAAGGCTTCATCCAATAGTGTAACATATTCAACCTGGAATTTTGCGGTGGGATTGCCTCCCAATCTAGTATAAAATATACCATTATTTACCTGTCTAAGACATTCATTAGAGTAATCTTCCGTATTGAGCACAACTATCCCACCGCCTTTATCTGCTGGTTTTATTACGATCTCTTTATTTTCCAAGAGATCTTTCATAGCTTTACGTTCCCCAGGGGTCAATTTATCCCCATATATGTTCTTCTCAGATTCCTCACAAATCTTCCTAAAGCTCGCAAGGGTGGATTTATAAAAGCTTTCAACATAGGGTCCTTTATAGTTTAATGGGTAAAACTCTGATTTTTTTCTGAAGGGGTTATTGACATTATAAATTTGGGTCTCTGATTCGTAATTAATATGATCATCTTGTCCTATTTCTTTTTGTAAAGATTCCAGGATCTCAACAGCTATATCATCACCCTGATCCAGCAGGATCGGTTTGTCTTCATTTTTTTGTGCCTTAAGCGCTTTCAGTGCAAAGTATCGCTTGCGGCTAATTTGTCCGCATGCGTAGAAATTGCTCATCTATAACAGCATATAAAGCACAGGCAACTGAGCTTAAGACCTCATTTATAGAACAGGGCTACCCGCCCACATTACTAGAAGGAGCTTTGTTGGAAGTAGAACAAATAGATAGGGCCACCCTCCTAAAACCCAAAGAAAGAAAACAACAACAAAAAAATGGGTTAGGGGGAAAAGAGGAAAAAAGAAATATGATGTTTGTGACACAATATAACAGTTGTGCATATAAGATTCAACAAACTATTAAAAGAAACATGTCATTACTAATGTTAGATGAGGTATTAAAACCACAATTAGATCAGAGAGGGGGCATGATCTTTCGAAAGAGCGAGAATTTACGATCTATTTTGGTGCCCAGTCATTTTGAAAGAACAAAAAAGAAACCAAATAGCAATGATACATGGATACCTATAAAACCACCAGGATTCCACAAGTGTGGGAAAGAAAATTGTCTATCTTGCAAATACTTACCAAGAAAAAGCTTGACATACATGTCGACTAATACGGGGGAGACATATCAAATAAAAGATTTTCTTAATTGTGCATCAACATATGTCATATATGTTATTACGTGTAAATGTGGGGCCCAATATATAGGGAGAACTACACGTACTATGCATATAAGATACATGGAACATAGAAGAAATATCTTAAAAGGAGCGAAACATCCACTAGCTAATCATGTCATATGTTGTCAGAATTCTAATTTTAGTGATTGTATCATGGTAGCAATAGAACAAATTAAAAATACCACAAGGGGAGGTGACCGATTTAATAAACTATGCAAAAGAGAAGCATATTGGATATATAAAATGAATACACTTATGCCTATAGGCCTAAATGACACTGTGGAACTTAATGCAATTTAATTTAATGTAATATCACTAGCGACATAGTATCGAAGTTATGTTTCAATTCTATGATGTCATTTAAAATATATGTCTGTATATCTTGTCTCCTTACTTACTATATATACACATGTGTGAACCGGAATATGATGGTTACCAGGGATGGGTTGATGAAAAAAGGGGGGAGGGAGGTAGTCCTTTTGTGCATTTAAAATAAATATAAATATAAGTATGAAAATAAGGTTTGGTTTAAGAAAATGAATAAAGAAATCAAAGCATAGCTCTTTATTGAGGGGTCTGTTCTGACTAATATAGGGATATAATGAGTAACATGTATATAACTAATATTGCCAGGTAATGATCACAAAATTTAAAATATGCAAATTTGCTAGCAATTATAACTACTCTAGAGATCCTCTAAGAAAATGGATTAATAAGAAAATGGATTAAATGGATTAAAAATATATATATGTATAATAACAAAATTAATGGTTACACGGTAGGGCTGGTTTTCAGCATACCGTGAGTGATACAATTTTCTGATTTATTTATTTATTCCTTGAAATCTCTGTTTGTGATAAACGGGTCAGTTGTGCCATATATGTTTTGCCCACAAGAGGGCCTAATCCGGAAAAGAAGATATAATTTTGCACATATAAATATATAAATAAATAATGTATATAAGGCTGAAATTCCTGTTTGAAAATTAATTAGGAAACTTTGAACCTAAAGGTGCATATACTGTTCTATATAAAAGCCTTTTGATTGAAGAAATAAGCAAAGTCATTCAAACAAGAAGTCCCGAAAATGAGGCTTGAAACGCGAGCGCACTGCGCATGCGCGAACCGGCAAGCCGGTATATAAGGCTCTATCAATGGAGGAGTTTCATTTTACACACTGAGGAAGCCGCTGAGACCGGAGGGTAGGCGGAGAAACGCGTTTGTTTACTCATTGGCCGTCGGAATATACATTCTACTACCTACAGCCATTTGCTGCTGCTGCTACACTGGAGAGAGGCATTTTCCTAAAAGGGAACACTGCGCAGGTCATATATTGCCCACCAGTCTCCATTCATCAGGCTGCCATGCCTTACAGCAATTAAGGAGAGGTATCAACTAAAGGTACACAGCATATGTACCCTAGGTGGACATTTGACTGCAGTGTTTAAAATCATTGCCTTTCTTCTATATATGCTTCTACATCTGCAAAACTATCAGCTATACTAACAACGTTATAAGCTTGATTATGGATGGATTCTAATCAGTGATATCTGCTTGACTAATACATTCCTATGCTGTTATATTAACAAATCTACCAGCTATATTAACAACTTATAAGCACTTATGGATGGACTGTAATTAGAGACTACTGCCAGATTAACATCATGATACATCTACATGTGGAATGATTTACTAATTATATGCTGGTTACTGCATTTACCCTTTGCACTGCATTTTTTGGGCTCATTAGGCCATTTAGATCAGCTGTTTGAATTTTGAAGTTCATTATATACCAACAGTTAAAAACCTGCTTGCACCCTATATTCTCACAGGTCTTTCTAAAGAAAGTTACTTGGGAATCACAGTATTTATTATACTTGGTCTGTGTGTGGATTGTAATATTTGTGTGTTAAGACACATTCTTATCTTATTTTATTTTGTGAGTTTTAGTATTTTAGCACTGGCCGGTGCTTAATTGTGTTAATTTTATATATATGAAATAAAAAATAATTATTATACAAAGTGAGAAGCGCTGTCTTATTGTTTGATTAGCTTTTCATACAAGAGATCTTTCGACTCCACGGTCTTCCAGAAGAAATTATCTCAGATCGAGGAGTTCAATTCACAGCCAAATTCTGGCGAAGTTTATGTCAAGCCCTCCAAGTCAAGCTAAAGTTATCCACGGCTTACCATCCTCAGACCAATGGTCAAACTGAGAGGGTGAATCAGGACTTGGAGTCCTTCCTCCGCATCTATGTGTCCTCCTCTCAAGATGACTGGGTTCAATTACTTCCCTGGGCCGAGTTCTGTCATAACAACCAGTATCATTCTTCATCTACTTCAACACCATTCTTCACCAACTTTGGATTCCACCCTAAAGTCCCTGAGTTCCAACCGCTTCCAGCAACTTCTGTTCCCACAGTGGATATCACCTTGCATCAGTTTGCCAATATCTGGAAGAGCGTACGATCAGCTCTGCTCAAGGCATCGTTCAGGTACAAGAAGTTTGCGGATAAGAAGCGTCGAGCAGTTCCTGCTCTCAAGGTGGGTGATCGGGTATGGTTATCCACGAAGAATTTGAGGTTAAGAGTTCCCAGTATGAAGTTTGCACCTCGCTACATCGGTCCTTTTAAAATTGATCAAGTCATCAATCCTGTTGCTTACAGACTCCAGTTGCCTCCCTTCTTAAAGATACCCAGGACATTCCATGTTTCCCTGTTGAAACCGCTAATCTTGAATCGGTTTCATTCCTCACTTCCTCCAACTCCGAAAGTCCAAACTCAACGAGGCGTTGAGTATGAAGTAGCCAAGATCCTGGACTCACGTCACCGTTACGGTCAACTTCAGTATCTTATTGACTGGAAGGATTATGGCCCTGAGGAACGTTCATGGACCAATGCTTCTGATGTCCATGCTCCTGCCTTGGTCCGGAGATTCCATTCCAAGTTTCCTCAAAAGCCAAAGAAGTGTCCTGGGGCCACTCCTAAAGGGGGGGTGCTGTCACGATCAGGGTATCTGGACGCCATTTCTTACCTATCAGATGCCTCCTAAGGCTGGCTCAGCGCTCCAGGACCGGATCCCATCTGTCATCCTGATGTGCACATTCCCGCATCCTCGCCTGTCTCTCTGGACGCAGTCACAGTAACGCCTTATACATCTGGCATGGCGTCTCCCGCGGCCTCCGCCGCCGTCCCTGAGCTTCTGCATTCAGAGTGGCGATTACGTCAGCCGCGGCCTCCGCTGTGTCCGCGTGGTTGGATGTGCATCTGTCAGCCTGGCGTCTCCTGTCTCCGGTGGCCGGCGCCGCCATTACTGTATTCCAGACCACATGGATTACAATCCAAACTTCCCTCCAAGTGTCTGCATGGGCGCAGCCATCTTGGATTCTGTCAGCTGATCATTCCTACCAATCCGTTGTCAGTATTATTAATTTGCATAATTGCCTAGCCAATGCCTTCCTTGCTGCAGGTATAAATAGGTTGTGCCTGAGCAAGGAAGGCGTCAGTGCTTTGGTTGTCAAACCTAGTTCCAGTTTGTCTCTCTTCTGTGAATGTCTTCCAGGTTCCAGCTCCTGTCTCCAGACTTCTGCTATAGAGACCCGCACCAGCATTCCATCTGCGGTGTAGCCTGACTCTCCGATCCATTCTGGACTCACCTGTTTCCAGCTACTACATCACCTGCTTCCAGCTCAGCTTCCAGCAGTGTACAGCTTCTCTTAAAGGGCCGGTGTCCTTTCTGCAGTTTACCACTCTCCACCGGTATTATTATTTCTCCGCTCTCAAATTCTACATTTCATCTATATTGCATCGCTCTCAAGCTCTATTTATTATTTAACTGGTTCCAGCCAGTATCCACTCCGTGCCAACACCTGTCTGGTTCTAACCAGTACCCACAGCAGCATTTTATCTACAGCAGTCCAGCTTTCCCTGGAACACCAGCTGGTACGACCCTGGGCTTTCCTCATTGCTACAGTTGAGCCTGGTAAGGACTTTCCAACTTGCAGATAATAAGAACTGTCTCATACCACCAGAGCTCTGTGGCCCCTGCCATCCTGTAGTACCCAGGAACTGTATTATTATTTCTCTGCTGATTTTTATGTTACTTTTTACTGCTACTGTGATGCATGGAGTTTGTCATAAATAAATATCATTGACTTTTACTCAAGTTGTCGTGGTCACGCCTTCGGGCGGTTTCTCTTCATGTTACTTACATGTCCAGGGGTCTGATACAACCTCCCAGGTTCCGGTACATCTCAGCCCCTACAACTGAGGCTGCCTTCCGTCAGCTCAGGCCCTCAGTTGTGACAACCTGGCAGGTAAGTAGGAGTTGGGCTAGAGCTGGGGAGGGTCACTGCTCGGGCACCCCCCTGTCAAGTGAAGGAGATCCAACTGAGGCAGCACAAGGGAACTCTCGAAAGAAGAACAAGGCTAGAGGAAGATCTGAGACAAAGAAATCTGACTTTTACCAGAGCTGACCAGAGGAAAGCACAAACACAGTCCCCCATTACCACAAATAATGCAGTCAAGTTTCCCACATTTGGGGAAATCACAGGGTCAGCATACCCAGAATGCAATGAATGAACCTCACCCTGGGAGAACAATCTTCATGACCATGGTATCTCCTATGCAAAATAAGTATGATTGGGATAGGGCTGGGTAGGGCCGCTGCTCATCCAAGCAGTGGGCCAAAGTTCGCTGGAACCCTCATCTGCATATGAAAAGAGAATAGGGGTATGCAGGGCATGGCGGCCTTTTGCGGCGCTTGGATGACCCTTAGTTCGCATTAAACACCCCCACCCTCCTTCGGTGTGGGGCTCATATTGGCAATGCCCCAGCCCCTGAAGCATTCAAGCTGATTTCTTGCAGCAGCTTGGCACTGTAACAGCTCCAGAGCTGCTCTGTAAGGCAAGTAAAAGGGTGTGGGCCCTGCAGCACTGCCTGTAATTTGCATTGTGCATTGGAAGGCCCAAAGTAAGCAGACAGGAGGAGAAGTCAGGATAGTGCACAAGGGTATAGAAGGGAGGGGCTCAAAAAAAAGAAGAAGTGGAAACAGACAGCAAACTAGGCTGGAGAGAGACCTGAGACAAAGAGATCTGAATTATATGAAAGCCGACCAGTGGAAATACAAATTATGCAGTCAAGTTTCCCACATTTGGGGAAATCACAGGGGCAGCACACCCAGAGTGCAATGGGTGAGCCTTGCCCTGGGAGAAGCACCTTCATGATCATAGTATCTCACCTGGCAGGTAAGTAGGAGTTGGGCTAGAGCTGGGGAGGGTCGCTGCTCAAGCACCCCCCTGTCAAGTAAAGGAGATCCAACTGAGGCAGCACAAGGGAACTCTCGAAAGAAGAACAAGGCTAGAGGAAGATCTGAGACAAAGAAATCTGACTTTTACCAGAGCTGACCAGAGGAAAACACAAACACAGTCCCCCACTACCACAAATAATGCAGTCGAGTTTCCCACATTTGGGGAAATCACAGGGGTCAGCATACCCAGAATGCAATGAATGAACCTCACCCTGGGAGAACAATCTTCATGACCATGGTATCTTCTATGCAAAATAAGTATGATTGGGATAGGGCTGGGGAGGGCCGCTGCTCAGGCACATTTCTGTCAAGTAAAGGAGATTCAACAGAGGCAGCACAAGGGAACTCTCATCTGGGGACAATAACTGCAGGGAGAACACATATTTTCAAATGAACATGGGAGGGCAGAAGGCTGCCTAATACTGAAGAACCCCCAAACAACAAACCAAATGCAACAACTAGTACAAGCATTCCTGGGGGAAGGTCTGCAGAAGACGGATTTGCATACAGTGATGTCATCCAAGCAGTGGGCCAAAGTTGGCTGGAACCCTCATCTGCATATGAAAAGAGAAAAGGGGTATGCAGGGCATGGCGGCCTTTTGCGGCGCTTGGATGACCCTTAGATCGCATTAAACACCCCCACCCTCCTTCGGTGTGGGGCTCATGTTGGCAATGCCCCAGCCCCTGAAGCATTCAAGCTGATTTCTTGCAGCAACTTGGCACTGTAACAGCTACAGAGCTGCTCTGTAAGGCAAGTAAAAGGGTGTGGGCCCTGCAGCACTACCTGTAGTTCGCATTGTGCGTTGGAAGGCACAAAGTAAGCAGACAGGAGTAGAAGTCAGGATAGTGCACAAGGGTATAGAAGGGCGGGGCTCAAAAAAAAAGAAGTGGAAACAGACAGCAAACTAGGCTGGAGAGAGACCTGAGACAAAGAGATCTGAATTATATGAAAGCCGACCAGTGGAAACACAAATTATGCAGTTAAGTGTCCCACATTAGGGGAAATCGCAGGAGCAGCATACCCAGAGTGCAATGGGTGAGCCTTGCCCTGGGAGAAGTACCTTTGCAAAGTGTCTCTGTGGCGCAATCAGTTAGTGTGCACGGCTATTAACCAAAAGGTTTGTGGTTCAATCCCACCCAGGGACGTAATTGACCTTGTTATCAGATTTTGGTGATCTTTAAGTAGACAAGTCAAAATTTCAAACCCCCTGTTCTGGTGTAGGGTACCTGGCCTTCTCTGATGTAATCAGAGTTAGATTTGATTCAGTGATTTTATAAAAACAGCTAGGAAGCACAATTTAGCAGTGGGTTGCAGAGAAAAAGAAATATGCTGGCAAAAAAAATCCAATTGAGTGATTAAACAGCTCTTAATTTTCTGGCTTTATTTTTATGCTAACAAATTTGTTCTCTGAAAAGTGTCCACAAAGCCAAGTCTCTGATTACCACCTTTGTAGGGATGGTTTTTCACCTATTACTAAATTAAATATGCTTCATTGGAAAGGCAGCAAGATGCATCCTCATTTCAATGTCTACTGAAATAATACGGGTTGACACCAGGAAACATTACCGCCACTGCATCCTTGCTGCTTTCTCATGTGGAAGTCTGTTTAATGTGAAAACAAGGTGATATCTAATTAGCACACAGGTAAGGAATTAAGAAAATCTTTATTTAAGGGTGAAGATGTTTCTCACAAAATCGTTGCCCCAATGCATCATTGAAATTCAAGCTGGAAAGATGATTTTAATATATCACTTGTACATTTTGTATTGCTCTTCTGGTGACAATGTAGTTTGTTTTTGTCAATTACCCTTTTAATAATAGGGTAAAGAAAATTAAGTGGATTTTTTAAAGAAAACTATACTGTCAATATACTATTAAAACAAATTAAAATGGTAAAAGTTATTGTACTTTAAGTAAAAATAAAAGAGCAAAAATATCAATCCCAGTTTTGATTACTTAAATTAACAAAAAAAAATGCATATAGCAAAGGATAGTTTCAATCTGCCTACCTCTGGGTTATGGGCCCAGCATGCTTCCATTGCAGTACTCTGCTGCACATGTAAGTGCAAGAGATCCTGAAGCACTCAGTCATCATGGGAAAGTACCAATGTGTTTCTTCGTTGGTTGATGGAAGAAACATCTTACAAAAACTCTCCAGATTATTGACTTTTTAAAGTTTTTCTAGGAAACGTTCTAGATGTATGCTTATTAGCCTTTGTCAGTATGTGCTTTTTGCAAAGTGTCTCTGTGGCGCAATCGGTTAGTGTGTCCGGCTACTAACCAAATGGTTGGTGGTTCAATCCCACCCAGGGACGTAATTGACCTTGTTATCAGATTTTGGTGATCTTTAAGTAGACAAGTCAAAATTTCAAACCCCCTGTTATGGTGTAGGGTACCTGGCCTTCTCTGATGTAATCAGAGTTAGATTTGATTCATTGATTTTATAAAAACAGCTAGGAAGCACAATTTAGCAGTGGTTTGCAGAGAAAAAGAAATATGCTGGCAAAAAAATCCAATTGAGTGATTAAACAGCTCTTCATTTTCTGGCTTTATTTTTATGCTAACAAATTTGTTCTCTGAAAAGTGTCCACAAAGTCAAGTCTCTGATTAACACCTTTGTAGGGATGGTTTTTCACCTATTACTAAATTAAACTTGCTTCATTGGAAAGACAGCAAGATGCATCCTCATTTCAATGTCTACTGAAATAATACAGGTTGACACCAGGAAACATTAACGCCACTGCATCCTTGCTGCTTTCTCATGTAGAAGTCTGTTTAATGTGAAAACAAGGTGATATCTAATTAGCACACAGGTAAGGAATTAAGAAAATCTTTATTTAAGGGTGAAGATGTTTCTCACAAAATCGTTGCCCCAATGCATCATTGAAATTCAAGCTGGAAAGATGATTTTAATATATCACTTGTACATTTTGTATTGCTCTTCTGGTGACAATGTAGTTTGTTTTTGTCAATTACCATTTTAATAATAGGGTAAAGAAAATTAAGTGGATTTTTGAAAGAAAACAATACTGTCAATATACTATTAAAACAAATTAAAATGGTAAAAGTTATTGTACTGTAAGTAAAAATAAAAGAGCCAACATATCAATCCCAGTTTTGGATTACTTTAATTAACAAAAAAAAATGCATATAGCAGAGGATAGTTTCAATCTGCCTACCTCTGGGTTATGTGCCCAGCATGCTTCCATTGCTGTACTCTGCTGCACATGTAAGTGCAATAGATCCTGAAGCACTCACTCATTATGGGAAAGTACCAATGTGTTTCTTCGTTGGTTGATGGAAGAAACATCTTACAAAAACTCTCCAGATTATTGACTTTTTAAAGTTTTTCTAGGAAACGTTTTAGATGAATGCTTATTAGCCTTTGTCAGTATGTACTTTTGCAAAGTGTCTCTGTGGCGCAATCAGTTAGTGTGTACGGCTATTAACCAAAAGGTTGGTGGTTCAATCCCACCCAGGGACGTAATTGACCTTGTTATCAGATTTTGGTGATCTTTAAGTAGACAAGTCAAAATTTCAAACCCCCTCTTATGGTGTAGGGTACCTGGCCTTCTCTGATGTAATCAGAGTTAGATTTGATTCAGTGATTTTATAAAAACAGCTAGGAAGCACAATTTAGCAGTGGGTTGCAGAGAAAAAGAAATATGCTGGCAAAAAAATCCAATTGAGTGATTAAACAGCTCTTCATTTTCTGGCTTTATTTTTATGCTAACAAATTTGTTCTATGAAAAGTGTCCACAAAGCCAAGTCTCTGCTTAACACCTTTGTAAGGATGGTTTTTCACCTATTACTAAATTAAACTTGCTTCATTGGAAAGGCAGCAAGATGCATCCTCATTTCAATGTCTACTGAAATAATACAGGTTGACACCAGGAAACATTAACGCCACTGCATCCTTACTGCTTTCTCATGTGGAAGTCTGTTTAATGTGAAAACAAGGTGATATCTAATTAGCACACAGGTAAGGAATTAAGAAAATCTTTATTTAAGGGTGAAGATGTTGCTAACAAAATCGTTGCCCCAATGCATCATTGAAATTCAAGCTGGAAAGATGATTTTAATATATCACTTGTACATTTTGTATTGCTCTTCTGGTGACAATGTAGTTTGTTTTTTGTCAATTACCATTTTAATAATAGGGTAAAGAAAATTAAGTGGATTTTTGAAAGAAAACAATACTGTCAATATACTATTAAAACAAATTAAAATGGTAAAAGTTATTGTACTTTAAGTAAAAATAAAAGAACCAAAATATCAATCCCAGTTTTGGATTACTTTAATTAACAAAAAAAAAATGCATATAGCAGAGGATAGTTTCAATCTGCCTACCTCTGGGTTATGGGCCCAGCATGCTTCCATTGCAGTACTCTGCTGCACATGTAAGTGCAAGAGAACCTGAAGCACTCAATCATCATGGAAAAGTACCAATGTGTTTCTTCGTTGGTTGATGGAAGAAACATCTTACAAAAACTCTCCAGATTATTGACTTTTTAAAGTTTTTCTAGGAAACGTTCTAGATAAATGCTTATTAGCCTTTGTCAGTATGTACTTTTTGCAAAGTGTCTCTGTGGCGCAATCGGTTAGTGTGTTCGGCTATTAACTAAAAGGTTGGTGGCTCAATCCCACCCAGGGACGTAATTGACCTTGTGATCAGATTTTGGTGATCTTTAAGTAGACAAGTCAAAATTTCAAACCCCCTGTTATGGTGTAGGGTACCTGGCCTTCTCTGATGTAATCAGAGTTAGATTTGTTTCAGTGATTTTATAAAAACAGCTAGGAAGCACAATTTAGCAGTGGGTTGCAGAGAAAAAGAAATATGCTGGCAAAAAAATCCAATTGAGTGATTAAACAGCTCTTCATTTTCTGGCTTTACTTTTATGCTAACAAAGTTGTTCTCTGAAAAGTGTCCACAAAGCCAAGTCTCTGATTAACACCTTTGTAGGGATGGTTTTTCACCTATTACTAAATTAAACTTGCTTCATTGGAAAGGCAGCAAGAAACACTAGACTAATTGGAGGTGCGCCCTAAAGCAAATTACAATGTTAGGATTAGGGGGTTCGGAAAGACCTCTAGTGTATACTGTCACGATCCGGGTATCTGGACGCCATAACTTACCTTTCAGATGCCTCCTAAGGCTGGCTCAGCGCTCCAGGACCGGATCCCATCTGTTATTCTGATGTCCCCATTCCTGCCTCCTCTCCTGTCACTCTGAGACGCTGTCACAGCGGCGCCATGTTACATCTTGAATGGCATCTCCCGCGGCCTCCGCCGCCGTCCCTGAGTTTCTGCATGCAGGATGTCAGAGTGGCGCTTATGTCAGCCGCGGCCTCCGCTGTTGCCCGCGTGGTTCAAATGTGCACTCATCAGTCTGGCGTCTCCTGTTTACTGTGGCCGGCGCCGCCATTGCTGTTAAAGTTCCCACATGGATTATAAAACCAATCTTCCCTCCAAGTGTCTGCATGGGCGCAGCCATGTTGGATTCTGTCACCTGTTCATTTCCACCAATCCGCTGTTTCCATTGTAATCTGCATAATTGCCTAGCCAATCCCTTCCTTGCTGCAGGTATAAGTATTCTGTGCCTGAGCAAGGAAGGCGTCAGTGATTTGGTTGTCAAACCTAGTTCCAGTTTGTCTCTCTCCCGTGGTTGTTTTCCAGGTTCCAGTTACCATCTCCAAACCTCCACTAAAGAGACCCGCTCTAGTCTACCACCTGCGGTGCAGCCTGACTCTCCAGTCCTCTGGGACTCATCTGTTTCCAGTTACAGATTTACCTGCTTCCAGCCTAGCTTCCAGCAGAGATCAGCTCTTCTTAAAGTGCCGGTATCATTTCCGCAGATTACCACTCACCACCGGCACTATTATTTCACCGCTCTCAAACTCCATATATCAATCATATTTCATCGCTCTCAAGCTTCATTTATTATTTGGCTGGTTCCATCCAGCAATCCACTCCGTGCTTACATCAGTCTGGTTTCAGCCAGTACCCACAGCAGCCATTTTATCCACAGCAGCCCAGCTTTTCCTGGAACACCAGCTAGTATGATCCTGGGCTATCTCCATTGCTACAGTCGGGCCTGGTAAGGACTTTCCAACTAGAAGATAATAAGAACTGTCTCATACTACCTGAGCCCTGTGGTCCTTGTCCTCCTGTAGTACCCAGGAACTGTATTATTTCTCTGCTGATTTTATGTTTCTCTTTTATTACTGCTGTGATGCATGGAGTTTGTCAAAATAAACATCATTGACTTTTATCCTGGTTGTCGTGGGCACGCCTTCGGGCAATTCTTCTACATTTAACTTACATGTCCAGGGGTCTGATACAACCTCCCAGGTTCCACTACACCTCAGCCCCTACAACTGAGGCTGCCTCCAGTCAGCTCAGGCCCTCAGTTGTGACATATACACTGTATATACATTTTAAGATAGGAAGGTACAAATTACATATTCACATTGCATCTATGGGCTGGATTCAAATGTCCCTTTCCTCCCTCAATCGTGCCCGTCAGCAGCTATTCTATTCTATATAAGGAGCCACGAGTCGCCACCATTTTCACTTGTGCATTGGAGATGATAGGGAGAGGACGTGCAGCGTTTTCTCAGTTTCTGTGTTCAGTGTGCTGCAAATATCTGTGCTCAGTGTGCTTGCAAATATCTGTGCTCAGTGTGCTGAAAATATCTACGTTCTCTGCCTGAAAAATGCTCCATATCTGTGCTGCATTGTATTATATAGTATGAGGACAGGGCAGAATTTTGCTGACCACCAGTATATAATATATAGCAGTACGGTACAGTAGGCCACTGCTCTACCTACCTCTGTGTCGTCAAGTATACTATCCATCCATACCTGTGGTGTATTTTAGTAGTTGTGCGCAGTATATATAGTAGGAGGACAGGGCAGAATTTTGCTGACCACCAGTATATAATATATAGCAATACGGTACAGTAGGCCACTGCTCTACCTACCTCTGTGTCGTCAAGTATACTATCCATCCATACCTGTGGTGTATTTTAGTAGTTGTGCGCACTATATATAGTAGGAGGACAGTGCAAAATTTTGCTGACCACCAGACTTCTACTTAAGTCCAATGGTGTAGGATGTGCAAAGCTGTTTGGCTGTGCATTTATTGATCTAAGCATGCATTTTTATCAAAGCGTGATAAAATTGACACATAACGCAGCGTTCAATCAGCGTTAATTTATCTTCAGCTGATATCGATTGTGAATTGACGTTTCTTCTCTTCTTGTCACCTACAGGTAATTACAATTGACTACAACCACCAATCTATTCTGCTGCACTATATCTATATATGCAAAGCTAATTCTGCTGGGTAATTACAATTGACTACAACCACCAATCTATTCTGCTGCACTATATCTATATATGCAAAGCTAATTCTGCTGGGTAATGCAAATTGAAACATTATTGCATAGTATGTTATTTTGAAGTACTTTTTTAAAGTTTTGAATGATATAGACCCAGTTTAATCTTTGTGGAATGCCTGGTTGTTGTTTTTAAGGTAATTTATTGCCTGGCATTTGAGGGGGTGGGGTGTGGTTACAGATTTCAATTATTGGTTTCACTTGTAATAGTCTTCTACTAAAGTCCAATGGTGTAGGCTGTGCAAAGCCATTTGGCTGTGCATTTATTGATCTAAGCGTGCATTTTTATAAAAGCGTGATAAAATTGACACATAACAGCAGTGTTCAATTAGCGTTCAATCGAAGTGAAAAAAGAAGGAAAACAGAAGCACACCAATCTAACAAAACAAAGAAAACTGAAGAACTAATAACAAATGTGAGTCACTTACTCCTCAGATCACTCACCTCCTGATTGTTGCATCTGATTACATAGCACAGAACTACCTTACTTGGACATTTCATAAACCATCCATTTCACCTACAAATGCCTGTATCTGTATTATTGTAATTTTGTTTTTTAAGCACAGCTGCACCAATGCAATTTTACCTGCAAACACTTAAAACATCTAACATAATTACCATTGCTTCTTAAACCTCTCACAATCCTTTCATTTCTTACACTCCAAATACATTTCTGCACCCACTTTATCTACGCTTTTGACTCATTTCATACTAAATCTACACCCCTTGAGCCTACACTGCTTTTCTCACCTGCATTTCTACAATTCTTCTGCTCGGATTCCCTTACAGTCTCCTCTCCTACTTCCACTTTCCCTCAACCTATTTACCTACTTAACACTATGTGAATGCTTTCTTATACTCCCCACATCACTCAGTGTCTACCTAATAATGTATCTTTATCCTTCCCCCCTAGTCTCCTCCACCTCCTCCTCTGTCTCCCCTCCATCCCTCTGTTTCCTTCCCCCACCTTTCCTGTTACCCCACTTTCATTCACCTCTGCCCCATGGTCCTGCTACCCCACAACTCAGCCCTGCTCCCTCTCTCCCTTCCCTGTCACCTCCCCACACCCCATCCACATCACACTGACCTCCCTCCCTGCCCACCTCCTGCAGTTTCCCCTCCTATCTCAGGCACCCGTACCATCACTACTCTCTCATCCCTGCCCTCAAAGTTAATCCCACCTCATCGCTACAGCAACCCTGAAAATCTAATTCACATCTCTCCCACAAACTCATACCCCCTATCCTGTGCCCTCTGGAATGCCAGATCCGTTTGTAACAAACTGGTCCCCACTCATGACCTTTTTTATTTCCAACTCCCTACACCTACTAGCCATTACTGAAACTTGGATTACGCCCTCTGACACTACTTCTGCTGCTGCTCTCTCTGCTGGGGGCCTTACATTCACACACACACCCCGACCTGGGGGTCGCCATGGGGGTGGTGTTGGGGTCCTTTTACCTTCTAGTTACTCCTACCAACTCATACCACCAGAACCATCCCTTATATTATCTACATTTGAGGTCCACTCCATATGTCTCTTCCAACCAGTCCATCTTAGAGTAGCTGTCATTTACCGCCCCCCCCTGGCACTGCTTCCAAATTCATCGACAACTTTGCTTCCTGGCTTCCTCACTTCCTCTCTTCTGACATTCCCACCATTATCCTAGGCGATTTCAACATCCCTATTGACATCCCCACACAATCCCCTGCCTCTAAACTCCTTAACCTCACCTCTTCACTTGGTCTCTCCCAGTGGACCTCCTCACCCTCCCATGTGAATGGGAGCTCACTGGATCTGGTCTTCACTCACCGCTGTGATATTTCTGATTTTTCCAACTCCCCATTTCCCCTCTCTGACCACCACCTGCTCTCCTTCAACCTATCTCTTTCGACTTCCCCATCTCAACCTCCTAAGGCTACCATCACTAAGCGTAACATTGAAGCTATTGACACCACATTCCTTTCCTCCCTGTTTGACTCACTTCTCTCTCCTATTCTCTCTCTCTCTCTCTCTCATGCCCTGAACAAGCCACTTCCACATACAATGCTTCCCTTACTTCTGCTCTTGACTCTGTTGCTCCACCAACCACTGTTCACCCTCGCAAATTAACACCTCAACCCTGGCACACCAAATGCACCAGATATCTGCAAAAATGCTCACGTACTGCTGAGCGACACTGGAGGAAATCACGCTCTAAGGCAGACTTCCTCCATTTCAAACTTATGCTCTCATCCTTCAGTGCTGCCCTTTCTCTTGCTAAACAGTCATACTTCAAGAACCTCATCTCCTCCCAGTCTTCCAACCCCCGGCGCCTCTTTGCCACTCTCAACTCACTCCTCTGCCCACCTCCACCTCATCTCCCTTCCTCACTCTCTGCTCTTGACTTTGCCACTTACTTCACATCCAAAATTGACTCCATACGTCAGGACATCACATCACACCAGACTATCAGTAACCAGCCTTCTCCCATCCCTTACCAACCCTCCCCATCCCTCGCACCAACTCTGTCATCTTTCTCCCATGCATCTGGAGAGGAAGTCATGGCCCTCATTCGTTCCTGTCCCCTCACCACCTCCCCACTTGACCCTATCCCCTCCCGCCTCCTCTGCCACATCTCTTCTTCTGCTTGTTCCCATCTTTCCCACCTTCTCAATCTCTCCCTCTCATCAGGCACTGTCCCCTCTGCCTTCAAGCACGCTCTCATCTCTCCTATTCTTAAAAAAACCTACCCTTGATCCAAACTCTCTCTTTAACTACCGACCCATCTCTCTTCTCCCTTTTGCCTCCAAACTCCTTGAGCGTATTGTCTACAACCGCCTTACTTCCTTTCTTTCCTCACACTCACTGCTTGACCCATTCCAGTCTGGCTTCCATCCTCTCCACTCCACTGAAACTGCCCTTACAAAAGTATGCAATGACCTCCATGCTGCTAAATCTAAGGGACACTACTCTCTACTTATTCTACTTGATCTCTCTGCTGCTTTTGACACTGTGGACCATCCTCTCCTACTGCAAATCCTTCACTCCATTGGTCTGCGTAACACTGCCCTCTCTTGGTTGTCGTCCTACCTTTCTGACCGTTCATTCTCTGTCTCCTCTCATGACTCCACCTCCCCCTCACTTCCACTAACTGTAGGGGTACCCCAAGGTTCTGTCCTTGGTCCTCTTCTCTCTCTATACGTCCTCACTAGGTAAGCTCATTAGTTCTTTTGGTTTCCAATATCATCTCTATGCTGATGACACTCAAATCTATCTTTCCTCTCCAGACCTCTCCCCTACTCTCCTCACTCGTATCTCCAACTGTCTCTCTGCTATCTCTTCCTGGATGTCCCAGCGCTTTCTTAAACTTAACATGTCTAAGACCGAGCTGATCATCTTCCCTCCCTCCCGCATAACCTCACCTCCTACAATCTCATTATCTATTGATGGCACTACTATCTCCTCTACCCCCCAAGTGCGCTGTCTTGGAGTAATCCTTGACTCCTCCCTCTCCTTCAAACCACACATTCAGCACCTCTCACAAACCTGCCGTTTTCATCTAAAAAATATTTCCAGGATCAGACCCTTTCTGACCCAGGATGCTACTAAGACTCTTATCCACTCACTGGTCATCTCCAGACTGGACTACTGTAATCTCCTCCTGACTGGCATTCCTGACAAATACCTCTCTCCACTCCAATCTATCCTCAATGCTGCTGCCCGGCTAATTTTCCTCACCAAATGCACTACGTCCACCTCTCCTCTCTTACTAGTCCTTCACTGGCTCCCCTTCCCTTTCAGAATCCATTTCAAGCTTCTCACACTTGCTTACAAAACCCTCACCCACTCCTCTCCCATCTACATCTCTGATCTTATCTCGCTTTACACTCCCACCCGTCCTCTTCGCTCTGCTAATGCACGCCGACTCTCCTGCCTACGGATTACTTCCTCCCACTCCTACCTCCAAGATTTTTCACGTGCTGCACCACTTCTCTGGAATTCCCTACCTCTCCCCCTCAGACTCTCCACCTCTCTACAAAACTTCAAATGGGCTCTCAAGACCCACTTCTTCACCAAACCCAGCCAAATCTCATCCTAAACCTCTGTTCCACGCTCTCTATGTACCCCATCTGTCTCACCCCTGTCTGTCTACCCCTCCCCTTTAGAATGTAAGCTCTCATGTGCAGGGCCCTCTTCCCTCATGTGCTTACTCTTTTCTTACTTTAATAATCTTCAGCTGCACCAAATCCAGCAGTCTTCTGCCACCTGATACTTATTCCAGTGTCATCTGCTGATGTAGCTATGTTTATTTACCCTGTACTTGTCCTATATTGTCATCAACTGTAAGTTGCTGTTTTCCTGTTTGATTATTTGTTTATGTACTCTGTAATTTGGTGCTGCGGAACCCTTGTGGCGCCATATAAATAAAGGATAATAATAATAAATAATATATTATATAGCAGTACGGTACAGTAGGCCACTGCTCTACCTACCTCTGTGTCGTCAAGTATACTATCCATCCATACCTGTGGTGCATTTTAGAAAAAAAACATATCTCGGCAGAGCAATCTATATATCCATCATTTTTCAGACAGCAACAGTGGGTATTGTAATAGTCACCCAATCCATCACTTTTATAGGGTTACATGCATCCACATGCTACAGCCTGTCTCAATAATTTTACTGTCACGGTGTGTGTGTTTGTGTTTTTATTTGGGTATTTTTTGTTGTTGTAGAACTACAGGTACCAGCGAGCCCGTTATTTCCCCGCCTGCTGGTACTTGAGGTTCTCCAAGTACCAGCAAGTGGGGGAGGCTTGCTGGGCCTTGTAGTTCCACAACAAAAAAACAATATTCTTTTTTTACACATATGGCTATCAGCCCGGCACCCACCACACAGGGGTGCTGGGGACAGCCTCGGGCTTCACCCCTGGCCCTTGGGTGCCTCGAGGGGAGGAACCTCTTGATTTAAGGGATCCCCACTCCTCCAGGGAACCCCGGCCAGGGGTGACTAGTTGGATGGGTAATGCCAGGGCCGCAGGGACCTACATAAAAGTGTCCCCTGGCTGTGGCATTATCTCTCTGGCTAGTGGAGCCCGGTGCTGGTTTTAAAAATATGGGGGACCCCTACATCTTTTGTCCCACGTATTTTTTGGAACCAGGACCCGTCTAAGAGCCCGGTGCTGGTTGTCTAAATACGGGGAACCTCTGTCCAATTTTTCCCCCAGTATTTAAATAACCAGGACCGGCTCAAAGAGGCTGGTTATACTAAGGAGGGGGGACCTCACACATTTTTTTTAACCCATTCAGACCCTTCTCCTTTAAGTTAATGGAAGCCCTGGACAACAAAATTGCATTCATGTCCTCCTCCCTCACCCTTCCCAGTCCCAAACACTCATTTTTTTTCTTTAAAAATTTATAATATATCACAAGAACAATGAGCAGGCAGGCAGCGGGCATTGGCGGCATCAGACTGATATAGAAATTAGTGGTGGAGGGCTGGGTCAGTTGATTGTGGGAGAGTTTGTAAGCCATTGGCGGTGGCAGTGGGTATCGGCTCAGAGGCAGTAGCGGGCATTGGCTAAGGGTCATCGGCAGGATTCGGCGGACATTATGGCTGTAGTGCCTCACTAGCCACTGACCTCACCGCACGCCACTGTGGGACAGATGTAACATGCAGAGAGAGGTAGATTTTGGGAGAAGGAATGTCCTAGCATAACTGTTAATTGCAGTGTAATACTGTAATTCAACTGTGCAGCATTTGTGGCTAAATGTCAAAGAAGCCAGTATTTACCCTGCATGCAAAACAATAAATGTATTTGCACATACCTCCCAACTAACCCAATTTTTGCAGGACAGTCACTTTTTTTGGGAATGTCCAGCTAACCCAAATAACACCCCCCCCCCAGTGTCCCTGATCGCTAGGGTGTGTTTTTTGCATCCCTGTGATCAGGTGGTTGCCGCCTACAGCGGAAGGGAAAATTTGCTGTGCAGGTGTGTGATCACATGTGCACAAGAGCTGCACAGCTCAGCACTTACTCAGCCATTGAGGTGACGTCACAAATCCTCCCACAAAACGCCGGGTCCCTCCAGTGTTTTTCCGGACACTCCCTAGAAACATTCAGTTGCCACCCACACAAACACCCTCTTCTTGTCAATCTTCTTGTGATCTCCGGACCGTCGCACCTACGCATTGTGGCGCATACGCATGTGCAGTGCAGACCTGATTGCCCGCTGGGTGAAAATAAATTGAAGCGATCTGGTCTGAATAAGCCCCAATGTCTATTCACGGGAGACAGAGGGGCTGGGGTATGGTCAGCAGCTCACAGAGCACCTATAATGACAAAAATGGGAGACATGGCTCATGATCGCGATATACCTGCGAAGGTACGCCCTCTATTGATTGACAGGCAGAGGCATTCGCATTTTCTGCGGGGCACCCGGAGAAAATGTAGGCACATGCACAGGATGGACCCTGCGTATATGCCCCCATCCTCTTCATAGTTTTTGGGGTTGGAACGAGCAGTGTGAAAACATCAATCGATGGGGGTAATTCCAAGTTGATCGCAGCAGGAATTTTGTTAGCAGTTGGGCAAAACCATGTGCACTGCATTTACGAACAGATGATTTTTTATATAAATTTTAAAATGTTAGTAAATGTGTGTTTTTTTCAACCTGGAAGCCCAACATCGATTAAGATCGATCTTAAATAGACCCCTGGGTTTTAAGGATAACCATGGTTGAGTCCAATAATTAATTCACATTGACCGAAGTTCTAATTAAGTAGTGATGTGCACCGGAAATTTTTCGGGTTTTGGGTTCGGTTCCGCGGCCGTGTTTTGGGTTCGGACGCGTTTTGGCAAAACCTCACCGAAATTTTTTTGTCGGATTCGGGTGTGTTTTGGATTCGGGTGTTTTTTTCAAAAAACCCTAAAAAACAGCTTAAATCATAGAATTTGGGGGTCATTTTGATCCCATAGTATTATTAACCTCAATAACCATAATTTCCACTCATTTTCAGTCTTTTTTGAACACCTCACACCTCACAATATTATTTTTATTGGTATTTGGTACCGGGGACACAGTACCTCAATCAAGTCTATAGTTGGCTCTGAAATCAGCATTAAACTGGATCCACACTTAGATTATCTGTCCAATTTTTTTTTCTAGTTGAAACAAAATTATGCTAATATGTGGCAGCAAATGACAATTGACCATTTGCTCCCAAACACTGGAAAACATCCAAAAATGGTCATTTAGATAAATTGGTTAAATCCATTTCATTTAGCTAATTTATCCAAACTACCTTTATTGTATCTTTGTGGGTGAATGATGTGTGGGTCAGTGTTGAGGGTGGTGGAGGAGATGGGTAATAGGCACAGCAGGGTGTGGACAGTCAAATAGTGTGCTTAGAGGTGCAGATAAATAGGGATATCTAATAATTCACCCACTATTCTATAGAATTATTAGATATCCCTATTTATCTGCATTACTCACCTAACACTCAGCATTTATCTACATGCTGATGCTATTCATAGCACTTAGCTTGCAAGTATTTTACCCATAAGAAGACACATTAGATGTTCCCTCTCTTTTCATTAAAGACGTCCCCAGCAACCATACTGTACTATACTACAACAGGAATAATTACTGTGGGGGATTATACCATTTGATCTGGAATAAAGGGAAAATATTGTGGAAAGAGTGCTGTAAGTGTATGATATGTAGAACTATTGCCAGGTTCTGACATTTGTCAAGTGAATTACTAATATACATTCAACTAATATTACATAGTGTCCAGTAATTCAGTATCAGACTAATTGATATAGTCAATTTGGATCAATAATAAAGACACAACACAGGTAGCGAACCTTGATATTAATAAATGTATTTCCATTTATTATATATGGTAATTACATTACACAAACTTATTGTACTTTATTTCGTGTTTAGACAATTTTAACAAATTTATTAAAAGTAAATTTTTAAATCATCATTTGTGCGCCAGCAAAAGAGACATTCTTTTCTCTTCTCCTTTCCTGCATAACATTACTTGTCTCTGGTAGCACCCCCGAACGTCCTACAATTAATATTTAATATAACTGATGGACATTTATTGGGGCCTCTTCATACAAATATTTAGAATTTAATAGCTGGTGCAGAACACATCCCCTTCCCCCCATTCCCTGTATATCTGGATTCACCAAGGAAATGCTGATACTGACTCCAAGAAGAAAGGGAGTCTCTTCCCTATGAAGGTGAAGCCTTGTTTGGCGACGGCCTAGTTAATTTGATCTCGGCAGCTCCCGCAGGTAAGTCAACCTTCTTGCACTATGTTCCCTCTCAACGGATAAAGACGCATCATTATCTGATGCAGTCATTTCGGCCCAATAGATATGCAAGAAGTTAAGATTCCCCTTTCTTTGCAGGTAGAGGAAGGAGAAGAGGGAAGAGGTCTGTAGCCTCTTCAAGATTGCAGGAGCAGAGATTGTCCTCTGCTTCTGCCAAATCCACTGCATGACGCTAGGGCTTTCTTGCAGGAGCCCGCACCAGTGGGGGCACGTCTAAAACTCTTCAGTCAGTTCTGGATTCATTCGGACCTGGACTCGTGGGTTTTATAAATAGTGTCCCAAGGGTACAAACTGGGGTTTCAAGACGTTCCCCCTCACCGATTGTTCAAATCAGCCTTAGACAGCAGGGAGAAGGTTTTTATTCAAGCCGCTTCGTGGTCCCGAAGCCGTACGGCTTAGTCAGACCAATCTGAAATCTGAAATCCCTCAATTTCTACCTAAAGAAATTCAATTTCAAGATGGAATCTCTCACGGTAGTGATCTCCAGTCCGGAGGAAGGAGATTTCATGGTTTTGGTAAACTTAAAGGATGCCTACTTACATGTTCCGTTTAGCCACTGCATCAAGCTACCTGAGGTTTGCAATTCAGGATTGTCATTACTAATTTCAGACGTTGCCATTTGGTCTGTCCACGGCTCCGAGGATTTTCACCAGGGTGATGGCGGAAAAGATGGTTCTCCTTCGCAAGCAAGGAGTCACAATTATCCCGTACTTGGATAATAGTTTGCTGTCTGTTTCCACTTCTCTTTTCTTGAGCCGCTCCCTTCTATGCCCTTGCGCACTATCCTAACTTCTCCCGTCTGCTTACTTTGTGCCTTCCAACGCACAATGCGAACTACAGGTAGTGCTGCAGGGCCCACACCTTTTTACTTGCCTTACAGAGCAGCTCTGGAGCTGTTACAGTGCCCAGCTGCTGCAAGAAATCAGCTTGAATGCTTCAGGGGCTGGGGCATAGCCAACATGAGCCCCACACCGAAGGAGGGTGGAGGTGTTTAATGCGAACTAGGGGTCATCCAAGCGCCGCAAAAGGCCGCCATGCCCTGCATAACCCTTTTCTCTTTTCATATGCAGATGAGGGTTCCAGCCAACTTTGGCCCACTGCTTGGATGACATCACCGTATGCAAATCCGTCTTCTGCAGACCTTCTCCAGGAATGCTTTTACTAGTTGTTGCATTTGGTTTGTTGTTTGGGGGTGCTTCAGTATTAGGCAGCCTTCTACCCTCCCATGTTCATCTCACCTGCCAGGTGAGATACTATGATCATGAAGTTGCTTCTCCCAGGGCAAGGCTCACCCATTGCCAGGCCGATGCAAGAACTGGCAGCCCGACTAGAACATCAGGAGGCTGCACAGGGCCACATCATCCGCTGTCTCCAGGATCTCTCTACTCGGCTGGATGGGATTCAGACAACTCTCCGTGGATCAGGCGCGTCTGGTGCGTCAACCACAGTGACTCCAGCTATAACCCCACCCACCTTACCCATTTCTGCTCCACGTCTTCATCTTCCAACGCCAGCAAAATTTGACGGATCTCCAAGATTCTGCAGGGGATTTCTCAACCAGTGTGAGACTGCAAGGGATATAGGACTCTTGAGTTCACGGGCCAATTTCATGGCAGTCTCGGATAGGAGGGCATTGTGGATTCACCAAGGGAATGCTGATGCTGACTCCAAGAAGAAAGGGAGTCTCTTCCCTATGAAGGTGAAGCCTTGTTTGGCGACGGCCTAGTTAATTTGATCTCGGCAGCTCCGCAGGTAAGTCAACCTTCTTGCCCTATGTTCCCTCTCAACGGATGAAGACGCATCATTATCTAACGCAGTCATTTTGGCCCAATAGATATGCAAGAAGTTAAGATTCCCCTTTCTTTGCAGGTAGAGGAAGGAGAAGAGGGAAGAGGTCTGTAGCCTCTTCAAGATCGCAGGAGCAGAGATCGTCCTCTGCTTCTGCCAAATCCACTGCATGACGCTGGGGCTCTCTTGCAGGAGCCCACACCAGTGGGGGCACGTCTAAAACACTTCAGTCAGTTCTGGATTAATTTGGACCTGGACTCGTGGGTTTTACAAATAGTGTCCCAAGGGTACAAACTGGGGTTTCAAGACGTTCCCCCTCACCGATTGTTCAAATCGGCCTTAGTCAGCAGGGAGAAGGCTTTTATTCAAGCCTCTTCGTGGTCCCGAAGCCGGAAGGCTCAGTCAGACCAATCTGAAATCTGAAATCCCTCAATTTCTACCTAAAGAAATTCAATTTCAAGATGGAATCTCTCAGGGTAGGGATCTCCAGTCCGGAGGAAGGAGATTTCATGGTTTTGGTAGACATAAGGATGCCTACTTACATGTTCCGTTTAGCCACTGCATCAAGCTACCTGAGGTTTGCAATTCAGTATTGTCAAAACCAATTTCAGACGTTGCCGTTTGGTCTGTCCACGGCTCCGAGGATTTTCACCAGGGTGATGGCGGAAATGATGGTTCTCCTTCGCAAGCAAGGAGTCACAATTATCCCATACTTGGATGATCTCTTGATAAAGGCGAGATCCAGGGACCAGTTGTTGCAAAACATTGCACTCTCCCTGACAGTTCTTCAACAACATGGTTGGCTCCTAAACTTGCCAAAATCGCAGTTGGTCCCAATGACGCGGTTGTTGTTTTTGGGAGTGATACTGGACACAGAAGAGGTTTTCTTCCAGTGGAAAGGCTATGGAGATCCAGAGTCTGGTCAAACAAATTCTGAAACAAGCAAGAGTGTTAATCCATCAATGCATTCGGTTGCTGGGGAAGATGGTTGCGGCCTACGAGGCCATTCAGTTTGGCAGGTTCCATGCTAGAGTGTTCCAGTGGGACCTGTTGGACAAGTTGTCCGGATCCCACCTACACATGCACCGGAGGATAATCCTGTCTTCCAAGACCAGAATCTCACTCCATTGGCGGCTGCACAGTTCTCACCTCCTAGAGGGGCGATGGTTCGGGATCCAGGACTGGATCCTAGGGACCACGGATGCAACCCTCCGAGGCTGGGGAGCAGTCACACAGGGGGAAAACATCCAAGGAAGATGGTCAAGTCGGGAAAGTTGTCTCCACATAAATGTTCTGGAGTTAAGGGCCATTTAATAACTGCAGACACAGTACGCACTGGGACGGGTGCCCAGCATCCTCTACGGACTAAGAGAAAAGGATTTACCGGTAGGTATTAAAATCCTATTTTCTCTAACGTCCTAGAGGATGCTGGGGACTCTGTAAGGACCATGGGGATAGACGGGCTCCGCAGGAGACATGGGCACTTTAAGAAAGACTTTAGTTCTGGGTGTGCAGTGGCTCCTCCCTCTATGCCCCTACTCCATACCTCAGTTTGATACTGTGCCCAGTGGAAACTGTGTGCTTTTCAGGAGCTCTCCTGAGCTTTCTGACAGAAAGTATTTTGTTAGGTTTTTAATTTTCAGGGAGCACTGCTGGCAACAGACTCCCTGCATCGAGGGACTGAGGGGAGAGAAGCAGCCCTACTCTCTGAGTTGCAAGGTCCTGCTTCTTAGGCTACTGGACACCATTAGCTCCAGCGGGATTGGTACGCAGGATCTCACCCTCGCCGTCCGTCCCAGAGCCGCGCCGCCGTCCCCCTTGCAGAGCCGGAAGATAGAAGCCGGGTGAGTATGAGAAGAAAAGAGACTTCAGCGGTGGCAGAAGACTTCATGATCTTCACTGAAGTAACGCACAGCACTGCAGCTGTACGCCATTGCTCCCATACACCTCACATACTCTGGACACTGTAAGGGTGCAGGGCGCCCTGGGCAGCAATATAAACCTCTTTTTGCCAAAAATATAACATATATACAGCTGAGCACTGTATATATGTATGAGCCCCCGCCAATTTTACAGTTTAAGCGGGACAGAAGCCCGCCGCCGAGGGGGCGGGGCTTCTCCCTCAGCACTCACCAGCGCCATTTTTTCTCCACAGCACCGCTGAGGCAGCTCCCCAGACTCTCGCCTGCTGAAACCACGGTAGACAAGAGGGTTGAAAAGAGGGGGGGGGCACATAATTCGGCGCAAATTACATACAGCAGCACTACTGGGCAAACATTAAGTTACTGTGTTATTCCTGGGTTATATAGCGCTGGGGTGTGTGCTGGCATACTCTCTCTCTCTGTCTCTCCAAAGGGCCTTGTGGGGAAACTGTTTTCAGAAAAAGCATTCCCTGTGTGTGTGGTGTGTCGGTACACGTGTGTCGACATGTCTGAGGAAGAAGGCTATATTAGAGAGGAGCGGGAGCAAATTAATGTGGTGTCTCTGCGACAGCTGATTGGATGGATATGTGGAATGTTTTAAATGCTAGTGTAAACTCAGTGCACAAAAGATTAGACAAGGCTGAAGCTTCGGGACAGTCAGGGTCTCAACCCATGCCTGATCCTATGTCGCAGGGACTGTCAGGGTCTCATAAGCGCCCACTATCCCAGATTGTTGACACAGATACTGACACGGATTCTGACTCCAGTGTCGATTACGATGATGCAAAGTTACAGCCAAAATTGGCAAAATCCATTCGATATAGGATTATGGCAATAAAAGATGTTTTGCACATCACAGAGGAACCCCCTGTCCCTGACAAGAGGGTACATAAGTACAAGGGAAAGAAGCCTGAGGTAACCTTTCCCCCCTCACACGAGCTGAACGAGTTATGTGAAAAAGCCTGGGAATCTCCAGATAAAAGACTGCAGATTTCCAAAAGGATTCTTATGGCGTATCCTTTCCCATCAATGGATAGGTTAAGATGGGAATCCTCCCCTAGGGTGGACAAAGCATTAACACGCTTATCCAAGAAGGTAGCCCTCCCATCCCAGGATACGGCTACCCTCAAAGAGTCTGCTGACCGCAAACAGGAGATAACCCTGAAGTCCATTTATACACATTCGGGTACCTTACTCAGACCGGCAATTGCGTCGGCCTGGGTGTGTAGTGCTGTAGCAGCATGGACGGATACCTTATCTGAGGGGATGGATACCCTAGATAAGGATACTATTTTATTGACCTTGGGGCATATAAGAGATGCTGTCCTATATGTGTGTATGCAAAGTACAGGTGGTGCTGCAGGGCTCACACCCTTTTACTTGTCTTGTAGAGCAACTCTGGAGCTGTTATTGGATCCATCTGCTGCAGGCCATCCCCCTGGAATGCTTGCACTAGTTGTTGCATTTGGTTTGTTGTTTGGGGGTGCTTCAGTATTAGGCAGCCTTCTGCCCTCCCACATTCATCTGAAAATGTGTTCTCCCTGCAGTTGTTGTCCCCAGATGAGAGTTCCCTTGTGCTTCCTCAGTTGAATCTCCTTAACTTGACGGGGGTGTGCCCGAGCAGCCGCCCTCCACAGCCCTATCCCAACACATACTTATCTTGCATATGAGATCTCTTGATCATGAAGATAGTTCTCACAGGGTGAGGTTCATCCATTACATTTTAAAGTAGGAAGGTACAAATTACATATTCGAATTACATATATGTGCTGGATTCAAATGTTTTCCCCCCTTCCTTTCTCAATTGTGCCCATCAGCAGCTATTCTTATGTTGCTGCCAATGGTTGTGACACATTTTTTTCTTCTGTGGGGTACACTGGACTCCACAAGGATTCATATTGGGGTGTAGAGTAGGATCTTGATCTGAGGCACCAACAAGCTCAAAGCTTTTGACTGTTCACAAGATACTCAGCGCCCCCTCCTCTATAACCTCGCTTCCATGAACAGGGAGCTCAGTTTGTAGTTGGTGCCTTCAGTAGCAGGCCACTTAACAGGGGGCTGCCTCAGGCATCCTATTCTTAGCTATTAATTTTGACAAGAAAAGAAGAACTTTTTTAATAAGAATCTACAAGGGATGCAGCAGGCTAGGTCTAATAGACATATTTACTGCAGCTCCATCACTCCCAGCGGCACAGTATACTCCAGTGCCCCGGTTGCTGGGTCACTGCAGCGGAGGCTCCGGTTTCTTCCTAAGGTCAGTCACACACACACCGCCCTCCGGGATCACGAGGCCGCTGATGAAAGGGTGGTAAGGGGCTTCTGTGCCCACTTTATACTGTGATCCAGCGTGGCTGTAGGGGGCGGGCCGTGTGCGCACTGGCGTGGACACTGATTACTGGGCAGCTGCTCCACTAGCCACCAGGGACAGTTAAGGAGCACAGCTCTGGGGGTTTTTCTCCTATATTAACCCCATTTTGTACTACCCGCAGTGCATTGTGATAGGTAATAGGGCCTGATTCGGGTTGGATTGCAATCGCAATAAGCAATCCAACTGCAAAAATTGCTAAGAGCATACGCATCCGCCTGCAGATAATGCGATCGCCTCTGCCTGTCAATCGGTGCAGGGGGGGGAGGGGGGTCAACAACACTCCATTTCCTAGTCAGAGATGGAGCGGTGCGGGGGCAGGGTTTCAATATTGGGTCGGCAACGGAGAAACAGGATGCGTGGTCAGAGCGGCTGCATGACATCTCATGGGCCGGACTCCGCCAGTGGAGCCCCAGCGTCATGCAGTAGATTTTGTAGAGGCCGGGGAGGACTTCTGTTCCTGGGAGCTAGCTGTGTTGTGCATCTTTTTTCCTCTGCCCCTACCTCTGGCAAGAAAGGACGCACCTCGCACTTTCTTGTTTCTTTGTGACCGAAAGGACTGCATTTGATAATGCAGAGCTTTCTTATGCTGTGAGGGAACATAAGGTAAAAAATTTGATTTTCCAGCTGTAGCTGTGCGTGTTAATGCTTTGTCCATCCTAGGGGAGGATTCCCATCGTAACCTATCCGTTGATGGGAAAGGATACGCCATAAGAATCCTTTTGGAAATCTGCAGTCTTTTATCTGGAGATTCCCAAGCTTTTTCACATAACTCGTTCAGCTCGTGTGAGGGGGGAAAGGTTACCTCAGGCTTCTTTCCCTTGTACATATGTACCCTCTTGTCAGGGACAGGGGGTTCCTCTGTGATGTGCAAAACATCTTTTATTGCCATAATCCTATATCGAATGGATTTTGCCAATTTTGGCTGTAACTTTGCATCAACGTAATCGACACTGGAGTCAGAATCCGTGTCGGTATCTGTGTCAACAATCTGGGATAGTGGGCACTTATGAGACCCTGACAGTCCCTGCGACATAGGATCAGGCATGGGTTGAGACCCTGACTGTCCCAAAGCTTCAGCCTTGTCTAATCTTTTGTGCAATGAGTTTACACTAGCATTTAAAACATTCCACATATCCATCCGATCAGGTGTCGGCGGAGACACCACATTCATTTGCTCCCGCTCCTCTCTAATATAGCCATCTTCCTCAGACATGTCGACATACGTGTACCGACACACCACACACACACAGTGAATGCTTTTTCTGAAGACAGTTTCCCCACAAGGCCCATTGGAGAGACAGAGAGAGAGAGTATGCCAGCACACACCCCAGCGCTATATAACCCAGGAATAACACAGTAACTTAATGTTTGTCCAGTAGCGCTGCTGTATGTCATTTGCGCCGAATTATGTGCCCCCCCTCTCTTTTCAACCCTCTTGTCTACCATGGTATAAGCAGGGGAGAGTCCGGGCAGCTTCCTCTCAGCGGTGCCGTGGAGAAAAAATGGCGCTGGTGAGTGCTGAGGGAGAAGCCCCGCCCCCTCGGCGGCGGGCTTCTGTCCCGCTTAAACTGTAAAATTGGCAGGGGCTCATACATATACAGTGCCCAGCTGTATATATGTTATATTTTTGCCAAAAAGAGGTTTATATTGCTGCCCAGGGCGCCCCCCCCTGCGCCCTGCACCCTTACAGTGACCGGAGTATGTGAGGTGTATGGGAGCAATGGTGCACAGCTGCAGTGCTGTGCGTTACCTCAGTGAAGATCATGAACTCTTCTGCCGCCTCTGAAGTCTTCTTTTCTTCTCATACTCACCCGGCTTCTATCTTCTGAATCTGCAAGGGGGACGGCGGCGCGGCTCTGGGACGGACGGCGAGGGTGAGATCCTGCGTACCAATCCCTCTGGAGCTAATTGTGTCCAGTAGCCTAAGAAGCAGGACCTTGCAACTCAGAGAGTAGGGCTGCTTCTCTCCCCTCAGTCCCTCGATGCAGGGAGTCTGTTGCCAGCAGTGCTCCCTGAAAATTAAAAACCTAACAAAATACTTTCTGTCAGAAAGCTCAGGAGAGCTCCTGAAAAGCACCCAGTTTCAAATGGGCACAGTATCAAACTGAGGTATGGAGGAGGGGCATAGAGGGAGGAGCCAGTGCACACCCAGAACTAAAGTCTTTCTTAAAGTGCCCATGTCTCCTGCGGAGCCCGTCTATCCCCATGGTCCTTACGGAGTCCCCAGCATACTCTAGGACATTAGAGAAACTAGAATTTTAGTTTGGGGGTGCTTCAGTATTTGGCAGCCTTCTGCCCTCCCATGTTCATCTGAAAAGATGTGTTCTCCCTGCAGTTTTTGTCCCCAGATGAGAGTTCCCTTGTGCTGCCTCAGTTGAATCTCATTTACTTGACAGAGATGTGCCTGAGCAGCGGCCCTCCCCAGCCCTATCCCAAATCATACTTATTTTGCATAGGAGATACCATGGTCATGAAGATTGTTCTCCCAGGGTGAGGTTCATTCATTGCATTCTGGGTATGCTGACTCCTGTGATTTCCCCAAATGTGGGAAACTCGACTGCATTATTTGTGGTAGTGGGGGACTGTGTTTGTGCTTTCCTCTGGTCAGCTCTGGTAAAAGTCAGATTTCTTTGTCTCAGATCTTCCTCTAGCCTTGTTTTTCTTTCGAGAGTTCCCTTGTGCTGCCTCAGTTGGATCTCCTTCACTTGACAGGGGGGTGCCCGAGCAGCGACCCTCCCCAGCTCTAGCCCAACTCCTACTTACCTGCCAGGTGAGATACTGTGATCATGAAGGTGCTTCTCCCACGGCAAGGCTCACCCATTGCACTCTGGGTGTGCTGCTCCTGCGATTTCCCCAAATGTGGGAAACTTGACTGCATAATTTGTGTTTCCCCTGGTCGGCTCTCGTATAATTCAGATCTCTTTGTCTCAGGTCTCTCTCCAGCCTAGTTTGCTGTCTGTTTCCACTTCTCTTTTCTTGAGCCGTTCCCTTCTATGCCCTTGCGCACTATCCTGACTTCTCCCGTGTGCTTACTTTGTGCCTTCCAATGCACAATGCAAACTACAGGTAGTGCTGCAGGGCCCACACCCTTTTACTTGCCGTACAGAGCAGCTCTGGAGCTGTTACAGTGCCCAGCTACTGCAAGAAATCAGCTTGAATGCTTCAGGGGCTGGGGCATAGCCAATATGAGCCCCACACCGAAGGAGGGTGGAGGTGTTTAATGCAAACTAGGGGTCAGCCAAGCGCCGCAAAAGGCCGCCATGCCCTGCACGCCCCTTTTCTCTTTTCATATGCAGACGAGGGTTGAAGCCAACTTTGACCCACTGCTTGGATGACATCACCATATGCAAACCCATCTGCTGCAGGCCTTCCCCCAGGAATGCTTGCACTTGTTGTTGCATTTGGTTTGTTGTTTGGGGGTGCTTCAGTATTAGGCAGCCTTCTGCCCTCCCATGTTCATCTGAAAATATGTGTTCTCCCTGCAGTTGTTGTCCCCAGATGAGAGTTCCCTTGTGCTGCCTCAGTTGAATCTCCTTTACTTGACAGAGATGTGCCTGAGCAGCGGCCCTCCCCAGCCGTATCCCAAATCATACTTATTTTGCATAGGAGATACCATGGTCATGAAGATTGTTCTCCCAGGGTGAGGTTCATTCATTGCATTCTGGGTATGCTGACCCCTGTGATTTCCCCAAATGTGGGAAACTCGACTGCATTATTTGTGGTAGTGGGGGACTGTGTTTGTGCTTTCCTCTGGTCAGCTCTGGTAAAAGTCAGATTTCTTTGTCTCAGATCTTCCTCTAGCCTTGTTTTTCTTTCGAGAGTTCCCTTGTGCTGCCTCAGTTGGATCTCCTTCACTTGACAGGGGGGTGCCCGAGCAGCGACCCTCCCCAGCTCTAGCCCAACTCCAACTTACCTGCCAGGTGAGATACTATGATCATGAAGGTGCTTCTCCCAGGGCAAGGCTCACCCATTGCACTCTGGGTGTGCTGCTCCTGTGATTTCCCCAAATGTGGGAAACTTGACTGCATAATTTGTGTTTCCCCTGGTCGGCTCTCGTATAATTCAGATCTCTTTGTCTCAGGTCTCTCTCCAGCCTAGTTTGCTGTCTGCTTCCACTTCTCTTTTCTTGAGCCGCTCCCTTCTATGCCCTTGCGCACTATCCTGACTTCTCCCGTCTGCTTACTTTGTGCCTTCCAACGCACAATGCAAACTATAGGTAGTGCTGCAGGGCCCACGCCCTTTTACTTGCCTTACAGAGCAGCTCTGGAGCTGTTACAGTGCCCAGCTGCTGCAAGAAATCAGCTTGAATGCTTCAGGGGCTGGGGCATAGCCAACATGAGCCCCACACCGAAGGAGGGTGGAGGTGTTTAATGTGAACTAGGGGTCATCCAAGCGCCGCAAAAGGCCGCCATGCCCTGCATGCCCCTTTTCTCTTTTCATATGCAGATGAGGGTTCCAGCCAATTTTGGCCCACTGCTTGGATGACATCACCGTATGCAAATCCGTCTTCTGCAGACCTTCCCCCAGGAATGCTTGTACAAGTTGTTGCATTTGGTTTGTTGTTTGGGGGTGCTTCAGTATTAGGCAGCCTTCTGCCCTCCCATGTTCATCTGAAAATATGTGTTCTCCCTGCAGTTGTTGTCCCCAGATGAGAGTTCCCTTGTGCTGCCTCAGTTGAATCTTCTTTACTTGACAGAGATGTGCCTGAGCAGCGGCCCTCCCCAGCCCTATCCCAAAACATACTTATTTTGTATAGGAGATACCATGGTCATGAAGATTGTTCTCCCAGGGTGAGGTTCATTCATTGCATTCTGGGAATGCTGACCCCTGTGATTTCCCCAAATGTGGGAAACTCGACTGCATTTTATGTGGTAGTGGGGGACTGTGTTTGTGCTTTCCTCTGGTCAGCTCTGGTAAAAGTCAGATTTCTTTGTCTCAGATCTTCCTCTAGCCTTGTTCTTCTTTCGAGAGTTCCCTTGTGCTGCCTCAGTTGGATCTCCTTCACTTGACAGGGGGGTGCCCGAGCAGCGACCCTCCCCAGCTCTAGCCCCACTCCTACTTACCTGCCAGGTGAGATAATATGATCAGGAAGGTGCTTCTCCCAGGGAAAGGCTCACCCATTGCACTCTGGGTGTGCTGCTCCTGTGATTTCCCCAAATGTGGGACACTTGACTGCATAATTTGTGTTTCCTCTGGTCGGCTCTCGTATAATTCAGATCTCTTTGTCTCAGGTCTCTCTCCAGCCTATTTTGCTGTCTGTTTCCACTTCTCTTTTCTTGAGCCGTTCCCTTCTATGCCCTTGCGCATTATCCTGACTTCTCCCGTCTGCTTAATTTGTGCCTTCCAACACACAATGCGAACTACAGGTAGTGCTGCAGGGCCCACACCCTTTTACTTGCCTTACAGAGCAGCTCTGGAGCTGTTACAGTGCCCAGCTGCTGCAAGAAATCAGCTTGAATGCTTCTGGGGCATGGGCATAGCCAACATGAGCCCCACACCGAAGGAGGGTGGAGGTGTTTAATGCGAACTAGGGGTCATCCAAGCGCCGCAAAAGGCCGCCATGCCCTGTATACCCCTTTTCTCTTTTCATATGCAGACGAGTGTTTAAGCCAACTTTGACCCACTGCTTGGATGACATCACCATATGCAAATCCATCTGCTGCAGGCCTTCCCCCAGGAATGCTTGCACTAGTTGTTGCATTTGGTTTGTTGTTTGGGGGTGCTTCAGTATTAGGCGGCCTTCTGCCCTCCCATGTTCATCTTAAAATATGTGTTCTCCCTGCAGTTGTTGTCCCCAGATGAGAGTTCCCTTGTGCTGCCTCAGTTGAATCTCCTTTACTTGACAGAGATGTGCCTGAGCAGCGGCCCTCCCCAGCCCTGTCCCAAATCATACTTATTTTGCATAGGAGATACCATGGTCATGAAGATTGTTCTCCCAGGGTGAGGTTCATTCATTGCATTCTGGGTATGCTGACCCCTATGATTTCCCCAAATGTGGGAAACTCGACTGCATTATTTGTGGTAGTGGGGGACTGTGTTTGTGCTTTCCTCTGGTCAGCTCTGGTAAAAGTCAGATTTCTTTGTCTCAGATCTTCCTCTAGCCTTGTTCTTCTTTCGAGAGTTCCCTTGTGCTGTCTCAGTTGGATCTCCTTCACTTAACAGGGGAGTGCCCGAGCAGCGACCCTCCCCAGCTCTAGCCCAACTCCTACTTACCTGCCAGGTGAGATACTATGATCATGAAGTTGCTTCTCCCAGGGCAAGGCTCACCCATTGCACTCTGGGTGTGCTGCCCATGCGGTTTCCCCAAATGTTGGACACTTGACTGCATAATTTGTGTTTCCCCTGGTCGGCTCTCATATAATTCAGATCTCTTTGTCTCAGGTCTCTCTCCAGCCTAGTTTGCTGTCTGTTTCCACTTCTTTTTTTCTTGAGCCCCTCCCTTCAATACCCTTGTGCACTAACCTGACTTCTCCTCCAGTATGCTTAGTTTGTGCCTTACAATGCACAATGCAAACTACAGGTAGTGCTGCAGGGCCCACGCCCTTTTACTTGCCTTAAAGAGCAGCTCTGGAGCTATTACAGTGCCCAGCTGCTGCAAGAAATCAGCTTGAATGCTTCAGGGGCATGGGCATAGCCAACATGAGCCCTACACCGAAGGAGGGTGGGGGTGTTTAATGCGAACTAGGGGTCATCCAAGCGCCGCAAAAGGCCGCCATGCCCTGCTTACCCCTTTTCTCTTTTCATATGCAGATAAGGGTTCCAGCCAATTTTGGCCCACTGCTTGGATGACATCACCGTATGCAAATCCATCTTCTGCAGACCTTCCCCCAGGAATGCTTGTACTAGTTGTTGCATTTGGTTTGTTGTTTGGGGGTGCTTCAGTATTAGGCAGCCTTCTGCCCTCCCATGTTCATCTGAAAATATGTGTTCTCCCTGCAGTTGTTGTCCCCAGATGAGAGTTCCCTTGTGCTGCCTCAGTTGAATCTTCTTTACTTGACAGAGATGTGCCTGAGCAGCGGCCCTCCCCAGCCCTATCCCAAAACATACTTATTTTGTATAGGAGATACCATGGTCATGAAGATTGTTCTCCCAGGGTGATGTTCATTCATTGCATTCTGGGAATGCTGACCCCTGTGATTTCCCCAAATGTGGGAAACTCGACTGCATTTTATGTGGTAGTGGGGGACTGTGTTTGTGCTTTCCTCTGGTCAGCTCTGGTAAAAGTCAGATTTCTTTGTCTCAGATCTTCCTCTAGCCTTGTTCTTCTTTCGAGAGTTCCCTTGTGCTGCCTCAGTTGGATCTCCTTCACTTGACAGGGGGGTGCCCGAGCAGCGACCCTCCCCAGCTCTAGCCCATCTCCTACTTACCTGCCAGGTGAGATACTATGATCAGGAAGGTGCTTCTCCCAGGGCAAGGCTCACCCATTGCACTCTGGGTGTGCTGCTCCTGTGATTTCCCCAAATGTGGGACACTTGACTGCATAATTTGTGTTTCCTCTGGTTGGCTCTCGTATAATTCAGATCTCTTTGTCTCAGGTCTCTCTCCAGCCTAGTTTGCTGTCTGTTTCCACTTCTCTTTTATTGAGCCGCTCCCTTCTATGCCCTTGCGCACTATCCTGACTACTCCCGTCTGCTTACTTTGTGCCTTCCAACGCACAATGCGAACTACAGGTAGTGCTGCAGGTCCCACACCCTTTTATTTGCCTTACAGAGCAGCTCTGGAGCTGTTACAGTGCCCAGCTGCTGCAAGAAATCAGCTTGAATGCTTCAGGGGCTGGGGCATAGCCAACATGAGCCCCACACCGAAGTAGGGTGGAGGTGTTTAATGCGAACTAGGGGTCATCCAAGCGCCGCAAAAGGCCGCCATGCCCTGCATACCCCTTTTCTCTTTTCATATGCAGACGAGGTTCCAGCCAACTTTGGCCCACTGCTTGGATGACATCACCGTATGCAAATCCGTCTTCTGCAGACCTTCCCCCAGGAATGCTTGTACTAGTTGTTGCATTTGGTTTGTTGTTTGGGGGTGCTTCAGTATTAGGCAGCCTTCTGCCCTCCCATGTTCATCTGAAAATATGTGTTCTCTCTGCAGTTGTTGTCCCCAGATGAGAGTTCCCTTGTGCTGCCTCAGTTGAATCTCCTTTACTTGACAGAGATGTGCCTGAGCAGCGGCCCTCCCCAGCCCTATCCCAAATCACACTTATTTTGCATAGGAGATACCATGGTCATGAAGATTGTTCTCCCAGGGTGAGGTTCATTCATTGCATTCTGGGTATGCTGACTCCTGTGATTTCCCCAAATGTGGGAAACTCGACTGCATTATTTGTGGTAGTGGGGGACTGTGTTTGTGCTTTCCTCTGGTCAGCTCTGGTTAAAGTCAGATTTCTTTGTCTCAGATCTTCCTCTAGCCTTGTTTTTCTTTCGAGAGTTCCCTTGTGCTGCCTCAGTTGGATCTCCTTCACTTGACAGGGGGGTGCCCGAGCAGCGACCCTCCCCAGCTCTAGCCCAACTCCTACTTACCTGCCAGGTGAGATACTGTGATCATGAAGGTGCTTCTCCCAGGGCAAGGCTCACCCATTGCACTCTGGGTGTGCTGCTCCTGCGATTTCCCCAAATGTGGGAAACTTGACTGCATAATTTGTGTTTCCCCTGGTCGGCTCTCGTATAATTCAGATCTCTTTGTCTCAGGTCTCTCTCCAGCCTAGTTTGCTGTCTGTTTCCACTTCTCTTTTCTTGAGCCGTTCCCTTCTATGCCCTTGCGCACTATCCTGACTTCTCCCGTGTGCTTACTTTGTGCCTTCCAATGCACAATGCAAACTACAGGTAGTGCTGCAGGGCCCACACCCTTTTACTTGCCGTACAGAGCAGCTCTGGAGCTGTTACAGTGCCCAGCTACTGCAAGAAATCAGCTTGAATGCTTCAGGGGCTGGGGCATAGCCAATATGAGCCCCACACCGAAGGACGGTGGAGGTGTTTAATGCAAACTAGGGGTCAGCCAAGCGCCGCAAAAGGCCGCCATGCCCTGCACGCCCCTTTTCTCTTTTCATATGCAGACGAGGGTTGAAGCCAACTTTGACCCACTGCTTGGATGACATCACCATATGCAAACCCATCTGCTGCAGGCTTTCCCCCAGGAATGCTTGCACTTGTTGTTGCATTTGGTTTGTTGTGTGGGGGTGCTTCAGTATTAGGCAGCCTTCTGCCCTCCCATGTTCATCTGAAAATATGTGTTCTCCCTGCAGTTGTTGTCCCCAGATGAGAGTTCCCTTGTGCTGCCTCAGTTGAATCTCCTTTACTTGACAGAGATGTGCCTGAGCAGCGGCCCTCCCCAGCCGTATCCCAAATCATACTTATTTTGCATAGGAGATACCATGGTCATGAAGATTGTTCTCCCAGGGTGAGGTTCATTCATTGCATTCTGGGTATGCTGACCCCTGTGATTTCCCCAAATGTGGGAAACTCGACTGCATTATTTGTGGTAGTGGGGGACTGTGTTTGTGCTTTCCTCTGGTCAGCTCTGGTAAAAGTCAGATTTCTTTGTCTCAGATCTTCCTCTAGTCTTGTTTTTCTTTCGAGAGTTCCCTTGTGCTGCCTCAGTTGGATCTCCTTCACTTGACAGGGGGGTGCCCGAGCAGCGACCCTCCCCAGCTCTAGCCCAACTCCTACTTACCTGCCAGGTGAGATACTATGATCATGAAGGTGCTTCTCCCAGGGCAAGGCTCACCCATTGCACTCTGGGTGTGCTGCTCCTGCGATTTCCCCAAATGTGGGAAACTTGACTGCATAATTTGTGTTTCCCCTGGTCGGCTCTCGTATAATTCAGATCTCTTTGTCTCAGGTCTCTCTCCAGCCTAGTTTGCTGTCTGTTTCCACTTCTCTTTTCTTGAGCCGTTCCCTTCTATGCCCTTGCGCACTATCCTGACTTCTCCCGTGTGCTTACTTTGTGCCTTCCAATGCACAATGCAAACTACAGGTAGTGCTGCAGGGCCCACACCCTTTTACTTGCCGTACAGAGCAGCTCTGGAGCTGTTACAGTGCCCAGCTACTGCAAGAAATCAGCTTGAATGCTTCAGGGGCTGGGGCATAGCCAATATGAGCCCCACACCGAAGGACGGTGGAGGTGTTTAATGCAAACTAGGGGTCAGTCAAGCGCCGCAAAAGGCCGCCATGCCCTGCACGCCCCTTTTCTCTTTTCATATGCAGACGAGGGTTGAAGCCAACTTTGACCCACTGCTTGGATGACATCACCATATGCAAACCCATCTGCTGCAGGCTTTCCCCCAGGAATGCTTGCACTTGTTGTTGCATTTGGTTTGTTGTTTGGGGGTGCTTCAGTATTAGGCAGCCTTCTGCCCTCCCATGTTCATCTGAAAATATGTGTTCTCCCTGCAGTTGTTGTCCCCAGATGAGAGTTCCCTTGTGCTGCCTCAGTTGAATCTCCTTTACTTGACAGAGATGTGCCTGAGCAGCGGCCCTCCCCAGCCGTATCCCAAATCATACTTATTTTGCATAGGAGATACCATGGTCATGAAGATTGTTCTCCCAGGGTGAGGTTCATTCATTGCATTCTGGGTATGCTGACCCCTGTGATTTCCCCAAATGTGGGAAACTCGACTGCATTATTTGTGGTAGTGGGGGACTGTGTTTGTGCTTTCCTCTGGTCAGCTCTGGTAAAAGTCAGATTTCTTTGTCTCAGATCTTCCTCTAGTCTTGTTTTTCTTTCGAGAGTTCCCTTGTGCTGCCTCAGTTGGATCTCCTTCACTTGACAGGGGGGTGCCCGAGCAGCGACCCTCCCCAGCTCTAGCCCAACTCCTACTTACCTGCCAGGTGAGATACTATGATCATGAAGGTGCTTCTCCCAGGGCAAGGCTCACCCATTGCACTCTGGGTGTGCTGCTCCTGCGATTTCCCCAAATGTGGGAAACTTGACTGCATAATTTGTGTTTCCCCTGGTCGGCTCTCGTATAATTCAGATCTCTTTGTCTCAGGTCTCTCTCCAGCCTAGTTTGCTGTCTGTTTCCACTTCTCTTTTCTTGAGCCGTTCCCTTCTATGCCCTTGCGCATTATCCTGACTTCTCCCGTCTGCTTAATTTGTGCCTTCCAACACACAATGCGAACTACAGGTAGTGCTGCAGGGCCCACACCCTTTTACTTGCCTTACAGAGCAGCTCTGGAGCTGTTACAGTGCCCAGCTGCTGCAAGAAATCAGCTTGAATGCTTCAGGGGCTGGGGCATAGCCAACATGAGCCCCACACCGAAGGAGGGTGGAGGTGTTTAATGCGAACTAGGGGTCATCCAAGCGCCGCAAAAGGCCGCCATGCCCTGCATACCCCTTTTCTCTTTTCATATGCAGACGAGTGTTTAAGCCAACTTTGACCCACTGCTTGGATGACATCACCATATGCAAATCCATCTGCTGCAGGCCTTCCCCCAGGAATGCTTGCACTAGTTGTTGCATTTGGTTTGTTGTTTGGGGGTGCTTTAGTATTAGGCGGCCTTCTGCCCTCCCATGTTCATCTTAAAATATGTGTTCTCCCTGCAGTTGTTGTCCCCAGATGAGAGTTCCCTTGTGCTGCCTCAGTTGAATCTCCTTTACTTGACAGAGATGTGCCTGAGCAGCGGCCCTCCCCAGCCGTATCCCAAATCATACTTATTTTGCATAGGAGATACCATGGTCATGAAGATTGTTCTCCCAGGGTGAGGTTCATTCATTGCATTCTGGGTATGCTGACCCCTGTGATTTCCCCAAATGTGGGAAACTCGACTGCATTATTTGTGGTAGTGGGGGACTGTGTTTGTGCTTTCCTCTGGTCAGCTCTGGTAAAAGTCAGATTTCTTTGTCTCAGATCTTCCTCTAGTCTTGTTTTTCTTTCGAGAGTTCCCTTGTGCTGCCTCAGTTGGATCTCCTTCACTTGACAGGGGGGTGCCCGAGCAGCGACCCTCCCCAGCTCTAGCCCAACTCCTACTTACCTGCCAGGTGAGATACTATGATCATGAAGGTGCTTCTCCCAGGGCAAGGCTCACCCATTGCACTCTGGGTGTGCTGCTCCTGCGATTTCCCCAAATGTGGGAAACTTGACTGCATAATTTGTGTTTCCCCTGGTCGGCTCTCGTATAATTCAGATCTCTTTGTCTCAGGTCTCTCTCCAGCCTAGTTTGCTGTCTGTTTCCACTTCTCTTTTCTTGAGCCGTTCCCTTCTATGCCCTTGCGCATTATTCTGACTTCTCCCGTCTGCTTAATTTGTGCCTTCCAACACACAATGCGAACTACAGGTAGTGCTGCAGAGCCCACACCCTTTTACTTGCCTTACAGAGCAGCTCTGGAGCTGTTACAGTGCCCAGCTGCTGCAAGAAATCAGCTTGAATGCTTCAGGAGCTGGGGCATAGCCAACATGAGCCCCACACCGAAGGAGGGTGGAGGTGTTTAATGCGAACTAGGGGTCATCCAAGCGCCGCAAAAGGCCGCCATGCCCTGCATACCCCTTTTCTCTTTTCATATGCAGACGAGTGTTTAAGCCAACTTTGACCCACTGCTTGGATGACATCACCATATGCAAATCCATCTGCTGCAGGCCTTCCCCCAGGAATGCTTGCACTAGTTGTTGCATTTGGTTTGTTGTTTGGGGGTGCTTCAGTATTAGGCGGCCTTCTGCCCTCCCATGTTCATCTTAAAATATGTGTTCTCCCTGCAGTTGTTGTCCCCAGATGAGAGTTCCCTTGTGCTGCCTCAGTTGAATCTCCTTTACTTGACAGAGATGTGCCTGAGCAGCGGCCCTCCCCAGCCCTGTCCCAAATCATACTTATTTTGCATAGGAGATACCATGGTCATGAAGATTGTTCTCCCAGGGTGAGGTTCATTCATTGCATTCTGGGTATGCTGACCCCTATGATTTCCCCAAATGTGGGAAACTCGACTGCATTATTTGTGGTAGTGGGGGACTGTGTTTGTGCTTTCCTCTGGTCAGCTCTGGTAAAAGTCAGATTTCTTTGTCTCAGATCTTCCTCTAGCCTTGTTCTTCTTTCGAGAGTTCCCTTGTGCTGTCTCAGTTGGATCTCCTTCACTTAACAGGGGAGTGCCCGAGCAGCGACCCTCCCCAGCTCTAGCCCAACTCCTACTTACCTGCCAGGTGAGATACTATGATCATGAAGTTGCTTCTCCCAGGGCAAGGCTCACCCATTGCACTCTGGGTGTGCTGCCCATGCGGTTTCCCCAAATGTTGGACACTTGACTGCATAATTTGTGTTTCCCCTGGTCGGCTCTCATATAATTCAGATCTCTTTGTCTCAGGTCTCTCTCCAGCCTAGTTTGCTGTCTGTTTCCACTTCTTTTTTTCTTGAGCCCCTCCCTTCAATACCCTTGTGCACTAACCTGACTTCTCCTCCAGTATGCTTAGTTTGTGCCTTACAATGCACAATGCAAACTACAGGTAGTGCTGCAGGGCCCACACCCTTTTACTTGCCTTAAAGAGCAGCTCTGGAGCTATTACAGTGCCCAGCTGCTGCAAGAAATCAGCTTGAATGCTTCAGGGGCATGGGCATAGCCAACATGAGCCCTTCACCGAAGGAGGGTGGGGGTGTTTAATGCGAACTAGGGGTCATCCAAGCGCCGCAAAAGGCCGCCATGCCCTGCATACCCCTTTTCTCTTTTCATATGCAGATAAGGGTTCCAGCCAATTTTGGCCCACTGCTTGGATGACATCACCGTATGCAAATCCGTCTTCTGCAGACCTTCCCCCAGGAATGCTTGTACTAGTTGTTGCATTTGGTTTGTTGTTTGGGGGTGCTTCAGTATTAGGCAGCCTTCTGCCCTCCCATGTTCATCTGAAAATATGTGTTCTCCCTGCAGTTGTTGTCCCCAGATGAGAGTTCCCTTGTGCTGCCTCAGTTGAATCTTCTTTACTTGACAGAGATGTGCCTGAGCAGCGGCCCTCCCCAGCCCTATCCCAAAACATACTTATTTTGTATAGGAGATACCATGGTCATGAAGATTGTTCTCCCAGGGTGAGGTTCATTCATTGCATTCTGGGAATGCTGACCCCTGTGATTTCCCCAAATGTGGGAAACTCGACTGCATTTTATGTGGTAGTGGGGGACTGTGTTTGTGCTTTCCTCTGGTCAGCTCTGGTAAAAGTCAGATTTCTTTGTCTCAGATCTTCCTCTAGCCTTGTTCTTCTTTCGAGAGTTCCCTTGTGCTGCCTCAGTTGGATCTCCTTCACTTGACAGGGGGGTGCCCGAGCAGCGACCCTCCCCAGCTCTAGCCCATCTCCTACTTACCTGCCAGGTGAGATACTATGATCAGGAAGGTGCTTCTCCCAGGGCAAGGCTCACCCATTGCACTCTGGGTGTGCTGCTCCTCTGATTTCCCCAAATGTGGGACACTTGACTGCATAATTTGTGTTTCCTCTGGTCGGCTCTCGTATAATTCAGATCTCTTTGTCTCAGGTCTCTCTCCAGCCTAGTTTGCTGTCTGTTTCCACTTCTCTTTTATTGAGCCGCTCCCTTCTATGCCCTTGCGCACTATCCTGACTTCTCCCGTCTGCTTACTTTGTGCCTTCCAACGCACAATGCGAACTACAGGTAGTGCTGCAGGTCCCACACCCTTTTATTTGCCTTACAGAGCAGCTCTGGAGCTGTTACAGTGCCCAGCTGCTGCAAGAAATCAGCTTGAATGCTTCAGGGGCTGGGGCATAGCCAACATGAGCCCCACACCGAAGTAGGGTGGAGGTGTTTAATGCGAACTAGGGGTCATCCAAGCGCCGCAAAAGGCCGCCATGCCCTGCATACCCCTTTTCTCTTTTCATATGCAGACGAGGTTCCAGCCAACTTTGGCCCACTGCTTGGATGACATCACCGTATGCAAATCCGTCTTCTGCAGACCTTCCCCCAGGAATGCTTGTACTAGTTGTTGCATTTGGTTTGTTGTTTGGGGGTTCTTCAGTATTAGGCAGCCTTCTGCCCTCCCATGTTCATCTGAATATATGTGTTCTCCCTGCAGTTTTTGTCCCCAGATGAGAGTTCCCTTGTGCTGCCTCGGTTGAATCTCCTTTACTTGACAGAGATGTGCCTGAGCAGCGGCCCTCCCCAGCCCTATCCCAAATCATACTTATTTTGCATAGGAGATACCATGGTCATGAAGATTGTTCTCCCAGGGTGAGGTCCATTCATTGCATTCTGGGTATGCTGACCCCGGTGATTTCCCCAAATGTGGGAAACTCGACTGCATTATTTGTGGTAGTGGGGGACTGTGTTTGTGCTTTCCTCTGGTCAGCTCTGGTAAAAGTCAGATTTCTTTGTCTCAGATCTTCCTCTAGCCTTGTTCTTCTTTCGAGAGTTCCCTTGTGCTGCCTCAGTTGGATCTCCTTCACTTGACAGGGGGGTGCCCGAGCAGCGACCCTCCCCAGCTCTAGCCCAACTCCTACTTACCTGCCAGGTGATATACTATGATCAGGAAGGTGCTTCTCCCAGGGCAAGGCTCACCCATTGCACTCTGGGTGTGCTGATCCTGCGATTTCCCCAAATGTGGGAAACTTGACTGTATAATTTGTGTTTCCCCTGGTCGGCTCTCGTATAATTCAGATCTCTTTGTCTCAGGTCTCTCTCCAGCCTAGTTTGCTGTCTGTTTCCACTTCTCTTTTCTTGAGCCGCTACCTTCTATGCCCTTGCGCACTATCCTGACTTCTCCCGTCTGCTTACTTTGTGCCTTCCAACGCACAATGCGAACTACAGGTAGTGCTGCAGGGCCCACACCATTTTACTTGCCTTACAGACCAGCTCTGGAGCTGTTACAGTGCCCAACTGCTGCAAGAAATCAGCTTGAATGCTTCAGGGGCTGGGGCATAGCCAACATGAGCCCCACACCGAAGGAGGGTGGAGGTGTTTAATGCGAACTAGGGGTCATCCAAGCGCCGCAAAAGGCCGCCATGCCCTGCACGCCCCTTTTCTCTTTTCATATGCAGACGAGGGTTGAAGCCAACTTTGACCCACTGCTTGGATGACATCACCATATGCAAATCCATCTGCTGCAGGCCTTCCCCCAGGAATGCTTGCACTAGTTGTTGCATTTGGTTTGTTGTTTGGGGGTGCTTCAGTATTAGGCAGCCTTCTGCCCTCCCATGTTCATCTGAAAATATGTGTTCTCTCTGCAGTTGTTGTCCCCAGATGAGAGTTCCCTTGTGCTGCCTCAGTTGAATCTCCTTTACTTGACAGAAATGTGCCTGAGCAGCGGCCCTCCCCAGCCCTATCCCAAATCATACTTATTTTGCATAGGAGATACCATGGTCATGAAGATTGTTCTCCCAGGGTGAGGTTCATTCATTGCATTCTGGGTATGCTGACCCCTGTGATTTCCCCAAATGTGGGAAACTCGACTGCATTATTTGTGGTAGTGGGGGACTGTGTTTGTGCTTTCTTCTGGTCAGCTCTGGTAAAAGTCAGATTTCTTTGTATCAGATCTTCCTCTAGCCTTGTTCTTCTTTTGAGAGTTCCCTTGTGCTGCCTCAGTTGGATCTCCTTCACTTAACAGGGGGGTGCCCGAGCAGCGACCCTCCCCAGCTCTAGCCCAACTCCTACTTACCTGCCAGGTGAGATACTATTAAGTTGATTTTTGAAAGAAAACAATACTGTCAATATACTATTAAAACAAATTAAAATGGTAAAAGTTATTGTACTTTAAGTAAAAATAAAAGAGCTAAAATATCAATCCCAATTTTGGATTACTTTAATTAACAAAAAAAATGCATATAGCAGAGGATAGTTTCAATCTGCCTACCTCTGGGTTATGGGCCCAGCATGCTTCCATTGCAGTACTCTGCTGCACATGTAAGTGCAAGAGATCCTGAAGCACTCACTCATCATGGGAAAGTACCAATGTGTTTCTTCGTTGGTTGATCTAAGAAACATCTTACAAAAAACTCTCCAGATTATTGACTTTCTAAAGTTTTTCTAGGAAACGTTCTAGATGAATGCTTATTAGCCTTTGTCAGTATGCACTTTTGCAAAGTGTCTCTGTTGCGCAATCAGTTAGTGTGTTTGGCTACTAACCATAAGGTTGATGGTTCAATCCCACCCAGGGATGTAATTGACCTTGTGATCAGGTTTTGGTGATCTTTAAGTAGACAAGTCAAAATTTCAAACCCCCTCTTATGATGTAGGTTACCTGGCCTTCTCTGATGTAACCAGAGTTAGATTTGATTAAGTGATTTTATAAAAAACAGCTAGGAAGCACAATTTAGCAGTGGGTTGCAGAGAAAAAAAAATATGCTGGCAGAAAAATCCAATTGAGTAATTAAACAGCTCTTCATTTTCTGGCTTTATTTTTATGCTAACAAATTTGTTCTCTGAAAAGTGTCCACAAAGCCAAGTCTCTGATGAACACCTTTGTCGGGATGGTTTTTCACCTATTACTAAATTAAACTTGCTTCATTGGAAAGGCAGCAAGATGCATCCTCATTTCAATGTCTACTGAAATAATACGGGTTGACAACCAGGAAACATTAACGCCAATGCATCCTTGCTGCTTTCTCATGTGGAAGTCTGTTTAATGTGAAAACAAGGTGATATCTAATTATAAGGATATTCAAGAGAGCATAAGCCACGCTACTGAGGAAGGACTTTGGTCTGAAACGCGTCTAGCGTGGCTTCTTGGACTGATACCCTGCATGGTTATAGATCGTAGGTTTGCTACAGCATTTACATTCCGCCAATGCATCCTTGCTGCTTTCTCATGTGGAAGTCTGTTTAATGTGAAAACAAGGTGATATCTAATTAGCACACAGGTAAGGAATTAAGAAAATCTTTATTTAAGGGTGAAGATGTTTCTCACAAAATCGTTGCCCCAATGCATCATTGAAATTCAAGCTGGAAAGATGATTTTAATATATCACTTGTACATTTTGTATTGCTCTTCTGGTGACAACTTAGTTTGTTTTTGTCAATTACCATTTTAATAATAGGGTAAAGAAAATTTAGTGGATTTTTGAAAGAAAACAATACTGTCAATATACTATTAAAACAAATTAAAATGGTAAAAGTTATTGTACTTTAAGTAAACATAAAATAGCTAACATATCAATCCCAGTTTTGGATTACTTTAACAAAAAAAATGCATATAGCAGAGGATAGTTTCAATCTGCCTACCTCTGGGTAATGGGCCCAGCATGCTTCCATTGCAGTACTCTGCTGCACATGTAAGTGCAAGAGATCCTGAAGCACTCACTCATCATGGGAAAGTACCAATGTGTTTCTTCGTTGGTTGATTTAAGAAAATTCTTACAAAAACTCTCCAGATTATTGACTTTTTAAAGTTTTTCTAGGAAACGTTCTAGATGAATGCTTATTAGCCTTTGTCAGTATGTACTTTTTGCAAAATGTCTCTGTGGCGCAATTGGTTAGTGTGTCTGGCTACTAACCAAGAGGTTGGTGGTTCAATCCCACCCAGGGACATAATTGACCTTGTGATCAGATTTTGGTGATATTTAAGTAGACAAGTCAAAATTTCAAACCCCCTCTTATGGTGTAGGGTACCTGGCCTTCTCTGATGTAATCAGAGTTAGATTTGATTCAGTGATTTTATAAAAAACAGCTAGGAAGCACAATTTAGCAATGGGTTGCAGAGAAAAAAAAATATGCTGGCAGAAAAATCCAATTGAGTGATTAAACAGCTCTTCATTTTCTGCCTTTATTTTTATGCTAACAAATTTGTTCTCTAAAAAGTGTCCACAAAGCCAAGTCTCTGATTAACACCTTTGTAGGGATGGTTTTTCACCTATAACTAAATTAAACTTGCTTCATTGGAAAGGCCGCAAGATGCATCCTCATTTCAATGTCTACTGAAATAATACGGGTTGACACCAGGAAACATTAACGCCACTGCATCCTTGCTGCTTTCTCATGTAGAAGTCTGTATAATGTGAAAACAAGGTGATACCTAATTAGCACACAGGTAAGGAATTAAGAAAATCTTTATTTAAGGGTGAAGATGTTTCTCACAAAATCGTTGCCCCAATGCATCATTGAAATTCAAGCTGGAAAGATGATTTTAATATATCACTTGTACATTTTGTATTGCTCTTCTGGTGACAATGTAGTTTGTTTTTGTCAATTACCCTTTTAATAATAGGGTAAAGAAAATTAAGTGGATTTTTTAAAGAAAACTATACTGTCAATATACTATTAAAACAAATTAAAATGGTAAAAGTTATTGTACTTTAAGTAAAAATAAAAGAGCAAAAATATCAATCCCAGTTTTGATTACTTAAATTAACAAAAAAAAATGCATATAGCAAAGGATAGTTTCAATCTGCCTACCTCTGGGTTATGGGCCCAGCATGCTTCCATTGCAGTACTCTGCTGCACATGTAAGTGCAAGAGATCCTGAAGCACTCACTCATCATGGGAAAGTACCAATGTGTTTCTTCGTTGGTTGATTTAAGAAAATTCTTACAAAAACTCTCCAGATTATTGACTTTTTAAAGTTTTTCTAGGAAACGTTCTAGATGAATGCTTATTAGCCTTTGTCAGTATGTACTTTTTGCAAAATGTCTCTGTGGCGCAATTGGTTAGTGTGTCTGGCTACTAACCAAGAGGTTGGTGGTTCAATCCCACCCAGGGACATAATTGACCTTGTGATCAGATTTTGGTGATATTTAAGTAGACAAGTCAAAATTTCAAACCCCCTCTTATGGTGTAGGGTACCTGGCCTTCTCTGATGTAATCAGAGTTAGATTTGATTCAGTGATTTTATAAAAAACAGCTAGGAAGCACAATTTAGCAATGGGTTGCAGAGAAAAAAAAATATGCTGGCAGAAAAATCCAATTGAGTGATTAAACAGCTCTTCATTTTCTGCCTTTATTTTTATGCTAACAAATTTGTTCTCTAAAAAGTGTCCACAAAGCCAAGTCTCTGATTAACACCTTTGTAGGGATGGTTTTTCACCTATAACTAAATTAAACTTGCTTCATTGGAAAGGCCGCAAGATGCATCCTCATTTCAATGTCTACTGAAATAATACGGGTTGACACCAGGAAACATTAACGCCACTGCATCCTTGCTGCTTTCTCATGTGGAAGTCTGTTTAATGTGAAAACAAGGTGATATCTAATTAGCACACAGGTAAGGAATTAAGAAAATCTTTATTTAAGGGTGAAGATGTTTCTCACAAAATCGTTGCCCCAATGCATCATTGAAATTCAAGCTGGAAAGATGATTTTAATATATCACTTGTACATTTTGTATTGCTCTTCTGGTGACAACTTAGTTTGTTTTTGTCAATTACCATTTTAATAATAGGGTAAAGAAAATTAAGTGGATTTTTGAAAGAAAACAATACTGTCAATATACTATTAAAACAAATTAAAATGGTAAAAGTTATTGTACTTTAAGTAAACATAAAATAGCTAACATATCAATCCCAGTTTTGGATTACTTTAACAAAAAAAATGCATATAGCAGAGGATAGTTTCAATCTGCCTACCTCTGGGTAATGGGCCCAGCATGCTTCCATTGCAGTACTCTGCTGCACATGTAAGTGCAAGAGATCCTGAAGCACTCACTCATCATGGGAAAGTACCAATGTGTTTCTTCGTTGGTTGATTTAAGAAAATTCTTACAAAAACTCTCCAGATTATTGACTTTTTAAAGTTTTTCTAGGAAACGTTCTAGATGAATGCTTATTAGCCTTTGTCAGTATGTACTTTTTGCAAAATGTCTCTGTGGCGCAATTGGTTAGTGTGTCTGGCTACTAACCAAGAGGTTGGTGGTTCAATCCCACCCAGGGACATAATTGACTTTGTGATCAGATTTTGGTGATATTTAAGTAGACAAGTCAAAATTTCAAACCCCCTCTTATGGTGTAGGGTACCTGGCCTTCTCTGATGTAATCAGAGTTAGATTTGATTCAGTGATTTTATAAAAAACAGCTAGGAAGCACAATTTAGCAATGGGTTGCAGAGAAAAAAAAATATGCTGGCAGAAAAATCCAATTGAGTGATTAAACAGCTCTTCATTTTCTGCCTTTATTTTTATGCTAACAAATTTGTTCTCTAAAAAGTGTCCACAAAGCCAAGTCTCTGATTAACACCTTTGTAGGGATGGTTTTTCACCTATAACTAAATTAAACTTGCTTCATTGGAAAGGCCGCAAGATGCATCCTCATTTCAATGTCTACTGAAATAATACGGGTTGACACCAGGAAACATTAACGCCACTGCATCCTTGCTGCTTTCTCATGTAGAAGTCTGTATAATGTGAAAACAAGGTGATACCTAATTAGCACACAGGTAAGGAATTAAGAAAATCTTTATTTAAGGGTGAAGATGTTTCTCACAAAATCGTTGCCCCAATGCATCATTGAAATTCAAGCTGGAAAGATGATTTTAATATATCACTTGTACATTTTGTATTGCTCTTCTGGTGACAATGTAGTTTGTTTTTGTCAATTACCCTTTTAATAATAGGGTAAAGAAAATTAAGTGGATTTTTTAAAGAAAACTATACTGTCAATATACTATTAAAACAAATTAAAATGGTAAAAGTTATTGTACTTTAAGTAAAAATAAAAGAGCAAAAATATCAATCCCAGTTTTGATTACTTAAATTAACAAAAAAAAATGCATATAGCAAAGGATAGTTTCAATCTGCCTACCTCTGGGTTATGTGCCCAGCATGCTTCCATTGCAGTACTCTGCTGCACATGTAAGTGCAAGAGATCCTGAAGCACTCACTCATCATGGGAAAGTACCAATGTGTTTCTTCGTTGGTTGATTTAAGAAAATTCTTACAAAAACTCTCCAGATTATTGACTTTTTAAAGTTTTTCTAGGAAACGTTCTAGATGAATGCTTATTAGCCTTTGTCAGTATGTACTTTTTGCAAAATGTCTCTGTGGCGCAATTGGTTAGTGTGTCTGGCTACTAACCAAGAGGTTGGTGGTTCAATCCCACCCAGGGACATAATTGACCTTGTGATCAGATTTTGGTGATATTTAAGTAGACAAGTCAAAATTTCAAACCCCCTCTTATGGTGTAGGGTACCTGGCCTTCTCTGATGTAATCAGAGTTAGATTTGATTCAGTGATTTTATAAAAAACAGCTAGGAAGCACAATTTAGCAATGGGTTGCAGAGAAAAAAAAATATGCTGGCAGAAAAATCCAATTGAGTGATTAAACAGCTCTTCATTTTCTGCCTTTATTTTTATGCTAACAAATTTGTTCTCTAAAAAGTGTCCACAAAGCCAAGTCTCTGATTAACACCTTTGTAGGGATGGTTTTTCACCTATAACTAAATTAAACTTGCTTCATTGGAAAGGCCGCAAGATGCATCCTCATTTCAATGTCTACTGAAATAATACGGGTTGACACCAGGAAACATTAACGCCACTGCATCCTTGCTGCTTTCTCATGTAGAAGTCTGTATAATGTGAAAACAAGGTGATACCTAATTAGCACACAGGTAAGGAATTAAGAAAATCTTTATTTAAGGGTGAAGATGTTTCTCACAAAATCGTTGCCCCAATGCATCATTGAAATTCAAGCTGGAAAGATGATTTTAATATATCACTTGTACATTTTGTATTGCTCTTCTGGTGACAATGTAGTTTGTTTTTGTCAATTACCCTTTTAATAATAGGGTAAAGAAAATTAAGTGGATTTTTTAAAGAAAACTATACTGTCAATATACTATTAAAACAAATTAAAATGGTAAAAGTTATTGTACTTTAAGTAAAAATAAAAGAGCAAAAATATCAATCCCAGTTTTGATTACTTAAATTAACAAAAAAAAATGCATATAGCAAAGGATAGTTTCAATCTGCCTACCTCTGGGTTATGGGCCCAGCATGCTTCCATTGCAGTACTCTGCTGCACATGTAAGTGCAAGAGATCCTGAAGCACTCACTCATCATGGGAAAGTACCAATGTGTTTCTTCGTTGGTTGATGGAAGAAACATCTTACAAAAACTCTCCAGATTATTGACTTTTTAAAGTTTTTCTAGGAAACGTTCTAGATGTATGCTTATTAGCCTTTGTCAGTATGCACTTTTTACAAAGTGTCTCTGTGGCGCAATCGGTTAGTGTGTCTGGCTACTAACCAAAAGGTTGGTGGTTCAATCCCACCCAGGGACGTAATTGACCTTTTTATCAGATTTTGGTGATCTTTAAGTAGACAAGTCAAAATTTCAAATCCCCTGTTATGGTGTAGGGTACCCGGCCTTCTCTGATGTAATCAGAGTTAGATTTGATTCAGTGATTTTATAAAAACAGATAGGAAGCACAATTTAGCAGTGGGTTGCAGAGAAAAAAAAATATGCTGGCAAAAAAAATCCAATTGAGTGATTAAACAGCTCTTCATTTTCTTGCTTTATTTTTATGCTAACAAATTTGTTCTCTGAAAAGTGTCCACAAAGCCAAGTCTCTGATTAACACCTTTGTAGGGACGGTTTTTCACCTATTACTAAATTTAAATTGCTTCATTGGAAAGGCAGCAAGATGCATCCTCATTTCAATGTCTACTGAAATAATACAGGTTGACACCAGGAAACATTAACGCCACTGCATCCTTGCTGCTTTCTCATGTAGAAGTCTGTTTAATGTGAAAACAAGGTGATATCTAATTAGCACACAGGTAAGGAATTAAGAAAATCTTTATTTAAGGGTGAAGATGTTTCTCACAAAATCGTTGCCCCAATGCATCATTGAAATTCAAGCTGGAAAGATGATTTTAATATATCACTTGTACATTTTGTATTGCTCTTCTGGTGACAATGTAGTTTGTTTTTGTCAATTACCCTTTTAATAATAGGGTAAAGAAAATTAAGTGGATTTTTTAAAGAAAACTATACTGTCAATATACTATTCAAACAAATTAAAATGGTAAAAGTTATTGTACTTCAAGTAACAATAAAAGAGCAAAAATATCAATCCCAGTTTTGATTACTTAAATTAACAAAAAAAAATGCATATAGCAAAGGATAGTTTCAATCTGCCTACCTCTGGGTTATGTGCCCAGCATGCTTCCATTGCAGTACTCTGCTGCACATGTAAGTGCAAGAGATCCTGAAGCACTCACTCATCATGGGAAAGTACCAATGTGTTTCTTCGTTGGTTGATTTAAGAAAATTCTTACAAAAACTCTCCAGATTATTGACTTTTTAAAGTTTTTCTAGGAAACGTTCTAGATGAATGCTTATTAGCCTTTGTCAGTATGTACTTTTTGCAAAATGTCTCTGTGGCGCAATTGGTTAGTGTGTCTGGCTACTAACCAAGAGGTTGGTGGTTCAATCCCACCCAGGGACATAATTGACCTTGTGATCAGATTTTGGTGATATTTAAGTAGACAAGTCAAAATTTCAAACCCCCTCTTATGGTGTAGGGTACCTGGCCTTCTCTGATGTAATCAGAGTTAGATTTGATTCAGTGATTTTATAAAAAACAGCTAGGAAGCACAATTTAGCAATGGGTTGCAGAGAAAAAAAAATATGCTGGCAGAAAAATCCAATTGAGTGATTAAACAGCTCTTCATTTTCTGCCTTTATTTTTATGCTAACAAATTTGTTCTCTAAAAAGTGTCCACAAAGCCAAGTCTCTGATTAACACCTTTGTAGGGATGGTTTTTCACCTATAACTAAATTAAACTTGCTTCATTGGAAAGGCCGCAAGATGCATCCTCATTTCAATGTCTACTGAAATAATACGGGTTGACACCAGGAAACATTAACGCCACTGCATCCTTGCTGCTTTCTCATGTAGAAGTCTGTATAATGTGAAAACAAGGTGATACCTAATTAGCACACAGGTAAGGAATTAAGAAAATCTTTATTTAAGGGTGAAGATGTTTCTCACAAAATCGTTGCCCCAATGCATCATTGAAATTCAAGCTGGAAAGATGATTTTAATATATCACTTGTACATTTTGTATTGCTCTTCTGGTGACAATGTAGTTTGTTTTTGTCAATTACCCTTTTAATAATAGGGTAAAGAAAATTAAGTGGATTTTTTAAAGAAAACTATACTGTCAATATACTATTAAAACAAATTAAAATGGTAAAAGTTATTGTACTTTAAGTAAAAATAAAAGAGCAAAAATATCAATCCCAGTTTTGATTACTTAAATTAACAAAAAAAAATGCATATAGCAAAGGATAGTTTCAATCTGCCTACCTCTGGGTTATGGGCCCAGCATGCTTCCATTGCAGTACTCTGCTGCACATGTAAGTGCAAGAGATCCTGAAGCACTCACTCATCATGGGAAAGTACCAATGTGTTTCTTCGTTGGTTGATGGAAGAAACATCTTACAAAAACTCTCCAGATTATTGACTTTTTAAAGTTTTTCTAGGAAACGTTCTAGATGTATGCTTATTAGCCTTTGTCAGTATGCACTTTTTACAAAGTGTCTCTGTGGCGCAATCGGTTAGTGTGTCTGGCTACTAACCAAAAGGTTGGTGGTTCAATCCCACCCAGGGACGTAATTGACCTTTTTATCAGATTTTGGTGATCTTTAAGTAGACAAGTCAAAATTTCAAATCCCCTGTTATGGTGTAGGGTACCCGGCCTTCTCTGATGTAATCAGAGTTAGATTTGATTCAGTGATTTTATAAAAACAGATAGGAAGCACAATTTAGCAGTGGGTTGCAGAGAAAAAAAAATATGCTGGCAAAAAAAATCCAATTGAGTGATTAAACAGCTCTTCATTTTCTTGCTTTATTTTTATGCTAACAAATTTGTTCTCTGAAAAGTGTCCACAAAGCCAAGTCTCTGATTAACACCTTTGTAGGGACGGTTTTTCACCTATTACTAAATTTAAATTGCTTCATTGGAAAGGCAGCAAGATGCATCCTCATTTCAATGTCTACTGAAATAATACAGGTTGACACCAGGAAACATTAACGCCACTGCATCCTTGCTGCTTTCTCATGTAGAAGTCTGTTTAATGTGAAAACAAGGTGATATCTAATTAGCACACAGGTAAGGAATTAAGAAAATCTTTATTTAAGGGTGAAGATGTTTCTCACAAAATCGTTGCCCCAATGCATCATTGAAATTCAAGCTGGAAAGATGATTTTAATATATCACTTGTACATTTTGTATTGCTCTTCTGGTGACAATGTAGTTTGTTTTTGTCAATTACCCTTTTAATAATAGGGTAAAGAAAATTAAGTGGATTTTTTAAAGAAAACTATACTGTCAATATACTATTCAAACAAATTAAAATGGTAAAAGTTATTGTACTTCAAGTAACAATAAAAGAGCAAAAATATCAATCCCAGTTTTGATTACTTAAATTAACAAAAAAAAATGCATATAGCAAAGGATAGTTTCAATCTGCCTACCTCTGGGTTATGTGCCCAGCATGCTTCCATTGCAGTACTCTGCTGCACATGTAAGTGCAAGAGATCCTGAAGCACTCACTCATCATGGGAAAGTACCAATGTGTTTCTTCGTTGGTTGATTTAAGAAAATTCTTACAAAAACTCTCCAGATTATTGACTTTTTAAAGTTTTTCTAGGAAACGTTCTAGATGAATGCTTATTAGCCTTTGTCAGTATGGCCTTTTTGCAAAATGTCTCTGTGGCGCAATTGGTTAGTGTGTCTGGCTACTAACCAAGAGGTTGGTGGTTCAATCCCACCCAGGGACATAATTGACCTTGTGATCAGATTTTGGTGATATTTAAGTAGACAAGTCAAAATTTCAAACCCCCTCTTATGGTGTAGGGTACCTGGCCTTCTCTGATGTAATCAGAGTTAGATTTGATTCAGTGATTTTATAAAAAACAGCTAGGAAGCACAATTTAGCAATGGGTTGCAGAGAAAAAAAAATATGCTGGCAGAAAAATCCAATTGAGTGATTAAACAGCTCTTCATTTTCTGCCTTTATTTTTATGCTAACAAATTTGTTCTCTAAAAAGTGTCCACAAAGCCAAGTCTCTGATTAACACCTTTGTAGGGATGGTTTTTCACCTATAACTAAATTAAACTTGCTTCATTGGAAAGGCCGCAAGATGCATCCTCATTTCAATGTCTACTGAAATAATACGGGTTGACACCAGGAAACATTAACGCCACTGCATCCTTGCTGCTTTCTCATGTAGAAGTCTGTATAATGTGAAAACAAGGTGATACCTAATTAGCACACAGGTAAGGAATTAAGAAAATCTTTATTTAAGGGTGAAGATGTTTCTCACAAAATCGTTGCCCCAATGCATCATTGAAATTCAAGCTGGAAAGATGATTTTAATATATCACTTGTACATTTTGTATTGCTCTTCTGGTGACAATGTAGTTTGTTTTTGTCAATTACCCTTTTAATAATAGGGTAAAGAAAATTAAGTGGATTTTTTAAAGAAAACTATACTGTCAATATACTATTAAAACAAATTAAAATGGTAAAAGTTATTGTACTTTAAGTAAAAATAAAAGAGCAAAAATATCAATCCCAGTTTTGATTACTTAAATTAACAAAAAAAAATGCATATAGCAAAGGATAGTTTCAATCTGCCTACCTCTGGGTTATGGGCCCAGCATGCTTCCATTGCAGTACTCTGCTGCACATGTAAGTGCAAGAGATCCTGAAGCACTCACTCATCATGGGAAAGTACCAATGTGTTTCTTCGTTGGTTGATGGAAGAAACATCTTACAAAAACTCTCCAGATTATTGACTTTTTAAAGTTTTTCTAGGAAACGTTCTAGATGTATGCTTATTAGCCTTTGTCAGTATGCACTTTTTACAAAGTGTCTCTGTGGCGCAATCGGTTAGTGTGTCTGGCTACTAACCAAAAGGTTGGTGGTTCAATCCCACCCAGGGACGTAATTGACCTTTTTATCAGATTTTGGTGATCTTTAAGTAGACAAGTCAAAATTTCAAATCCCCTGTTATGGTGTAGGGTACCCGGCCTTCTCTGATGTAATCAGAGTTAGATTTGATTCAGTGATTTTATAAAAACAGATAGGAAGCACAATTTAGCAGTGGGTTGCAGAGAAAAAAAAATATGCTGGCAAAAAAAATCCAATTGAGTGATTAAACAGCTCTTCATTTTCTTGCTTTATTTTTATGCTAACAAATTTGTTCTCTGAAAAGTGTCCACAAAGCCAAGTCTCTGATTAACACCTTTGTAGGGACGGTTTTTCACCTATTACTAAATTTAAATTGCTTCATTGGAAAGGCAGCAAGATGCATCCTCATTTCAATGTCTACTGAAATAATACAGGTTGACACCAGGAAACATTAACGCCACTGCATCCTTGCTGCTTTCTCATGTAGAAGTCTGTTTAATGTGAAAACAAGGTGATATCTAATTAGCACACAGGTAAGGAATTAAGAAAATCTTTATTTAAGGGTGAAGATGTTTCTCACAAAATCGTTGCCCCAATGCATCATTGAAATTCAAGCTGGAAAGATGATTTTAATATATCACTTGTACATTTTGTATTGCTCTTCTGGTGACAATGTAGTTTGTTTTTGTCAATTACCCTTTTAATAATAGGGTAAAGAAAATTAAGTGGATTTTTTAAAGAAAACTATACTGTCAATATACTATTCAAACAAATTAAAATGGTAAAAGTTATTGTACTTCAAGTAACAATAAAAGAGCAAAAATATCAATCCCAGTTTTGATTACTTAAATTAACAAAAAAAAATGCATATAGCAAAGGATAGTTTCAATCTGCCTACCTCTGGGTTATGTGCCCAGCATGCTTCCATTGCAGTACTCTGCTGCACATGTAAGTGCAAGAGATCCTGAAGCACTCACTCATCATGGGAAAGTACCAATGTGTTTCTTCGTTGGTTGATTTAAGAAAATTCTTACAAAAACTCTCCAGATTATTGACTTTTTAAAGTTTTTCTAGGAAACGTTCTAGATGAATGCTTATTAGCCTTTGTCAGTATGGACTTTTTGCAAAATGTCTCTGTGGCGCAATTGGTTAGTGTGTCTGGCTACTAACCAAGAGGTTGGTGGTTCAATCCCACCCAGGGACATAATTGACCTTGTGATCAGATTTTGGTGATATTTAAGTAGACAAGTCAAAATTTCAAACCCCCTCTTATGGTGTAGGGTACCTGGCCTTCTCTGATGTAATCAGAGTTAGATTTGATTCAGTGATTTTATAAAAAACAGCTAGGAAGCACAATTTAGCAATGGGTTGCAGAGAAAAAAAAATATGCTGGCAGAAAAATCCAATTGAGTGATTAAACAGCTCTTCATTTTCTGCCTTTATTTTTATGCTAACAAATTTGTTCTCTAAAAAGTGTCCACAAAGCCAAGTCTCTGATTAACACCTTTGTAGGGATGGTTTTTCACCTATAACTAAATTAAACTTGCTTCATTGGAAAGGCCGCAAGATGCATCCTCATTTCAATGTCTACTGAAATAATACGGGTTGACACCAGGAAACATTAACGCCACTGCATCCTTGCTGCTTTCTCATGTAGAAGTCTGTATAATGTGAAAACAAGGTGATACCTAATTAGCACACAGGTAAGGAATTAAGAAAATCTTTATTTAAGGGTGAAGATGTTTCTCACAAAATCGTTGCCCCAATGCATCATTGAAATTCAAGCTGGAAAGATGATTTTAATATATCACTTGTACATTTTGTATTGCTCTTCTGGTGACAATGTAGTTTGTTTTTGTCAATTACCCTTTTAATAATAGGGTAAAGAAAATTAAGTGGATTTTTTAAAGAAAACTATACTGTCAATATACTATTAAAACAAATTAAAATGGTAAAAGTTATTGTACTTTAAGTAAAAATAAAAGAGCAAAAATATCAATCCCAGTTTTGATTACTTAAATTAACAAAAAAAAATGCATATAGCAAAGGATAGTTTCAATCTGCCTACCTCTGGGTTATGGGCCCAGCATGCTTCCATTGCAGTACTCTGCTGCACATGTAAGTGCAAGAGATCCTGAAGCACTCACTCATCATGGGAAAGTACCAATGTGTTTCTTCGTTGGTTGATGGAAGAAACATCTTACAAAAACTCTCCAGATTATTGACTTTTTAAAGTTTTTCTAGGAAACGTTCTAGATGTATGCTTATTAGCCTTTGTCAGTATGCACTTTTTACAAAGTGTCTCTGTGGCGCAATCGGTTAGTGTGTCTGGCTACTAACCAAAAGGTTGGTGGTTCAATCCCACCCAGGGACGTAATTGACCTTTTTATCAGATTTTGGTGATCTTTAAGTAGACAAGTCAAAATTTCAAATCCCCTGTTATGGTGTAGGGTACCCGGCCTTCTCTGATGTAATCAGAGTTAGATTTGATTCAGTGATTTTATAAAAACAGATAGGAAGCACAATTTAGCAGTGGGTTGCAGAGAAAAAAAAATATGCTGGCAAAAAAAATCCAATTGAGTGATTAAACAGCTCTTCATTTTCTTGCTTTATTTTTATGCTAACAAATTTGTTCTCTGAAAAGTGTCCACAAAGCCAAGTCTCTGATTAACACCTTTGTAGGGACGGTTTTTCACCTATTACTAAATTTAAATTGCTTCATTGGAAAGGCAGCAAGATGCATCCTCATTTCAATGTCTACTGAAATAATACAGGTTGACACCAGGAAACATTAACGCCACTGCATCCTTGCTGCTTTCTCATGTAGAAGTCTGTTTAATGTGAAAACAAGGTGATATCTAATTAGCACACAGGTAAGGAATTAAGAAAATCTTTATTTAAGGGTGAAGATGTTTCTCACAAAATCGTTGCCCCAATGCATCATTGAAATTCAAGCTGGAAAGATGATTTTAATATATCACTTGTACATTTTGTATTGCTCTTCTGGTGACAATGTAGTTTGTTTTTGTCAATTACCCTTTTAATAATAGGGTAAAGAAAATTAAGTGGATTTTTTAAAGAAAACTATACTGTCAATATACTATTCAAACAAATTAAAATGGTAAAAGTTATTGTACTTCAAGTAACAATAAAAGAGCAAAAATATCAATCCCAGTTTTGATTACTTAAATTAACAAAAAAAAAATGCATATAGCAAAGGATAGTTTCAATCTGCCTACCTCTTGGTTATGGGCCCAGCATGCTTCCATTGCAGTACTCTGCTGCACATGAAAGTGCAAGAGATCCTGAAGCACTCACTCATCATGGGAAAGTACCAATGTGTTTCTTTGTTGGTTGATGGAAGAAACATCTTACAAAAACTCTCCAGATTATTGACTTTTTAAAGTTTTTCTAGGAAACGTTTTAGATGAATGTTTATTAGCCTTTGTCAGTATGTACTTTCGCAAAGTGTCTCTGTGGTGCAATCAGTTAGTGTGTACGGCTATAAACCAAAAGGTTGGTGGTTCAATCCCACCCAGAGACGTAATTGACTTTGTTATCAGATTTTGGTGATCTTTAGTAGACAAGTCAAAATGTCAAACCCCCTCTTATGGTGTAGGGTACCTGGCCTTCTCTGATGTAATCAGAGTTAGGTTTGATTCAGTGATTTTATAAAAACAGCTAGGAAGCACAATTTAGCAGTGGGTTGCAGAGAAAAAGAAATATGCTGGCAAAAAAATCCAATTGAGTGATTAAACAGCTCTTAATTTTCTGGCTTTATTTTTATGCTAACAAATTTGTTCTCTGAAAAGTGTACACAAAGCCAAGTCTCTGATAAACACCTTTGTAGGGATGGTTTTTCACCTATTACTAAATTAAATTTGCTTCATTGGAAAGGCAGCAAGATGCATCCTCATTTCAATGTCTACTGAAATAATACGGGTTGACACCAGGAAACATTAACGCCACTGCATCCTTGCTGCTTTCTCATGTGGAAGTCTGTTTAATGTGAAAACAAGGTGATATCTAATTAGCACACAGGTAAGGAATTAAGAAAATCTTTATTTAAGGGTGAAGATGTTGCTAACAAAATCGTTGCCCCAATGCATCATTGAAATTCAAGCTGGAAAGATGATTTTAATATATCACTTGTACATTTTGTACTGCTCTTCTGGTGACAATGTAGTTTGTTTTTGTCAATTACCATTTTAATAATAGGGTAAAGAAAATTAAGTGGATTTTTGAAAGAAAACAATACTGTCAATATACTATTAAAACAAATTAAAATGGTAAAAGTTATTGTACTTTAAGTAAAAATAAAAGAACCAAAATATCAATCCCAGTTTTGGATTACTTTAATTAACAAAAAAAAAAAATGCATATAGCAGAGGATAGTTTCAATCTGCCTACCTCTGGGTTATGGGCCCAGCATGCTTCCATTGCAGTACTCTGCTGCACATGTAAGTGCAAGAGAACCTGAAGCACTCACTCATCATGGAAAAGTACCAATGTGTTTCTTCGTTGGTTGATGGAAGAAACATCTTACAAAAACTCTCCAGATTATTGACTTTTTAAAGTTTTTCTAGGAAACGTTCTAGATAAATGCTTATTAGCCTTTGTCAGTATGTACTTTTTGCAAAGTGTCTCTGTGGCGCAATCGGTTAGTGTGTTCGGCTATTAACCAAAAGGTTGGTGGTTCAATCCCACCCAGGGACGTAATTGATCTTGTGATCAGATTTTGGTGATCTTTAAGTAGACAAGTCAAAATTTCAAACCCCCTGTTATGGTGTAGGGTACCTGGCCTTCTCTGATGTAATCAGAGTTAGATTTGATTCAGTGATTTTATAAAAACAGCTAGGAAGCACAATTAGGCAGTGGGTTGCAGAGAAAAAGAAATATGCTGGCAAAAAAATCCAATTGAGTGATTAAACAGCTCTTCATTTTCTGGCTTTACTTTTATGCTAACAAAGTTGTTCTCTGAAAAGTGTCCACAAAGCCAAGTCTCTGATTAACACCTTTGTAGGGATGGTTTTTCACCTATTACTAAATTAAACTTGCTTCATTGGAAAGGCAGCAAGAAACACTAGACTAATTGGAGGTGCGCCCTAAAGCAAATTACAATGTTAGGATTAGGGGGTTCGGAAAGACCTCTAGTGTATACTGTCACGATCCGGGTATCTGGACGCCATAACTTACCTTTCAGATGCCTCCTAAGGCTGGCTCAGCGCTCCAGGACCGGATCCCATCTGTTATTCTGATGTCCCCATTCCTGCCTCCTCTCCTGTCACTCTGAGACGCTGTCACAGCGGCGCCATGTTACATCTTGAATGGCATCTCCCGCGGCCTCCGCCGCCGTCCCTGAGTTTCTGCATGCAGGATGTCAGAGTGGCGCTTATGTCAGCCGCGGCCTCCGCTGTTGCCCGCGTGGTTCAAATGTGCACTCATCAGTCTGGCGTCTCCTGTTTACTGTGGCCGGCGCCGCCATTGCTGTTAAAGTTCCCACATGGATTATCAAACCAATCTTCCCTCCAAGTGTCTGCATGGGCGCAGCCATGTTGGATTCTGTCACCTGTTCATTTCCACCAATCCGCTGTTTCCATTGTAATCTGCATAATTGCCTAGCCAATCCCTTCCTTGCTGCAGGTATAAGTATTCTGTGCCTGAGCAAGGAAGGCGTCAGTGATTTTGTTGTCAAACCTAGTTCCAGTTTGTCTCTCTCCCGTGGTTGTTTTCCAGGTTCCAGTTACCATCTCCAAACCTCCACTAAAGAGACCCGCTCTAGTCTACCACCTGCGGTGCAGCCTGACTCTCCAGTCCTCTGGGACTCATCTGTTTCCAGTTACAGATTTACCTGCTTCCAGCCTAGCTTCCAGCAGAGATCAGCTCTTCTTAAAGTGCCGGTATCATTTCCGCAGATTACCACTCACCACCGGCACTATTATTTCACCGCTCTCAAACTCCATATATCAATCATATTTCATCGCTCTCAAGCTTCATTTATTATTTGGCTGGTTCCATCCAGCAATCCACTCCGTGCTTACATCAGTCTGGTTTCAGCCAGTACCCACAGCAGCCATTTTATCCACAGCAGCCCAGCTTTTCCTGGAACACCAGCTAGTATGATCCTGGGCTATCTCCATTGCTACAGTCGGGCCTGGTAAGGACTTTCCAACTAGAAGATAATAAGAACTGTCTCATACTGCCAGAGCCCTGTGGTCCTTGCCCTCCTGTAGTACCCAGGAACTGTATTATTTCTCTGCTGATTTTATGTTTCTCTTTTATTACTGCTGTGATGCATGGAGTTTGTCAAAATAAACATCATTGACTTTTATCCTGGTTGTCGTGGGCACGCCTTCGGGCAATTCTTCTACATTTAACTTACATGTCCAGGGGTCTGATACAACCTCCCAGGTTCCACTACACCTCAGCCCCTACAACTGAGGCTGCCTCCAGTCAGCTCAGGCCCTCAGTTGTGACATATACACTGTATATACATTTTAAGATAGGAAGGTACAAATTACATATTCACATTGCATCTATGGGCTGGATTCAAATGTCCCTTTCCTCCCTCAATCGTGCCCGTCAGCAGCTATTCTATTCTATATAAGGAGCCACGCGTCGCCGCCATTTTCCCTTGTGCATTGGAGATGATAGGGAGAGGACGTGCAGCGTTTTCTCAGTTTCTGTGTTCAGTGTGCTGCAAATATCTGTGCTCAGTGTTCTTGCAAATATCTGTGCTCAGTGTGCTGAAAATATCTACGTTCTCTGCCTGAAAAATGCTCCATATCTGTGCTGCATTGTATTATATAGTATGAGGACAGGGTAGAATTTTGCTGACCACCAGTATATAATATATAGCAGTACGGTACAGTAGGCCACTGCTCTACCTACCTCTGTGTCGTCAAGTATACTATCCATCCATACCCATACCTCCCAACATGACCCTCTCCAGGAGGGACACAATGCTCTGCTTCTGGACTTTTCTCTTATGTATGATTGCCCTCACCTGTGGTGTAACACCTTTCTTATCCATTAGCCTGTTCAACACAGTTACAGGCAATCATAAATTAAGAGAAAAGTCCAGAAGCAGAGCATTGTGTCCCTCCTGGAGAGGGTCATGTTGGGAGGTATGCATACCTGTGGTGTATTTTAGTAGTTGTGCGCAGTATATATAGTAGGAGGACAGGGCAGAATTTTGCTGACCACCAGTATATAATATATAGCAATACGGTACAGTAGGCCACTGCTCTACCTACCTCTGTGTCGTCAAGTATACTATCCATCCATACCTGTGGTGTATTTTAGTAGTTGTGCGCACTATATATAGTAGGAGGACAGTGCAAAATTTTGCTGACCACCAGACTTCTACTTAAGTCCAATGGTGTAGGATATGCAAAGCTGTTTGGCTGTGCATTTATTGATCTAAGCATGCATTTTTATCAAAGCGTGATAAAATTGACACATAACGCAGCGTTCAATCAGCGTTAATTTATCTTCAGCTGATATCGATTGTGAATTGACGTTTCTTCTCTTCTTGTCACCTACAGGTAATTACAATTGACTACAACCACCAATCTATTCTGCTGCACTATATCTATATATGCAAAGCTAATTCTGCTGGGTAATTACAATTGACTACAACCACCAATCTATTCTGCTGCACTATATCTATATATGATATCTATATATGCAAAGCTAATTCTGCTGGGTAATGCAAATTGAAACATTATTGCATAGTATGTGATTTTGAAGTACTTTTTTAAAGTTTTGAATGATATAGACCCAGTTTAATCTTTGTGGAATGCCTGGTTGCTGTTTTTAAGGTAATTTATTGCCTGGCATTTGAGGGGATGGGGTGTGGTTACAGATTTCAATTATTGGTTTCACTTGTAATAGTCTTCTACTAAAGTCCAATGGTGTAGGCTGTGCAAAGCCATTTGGCTGTGCATTTATTGATCTAAGCGTGCATTTTTATAAAAGCGTGATAAAATTGACACATAACAGCAGTGTTCAATTAGCGTTCAATTGAAGTGAAAAAGAAGGAAAACAGAAGCACACCAATCTAACAAAACAAAGAAAACTGAAGAACTAATAACAAATGTGAGTCACTTACTCCTCAGATCACTCACCTCCTGATTGTTGCATCTGATTACATAGCACAGAACTACCTTACTTGGACATTTCATAAACCATCCATTTCACCTACAAATGCCTGTATCTGTATTATTGTAATTTTGTTTTTTAAGCACAGCTGCACCAATGCAATTTTACCTGCAAACACTTAAAACATCTAACATAATTACCATTGCTTCTTAAACCTCTCACAATCCTTTCATTTCTTACACTCCAAATACATTTCTGCACCCACTTTATCTACGCTTTTGACTCATTTCATACTAAATCTACACCCCTTGAGCCTACACTGCTTTTCTCACCTGCATTTCTACAATTCTTCTGCTCGGATTCCCTTACAGTCTCCTCTCCTACTTCCACTTTCCCTCAACCTATTTACCTACTTAACACTATGTCAATGCTTTCTTATACTCCCCACATCACTCAGTGTCTACCTAATAATGTATCTTTATCCTTCCCCCCTAGTCTCCTCCACCTCCTCCTCTGTCTCACCTCCATCCCTCTGTTTCCTTCCCCCACCTTTCCTGTTACCCCACTTTCAGTCACCTCTGCCCCATGGTCCTGCTACCCCACAACTCAGCCCTGCTCCCTCTCTCCCTTCCCTGTCACCTCCCCACACCCCCATCCACATCACACTGACCTCCCTCCCTGCCCACCTCCTGCAGTTTCCCCTCCTATCTCAGCACCCGTACCATCACTACTCTCTCATCCCTGCCCTCAAAGTTAATCCCACCTCATCGCTACAGCAACCCTGAAAATCTAATTCACATCTCTCCCACAAACTCATACCCCCTATCCTGTGCCCTCTGGAATGCCAGATCCGTTTGTAACAAACTGGTCCCCACTCATGACCTTTTCATTTCCAACTCCCAACACCTACTAGCCATTACTGAAACTTGGATTACGCCCTCTGACACTACTTCTGCTGCTGCTCTCTCTGCTGGGGGCCTTACATTCACACACACCCCCCGACCTGGGGGTCGCCATGGGGGTGGTGTTGGGGTCCTTTTACCTTCTAGTTACTCCTACCAACTCATACCACCAGAACCATCCCTTATATTATCTACATTTGAGGTCCACTCCATATGTCTCTTCCAACCAGTCCATCTTAGAGTAGCTGTCATTTACCGCCCCCCTGGCACTGCTTCCAAATTCATCGACAACTTTGCTTCCTGGCTTCCTCACTTCCTCTCTTCTGACATTCCCACCATTATCCTAGGCGATTTCAACATCCCTATTGACATCCCCACACAATCCCCTGCCTCTAAACTCCTTAACCTCACCTCTTCACTTGGTCTCTCCAAGTGGACCTCCTCACCCTCCCATGTGAATGGGAGCTCACTGGATCTGGTCTTCACTCACCGCTGTGATATTTCTGATTTTTCCAACTCCCCATTTCCCCTCTCTGACCACCACCTGCTCTCCTTCAACCTATCTCTCTCGACTTCCCCATCTCAACCTCCTAAGGCTACCATCACTAAGCGTAACATTGAAGCTATTGACACCACATTCCTTTCCTCCCTGTTTGACTCACTTCTCTCTCCTATTCTCTCTCTCTCTCATGCCCTGAACAAGCCACTTCCACATACAATGCTTCCCTTACTTCTGCTCTTGACTCTGTTGCTCCACCAACCACTGTTCACCCTCGCAAATTAACACCTCAACCCTGGCACACCAAATGCACCAGATATCTGCAAAAATGCTCACGTACTGCTGAGCGACACTGGAAGAAATCACGCTCTAAGGCAGACTTCCTCCATTTCAAACTTATGCTCTCATCCTTCAGTGCTGCCCTTTCTCTTGCTAAACAGTCATACTTCAAGAACCTCATCTCCTCCCAGTCTTCCAACCCCCGGCGCCTCTTTGCCACTCTCAACTCACTCCTCTGCCCACCTCCACCTCGTCTCCCTTCCTCACTCTCTGCTCTTGACTTTGCCACTTACTTCACATCCAAAATTGACTCCATACGTCAGGACATCACATCACACCAGACTATCAGTAACCAGCCTTCTCCCATCCCTTACCAACCCTCCCCATCCCTCGCACCAACTCTGTCATCTTTCTCCCATGCATCTGGAGAGGAAGTCATGGCCCTCATTCGTTCCTGTCCCCTCACCACCTCCCCACTTGACCCTATCCCCTCCCGCCTCCTCTGCCACATCTCTTCTTCTGCTTGTTCCCATCTTTCCCACCTTCTCAATCTCTCCCTCTCATCAGGCACTGTCCCCTCTGCCTTCAAGCACGCTCTCATCTCTCCTATTCTTAAAAAACCTACCCTTGATCCAAACACTCTCTCCAACTACCGACCCATCTCTCTTCTCCCTTTTGCCTCCAAACTCCTTGAGCGTATTGTCTACAACCGCCTTACTTCCTTTCTTTCCTCACACTCACTGCTTGACCCATTCCAGTCTGGCTTCCGTCCTCTCCACTCCACTGAAACTGCCCTTACAAAAGTATGCAATGACCTCCATGCTGCTAAATCTAAGGGACACTACTCTCTACTTATTCTACTTGATCTCTCTGCTGCTTTTGACACTGTGGACCATCCTCTACTACTGCAAATCCTTCACTCCATTGGTCTGCGTAACACTGCCCTCTCTTGGTTGTCGTCCTACCTTTCTGACCGTTCATTCTCTGTCTCCTCTCATGACTCCACCTCCCCCTCACTTCCACTAACTGTAGGGGTACCCCAAGGTTCTGTCCTTGGTCCTCTTCTCTCTCTATACGTCCTCACTAGGTAAGCTCATTAGTTCTTTTGGTTTCCAATATCATCTCTATGCTGATGACACTCAAATCTATCTTTCCTCTCCAGACCTCTCCCCTACTCTCCTCACTCGTATCTCCAACTGTCTCTCTGCTATCTCTTCCTGGATGTCCCAGCGCTTTCTTAAACTTAACATGTCTAAGACCGAGCTGATCATCTTCCCTCCCTCCCGCATAACCTCACCTCCTACAATCTCATTATCTATTGATGGCACTACTATCTCCTCTACCCCCCAAGTGCGCTGTCTTGGAGTAATCCTTGACTCCTCCATCTCCTTCAAACCACACATTCAGCACCTCTCACAAACCTGCCGTTTTCATCTAAAAAATATTTCCAGGATCAGACCCTTTCTGACCCAGGATGCTACTAAGACTCTTATCCACTCACTGGTCATCTCCAGACTGGACTACTGTAATCTTCTCCTGACTGGCATTCCTGACAAATACCTCTCTCCACTCCAATCTATCCTCAATGCTGCTGCCCGGCTCATTTTCCTCACCAAATGCACTATGTCCATCTCTCCTCTCTTACTAGTCCTTCACTGGCTCCCCTTCCCTTTCAGAATCCATTTCAAGCTTCTCACACTTGCTTACAAAACCCTCACCCACTCCTCTCCCATCTACATCTCTGATCTTATCTCGCTTTACACTCCCACCCGTCCTCTTCGCTCTGCTAATGCACACCGACTCTCCTGCCTACGGATTACTTCCTCCCACTCCTACCTCCAAGATTTTTCACGTGCTGCACCACATCTCTGGAATTCCCTACCTCTCCCCCTCAGACTCTCCACCTCTCTACAAAACTTCAAATGGGCTCTCAAGACCCACTTCTTCACCAAACCCAGCTAAATCTCATCCTAAACCTCTGTTCCACGCTCTCTATGTACCCCATCTGTCTCACCCCTCTCTGTCTACTCCTCCCCTTTAGAATGTAAGCTCTCATGAGCAGGGCCCTCTTCCCTCATGTGCTTACTCTTTTCTTACTTTAATAATCTTCAGCTGCACCAAATCCAGCAGTCTTCTGCCACCTGATACTTATTCCAGTGTCATCTGCTGATGTAGCTATGTTTATTTACCCTGTACTTGTCCTATATTGTCATCAACTGTAAGTTGCTGTTTTCCTGTTTGATTATTTGTTTATGTACTCTGTAATTTGGTGCTGCGGAACCCTTGTGGCGCCATATAAATAAAGGATAATAATAATAAATAATATAATATATAGCAGTACGGTACAGTAGGCCACTGCTCTACCTACCTCTGTGTCGTCAAGTATACTATCCATCCATACCTGTGGTGCATTTTAGAAAAAAAAACATATCTCGGCAGAGCAATCTATAAATCCATCATTTTTCAGACAGCAACAGTGGGTATTGTAATAGTCACCCAATCCATCACTTTTATAGGGTTACATGCATCCACATGCTACAGCCTGTCTCAATAATTTTACTGTCATGGTGTGTGTGTTTGTGTTTTTATTTGGGTATTTTTTGTTGTTGTAGAACTACAGGTACCAGCGAGCCCGTTATTTCCCCGCCTGCTGGTACTTGAGGTTCTCCAAGTACCAGCAAGTGGGGGAGGCTTGCTCGGCCTTGTAGTTCCACAACAAAAAAACAATATTCTTTTTTTACACATATGGCTATCAGCCCGGCACCCACCACCCAGGGGTGCTGGGGACAGCCTCGGGCTTCACCCCTGGCCCTTGGGTGCCTCGAGGGGAGGAACCTCTTGATTTAAGGGGTCCCCACTCCTCCAGGGAACCCCGGCCAGGGGTGACTAGTTGGAGGGGTAATGCCAGGGCCGCAGGGACCTACATAAAAGTGTCCCCTGGCTGTGGCATTATCTCTCTGGCTAGTGGAGCCCGGTGCTGGTTTTAAAAATATGGGGGACCCCTACATCTTTTGTCCCACGTATTTTTGGAACCAGGACCCGTCTAAGAGCCTGGTGCTGGTTGTCTAAATACGGGGAACCTCTGTCCAATTTTTCCCCCAGTATTTAAATAACCAGGACCGGCTCAAAGAGGCTGGTTATACTAAGGAGGGGGGACCTCACACATTTTTTTTAACCCATTCAGACCCTTCTCCTTTAAGTTAATGGAAGCCCTGGACAACAAAATTGCATTCATGTCCTCCTCCCTCACCCTTCCCAGTCCCAAACACTCATTTTTTTCTTTAAAAATGTATAATATATCACAAGAACAATGAGCAGGCAGGCAGCGGGCATTGGCAGCATCGGACTGAGATAGAAATTAGTGGTGGAGGGCTGGGTCAGTTGATTGTGGGAGAGTTTGTAAGCCATTGGCGGTGGCAGTGGGTATCGGCTCAGAGGCAGTAGCGGGCATTGGCTAAGGGTCATCGGCGGACATTATGGATGTAGTGCCTCACTAGCCACTGACCTCACCGCACGCCACTGTGGGACAGATGTAACATGCAGAGAGAGGTAGATTTTGGGAGAAGGAATGTCCTAGCATAACTGTTAATTGCAGTGTAATACTGTAATTCAACTGTGCAGCATTTGTGGCTAAATGTCAAAGAAGCCAGTATTTACCCTGCATGCAAAACAATAAATGTATTTGCACATACCTCCCAACTAACCCAATTTTTGCAGGACAGTCACTTTTTTTGGGAATGTCCAGCTAACCCAAACAACCCCCCCCCCCCCCCCCAGTGTCCCATAGTCATGGGGAAGGGGGGGGGGTGGAAGGCTCCCTGTAGCTTGTTGCTCTGCAAATATGCACATTGTGGGTAATTCAGACCTGATCGCTAGGGTGTGTTTTTTGCATCCCTGTGATCAGGTGGTTGCCGCCTACAGCGGAAGGGAAAATTTGCTGTGCAGGTGTGTGATCACATGTGCACAAGAGCTGCACAGCTCAGCACTTACTCAGCCATTGAGGTGACGTCACAAATCCTCCCACAAAACGCCGGGTCCCTCCAGTGTTTTTCCGGACACTCCCTAGAAACATTCAGTTGCCACCCACACAAACACCCTCTTCTTGTCAATCTTCTTGTGATCTCCGGACCGTCGCACCTACGCATTGTGGCGCATACGCATGTGCAGTGCAGACCTGATTGCCCGCTTGGTGAAAATAAATTGAAGCGATCTGGTCTGAATAAGCCCCAATGTCTATTCACGGGAGACAGAGGGGCTGGGGCATGGTCAGCAGCTCACAGAGCACCTATAATGACAAAAATGGGAGACATGGCTCATGATCGTGATATACCTGCGAAGGTACGCCCTCTACTGATTGACAGGCAGAGGCATTCGCATTTTCTGCGGGGCACCCGGAGAAAATGTAGGCACATGCACAGGATGGACCCTGCGTATATGCCCCCATCCTCTTCATAGTTTTTGGGGTTGGAACGAGCAGTGTGAAAACATCAATCGATGGGGGTAATTCCAAGTTGATCGCAGCAGGAATTTTGTTAGCAGTTGGGCAAAACCATGTGCACTGCATTTACGAACAGATGATTTTTTATATAAATTTTAAAATGTTAGTAAATGTGTGTTTTTTCAACCTGGAAGCCCAACATCGATTAAGATGTCTATCTTAAATAGACCCCTGGGTTTTAAGGATAACCATGGTTGAGTCCAATGGTTAATTCACATTGACCGAAGTTCTAATTAAGTAGTGATGTGCACCGGAAATTTTTTGGGTTTTGGTTTTGGGTTCGGTTCCGCGGCCGTGTTTTGGGTTCGGACGCGTTTTGGCAAAACCTCACCGAAATTTTTTTGTCGGATTCGGGTGTGTTTTGGATTCGGGTGTTTTTTTCAAAAAACCCTAAAAAACAGCTTAAATCATAGAATTTGGGGGTCATTTTGATCCCATAGTATTATTAACCTCAATAACCATAATTTCCACTCATTTTCAGTCTTTTTTGAACACCTCACACCTCACAATATTATTTTAATTGGTATTTGGTACCGGGGACACAGTACCTCAATCAAGTCTATAGTTGGCTCTGAAATCAGCATTAAACTGGATCCACACTTAGATTATCTGTCCAATTTTTTTTTCTAGTTGAAACAAAATTATGCTAATATGTGGCAGCAAATGACAATTGACCATTTGCTCCCAAACACTGGAAAACATCCAAAAATGGTCATTTAGATAAATTGGTTAAATCCATTTCATTTAGCTAATTTATCCAAACTACCTTTATTGTATCTTTGTGGGTGAATGATGTGTGGGTCAGTGTTGAGGGTGGTGGAGGAGATGGGTAATAGGCACAGCAGGGTGTGGACAGTCAAATAGTGTGCTTAGAGGTGCAGATAAATAGGGATATCTAATAATTCACCCACTATTCTATAGAATTATTAGATATCCCTATTTATCTGCATTACTCACCTAACACTCAGCATTTATCTACATGCTGATGCTATTCATAGCACTTAGCTTGCAAGTATTTTACCCATAAGGAGACACATTAGATGTTCCCTCTCTTTTCATTAAAGACGTCCCCAGCAACCATACTGTACTATACTACAACAGGAATAATTACTGTGGGGGATTATACCATTTGATCTGGAATAAAGGGAAAATATTGTGGAAAGAGTGCTGTAAGTGTATGATATGTAGAACTATTGCCAGGTTCTGACATTTGTCAAGTGAATTACAAATATACATTCAACTAATATTACATAGTGTCCAGTAATTCAGTATCAGACTAATTGATATAGTCAATTTGGATCAATAATAAAGACACAACACAGGTAGCGAACCTTGATATTAATAAATGTATTTCCATTTATTATATATGGTAATTACATTATACAAACTAGAGATGAGCGGGTTCGGTTTCTCTGAAACCGAACCCGCACGAACTTCATGTTTTTTTTACGGGTCCGAGCAGACTCGGATCCTCCCGCCTTGCTCGGTTAACCCGAGCGCGCCCGAACGTCATCATGACGCTGTCGGAGTCTCGCGAGACTCGGATTCTATATAAGGAGCCGCGCGTCGCCGCCATTTTCACACGTGCATTGAGATTGATAGGGAGAGGACGTGGCTGGCGTCCTCTCCATTAGAAATTAGATTAGAAGAGAGAGAGAGATTGTGCAGAGTCAGACAGAGTTTACCACAGTGACCAGTGCAGTTGTTGTTAGTTAACTTTTATTTATTTTAATATAATATATCCGTTCTCTGCTATATCCGTTCTCTGCCTGAAAAAAAACGATACACAGCAGCAGCCAGTCACACAGTGTGACTCAGTCTGTGTGCACTCAGCTCAGCCCAGTGTGCTGCACATCAATGTATAAAAGGCAAAGCTTATAATAATTGTGGGGGAGACTGGGGAGCACTGCAGGTTGTTATAGCAGGAGCCCCCAGGAGTACATAATATTATATTAATTTAAAATTAAACAGTGCACACTTTTGCTGCAGGAGTGCCACTGCCAGTGTGACTAGTGGTGACCAGTGCCTGACCACCAGTATAGTAGTATATTGTTGTATGTATTGTATACTATCTCTTTATCAACCAGTCTATATTAGCAGCAGACACAGTACAGTGCGGTAGTTCACGGCTGTGGCTACCTCTGTGTCGGCAGTCGGAACTCGGCAGGCAGTCCGTCCATCCATAATTGTATTACAATATATACCACCTAACCGTGGTATTTTTTTTTCTTTCTTTATACCGTCGTCATAGTGTCATACTAGTTGTTACGAGTATACTACTATCTCTTTATCAACCAGTGTACAGTGCGGTAGTTCACGGCTGTGGCTACCTCTGTGTCGGCAGTCGGCAGGCAGTCCGTCCATCCATAATTGTATTATTATTATTATAATATATACCACCTAACCGTGGTTTTTTTTTCATTCTTTATACCGTCGTCATAGTGTCATACTAGTTGTTACGAGTATACTACTATCTCTTTATCAACCAGTGTACAGTGCGGTAGTTCACGGCTGTGGCTACCTCTGTGTCGGCAGTCGGCAGGCAGTCCGTCCATCCATAATTGTATTATTATTATAATATATACCACCTAACTGTGGTATTTTTTTTTCTTTCTTTATACCGTCGTCATAGTGTCATACTAGTTGTTACGAGTATACTACTATCTCTTTATCAACCAGTGTACAGTGCGGTAGTTCACGGCTGTGGCTACCTCTGTGTCGGCAGTCGGCAGGCAGTCCGTCCATCCATAATTGTATTATTATTATAATATATACCACCTAACTGTGGTATTTTTTTTTCTTTCTTTATACCGTCGTCATAGTGTCATACTAGTTGTTACGAGTATACTACTATCTCTTTATCAACCAGTGTACAGTGCGGTAGTTCACGGCTGTGGCTACCTCTGTGTCGGCAGTCGGCAGGCAGTCCGTCCATCCATAATTGTATTATTATTATAATATATACCACCTAACCGTGGTTTTTTTTTCATTCTTTATACCGTCGTCATAGTGTCATACTAGTTGTTACGAGTATACTACTATCTCTTTATCAACCAGTGTACAGTGCGGTAGTTCACGGCTGTGGCTACCTCTGTGTCGGCAGTCGGCAGGCAGTCCGTCCATCCATAATTGTATTATTATTATAATATATACCACCTAACTGTGGTATTTTTTTTTCTTTCTTTATACCGTCGTCATAGTGTCATACTAGTTGTTACGAGTATACTACTATCTCTTTATCAACCAGTGTACAGTGCGGTAGTTCACGGCTGTGGCTACCTCTGTGTCGGCAGTCGGCAGGCAGTCCGTCCATCCATAATTGTATTATTATTATAATATATACCACCTAACCGTGGTTTTTTTTTCATTCTTTATACCGTCGTCATAGTGTCATACTAGTTGTTACGAGTATACTACTATCTCTTTATCAACCAGTGTACAGTGCGGTAGTTCACGGCTGTGGCTACCTCTGTGTCGGCAGTCGGCAGGCAGTCCGTCCATCCATAATTGTATTATTATTATAATATATACCACCTAACTGTGGTATTTTTTTTTCTTTCTTTATACCGTCGTCATAGTGTCATACTAGTTGTTACGAGTATACTACTATCTCTTTATCAACCAGTGTACAGTGCGGTAGTTCACGGCTGTGGCTACCTCTGTGTCGGCAGTCGGCAGGCAGTCCGTCCATCCATAATTGTATTATTATTATAATATATACCACCTAACCGTGGTTTTTTTTTCATTCTATATACCGTCATAGTGTCATACTAGTTGTTACGAGTATACTACTATCTCTTTATCAACCAGTGTACAGTGCGGTAGTTCACGGCTGTGGCTACCTCTGTGTCGGCAGTCGGCAGGCAGTCTGTCCATCCATAATTGTATTATTATTATAATATATACCACCTAACTGTGGTATTTTTTTTTCTTTCTTTATACCGTCGTCATAGTGTCATACTAGTTGTTACGAGTATACTACTATCTCTTTATCAACCAGTGTACAGTGCGGTAGTTCACGGCTGTGGCTACCTCTGTGTCGGCAGTCGGCAGGCAGTCCGTCCATCCATAATTGTATTATTATTATAATATATACCACCTAACCGTGGTTTTTTTTTCATTCTTTATACCGTCATAGTGTCATACTAGTTGTTACGAGTATACTACTATCTCTTTATCAACCAGTGTACAGTGCGGTAGTTCACGGCTGTGGCTACCTCTGTGTCGGCACTCGGCAGGCAGTCCGTCCATCCATAATTGTATTATTATTATAATATATACCACCTAACCGTGGTTTTTTTTTCATTCTTTATACCGTCGTCATAGTGTCATACTAGTTGTTACGAGTATACTACTATCTCTTTATCAACCAGTGTACAGTGCGGTAGTTCACGGCTGTGGCTACCTCTGTGTCGGCAGTCGGCAGGCAGTCCGTCCATCCATAATTGTATTATTATTATAATATATACCACCTAACCGTGGTTTTTTTATACCACCTAACCGTGGCAGTCCGTCCATAATTGTATACTAGTATCCAATCCATCCATCTCCATTGTTTACCTGAGGTGCCTTTTAGTTCTGCCTATAAAATATGGAGAACAAAAAAGTTGAGGTTCCAAAATTAGGGAAAGATCAAGATCCACTTCCACCTCGTGCTGAAGCTGCTGCCACTAGTCATGGCCGAGACGATGAAATGCCAGCAACGTCGTCTGCCAAGGCCGATGCCCAATGTCATAGTACAGAGCATGTCAAATCCAAAACACCAAATATCAGAAAAAAAGGACTCCAAAACCTAAAATAAAATTGTCGGAGGAGAAGCGTAAACTTGCCAATATGCCATTTACCACACGGAGTGGCAAGGAACGGCTGAGGCCCTGGCCTATGTTCATGGCTAGTGGTTCAGCTTCACATGAGGATGGAAGCACTCAGCCTCTCGCTAGAAAACTGAAAAGACTCAAGCTGGCAAAAGCACCGCAAAGAACTGTGCGTTCTTTGAAATCCCAAATCCACAAGGAGAGTCCAATTGTGTCGTTTGCGATGCCTGACCTTCCCAACACTGGACGTGAAGAGCATGCGCCTTCCACTATTTGCATGCCCCCTGCAAGTGCTGGAAGGAGCACCCGCAGTCCAGTTCCTGATAGTCAGATTGAAGATGTCAGTGTTGAAGTACACCAGGATGAGGAGGATATGGGTGTTGCTGGCGCTGGGGAGGAAATTGACCAGGAGGATTCTGATGGTGAGGTGGTTTGTTTAAGTCAGGCACCCGGGGAGACACCTGTTGTCCGTGGGAGGAATATGGCCGTTGACATGCCAGGTGAAAATACCAAAAAAATCAGCTCTTCGGTGTGGAGGTATTTCACCAGAAATGCGGACAACAGGTGTCAAGCCGTGTGTTCCCTTTGTCAAGCTGTAATAAGTAGGGGTAAGGACGTTAACCACCTCGGAACATCCTCCCTTATACGTCACCTGCAGCGCATTCATAATAAGTCAGTGACAAGTTCAAAAACTTTGGGTGACAGCGGAAGCAGTCCACTGACCAGTAAATCCCTTCCTCTTGTAACCAAGCTCACGCAAACCACCCCACCAACTCCCTCAGTGTCAATTTCCTCCTTCCCCAGGAATGCCAATAGTCCTGCAGGCCATGTCACTGGCAAGTCTGACGAGTCCTCTCCTGCCTGTGATTCCTCCGATGCATCCTTGCGTGTAACGCCTACTGCTGCTGGCGCTGCTGTTGTTGCCGCTGGGAGTCGATGGTCATCCCAGAGGGGAAGTCGTAAGCCCACTTGTACTACTTCCAGTAAGCAATTGACTGTTCAACAGTCCTTTGCGAGGAAGATGAAATATCACAGCAGTCATCCTTCTGCAAAGCGGATAACTGAGTCCTTGACAACTATGTTGGTGTTAGACGTGCGTCCGGTATCCGCCGTTAGTTCACAGGGAACTAGACAATTTATTGAGGCAGTGTGCCCCCGTTACCAAATACCATCTAGGTTCCACTTCTCTAGGCAGGCGATACCGAGAATGTACACGGACGTCAGAAAAAGACTCACCAGTGTCCTAAAAAATGCAGTTGTACCCAATGTCCACTTAACCACGGACATGTGGACAAGTGGAGCAGGGCAGGGTCAGGACTATATGACTGTGACAGCCCACTGGGTAGATGTATGGACTCCCGCCGCAAGAACAGCAGCGGCGGCACCAGTAGCAGCATCTCGCAAACGCCAACTCTTTCCTAGGCAGGCTACGCTTTGTATCACCGGTTTCCAGAATACGCACACAGCTGAAAACCTCTTACGGCAACTGAGGAAGATCATCGCGGAATGGCTTACCCCAATTGGACTCTCCTGTGGATTTGTGGCATCGGACAACGCCAGCAATATTGTGTGTGCATTAAATATGGGCAAATTCCAGCACGTCCCATGTTTTGCACATACCTTGAATTTGGTGGTGCAGAATTTTTTAAAAAACGACAGGGGCGTGCAAGAGATGCTGTCGGTGGCCAGAAAAATTGCGGGACACTTTCGGCGTACAGGCACCACGTACAGAAGACTGGAGCACCACCAAAAACTACTGAACCTGCCCTGCCATCATCTGAAGCAAGAAGTGGTAACGAGGTGGAATTCAACCCTCTATATGCTTCAGAGGTTGGAGGAGCAGCAAAAGGCCATTCAAGCCTATACAATTGAGCACGATATAGGAGATGGAATGCACCTGTCTCAAGTGCAGTGGAGAATGATTTCAACGTTGTGCAAGGTTCTGATGCCCTTTGAACTTGCCACACGTGAAGTCAGTTCAGACACTGCCAGCCTGAGTCAGGTCATTCCCCTCATCAGGCTTTTGCAGAAGAAGCTGGAGGCATTGAAGAAGGAGCTAACACGGAGCGATTCCGCTAGGCATGTGGGACTTGTGGATGCAGCCCTTAATTCGCTTAACAAGGATTCACGGGTGGTCAATCTGTTGAAATCAGAGCACTACATTTTGGCCACCGTGCTCGATCCTAGATTTAAAGCCTACCTTGGATCTCTCTTTCCGGCAGACACAGGTCTGCTGGGGTTGAAAGACCTGCTGGTGACAAAATTGTCAAGTCAAGCGGAACGCGACCTGTCAACATCTCCTCCTTCACATTCTCCCGCAACTGGGGGTGCGAGGAAAAGGCTCAGAATTCCGAGCCCACCCGCTGGCGGTGATGCAGGGCAGTCTGGAGCGACTGCTGATGCTGACATCTGGTCCGGACTGAAGGACCTGACAACGATTACGGACATGTCGTCTACTGTCACTGCATATGATTCTCTCAACATTGATAGAATGGTGGAGGATTATATGAGTGACCGCATCCAAGTAGGCACGTCACACAGTCCGTACTTATACTGGCAGGAAAAAGAGGCAATTTGGAGGCCCTTGCACAAACTGGCTTTATTCTACCTAAGTTGCCCTCCCACAAGTGTGTACTCCGAAAGAGTGTTTAGTGCCGCCGCTCACCTTGTCAGCAATCGGCGTACGAGGTTACATCCAGAAAATGTGGAGAAGATGATGTTCATTAAAATGAATTATAATCAATTCCTCCGCGGAGACATTGACCAGCAGCAATTGCCTCCACAAAGTACACAGGGAGCTGAGATGGTGGATTCCAGTGGGGACGAATTGATAATCTGTGAGGAGGGGGATGTACACGGTGATATATCGGAGGGTGAAGATGAGGTGGACATCTTGCCTCTGTAGAGCCAGTTTGTGCAAGGAGAGATTAATTGCTTCTTTTTTGGGGGGGGTCCAAACCAACCCGTCATATCAGTCACAGTCGTGTGGCAGACCCTGTCACTGAAATGATGGGTTGGTTAAAGTGTGCATGTCCTGTTTTGTTTATACAACATAAGGGTGGGTGGGAGGGCCCAAGGATAATTCCATCTTGCACCTCTTTTTTCTTTTCTTTTTCTTTGCATCATGTGCTGATTGGGGAGGGTTTTTTGGAAGGGACATCCTGCGTGACACTGCAGTGCCACTCCTAGATGGGCCCGGTGTTTGTGTCGGCCACTAGGGTCGCTTATCTTTCTCACACAGTCAGCTACCTCATTGCGCCTCTTTTTTTCTTTGCGTCATGTGCTGTTTGGGGAGGGTTTTTTGGAAGGGACATCCTGCGTGACACTGCAGTGCCACTCCTAGATGGGCCCGGTGTTTGTGTCGGCCACTAGGGTCGCTTATCTTACTCACACAGCGACCTCGGTGCAAATTTTAGGACTAAAAATAATATTGTGAGGTGTGATGTGTTCAGAATAGGCTGAAAATGAGTGTAAATTATGTTTTTTGAGGTTAATAATACTTTGGGATCAAAATTACCCCCAAATTCTATGATTTAAGCTGTTTTTTAGGGTTTTTTGAAAAAAACACCCGAATCCAAAACACACCCGAATCCGACAAAAAAAATTCGGTGAGGTTTTGCCAAAACGCGGTCGAACCCAAAACACGGCCGCGGAACCGAACCCAAAACCAAAACACAAAACCCGAAAAATTTCAGGCGCTCATCTCTAATACAAACTTATTGTACTTTATTTCGTGTTTAAACAATTTTAACGAATTTATTAAAAGTTAATTTTTAAATCATCATTTGTGCGCCAGCAAAAGAGACATTCTTTTCTCTTCTCCTTTCCTGCATAACATTACTTGTCTCTGGTAGCACCCCCGAACGTCCTACAATTAATATTTAATATAACTGATGGACATTTATTGGGGCCTCTTCATACAAATATTTAGAATTTAATAGCTGGTGCAGAACACATCCCCTTCCCCCCATTCCCTGTATATCTGGATTCACCAAGGAAATGCTGATACTGACTCCAAGAAGAAAGGGAGCCTCTTCCCTATGAAGGTGACGCCTTGTTTGGCGACGGCCTAGTTAATTTGATCTCGGCAGCTCCCGCAGGTAAGTCAACCTTCTTGCACTATGTTCCCTCTCAACGGATAAAGACGCATCATTATCTGATGCAGTCATTTATGCAAGAAGTTAAGATTCCCCTTTCTTTGCAGGTAGAGGAAGGAGAAGAGGGAAGAGGTCTGTAGCCTCTTCAAGATTGCAGGAGCAGAGATTGTCCTCTGCTTCTGCCAAATCCACTGCATGACGCTAGGGCTTTCTTGCAGGAGCCCGCACCAGTGGGGGCACGTCTAAAACTCTTCAGTCAGTTCTGGATTCATTCGGACCTGGACTCGTGGGTTTTATAAATAGTGTCCCAAGGGTACAAACTGGGGTTTCAAGACGTTCCCCCTCACCGATTGTTCAAATCAGCCTTAGTCAGCAGGGAGAAGGTTTTTATTCAAGCCGCTTCGTGGTCCCGAAGCCGGACGGCTCAGTCAGACCAATCTGAAATCCCTCAATTTCTACCTAAAGAAATTCAATTTCAAGATGGAATCTCTCACGGTAGTGATCTCCAGTCCGGAGGAAGGAGATTTCATGGTTTTGGTAAACTTAAAGGATGCCTACTTACATGTTCCCATTTAGCCACTGCATCAAGCTACCTGAGGTTTGCAATTCAGGATTGTCATTACTAATTTCAGACGTTGCCATTTGGTCTGTCCACGGCTCCGAGGATTTTCACCAGGGTGATGGCGGAAATGATGGTTCTCCTTCGCAAGCAAGGAGTCACAATTATCCCGTACTTGGATGTTCTCCTGATAAAGGCGAGATCCAGGGACCAGTTGGTGCAAAACATTGCACTCTCCCTGACAGTTCTTCAACAACATGGTTGGCTCCTAAACTTGCCAAAATCGCAGTTGGTCCCAATGACGCGGTTGTTGTTTTTGGGAGTGATACTGGACACAGAAGAGGTTTTCCTCCAGTGGAAAGGCTATGGAGATCCAGAGTCTGGTCAAACAAATTCTGAAACCAGCAAGAGTGTTAATCCATCAATGCATTCGGTTGCTGGGGAAAATGGTTTTGGCCTACGAGGCCATTCAGTTTGGCAGGTTACATGCCAGAGAGTTCCAGTGGGACCTGTTGGACAAGTGGTCCGGATCCCACTTACACATGCACCGGAGGATAATCCTGTCTTCCAAGACCAGAATCTCACTCCATTGGTGGCTGCACAGTTCTCACCTCCTAGAGGGGCGATGGTTCGGGATCCAGGACTGGATCCTAGGGACCACGGATGCAACCCTTTCGAGGTGGGGAGCAGTCACACAGGGGGAAAACGTCCAAGGAAGATGGTCAAGTCAGGAAAGTTGTCTCCACATAAATGTTCTGGAGTTAAGGGCCATTTAATAACAGCAGACACAGTACACACTGGGACGGGTGCCTAGCATCCTCTACGGACTAAGAGAAAAGGATTTACCGGTAGGTATTAAAATTCTAGTTTCTCTAATGTCCTAGAGTATGCTGGGGACTCCGTAAGGACCATGGGGATTGACGGGCTCCGCAGGAGACATGGGCACTTTAAGAAAGACTTTAGTTCTGGGTGTGCACTGGCTCCTCCCTCTATGCCCCTCCTCCATACCTCAGTTTGATACTGTGCCCAGTTGAGACTGGGTGCTTTTCAGGAGCTCTCCTGAGCTTTCTGACAGAAAGTATTTTGTTAGGTTTTTAATTTTCAGGGAGCACTGCTGGCAACAGACTCCCTGCATCGAGGGACTGAGGGGAGAGAAGCAGCCCTACTCTCTGAGTTGCAAGGTCCTGCTTCTTAGGCTACTGGACACCATTAGCTCCAGAGGGATTGGTATGCAGGATCTCACCCTCGCCGTCCGTCCCAGAGCCGCGCCGCCGTCCCCCTCGCAGATTCAGAAGATAGAAGCCGGGTGAGTATGAGAAGAAAAGAAGACTTCAGAGGCGGCAGAAGAGTTCATGATCTTCACTGAGGTAACGCACAGCACTGCAGCTGTGCACCATTGCTCCCATACACCTCACATACTCCGGGCACTGTAAGGGTGCAGGGCGCAGGGGGGGGCGCCCTGGGCAGCAATATAAACCTCTTTTTGGCAAAAATATAACATATATACAGCTGGGCACTGTATATGTATGAGCCCCTGCCAATTTTACAGTTTAAGCGGGACAGAAGCCCGCCGCCGAGGGGGCGGGGCTTCTCCCTCAGCACTCACCAGCGCCATTTTTTCTCCACAGCACCGCTGAGAGGAAGCTGCCCGGACTCTCCCCTGCTTATACTATGGTAGACAAGAGGGTTGAAAAGAGAGGGGGGGCACATAATTCGGCGCAAATGACATACAGCAGCGCTACTGGACAAACATTAAGTTACTGTGTTATTCCTGGGTTATATAGCGCTGGGGTGTGTGCTGGCATACTCTCTTTCTCTGTCTCTCCAATGGGCCTTGTGGGGAAACTGTCTTCAGAAAAAGCATTCCCTGTGTGTGTGGTGTGTCGGTACACGTGTGTTGACATGTCTGAGGGAGAAGGCTATATTAGAGAGGAGCGGGAGCAAATGAATGTGGTGTCTCCGCCGACACCTGATTGGATGGATATGTGGAATGTTTTAAATGCTAGTGTAAACTCATTGCACAAAAGATTAGACAAGGCTGAAGCTTTGGGACAGTCAGGGTCTCAACCCATGCCTGATCCTATGTCGCAGGGACTGTCAGGGTCTCATAAGTGCCCACTATCCCAGATTGTTGACACAGATACCGACACGGATTCTGACTCCAGTGTCGATTACGTTGATGCAAAGTTACAGCCAAAATTGGCAAAATCCATTCGATATAGGATTATGGCAATAAAAGATGTTTTGCACATCACAGAGGAACCCCCTGTCCCTGACAAGAGGGTACATATGTACAAGGGAAAGAAGCCTGAGGTAACCTTTCCCCCCTCACACGAGCTGAACGAGTTATGTGAAAAAGCTTGGGAATCTCCAGATAAAAGACTGCAGATTTCCAAAAGGATTCTTATGGCGTATCCTTTCCCATTAACGGATAGGTTACGATGGGAATCCTCCCCTAGGATGGACAAAGCATTAACACGCACAGCTACAGCTGGAAAATCAAATTTTTTACCTTATGTTCCCTCACAGCATAAGAAAGCTCTGCATTATCAAATGCAGTCCTTTCGGTCACAAAGAAACAAGAAAGTGCGAGGTGCGTCCTTTCTTGCCAGAGGTAGGGGCAGAGGAAAAAAGATGCACAACACAGCTAGCTCCCAGGAACAGAAGTCCTCCCCGGCCTCTACAAAATCTACTGCATGACGCTGGGGCTCCACTGGCGGAGTCCGGCACATGTGATGTCATGCAGCCGCTCTGACCACGCCTCCTGTTTCTCCGTTGCCGACCCAATATTGAAACCCTGCCCCCGCACCGCTCCATCTCCGACTTGGAAATGGAGTGTTGTTGACCCCCCTCCCCCCCCCCTGCACCGATTGACAGGCAGAGGCGATCGCATTATCTGCAGGCGGATGCGTATGCTCTTAGCAATTTTTGCAGTTGGATTGCTTATTGCGATTGCAATCCAACCTGAATCAGGTCCTATTACCTATCACAATGCACTGCGGGTAGTACAAAATGGGGTTAATATAGGAGAAAACCCCCAAGAGCTGTGCTCCTTAACTGTCCCTGGTGGCTAGTGGAGCAGCTGCCCAGTAATCAGTGTCCACGCCAGTGCGCACACGGCCCGCCCCCTACAGCCACGCTGGATCACGGTATAAAGTGGGCACAGAAGCCCCTTACCATCCTTTCATCAGCGGCCTCGTGATCCCGGAGGGCGGTGTGTGTGTGACTGACCTTAGGAAGAAACCGGAGCCTCCGCTGCAGTGACCCAGCAACCGGGGCACTGGAGTATACTGTGCCGCTGGGAGTGATGGAGCTGCAGTAAATATGTCTATTAGACCTAGCCTGCTGCAGCCCTTGTAGATTCTTATTAAAAAAGTTCTTCTTTTCTTGTCAAAATTAATAGCTAAGAATAGGATGCCTGAGGCAGCCCCCTGTTAAGTGGCCTGCTACTGAAGGCACCAACTACAAACTGAGCTCCCTGTTCATGGAAGCGAGGTTATAGAGGAGGGGGCGCTGAGTATCTTGGGAATAGTCAAAAGCTTTGAGCTTGTTGGTGCCTCAGATCAAGATCCTACTCTACACCCCAATGTGAATCCTTGTGGAGTCCAGTGTACCCCACAGAAGAAAAAAATGTGTCACAACCATTGGCAGCAACATAAGAATAGCTGCTGATGGGCACAATTGAGAAAGGAAGGGGGAAAAACATTTGAATCCAGCACATATATGTAATTCGAATATGTAATTTGTACCTTCCTACTTTAAAATGTAATGGATGAACCTCACCCTGTGAGAACTATCTTCATGATCAAGAGATCTCATAATCTCATATGCAAGATAAGTATGTGTTGGGATAGGGCTGTGGAGGGCGGCTGCTCGGGCACACCCCCGTCAAGTTAAGGAGATTCAACTGAGGAAGCACAAGGGAACTCTCATCTGGGGACAACAACTGCAGGGAGAACACATTTTCAGATGAATGTGGGAGGGCAAAAGGCTGCCTAATACTGAAGCACCCCCAAACAACAAACCAAATGCAACAACTAGTGCAAGCATTCCTGGGGGAAGGCCTGCAGCAGATGGATCCAATAACAGCTCCAGAGTTGCTCTACAAGACAAGTAAAAGGGTGTGAGCCCTGCAGCACCACCTGTACTTTGCATACACACATATAGGACAGCATCTCTTATATGCCCCAGGGTCAATAAAATAGTATCCTTATCTAGGGTATCCATCCCCTCAGATAAGGTATCCGTCCATGCTGCTACAGCACTACACACCCAGGCCGACGCAATTGCCGGTCTGAGTAAGGTACCCGAATGTGTATAAATGGACTTCAGGGTTATCTCCTGTTTGCGGTCAGCAGACTCTTTGAGGGTAGCCGTATCCTGGGACGGGAGGGCTACCTTCTTGGATAAGCGTGTTAATGCTTTGTCCACCCTAGGGGAGGATTCCCATCTTAACCTATCCATTGATGGGAAAGGATACGCCATAAGAATCCTTTTGGAAATCTGCAGTCTTTTATCTGGAGATTCCCAGGCTTTTTCACATAACTCGTTCAGCTCGTGTGAGGGGGGAAAGGTTACCTCAGGCTTCTTTCCCTTGTACTTATGTACCCTCTTGTCAGGGACAGGGGGTTCCTCTGTGATGTGCAAAACATCTTTTATTGCCATAATCCTATATCGAATGGATTTTGCCAATTTTGGCTGTAACTTTGCATCATCGTAATCGACACTGGAGTCAGAATCCGTGTCAGTATCTGTGTCAACAATCTGGGATAATGGGCGCTTATGAGACCCTGACAGTCCCTGCGACATAGGATCAGGCATGGGTTGAGACCCTGACTGTCCCGAAGCTTCAGCCTTGTCTAATCTTTTGTGCACTGAATTTACACTAGCATTTAAAACATTCCACATATCCATCCAATCAGCTGTCGCAGAGACACCACATTAATTTGCTCCCGCTCCTCTCTAATATAGCCTTCTTCCTCAGACATGTCGACACACGTGTACCGACACACCACACACACAGGGAATGCTTTTTCTGAAAACAGTTTCCCCACAAGGCCCTTTGGAGAGACAGAGAGAGAGAGAGTATGCCAGCACACACCCCAGCGCTATATAACCCAGGAATAACACAGTAACTTAATGTTTGCCCAGTAGTGCTGCTGTATGTAATTTGCGCCGAATTATGTGCCCCCCCCCCCTCTTTTCAACCCTCTTGTCTACCGTGGTTTCAGCAGGGGAGAGTCTGGGGAGCTGCCTCAGCGGAGCTGTGGAGAAAAAATGGCGCTGGTGAGTGCTGAGGGAGAAGCCCCGCCCCCTCGGCGGCGGGCTTCTGTCCCGCTTAAACTGTAAAATTGGCGGGGGCTCATACATATATACAGTGCTCAGCTGTATATGTGTTATATTTTTGGCAAAAAGAGGTTTATAACTTTATATTGCTGCCCAAGGCGCCCTGCACCCTTACAGTAACCAGAGTATGTGAGGTGTATGGGAGCAATGGCGCACCACTGCAGTGCTGTGCGTTACTTCAGTGAAGATCATGAAGTCTTCTGCCACCGCTGAAGTCTCTTTTCTTCTCATACTCACCCGGCTTCTATCTTCCGGCTCTGCGAGGGGGACGGCGGCGCGGCTCTGGGACGGACGGCGTGGGTGATATCCTGCGTACCAATCCCGCTGGAGCTAATGGTGTCCAGTAGCCTAAGAAGCAGGACCTTGCAACTCAGAGAGTAGGGCTGCTTCTCTCCCCTCAGTCCCTCGATGCAGGGAGTCTGTTGCCAGCAGTGCTCCCTGAAAATTAAAAACCTAACAAAATACTTTCTGTCAGAAAGCTCAGGAGAGCTCCTGAAAAGCACACAGTTTCCACTGGGCACAGTATCAAACTGAGGTATGGAGGAGGGGCATAGAGGGAGGAGCCACTGCACACCCAGAACTAAAGTCTTTCTTAAAGTGCCCATGTCTCCTGCGGAGCCCGTCTATCCCCATGGTCCTTACGGAGTCCCCAGCATCCTCTAGGACGTTAGAGAAAATAGGATTTTAATACCTACCGGTAAATCCTTTTCTCTTAGTCCGTAGAGGATGCTGGGCACCCGTCCCAGTGCGTACTGTGTCTGCAGTTATTAAATGGCCCTTAACTCCAGAACATTTATGTGGAGACAACTTTCCCGACTTGACCATCTTCCTTGGATGTTTTCCCCCTGTGTGACTGCTCCCCAGCCTCGGAGGGTTGCATCCGTGGTCCCTAGGATCCAGTCTTGGATCCCGAACCATCGCCCCTCTAGGAGGTGAGAACTGTGCAGCCGCCAATGGAGTGATATTCTGGTCTTGGAAGACAGGATAATCCTCCGGTGCATGTGTAGGTGGGATCCGGACCACTTGTCCAACAGGTCCCACTGGAACACTCTAGCATGGAACCTGCCAAACTGAATGGCCTCGTAGGCCGCAACCATCTTCCCCAGCAACCGAATGCATTGATGGATTAATACTCCTTCTGGTTTCAGAATTTGTTTGACCAGACTCTGGATCTCCATAGCCTTTCCACTGGAAGAAAACCTCTTCTGTGTCCAGTATCACTCCCAAAAACAACAACCGCGTCATTGGGACCAACTGCGATTTTGGCAAGTTTAGGTGCCAACCATGTTGTTGAAGAACTGTCAGGGAGAGTGCAATGTTTTGCAACAACTGGTCCCTGGATCTCGCCTTTATCAAGAGATCATCCAAGTACGGGATAATTGTGACTCCTTGCTTGCGAAGGAGAACCATCATTTCCGCCATCACCCTGGTGAAAATCCTCGGAGCCGTGGACAGACCAAACGGCAACGTCTGAAATTGGTAATGACAATCCTGAATTGCAAACCTCAGGTAGCTTGATGCAGTGGCTAAACGGAACATGTAAGTAGGCATCCTTATGTCTACCAAAACCATGAAATCTCCTTCCTCCGGACTGGAGATCCCTACCCTGAGAGATTCCATCTTGAAATTGAATTTCTTTAGGTAGAAATTGAGGGATTTCAGATTTCAGATTGGTCTGACTGAGCCTTCCGGCTTCGGGACCACGAAGAGGCTTGAATAAAAGCCTTCTCCCTGCTGACTAAGGCCGATTTGAACAATCGGTGAGGGGGAACATCTTGAAACCCCAGTTTGTACCCTTGGGACACTATTTGTAAAACCCACGAGTCCAGGTCCAAATTAATCCAGAACTGACTGAAGTGTTTTAGACGTGCCCCCACTGGTGTGGGCTCCTGCAAGAGAGCCCCAGCGTCATGCAGTGGATTTGGCAGAAGCAGAGGACGATCTCTGCTCCTGCGATCTTGAAGAGGCTACAGACCTCTTCCCTCTTCTCCTTCCTCTACCTGCAAAGAAAGGGGAATCTTAACTTCTTGCATATCTATTGGGCCAAAATGACAGCGTTAGATAATGATGCGTCTTCATCCGTTGAGAGGGAACATAGGGCAAGAAGGTTGACTTACCTGCGGGAGCTGCCGAGATCAAATTAACTAGGCCGTCGCCAAACAAGGCTTCACCTTCATAGGGAAGAGACTCCCTTTCTTCTTGGAGTCAGCATCAGCATTCCCTTGGTGAATCCACAATGCCCTCCTATCCGAGACTGCCATGAAATTGGCCCGTGAACTCAAGAGTCCTATATCCCTTGCAGTCGTAAGTATGCTGCAGTGTCCTTGATATGATCCAACGTAAGGAGCATCCCATGTCTCCAGGATATCTATATCGGATGACAAGGTATTCGACCAATTCTTGAATACTACTACTCACCCATGCGCATGTAATGGCGGGTCTAAGTAATGTACCCGTGGTTACATAACTAGAAATAATGTAGCTTCCTGCATACGATCCGCTGGATTTGTGACAGGGCCCCGTGCAGAACAGGGGGTGATTCCCACTTTATTCTGTCCGCGGCAGGAAATGAATAAACAACCGGAAACCTTTTGGGGATTTGAAACCATCTTGTCGAGCTGGCCCAGACTTTCTCAAACAGAGATGGAGGAACGTTACATCAGCTTTCATTATATATCTATATATACATACATATAGACCCCTTTGTCAGGAACAGCAGGGTCCTCAGTGATGTTAATATGTCCTTAATATCCACAATCATGTACTGAATGCTCCTTGCCAATATTGGATCTAATCAGGAAATATTATGGTCGACATAGGAATCAGTATCCGAGTCAGTATCAGTGTGTAGTAACTGGGCAAAATAACATTTTTGCGGGGCCTGAGGGAAAAGAAGCATAGCCATGAACATCACATCTTTTCTCTACGTCTGTGTCTGGGACACAGATTTATCCAACCTCACTCTGATATTACTGAAACTTTCAACCAGTCAGTTATTGGTGGTGCCAACAGGGCCACCATCATATGTCTGCATTCCTAATATAGTTTCCTCTTGGGAAAAACATTCAGCCACCGACATGTTGACACACATGTACCAAGTACCCACAGACACATCGGCTTATGGGGGATAGACCTACAGTAAATCTGTCAGAGGGACAGATGGGATTTTTCATCTCACAACCCAGCGTCAAAAGTACACAGTCTGGGAAATAATAAACTCTATAGTGATAGACTTGTAACGCTCTATAGATGTGCTGGTGAGGTGAGGAAGAAGCCCCGCCGCTGTAATGGCACGCTTCTGTCCCGCTCAGAAACAAATAATTAATTACGCTGGTGGGGTAAGGACAGTGCCCAGGCACTAATGTCCACTTTTGCCAGCCTTTTGTGAGGAATTTATGCTGCCCAGGGTGCCCCCCCCCCCCAACGCCCTGCACCCTGCAGTGCCTGTGTTTGTGTGGGAGCATGGCGCACAGCATTCCGCTCGCTGCGTAGTACCTCAGAATGCCATCTGTTCTTCTGCTACTCGCCTGTCTTCTGACTTCTGGCTCTGTAAGGGGGTGACGGCAGGCTACGGGAGTGGGCATCTAGGCGTACCCAGCGATCAGCACCCTCAGGAGCTAATGGTGTCCTGTCAGCCAGAAGTAGAGCCATTGAACTCACTAGAAGTTGGTCATACTTCTCTCCCCTAAGTCCCACGAAGCAGGGAGACTGTTGCCAGCAGCCTCCCTGAAAATAAGAAAAACTAACATAAGTCTTTTCAGAGAAACTCAGTAGAGCTCCCCTGTAGTGCATCCAGTCTCACTGGGCACAATTCTAAAACTGGAGTCTGGAGGAGGGGCATAGAGGGAGGAGACAGTTCACACCCTTTGAAAGTCTTAAAGTGCCCATGTCTCCTGCGGATCCCGTCTATACCCCATGGTTCTTAATGTGATCCCAGCATCCTCTAGGACGTATGAGAAAACAAATAACGCACACACGAGGAGAGAACAAAGGAAGCTATAAGGAGGGGAGGGGAGGGGGGGGGGAAGGTAAGGTAGTAAAGGCATATTGGATAAACTACAACCTTATACATATTCATTAATGTACCAGTAGTTAGAAGTAGAAGAGCTCTAACAGAAACCACAAAGCTTATCTAAAGCCACACCACACTGGATATGCCCAATCTCATTTGATCTTTGAAGCAAAGCAGTATTGGACTTTGTTACTACCAAGCAGTCTCCCATCCATGTATTATCAGATTCTTTAGGTGTTTTTAAACTACCAACACCCTTTTCTTGGTACATTTAATTTTTACACCTATTCTTTTATGTACCAGAAGTTAGAAGTAGAAAAGCTCTAACAGAAACCACCAGCTCATCTACAGCCACAGCACACTGGATTTGCCCAATCTCTCCTGATCATGGAAGCTGAGCAGTGTTGGTCCTGGTTTTAGTACTTGGATGGGAGACCACCAGGAAATACCAGGAGCTGTGTGTATTTTTACAATACCAACACCGTTGTCTTGATGCATTCCATTTTGAAACATTGGGGCAGATCTATTAAGCCTGGTGAACTGATAAAGTGCAAGGTGATAAAGTACCAGCCAGTCAGCTCCTAACTGTCATTTTTCAAACCCAGCCTGTGACATGGCAATTAGGAGCTGATTGGCTGGTACTTTATCACCATGCAAATTATCATTCCACCAGGTTTAATAAATCGGCCGCTTATTCATTTATGTACTAGTAGTTAGAAGTAGAAGAACTCTAACAGAAACCACTAAGCTCATCTACAGCCACACCACACTGTATATGCCCAATATCACCTGATCTTAGGCCTGGTTTGTTCTTGGATGTGAGACCACCTGGGAATACCAGGTGCTGTAGGTAGTTTTATACTACCAACACCGTTCTCTTGATGCATTCTATTTTGAAACTTATTCATTGATGTAGAAGTTAAAAACAGCAAAAATCATCTACAGCCGCATCACACTGGATATGTCCAATCTCATCTGATGTTGGAAGCTAAGCAGTGTTGTGCCTGGTTAGTTTTTGGATTTCAGGTCCTGCCTTCTGGTTTGGCCACGGCACCTCGGAAATTCACCAAGGTCATGGCCGTGATGACGACCCTTCACCATCAGTGGACCAGGGAGGAATCTCTCCTCCCGATAAACATTCTGGAATTGCGGGCAGTGTTCAATTCATTGATACTGGCCCTGCCTCTAGTACAGAACAGGCCTGTTCAAGTACAATCGGACAACGCCACCACGGTAGTGTACACAAATCATCAAGTCGGCACTCGAAACTGCTTGGCAAAGCTGGAAGTATAAAAAAATCATCAGTTGGGTAGAACGTCATCTGCCAGCAATATCGGCAATGTTCATTCCCGGAGTCCTCAACTGGGAAGCGGATTTCCTCAGTCGTCAGGACGTTCACGCTGGAGAGTGGAGAGGCTGCAGCAGAAATATCTGCACTGGTGTCAGTAGGTGACTGAGGCAGGGATGACTGGGAGATAGTGGGTGACTGAAGCATGTATGAGTGGGATATAGTGGGTGACTGAAGCCGGGATGACTGGGAGATAGTGGGTGACTGATGCAGGGGTGACAGTGATAGTGGGTGACTTAGGCAGGGGTGACAGGGAGATAGTGGGTTACTGAGGGAGGGGTGATAGGAAGGGGTTGGGTAAGTATGGGAAGAAAGTGGGTGACAGGGATAATAAATGAATAAGGCAGGGATGATAGGGAGATAGTGGATGACTGTGGCAGGGGTGACAGGGACAGTAAGAGACTGAGGCAGGGTTGACAGGGATAGTGGGTGACTGAAGCAGGGGTGATAGAGTGACAGTGGGTGACTGAGGCAGGGGTGACAGGGATAGTGGGTGACTGAGGCAGGGGTCGCAGGTATAGTGGTTGACTGAGGCAGCGGTGACTGGGAGATAGTGGGTAACTGAGGCAGGGGTGACAGGGAAAGTGTGTGACTCAGGCAGGGGTGATAGTGAGATAGTGGGCAGCATATCTCTGCCTCACTGCAGCAGCACATTCCTGCTTCACTGACAGCAGCACATCCCTGCAACGTTGACAGCAACACATCCCTGCAACATTGACGGCAGCACATCCCTGCCTCATTGACGGCAGCACATCCCTGCCTCACTTATAGCAGCACATCCCTGCCTCGCTGACAGCAGCACATCACTGCCTCGCTGACAGCAGCACATCACTGCTTCACTGACAGCAGCACATCACTGCTTCACTGACAGCAGAACATCCCTGCCTCACTGGCAGCAGCACATCCCTGCTTTACTGACAGCTGTATATAGGGCCTAATTAAGACCTGATCCCTGCTGTGCATATTCACACAACAGGAGATCAGGTCTGAAGTGCGTGTGTGCTGGTGCCACAGTGCACCGGCACATGCCAGAGATGCGATCAGCATCTCTGCCCAGTGAGCGCCTCTGCCTGATTGACAGGTAGAGGCGGTCACTGGGCAGGAGGAGTCGGGCCAGCGGCGTTGTGCCGCCATTTTGGGGGCACAGTCAGGACAACGCAGACATGACCGGACCGTATGGGGGCGGGGCCGTGACGGCTGTGTGACCCGGACAGCAACGGGCCTTATTTACTAAAATCTCAGATAAATTTTATGGCATTTATGTGCAGTCTAGTTTGCACAGTTGATAGAGTGTTGATCTTGCACTATCAATGTAAGCCTCACATAGGTTTGATACACATGTAAGTTTGTTTTTATTTTACTACATTGTGGTTTGTGGCTCTATACCATGTAATGCATGTCTTTTAACAGTAGTCAAGTCTTCCAATGTGCTTGTTAGTGAAACCCAATACATAGCTTTATTTTATTTTGTTTCTTCAAATATTACATAGTAACATAGTAACATAGTATCTGAGGTTGAAAAAAGACAATTGTCCATCGAGTTCAACCTATTTGTGGTGTCCTATGCATGATGATTTTACTAAAATTCTGACTGATGCTGCTGTCAGCCATTGCATTTTATCCCTATTTATAGTAACTATAATGCATGACTATGCACCATACCCCTGGATATCCTTATCCAATAGGAATTTATCTAACCCATTCTTAAAGGTGTTGACAGATTCCGCCATTACAACTCCCTCGGGCAGGGAATTCCAAACACGTATTGTCCTTACCGTGAAAAAGCCTTTACGCTGTATTGTGCGGAATCTCCTCTCCTCTAACCTGAGCGAGTGTCCACGAGTCCTCTGTGTTGATCTAACCAGAAACAGGTCCCGCGCAAGCTCTGTGTATTGTCCCCTTATATAATTGTAGATGTTGATCATATCCCCTCTTAGTCTCCGCTTTTCCAATGTAAACATGCCTAGTCTTTCAAGCCTTTCCTTGTATTCCATCATCTCCATGCCCTTAATTAGTTTTGTCGCCCTCCTCTGTACCTTTTCAAGCTCCAGGATATCCTTTTTGTAGTACGGTGCCCAGAACTGTACACAGTATTCAAGGTGTGGCCTCACTAGTGATTTATATAACGGGAGTATAATACTCTCGTCCCTAGCATCAATACCCCGTTTTATGCATGCTAATATCTTATTAGCCTTCTTTGCTGCAGTCCTACTTTGGGTACTACTGCTTAGCTTGCTATCTATGAGGACACCTAAGTCCTTTTCCAGTACAGAATCCCCTAATTTTACCCCATTTAGTAGGTAGGCATATGTCTTATAACTTTTTTTTTCAATATATAAACATTTTTATTATAAGATTTTCAATGACACAAGTACATCCAAGTTGCAGATTATGGATTGTGAAGGACAAATCAACCATATAAACAATTTAAGCAATTTAAATTGCATGCAGGTAGTAGAATATCAAACTCCTTGGATGAAAGTTGGTCGTAATAAACTAGGATAGAAAAGAATAAAGTAGAAAATAAGATTTTAAACCTACCGGTAAATCTTTTTCTCGTAGTCCGTAGAGGATGCTGGGGACTCCGTAAGGACCATGGGGATAGACGGGCTCCGCAGGAGATATGGGCACTTTAAGAAAGACTTTAGTTCTGGGTGTGCACTGGCTCCTCCCTCTATGCCCCTCTATGCCACAGTTAGAGAAACTGTGCCCAGAGGAGACTGACAGTATGAGGAAAGGATTTTGTTAATCCAGGGCAAGATTCATACCAGCCACACCAATCACACCGTATAACTTGTGATAAACTACCCAGTTATGAGTACGAAAAAACAACATACTGTAGCATCAGTGCAGGACCGATGCAACTCTAACATAACCCTTATTGAAGCAATTACTATATACAAGTATTGCAGAAGTAGTCCGCACTTGGGACGGTCGCCCAGCATCCTCTACGGACTACGAGAAAAAGATTTACCGGTAGGTTTAAAATCTTATTTTCTCTAACGTCCTAGAGGATGCTGGGGACTCCGTAAGGACCATGGGGATTATACCAAAGCTCCAAAACGGGCGGGAGAGTGCGGATGACTCTGCAGCACCGATTGAGCAAACATGAGTTCCTCCTCAGCCAGGGTATCAAACTTATAGTATTTTGAAAAGGTGTTTGAACCTGACCAAGTAGCAGCTCGACACAGCTGTAGTGCCGAGACCCCTCGGGCAGCCGCCCAAGAAGAGCCCACTTTCCTCGTGGAATGGGCCTAGACCGATTTCGGTAACTGCAATCCAGCCATAGAATGCGCTTGCTGAATCGTGTTACAAATCCAGCGAGCAATAGCCTGCTTTGAAGCAGGGGCACCAATCTTGTTGGTTGCATACAGGACAAACAGCGCTTCAGTTTTCCTGACTCTAGCCGTCCTGGCCACGTAAATTTTCAAAGCCCTGACCACATCAAGTAACTTGGAATCCTCCAAGTCACGCGTAGCCAAAGGCACCACAATAGGTTGGTTCATATGAAAAGATGAGACCACTTTTGGTAGGAATTGAGGACGGGTCCGCAATTCCGCTCTATCCACATGGTACACCAAATATTGGCTTTTATGTGACAAAGCCGCTAATTCCGACACTCGCCTAGCCGAAGCCAAGGCTAATAACATGACCACCTTCCATGTGAGATATTTTAACTCCACCGTTTTAAGTGGTTCAAACCAGTGTGATTTTAGAAAACTTAACACCCCGTTAAGGTCCCAAGGTGCCACCGGAGGCACAAAAGGAGGCTGAATATGCAGCACTCCTTTTACAAAAGTCTAAAGTCTGAACTTCTGGAAGAGAAACCAATTCTTTTTGAAAGAAAATGGATAAGGCCGAAATCCGGACCTTAATAGAGCCTAATTTTAGGCCCAAATTCACTCCAGTTTGTAGGAAGTGAAGGAAACGGCCCAGATGGAATTCTTCCGTAGGAGCATTCCTGGCCTCACACCAAGAAACATAATTTCGCCATATACGGTGTAATGTTTTGACGTTACATCCTTCCTAGCCTTTATCAGCGTAGGGATGACCTCAACCGGAATGCCTTTCACTGCTAGGATCCGGCATTCAACTGCCATGCCATCAAACACAGCCGCGGTAAGTCTTGGAACAGACAGGGCCCCTGATGCAACAGGTCCTGTCTTAGAGGAAGAGGCCACGGATCTTCTGTGAGCATTTCCTGCAGATCCGGATACCAGGTCCTCCGTGGCCAATCTGGAACAATGAGGATTGTTCTCACTCCTCTTTGTCTTATTATCCTTAACACCTTGGGTATGAGAGGAAGAGGAGGAAATACATAGACCGGCCGGAACACCCACGGTGTCACTAGGGTGTCTACAGCTACTGCCTGAGGGTCTCTTGACCTTGCGCAATACCTCTGTAGCTTTTTGTTGAGCCGGGACGCCATCATGTCTATCTGTGGCAGTTCCCACCGACTTGTAATCTGTGCAAAGACTTCCTGATGAAGTCCCCACTCTCCCGGATGTAGGTCGTGTCTGCTGAGGAAGTCTGCTTCCCAGTTGTCCACTCCCAGAATGAACACTGCTGACAGTGCGCTTGCGTGATTCTCCACCCAGCGAAGAATTCTGGTGGCTTGTGCCATCGCCACTCTGCTCCTTGTGCCGCCTTGGCGGTTTACATGAGCCACTGCGGTGACGTTGTCTGACTGGATCAGAACCGGTTGGTCGCGAAGTAAGGTCTCCGCTTGACGTAGGGCATTGTATATGGCCCCTAGTTTCAGGATGCTGATGTGAAGACAAGTCTCTTGACTTGACCAAAGACCTTGGATATTTCTTCCCTGTGTGACTGCTCCCCAACCTTGGAGGCTTGCCTCTGTGGTCACCAGGATCCAGTCCTGAATGCCGAATCTGCGTCACTCGAGAAGGTGAGCACTCTGCAGCCACCACAGGAGTGATACCCTGACCCTGGGGGACAGGGTGATCAACCAATGCATCTGCAAATGTGACCCAGACCACTTGTCCAGTAGGTCCCATTGGAAAGTCCTCGCATGGAACCTGCCGAATGGAATGGCTTCGTATGATGCCACCATCTTTCCCAGGACTCGAGTGCAGTGATGCACTGACACAAGTTTTGGTTTCAATAGGTTCCTGACAAGAGTCATGAGTTCCTGGGCCTTTCCTATCGGGAGATAAACTCTCTTCTGGTCTGTGTCCAGAATCATGCCCAAGAAAGACAGACGAGTCGTAGAAACCAACTGCGACTTTGGGATATTGAAAATCCAGCCGTGTTGCTGTAAAACTTTCAGTGAAAGTGATACGCTGTTCAGCAACTGCTCTCTTGATCTCGCTTTTATGAGATCGCTCAAGTACGGGATAATTGTGACACCTTGCTTACGCAGGAGAACCATCATTTCCGCCATTACCTTGGTGAAAATTCTCTGGGCCGTGGAGAGACCAAACAGCAACGTCTGAAATTGGCAATGACAGTCCTGTACCGCAAATCTGAGGTACGCCTGATGAGATGGATAAATGGGGACATGAAGGTATGCATCCTGTACACAAATGCGGACAACAGGTGTCAAGCCGTGTGTTGCCTTTGTCAAGCTGTAATAAGTAGGGGTAAGGACGTTAACCACCTCAGAACATCCTCCCTTATACGTCACCTGCAGCGCATTAATCATAAGTCAGTGACAAGTTCAAAAACTTTGGATGACAGCGGAAGCAGTCCACTGACCACTAAATCCCTTCCTCTTGTAACCAAGCTCCTGCAAACCACACCACCAACTCCCTCAGTGTCAATTTCCTCCTTAGACAGGAAAGCCAATAGTCCTGCAGGCCATGTCACTGGCAAGTCTGACGAGTCCTCTCCTTCCTGGGATTCCTCCGATGCATCCTTGAGTGTAACGCCTACTGCTGCTGGCGCTGCTGTTGTTGCTGCTGGGAGTCGATCGTCATCCCAGAGGGGAAGTCGGAAGACCACTTGTACTACTTCCAGTAGGCAATTGACTGTCCAACAGTCCTTTGCGAGGAAGATGAAATATCACAGCAGTCATCCTGCTGCAAAGCGGATAACTCAGGTCTTGTCAGCCTTGGTGGTGAGAAACGTGGTTCCTGTATCCATCGTTAATTCAGAGGCAACTAGAGACTTGATTGAGGTACTGTGTCCCCGGTACCAAATGCCATCTAGGTTCCATTTCTCTAGGCAGGCGATACCGAAAATGTACACAGACCTCAGAAAAAGAGTCACCAGTGATCTAAAAAATGCTGTTGTACCCAAGGTCCACTAGTCCACATGTCCGTGGTTAAGTGGAGCAGGGCAGACTCAGGACTATATGACTGTGACAGCCCACTGGGTAGATGTATTGCCTCCCGCAGCAAGAACAGCAGCGGCGGCACCAGTAGCAGCATCTCGCAAATACCAACTCGTTCCTAGGCAGACTACGCTTTGTATCACCGCTTTCCATAAGAGGCATACAGCTGACAACCTCTTACGGAAACTGAGGAACATCATCGCAGAATGGCTTACCCCAATTGGACTCTCCTTGGGATTTGTGACATCGGACAATGCCACCAATATTGTGCGTGCATTACATCTGGGCAAATTCCAGCACGTCCCATGTTTTGCACATACATTGAATTTGGTGGTGCAGAATTATTTAAAAAAACGACAGGGGCGTGCAAGAGATGCTGTCGGTGGCCCGAAGAATTGCGGGACACTTTCTGCCTTCAGCCACCGCGTGCCGAAGACTGGAGCACCACCAAACATTCCTGAACCTGCCCTGCCATCCTCTGAAGCAAGAGGTGGTAACGAGGTGGAATTCAACCCTCTATATGCTTCAGAGGATGGAGGAGCAGCAAAAGGCCATTCAAGCATGTACATCTACCCACGATATAGACAAAGGAGGGGGAATGCACCTGACTCAAGCGCAGTGGAGAATGATTTCAACGTTGTGTAAGGTTCTGCAACCCTTTGAACTTGCCACACGTGAAGTCAGTTCAGACACTGCCAGCCTGAGTCAGGTCATTCCCCTCATCAGGCTTTTGCAGAAGAAGCTGGAGACATTGAAGGAGGAGCTAAAACAGAGCGATTCCGCTAGGCATGTGGGACTTGTGGATGGAGCCCTTAATTCGCTTAACAAGGATTCAATCTGTAGAAATCAGAGCAATACATTTTGGCCACCGTGCTCGATCCTAGATTTAAAACCTACATTGTATCTCTCTTTCCGGCAGACACAAGTCTGCAGAGGTTCAAAGACCTGCTGGTGAGAAAATTGTCAAGTCAAGCGGAACGTGACCCGTCAACAGCTCCTCCTTCACATTCTCCCGCAACTGGGGGTGCAAGGAAAAGGCTAAGAATTCCGAGCCCACCCGCTGGCGGTGATGCAGGGCAGTTTGGAGTGAGTGCTGACATCTGGTCCGGACTGAAGGACCTGGCAACGATTACTGACATGTCGTCTACTGTCACTACATATGATTCTGTCACCTTTGAAAGAATGGTGGAGGATTATATGAGTGACCGCATCCAGGTAGGCACGTCAGACAGTCCGTATGTATACTGGCAGGAAAAAGAGGCAATTTGGAGGCCCTTGCACAAACTGGCTTTATTCTACCTAAGTTGCCCTCCCTCCAGTGTGTACTCCAAAAGAGTGTTTAGTGCAGCCGCTCACCTTGTCAGCAATCGGCGTACGAGGTTACTTCCAGAAAATGTGGAGAAGATGATGATCATCAAAATGAATTATAATCAATTCCTCCGTGGAGACATTTACCAGCAATTGCCTCCAGAAAGTACACAGGGATCTGAGTTGGTGGATTCCAGTGGGGACGAATGAATAATATGTGAGGGGGGCGATGTACACAGTGAAAGGGGTGAGGAATCGGAGGATGATGAGGTGGACATCTTGCCTCTGTAGAGCCAGTTTGTGCAAGGAGAGATTGATTGCTTCTTTTTTGGTGGGGGCCCAAACCAACCAGTCATTTCAGTCAGCCGTGTGGCAGACCCTGTTGCTGAAATGATGGGTTCGTCAATGTTTTTCTTTTCAATCTAAGCCCCTGCAGTTTTCTGTAAGAATCTGCTTCGCTATGATGATCAACAAGTCACAAGGGCAAACACTCAGGGCTGGAGGCGTAGATCTTAGGACCAGCTGCTACAAGCATGGCAAAGGTGTCACTATCATTGGTGACACCCAGAGAGGCAGCGAGGGAGATTGTAATGCAGTGCGCGCAGATAAGCAGCGCAATGGTAAAAAGGAGGCATGGTCTCATAGGTAGTGGCCTGTTTTCCTGAATCTCCATTTTGTTGCTCCGGGTATCCCGGGGGTTGAGTGCTGCACCCGGGGACTAGTGTGTGAGTGGTGCTGGCTCCTGCACAGTGACAGAAACTGGGTGTTGCACGTAATGTTACAGTGAAACACCCATATTCTGTCACTGAAGAGGAGCCGGCACTTTGGTGTCACCCCCCTTGGCGGGTGACACTCGGGTGTGGGCCGCAACCCCGTTGTGATGCCACTGACCCATGGGAAGCTTTACGTGGCTTACCCATGTGTTAGTAGCCCCAAGCATCTTTTGTGTTAGTCCCTGAAGAAAAACTTCAAATATTTACAAATACATTTTGTAATCAATGGGCCTAATTCAGTAAGGATTGCAAATTCTGCTAAGTAACAGAATTTGCAATCCTTTGGTTCGCATGCTGGGGCCACCCAGCATGCCGCCCCCCTTCTTGACCACGCTGAAATTGCAGTCTCAGTGCAGTTCAGCGTGTTCATAAAAAATGGGTTAGCCTCCTGTTGGTGCAGACTGTATGTGTGCGCAGGAAGCCGCCACCATTTTTGTGATCGCAGCTGCTGCATGTGAAGTCATGCAGCAGCTCTGACCACGCCTCCTGTTTCTCCGTTGCCGACCCCATTTTGTAGCCCTGCCCATGCACCGCTCCATCTCCGACTTGGAAATGGATTGTTGCTGACCCACCCCCCCCAGCACCAATTGACAGTCAGAAGCGATCGCATTATCTGCGGGGTGCCGCAGAAAATGCAGGCGCATGCGTATGCTCTTAGCAATTTTTGCAGTTGGATTGCTTATTGCGATTGCAATCCAACCTGAATCAGGCTCTATTACCTATCACAATGCACTGCGGGTAGTACAAAATGGGGTTAATATAAGAGAAAACCCCCCCAGAGCTGTGCTCCTTAACTGTCCCTGGTGGCTAGTGGAGCGGCTGCCCAGTAATCAGTGTCCACGCCAGTGCGCACATGGCCCACCCCCTACAGCCACGCTGGATCACGGTATAGTGTGGGCACAGAAGTCCCTTACCTCCCTTTCATCAGCGGCCTCGTGATCCCGGAGGGCGGTGTGTGTGTGACTGACCTTAGGAAGAAACCGGAGCCTCCGCTGCAGTGACCCAGCAACCAGGGCACGGGAGTATACTGCGCCGCTGGGAGTGATGGAGCTGCAGTAAAGATGTCTATTAGACCTAACCTGCTGCAGCCCTTGTAGATTCTTATAAAAAAAAGTTCTTCTTTTCTTGTCAAAATTAATAGCTAAGAATAGGCTGCCTGAGGCAGCCCCCTGTTAAGTGGCCTGCTACTGAAGGCACCAACTACAAACTGAGCTCCCTGTTCATGGAAGCGAGGTTATAGAGCAGGGGGCGCTGAGCATCTTGGGAACAGTCAAAAGCTTTGAGCCTGTTGGTGCCTCAGATCAAGATCCTACTCTACACCCCAATGTGAATCCTTGTGGAGTCCAGTGTACCCCACAGAAGAAATGAATGTGTCACACCAATTGGCAGCAACATTAGAATAGCTGCTGATGGGCACAATTGAGAAAGGAAGGGGGGAAAACATTTGAATCCAGCACATATATGTAATTTGAATATGTAATTTGTACCTTCCTACTTTAAAATGTAATGGATGACCCTCACCCTGTGAGAACTATCTTCATGATCAAGAGATCTCATACGCAAGAAAAGCATGTGTTGGGATAGGGCTGTGGAGGGCGGCTGCTCGAGCACACCCCCGTCAAGTTAAGGAGATTCAACTGAGGAAGCACAAGGGAACTCTTGTCTGGGGACAACAACTGCAGGGAGACCACATCTTTTCAGATGAAAATGAGAGGGCGGAAGGCTGCCTAATACTGAAGCACCCTCAAACATCAAACCATATGCAACAACTAGTACAAGCATTCCTGGGGAAAGGTCTGCAGCAGACGGATTTGCATACGGTGATGTCATCCAAGCAGTGGGCCAAAGTTGGCTGGAACCCTCATCTGCATATGAAAAGAGAAAAGGGGCGCTTGGATGACCCCTAGTTCGCATTGAACACCCCCCACCCTCCTTTGGTGTGGGGCTCATGTTGGCCATGCCCCAGCCCCTGAAGCATTCAAGCTGATTTCTTGCAGCAGCTGGGCACTGTAACAGCTCCAGAGCTGCTCTGTAAGGCAAATAAAAGGGTGTGGGCCCTGCAACACCACCTGTAGTTCGCATTGTGCGTTGGAAGGCACAAAGTAAGCAGACGGGAGAAGTCAGGATAGTGCGCAAGGGCATAGAAGGGAGGGGCTCAAGAAAAGAGAAGTGGAAACAGACAGCAAACTAGGCTGGAGAGAGACCTGAAACAATGAGATCTAAATTATACCAGAGCCAACCAGGGGAAAGCACAAATGCAGTCCCTCCTCCTACCACAAATTATGCAGTCGAGATTCCCACATTTGGGGAAATCACAGAGGTCAGCATACCCAGAATGCAATGAATGAACCTCACCCTGGGAAAACAATCTTCATGACCATGGTATCACCTAAGCAAAATAAGTATGATTTGAGATAGGGCTGGGGAGGGCCGCTGCTCAGGCACACCTCCGTCAAGTAAAGGAGATTCAACTGAGGCAGCACAAGGGAACTCTCATCTGGGGACAACAACTGCAGGGAGAACACATTTTCAGACGAATGTGTGAGGGCAGAAGGCTGCCTAATACTGAAGCACCCCCCAAACAACAAACCAAATGCAACAACTAGTGCAAGCATTCCTGGGGGAAGGCCTGCAGCAGATGGATTCGCATATGGTGATGTCATCCAAGCAATGGGTATAGTTGGCTGCAACCCTCGTCTGCATATGAAAAGAGAAAATGGTCACGCAGGGCATGGCGACCTTTGTGGGGTTGCGCTTGGATGACCCCTAGATCGCTTTATACACCCCCATCAGTGTGGGACTCATGTTGGCCATGCCCCAGCCCCTGAAGCATTCAAGCTGATTTCTTGCAGCAGCTGGACCCAGTAACAGCTCCAGAGTTGCTCTACAAGACAAGTAAAAGGGTGTGAGCTATGCAGCACCACCTGTAGTTTGCATACACACATATATAGGACAGCATCTCTTATATGCCCCAGGGCCAATAAAATAGTATCCTTATCTAGGGTATCCGTCCATGCCGCTACAGCACTACACATACACACCCAGGCCGACGCAATTGCCGGTCTGAGTAAGGTACCTGAATGTGTATAAATGGACTTCAGGGTAATCTCCTGTTTGCGGTCAGCAGACTCTTTGAGGGTAGCCGTATCCTGGGACGGGAGGGCTAACTTCTTGGATAAGCGTGTTAATGCTTTGTCCACCCAAGGGGAGGATTCCCATCGTAACCTATCCGTTGATGGGAAAGGATACGCCATAAGAATCCTTTTGGAAATCTGCAGGAGATTCCCAAGCTTTTTCACATAACTCGTTCAGCTCGTGTGAGGGGAAAAGGTTACCTCAGGCTTCTTTCCCTTGTACATATGTACCCTCTTGTCAGGGATAGGGGGCTCCTCTGTGATGTGCAAAACATCTTTTATTGCCATAATCATATATCAAATGTATTTTGCCAATTTTGGCTGTAACTTTGCATCATCGTAATCGACACTGGGTCAGAATCCGTGTCGGTATCTGTGTCAACAATCTGGATAGTGGGCACTTATGAGACCCTGACAGTCCCTGCGACATAGGATCAGGCATGGGTTGAGACCCTGACTGTCCCAAAGCTTCAGCCTTGTCTAATCTTTTGTGCAATGAGTTTACACTAGCATTTAAAACATTCCACATATCCATCCAATCAGGTGTAGGCGGAGACACCACATTCATTTGCTCCCGCTCCTCTCTAATATAGCCTTCTTCCTCAGACATGTCGACACACGCGTACCGACACACCACACACACAGGGAATGCTTTTACTGAAGACATTTCCCCCACAAGGCCCTTTGGCAGAGCTGGCCCTAACCAATATGATGCCCTAGGCAAGATTTTGCCTGGTGCCCCCTAGCACCACCGCTGGTTCCGCCTCTGACCTTGCACCTCTTTCCCAGCACCATCAACCCTCACCCATAACAGTACTTATTTTGGTGTTTGTACCCCCTATATTTTAAACAGGAACAGTTCGCACATTTGGCGCACAGTCCAAAAAGGGGTGTGTTTTTGCTGGCAATGGGCATGTCCACACAATAGTACCCCCAATTAAAATTCCGCCACACAGTACTGCAATTTTATTCACATTTGATCACGCGATAGTGTCCATAATTCACATTACATCCCACAGTAGTATCACTTTACCGTATAAACGTTACTTCTCACAGTAGTGCTCCTTATTCACATTACATCACACTGAATTGCTCCTTATTTACATTACACCACACCCTATTGCTCTTTATTCACATTAGACGACACAGTAAATGCCCTTTCTATACGCAACGCTACATATTAGAGCACCTTATACACATAATGCCACACATTAGTAATGCATTTATACACATAATTCCACACAGTAATGCCCCTTACACATATGAGACACATCATTAATGTCCTTATAAACATAATGCGTCTTACACATTATGACAACCTTTATTAATGCCCTTTTACACATAATGGCCCTCATTCCGAGTTGTTAGCTCGCAAGCTGCTTTTAGCAGCATTGCACACGCTAAGCCGCCGCCTACTGGGAGTGAATCTTAGCTTATCAAAATTGCGAACGAAAGATTAGCAGAATTGCGAATAGACACTTCTTAGCAGTTTCTGAGTAGCTCCAGACTTACTCGACAACTGCGATCAGTTCAGTCAGTTTCGTTCCTGGTTTGACGTCACAAACACACCCAGCGTTCGCCCAGACACTCCCCCGTTTCTTCAGACACTCCCGCGTTTTACCCAGAAACGGCAGCGTTTTTTCACACACACCCATAAAACGGCCAGTTTCCGCCCAGAAACACCCACTTCCTGTCAATCACACTACGATCAGCAGAACAAAGAAAAAACCTCGTAATGCCGTGAGTAAAATACCTAACTGCATAGCAAATTTACTTTGCGCAGTCGCAGAGCGAACATTGCGCATGCGCAATTAGCGGAAAATCGCTGCGATGCGAAGAAAATTACAGAGCGAACAACTCGGAATGACCACCCTTGCGCATGCGCAATTAGCGGAAAATCGCTGCGATGCGAAGAAAATTACCGAGCGAACAACTCGGAATGACCACCAATGTCCCTTACACATATGCCGCACATTATTAATGCCCTTATACACATAATGACACACATAGTGCCCCTTACACATATGTTGCACATTATTAATGCATTTTTACATGACACACATAATGCTCCTTACTCATATTCCGAACACTACTGCACAATCAACCCACTCACATGCACACAGCACTCACACTGCCACTAACACTGTGACCTCTGCCTCTGCTTGGGTACAGATGTGTCCTCATAAATCTTGCCTCAATGCTAACGTTGGGGCACCTTTTTTTTATTAAAATGCATCTTATTTGCATTGCTATGTTGTTAGGATGCACACGCAGCTTCTGCTGATTAAAATGATATGCAGCACAACTATATACTGTGTGAGACTGTGGCTGTATCTGCATATGAAATGCTACACACAGAATATAGGCATGCCGCATATCATTTTAATCAGCAGAAGTTGCTGATGCCCCTAGGCATATCAAATGCCCTAGGCAATTGCCTAGTTTGCCTATGCATATGACCGGCTCTGCCCTTTGGAGAGACAGAGAGAGAGTATGCCAGCACATACCCCAGCGCTATATAACCCAGGAATAGCACAGTAACTTAATGTTTGCACAGTAGCGCTGCTGTATGTAATTTGCGCCAAATTATGTGCCCCCCCCCTTCTCTTTTCAACCCTCTTGTCTACCGTGGTATAAGCAGGGGAGAGTCTGGGGAGCTTCCTCTCAGCGGTGCTGTGGAGAAAAAATGGTGCAGGTGAGTGCTGAGGGAGAAGCCCCGCCCCCTCGGCGGCGGGCTTCTGTCCCGCTTAAACTGTACAATTGGCGGGGGCTCATACATATATACAGTGCCCAGCTGTATATATGTTATATTTCTGCCAAAAAGAGGTTTATATTGCAGCCCAGGGCGCCCCCCCTGCGCCCTGCACCCTTACAGTGACCGGAGTATGTGAGGTGTATGGGAGCAATGGCGCACAGCTGCAGTGCTGTGCGTTACCTCAATGAAGATCATGAAGTCCTCTGCCGCCTCTGAAGTCTTCTTTTCTTCTCATACTCACCCGGCTTCTATCTTCCGGCTCTGCGAGGGGGACGGCGGCGCGGCTCTGGGACGGACGGCGAGGGTGAGATCCTGCGTACCAATCCCTTTGGAGCTAATCCCTTTGGAGCTAATGGTGTCCAGTAGCTTAAGAAGCAGGACCTTGCAACTCGGAGAGTAGGGCTGCTTCTCTCCCCTCAGTCCCTCGATGCAGGGAGTCTGTTGCCAGCAGTGCTCCCTGAAAATTAAAAACCTAACAAAATACTTTCTGTCAGAAAGCTCAGGAGAGCTCCTGAAAAGCACCCAGTCTCCACTGGGCACAGTATCAAACTGAGGTATGGAGGAGGGGCATAGAGGGAGGAGCCAGTGCACACCCAGAACTAAAGTCTTTCTTAAAGTGCCCATGTCTCCTGCGGAGCCGTCTATCCCCATGGTCCTTACGGAGTCCCCAGCATCCTCTAGGACGTTAGAGAAAATAGGATTTTAATACCTACCGGTAAATCCTTTTCTCTTAGTCCGTAGAGGATGCTGGGCACCCGTCCCAGTGCGTACTGTGTCTGCAGTTATTAAATGGCCCTTAACTCCAGAACATTTATGTGGAGACAACTTTCCCGACTTGACCATCTTCCTTGGACGTTTTTCCCCTGTGTGACTGCTCCCCAGCCTCGGAGGGTTGCATCCATGGTCCCTAGGATCCAGTCCTGGATCCCGAACCTTCGCCCCTCTAGGAGGTGAGAACTGTGCAGCCACCAATGGAGTGAGATTCTGGTCTTGGAAGACAGGATTATCCTCCGGTGCGTGTGTAGGTGGGATCCGGACCACTTGTCCAACAGGTCCCACTGGAACACTCTGGCATGGAACCAGCCAAACTGAATGGGCTCGTAGGCCGCAACCATCTTACCCAGCAACCAAATGCATTGATGGATTAACACTCTTGCTGGTTTCAGAATTTGTTTGACCAGACTCTGGATCTCCAGAGCCTTTCCACTGAAAGAAAACCTCTTCTGTGTCCAGTATCACTCCCAAAAACAACAACCGTGTCATTGGGACCAACTGCGATTTTGGCAAGTTTAGGAGCCAACTATGTTGTTGAAGAACTGTCAGGGAGAGTGCAATGTTTTGCACTAACTGGTCCCTGGATTTCGCCTTTATCAAAAGATCATCCAAGTACGGGATAATTGTTACTCCTTGCTTGCGATCACCCTGGTGAAAATCCTCAGAGCCGTGGACAGACCAAACGGCAATGTCTGAAATTGGTAATGACAATACTGAATTGCAAACCTCAGGTAGCTTGATGCAGAGGCTAAATGGGAACATGTAAGTAGGCATCCTTTATGTCTACCAAAACCATGAAATCTCCTTCCTCCGGACTGGAGATCACTGCACTGAGAGATTCCATCTTGAAATTTAATTTCCTTAGGTAGAAATTGAGGGATTTCAGATTTCAGATTGGTCTGACTGAGCTGTCCGGCTTAGGGACCACGAAGAGGCTTGAATAAAAACCTTCTCCCTGCTGACTAAAGCCGATTTGAACAATCGGTGAGGGGGAACGTCTTGAAACCCCAGTTTGTACCCTTGGGACACTATTTGTAAAACACACGAGTCCATGTTCGAATGAATCCAGAACTGACTGAAGAGTTTTAGACGTGCCCGCACTGGTGCGGGCTCCTGCAAGAGAGCCCCAGCGTCATGCGGTGGATTTGGCAGAAGCAGAGGATGATCTCTGCTCCTGCGATCTTGAAGAGGATGCAGACCTCTTCCCTCTTCTCCTTCCTCTACCTGCAAAGAAAGGGGAATCTTAACTTCTTGCATATCTATTGGGCCGAAATGACTGCATCAGATAATGATGCGTCTTCATCCGTTGGGAGGGAACATAGGGCAAGAAGGTTGACTTACCCGCGGGAGCTGCCGAGATCAAATTAACTAGGCAGTCACCAAACAACGCTTCACCTTCATAGGGAAGAGACTCCCTTTCTTCTTGGAGTCAGCATCAGCATTCCCTTGGTGAATCCACAATGCCCTCCTATCCGAGACTGCCATGAAATTGGCCCGTGAACTCAAGAGTCCTATATCCCTTGCAGTCTCACGTAAGTATGCTGCAGTGTCCTTGATATGATACAACGTAAGGAGTATCCCATCTCTCCAAGGTATCTATATCGGATGACAAGGTATTCGACCAATTCTTGAATACTACTACTCACCCATGCACATGTAATGGCAGGTCTAAGTAATGTACCCGTGGTTACATAACTAGAAATAATGTAGCTTCCTGCATACGATCCGCTGGATTTGTGACAGGGCCCCGTGCAGAATAGGGGGTGACTCCCACTTTATTCTGTCCGCGGCGGGAAATGAATAAACAACCAGAATCCTTTTGGGGATTTGAAACCATCTTGTCGAGCTGGCCCAGACTTTCTCAAACAGAGATGGAGGAACGTTACATCAGCTTTCATTATATATCTATATATACATACATATAGACCCCTTTGTCAGGAACAGCAGGGTCTTCAGTGATTTTAATATGTCCTTAATATCCACAATCATGTACTGAATGCTCCTTGCCAATATTGGATCTAATCAGGAAACATTATGGTCGACATAGGAATCAGTATCCGTGTCAGTATCAGTGTGTAGTAACTGGGCAAAATAACATTTTTGCGACCCCGCGGGCCTGAGGGAAAAGAAACATAGCCATGAACATCACATCTATTCTCTACGTCTGTGTCTGGGACACAGATTTATCCAACCTTACTCTGATATTACTGAAACTTTTACCCAGTCAGTTATTGGTGGTGCCAACAGGGCCACCATCATATGTCTGCATTCCTAATATAGTTTCCTCTTGGGAAAAACATTCAGCCACCGACATGTTGACACACATGTACCAAGTACCCACAGACACATCGGCTTATGGGGGACAGACCGTCAGTAAATCTGTCAGAGGGACACAGAGGATTTTTCAGCTCACAATCCAGCGCCAAAAGTACACAGTCTGGGAAATAATAAACTCTATAGTGATAGACTTGTAATGCTCTAAAGATGTTCTGGTGAGGTGAGGAAGAAGCCCCGCTACTGTAATGGCGCGTATCTGTCCCGCTCAGAAATAATTAATTACGCTAGCGGGGTAAGGACAGTGCCCAGGCACTAATGTCCACTTTTTCCAGCCTTTTGTGAGGAATTTATGCTGCCCAGGGTGCCCCCCCCCCCCCGTGCCCTGCACCCTGCAGTGCCTGTGTTTGTGTGGGAGCATGGCGCGCAGCGTTCCGCTCGCTGCTCGGTACCTCAGAATGCCATCACTGGAGAAGAAGTCTTCTGTTCTTCTGCTACTCACCTGTCTTCTGGCTCTGTAAGGGGGTGACGGCAGGCTGCGGGAGTGTGCATCTAGGCGTACCCAGCAATCAGCACCCTCAGGAGCTAATGGTGTCCTGTCAGCCTGAAGCAGAGCCATTGAACTCACTAGAAGTTGGTCATACTTCTCTCCCCTAAGTCCCACGAAGCAGGGAGACTGTTGCCAGCAGCCTCCCTGAAAATAAAAAAAACTAACAAGTCTTTTCAGAGAAACTCAGTAGAGCTCCCCTGTAGTGCATCCAGTATCACTGCGCACAATACTAAAACTGGAGTCTGGAGGAGGGGCATAGAGGGAGGAGACAGTTCACACCCTTTGAAAGTCTTAAAGTGCCCATGTCTCCTGCGGATCCCGTCTATACCCCATGGTTCTTAATGTGACCTCAGCATCATCTAGGACGTATGAGAAAACAAATAACGCACACATGAGGAGGAGAGAACTAAGGAAGCTATAAGGAGAAGAGGGGAGGGAGGGGGGGGTTGAAAGGTAAGGTAGTAAAGGCATATTGGATAAACTACAACCTTATACATATTCATTAATGTACCAGTAGTTAGAAGTAGAAGAGCTCTAACAGAAACCACAAAGCTTATCTAAAGCCACACCACACTGGATATGCCCAATCTCATTTGATTTTTGAAGCAAAGCAGTATTGGACTTTGTTAATACTAGAGATGAGCGGGTTCGGTTTCTCTGAATCCGAACCCGCCAGAACTTCATGTTTTTTTTCACGAGTCCGAGCGACTCGGATCTTCCCGCCTTGCTCGGTTAACCCGAGCGCGCCCGAACGTCATCATGACGCTGTCGGATTCTCGCGAGGCTCGGACTCTATCGCGAGACTCGGATTCTATATAAGGAGCCGCGCGTCGCCGCCATTTTCACACGTGCATTGAGATTGATAGGGAGAGGACGTGGCTGGCGTCCTCTCCGTTTAGACACTTGATTTACTAATTTTGGGGAGCATTAGGAGTACTCAGTAGTGTACAGTGCAGAGTTTTGCTGATAGTGACCAGTGACCACCACTTTTATTTATAATCCGTTCTCTGCCTGAAAAAAGCGATACACAGCACACAGTGACTCAGTCACATACATACCATATCTGTGTGCACTGCTCAGGCTCAGGCCAGTGTGCTGCATCATCTATATATATATTATATATCTGTCTGACTGCTCAGCTCACACAGCTTATAATTGTGGGGGAGACTGGGGAGCACTACTGCAGTGCCAGTTATAGGTTATAGCAGGAGCCAGGAGTACATAATATTATATTAAAATTAAACAGTGCACACTTTTGCTGCAGGAGTGCCACTGCCAGTGTGACTAGTGACCAGTGACCTGACCACCAGTATATAATATTAGTAGTATACTATCTCTTTATCAACCAGTCTATATTAGCAGCAGACACAGTACAGTGCGGTAGTTCACGGCTGTGGCTACCTCTGTGTCGGCACTCGGCAGCCCGTCCATAATTGTATATACCAGTGACCTAACCGTGGTTTTTTTTTCTTTCTTTATACATACATACTAGTTACGAGTATACTATCTCTTTATCAACCAGTCTATATATTAGCAGCAGACACAGTACAGTGCGGTAGTTCACGGCTGTGGCTACCTCTGTGTCGGCACTCGGCAGCCCGTCCATAATTGTATATACCAGTGACCTAACCGTGGTTTTTTTTTCTTTCTTTATACATACATACTAGAGATGAGCGCCTGAAATTTTTCGGGTTTTGTGTTTTGGTTTTGGGTTCGGTTCCGCGGCCGTGTTTTGGGTTCGAACGCGTTTTGGCAAAACCTCACCGAATTATTTTTGTCGGATTCGGGTGTGTTTTGGATTCGGGTGTTTTTTTCCAAAAACACTAAAAAACAGCTTAAATCATAGAATTTGGGGGTCATTTTGATCCCAAAGTATTATTAACCTCAAAAACCATAATTTACACTCATTTTCAGTCTATTCTGAATACCTCACACCTCACAATATTATTTTTAGTCCTAAAATTTGCACCGAGGTCGCTGTGTGAGTAAGATAAGCGACCCTAGTGGCCGACACAAACACCGGGCCCATCTAGGAGTGGCACTGCAGTGTCACGCAGGATGTCCCTTCCAAAAAACCCTCCCCAAACAGCACATGACGCAAAGAAAAAAAGAGGCGCAATGAGGTAGCTGTGTGAGTAAGATTAGCGACCCTAGTGGCCGACACAAACACCGGGCCCATCTAGGAGTGGCACTGCAGTGTCACGCAGGATGGCCCTTCCAAAAAACCCTCCCCAAACAGCACATGACGCAAAGAAAAAAAGAGGCGCAATGAGGTAGCTGACTGTGTGAGTAAGATTGGCGACCCTAGTGGCCGACACAAACACCGGGCACATCTAGGAGTGGCACTGCAGTGTCACGCAGGATGTCCCTTCCAAAAAACCCTCCCCAAACAGCACATGACGCAAAGAAAAAAAGAGGCGCAATGAGGTAGCTGTGTGAGTAAGATTAGCGACCCTAGTGGCCGACACAAACACCGGGCACATCTAGGAGTGGCACTGCAGTGTCACGCAGGATGTCCCTTCCAAAAAACCCTCCCCAAACAGCACATGACGCAAAGAAAAAAAGAGGCGCAATGAGGTAGCTGTGTGAGTAAGATTAGCGACCCTAGTGGCCGACACAAACACCGGGCCCATCTAGGAGTGGCACTGCAGTGTCACGCAGGATGTCCCTTCCAAAAAACCCTCCCCAATCAGCACATGATGCAAAGAAAAAGAAAAGAAAAAAGAGGTGCAAGATGGAATTATCCTTGGGCCCTCCCACCCACCCTTATGTTGTATAAACAAAACAGGACATGCACACTTTAACCAACCCATCATTTCAGTGACAGGGTCTGCCACACGACTGTGACTGATATGACGGGTTGGTTTGGACCCCCCCCAAAAAAGAAGCAATTAATCTCTCCTTGCACAAACTGGCTCTACAGAGGCAAGATGTCCACCTCATCTTCACCCTCCGATATATCACCGTGTACATCCCCCTCCTCACAGATTATCAATTCGTCCCCACTGGAATCCACCATCTCAGCTCCCTGTGTACTTTGTGGAGGCAATTGCTGCTGGTCAATGTCTCCGCGGAGGAATTGATTATAATTCATTTTAATGAACATCATCTTCTCCACATTTTCTGGATGTAACCTCGTACGCCGATTGCTGACAAGGTGAGCGGCGGCACTAAACACTCTTTCGGAGTACACACTTGTGGGAGGGCAACTTAGGTAGAATAAAGCCAGTTTGTGCAAGGGCCTCCAAATTGCCTCTTTTTCCTGCCAGTATAAGTACGGACTGTGTGACGTGCCTACTTGGATGCGGTCACTCATATAATCCTCCACCATTCTATCAATGTTGAGAGAATCATATGCAGTGACAGTAGACGACATGTCCGTAATCGTTGTCAGGTCCTTCAGTCCGGACCAGATGTCAGCATCAGCAGTCGCTCCAGACTGCCCTGCATCACCGCCAGCGGGTGGGCTCGGAATTCTGAGCCTTTTCCTCGCACCCCCAGTTGCGGGAGAATGTGAAGGAGGAGATGTTGACAGGTCGCGTTCCGCTTGACTTGACAATTTTGTCACCAGCAGGTCTTTCAACCCCAGCAGACCTGTGTCTGCCGGAAAGAGAGATCCAAGGTAGGCTTTAAATCTAGGATCGAGCACGGTGGCCAAAATGTAGTGCTCTGATTTCAACAGATTGACCACCCGTGAATCCTTGTTAAGCGAATTAAGGGCTGCATCCACAAGTCCCACATGCCTAGCGGAATCGCTCCGTGTTAGCTCCTCCTTCAATGCCTCCAGCTTCTTCTGCAAAAGCCTGATGAGGGGAATGACCTGACTCAGGCTGGCAGTGTCTGAACTGACTTCACGTGTGGCAAGTTCAAAGGGCATCAGAACCTTGCACAACGTTGAAATCATTCTCCACTGCACTTGAGACAGGTGCATTCCACCTACTATATCGTGCTCAATTGTATAGGCTTGAATGGCCTTTTGCTGCTCCTCCAACCTCTGAAGCATATAGAGGGTTGAATTCCACCTCGTTACCACCTCTTGCTTCAGATGATGGCAGGGCAGGTTCAGTAGTTTTTGGTGGTGCTCCAGTTTTCTGTACGTGGTGCCTGTACGCCGAAAGTGTCCCGCAATTCTTCTGGCCACCAACAGCATCTCTTGCACGCCCCTGTCGTTTTTTAAAAAATTCTGCACCACCAAATTCAAGGTATGTGCAAAACATGGGACGTGCTGGAATTGGCCCAGATTTAATGCACACACAATATTGCTGGCGTTGTCCGATGCCACAAATCCACAGGAGAGTCCAATTGGGGTAAGCCATTCCGCGATGATCTTCCTCAGTTGCCGTAAGAGGTTTTCAGCTGTGTGCGTATTCTGGAAAGCGGTGATACAAAGCGTAGCCTGCCTAGGAAAGAGTTGGCGTTTGCGAGATGCTGCTACTGGTGCCGCCGCTGCTGTTCTTGCGGCGGGAGTCCATACATCTACCCAGTGGGCTGTCACAGTCATATAGTCCTGAGTCTGCCCTGCTCCACTTGTCCACATGTCCGTGTTAAGTGGACATTGGGTACAGCTGCATTTTTTAGGACACCGGTGACTCTTTTTCTGAGGTCTGTGTACATTTTCGGTATCGCCTGCCTAGAGAAATGGAACCTAGATGGTATTTGGTACCGGGGACACAGTACCTCCAACAAGTCTCTAGTTGGCTCTGCAGTAATGATGGATACCGGAACCACGTTTCTCACCACCCAGGATGCCAAGGCCTCAGTTATCCGCTTTGCAGTAGGATGACTGCTGTGATATTTCATCTTCCTCGCAAAGGACTGTTGAACAGTCAATTGCTTACTGGAAGTAGTACAAGTGGGCTTACGACTTCCCCTCTGGGATGACCATCGACTCCCAGCGGCAACAACAGCAGCGCCAGAAGCAGTAGGCGTTACACTCAAGGATGCATCGGAGGAATCCCAGGCAGGAGAGGACTCGTCAGACTTGCCAGTGACATGGCCTGCAGGACTATTGGCATTCCTGGGGAAGGAGGAAATTGACACTGAGGGAGTTGGTGGGGTGGTTTGCGTGAGCTTGGTTACAAGAGGAAGGGATTTACTGGTCAGTGGACTGCTTCCGCTGTCACCCAAAGTTTTTGAACTTGTCACTGACTTATTATGAATGCGCTGCAGGTGACGTATAAGGGAGGATGTTCTGAGGTGGTTAACGTCCTTACCCCTACTTATTACAGCTTGACAAAGGGAACACACGGCTTGACACCTGTTGTCCGCATTTCTGGTGAAATACCTCCACACCGAAGAGCTGATTTTTTTGGTATTTTCACCTGGCATGTCAACGGCCATATTCCTCCCACGGACAACAGGTGTCTCCCCGGGTGCCTGACTTAAACAAACCACCTCACCATCAGAATCCTCCTGGTCAATTTCCTCCCCAGCGCCAGCAACACCCATATCCTCCTCATCCTGGTGTACTTCAACACTGACATCTTCAATCTGACTATCAGGAACTGGACTGCGGGTGCTCCTTCCAGCACTTGCAGGGGGCGTGCAAATGGTGGAAGGCGCATGCTCTTCACGTCCAGTGTTGGGAAGGTCAGGCATCGCAACCGACACAATTGGACTCTCCTTGTGGATTTGGGATTTCAAAGAACGCACAGTTCTTTGCGGTGCTTTTGCCAGCTTGAGTCTTTTCAGTTTTCTAGCGAGAGGCTGAGTGCTTCCATCCTCATGTGAAGCTGAACCACTAGCCATGAACATAGGCCAGGGCCTCAGCCGTTCCTTGCCACTCCGTGTGGTAAATGGCATATTGGCAAGTTTACGCTTCTCCTCCGACAATTTTATTTTAGGTTTTGGAGTCCTTTTTTTTCTGATATTTGGTGTTTTGGATTTGACATGCTCTGTACTATGACATTGGGCATCGGCCTTGGCAGACGACGTTGCTGGCATTTCATCGTCTCGGCCATGACTAGTGGCAGCAGCTTCAGCACGAGGTGGAAGTGGATCTTGATCTTTCCCTAATTTTGGAACCTCAACTTTTTTGTTCTCCATATTTTATAGGCAGAACTAAAAGGCACCTCAGGTAAACAATGGAGATGGATGGATTGGATACTAGTATACAATTATGGACGGACTGCCACGGTTAGGTGGTATAAAAAAACCACGGTTAGGTGGTATATAATACAATTATGGATGGACGGACTGCCTGCCGAGTGCCGACACAGAGGTAGCCACAGCCGTGAACTACCGCACTGTACACTGGTTGATAAAGAGATAGTAGTATACTCGTAACAACTAGTATGACGACGGTATAAAGAATGAAAAAAAAACCACGGTTAGGTGGTATATATTATAATACAATTATGGTTGGACGGACTGCCTGCCGAGTGCCGACACAGAGGTAGCCACAGCCGTGAACTACCGCACTGTACACTGGTTGATAAAGAGATAGTAGTATACTCGTAACAACTAGTATGACGACGGTATAAAGAATGAAAAAAAAACCACGGTTAGGTGGTATATATTATAATACAATTATGGTTGGACGGACTGCCTGCCGAGTGCCGACACAGAGGTAGCCACAGCCGTGAACTACCGCACTGTACACTGGTTGATAAAGAGATAGTAGTATACTCGTAACAACTAGTATGACGACGGTATAAAGAATGAAAAAAAAACCACGGTTAGGTGGTATATATTATAATACAATTATGGTTGGACGGACTGCCTGCCGAGTGCCGACACAGAGGTAGCCACAGCCGTGAACTACCGCACTGTACACTGGTTGATAAAGAGATAGTAGTATACTCGTAACAACTAGTATGACGACGGTATAAAGAATGAAAAAAAAACCACGGTTAGGTGATATATATTATAATACAATTATGGATGGACGGACTGCCTGCCGAGTGCCGACACAGAGGTAGCCACAGCCGTGAACTACCGCACTGTACACTGGTTGATAAAGAGATAGTAGTATACTCGTAACAACTAGTATGACGACGGTATAAAGAATGAAAAAAAAACCACGGTTAGGTGGTATATATTATAATACAATTATGGTTGGACGGACTGCCTGCCGAGTGCCGACACAGAGGTAGCCACAGCCGTGAACTACCGCACTGTACACTGGTTGATAAAGAGATAGTAGTATACTCGTAACAACTAGTATGACGACGGTATAAAGAATGAAAAAAAAACCACGGTTAGGTGGTATATATTATAATACAATTATGGTTGGACGGACTGCCTGCCGAGTGCCGACACAGAGGTAGCCACAGCCGTGAACTACCGCACTGTACACTGGTTGATAAAGAGATAGTAGTATACTCGTAACAACTAGTATGACGACGGTATAAAGAATGAAAAAAAAACCACGGTTAGGTGGTATATATTATAATACAATTATGGTTGGACGGACTGCCTGCCGAGTGCCGACACAGAGGTAGCCACAGCCGTGAACTACCGCACTGTACACTGGTTGATAAAGAGATAGTAGTATACTCGTAACAACTAGTATGACGACGGTATAAAGAATGAAAAAAAAACCACGGTTAGGTGGTATATATTATAATACAATTATGGATGGTCGGACTGCCTGCCGAGTGCCGACACAGAGGTAGCCACAGCCGTGAACTACCGTACTGTACACTGGTTGATAAAGAGATAGTAGTATACTCGTAACAACTAGTATGACGACGGTATAAAGAATGAAAAAAAACCCACGGTTAGGTGGTATATATTATAATACAATTATGGATGGACGGACTGCCTGCCGAGTGCCGACACAGAGGTAGCCACAGCCGTGAACTACCGCACTGTACACTGGTTGATAAAGAGATAGTAGTATACTCGTAACAACTAGTATGACGACGGTATAAAGAATGAAAAAAAAACCACGGTTAGGTGGTATATAATACAATTATGGTTGGACGGACTGCCTGCCGAGTGCCGACACAGAGGTAGCCACAGCCGTGAACTACCGCACTGTACACTGGTTGATAAAGAGATAGTAGTATACTCGTAACAACTAGTATGACGACGGTATAAAGAATGAAAAAAAAACCACGGTTAGGTGGTATATATTATAATACAATTATGGTTGGACGGACTGCCTGCCGAGTGCCGACACAGAGGTAGCCACAGCCGTGAACTACCGCACTGTACACTGGTTGATAAAGAGATAGTAGTATACTCGTAACAACTAGTATGACGACGGTATAAAGAATGAAAAAAAAACCACGGTTAGGTGGTATATATTATAATACAATTATGGTTGGACGGACTGCCTGCCGAGTGCCGACACAGAGGTAGCCACAGCCGTGAACTACCGCACTGTACACTGGTTGATAAAGAGATAGTAGTATACTCGTAACAACTAGTATGACGACGGTATAAAGAATGAAAAAAAAACCACGGTTAGGTGGTATATATTATAATACAATTATGGATGGACGGACTGCCTGCCGAGTGCCGACACAGAGGTAGCCACAGCCGTGAACTACCGCACTGTACACTGGTTGATAAAGAGATAGTAGTATACTCGTAACAACTAGTATGACGACGGTATAAAGAATGAAAAAAAAACCACGGTTAGGTGGTATATATTATAATACAATTATGGTTGGACGGACTGCCTGCCGAGTGCCGACACAGAGGTAGCCACAGCCGTGAACTACCGCACTGTACACTGGTTGATAAAGAGATAGTAGTATACTCGTAACAACTAGTATGACGACGGTATAAAGAATGAAAAAAAAACCACGGTTAGGTGGTATATATTATAATACAATTATGGTTGGACGGACTGCCTGCCGAGTGCCGACACAGAGGTAGCCACAGCCGTGAACTACCGCACTGTACACTGGTTGATAAAGAGATAGTAGTATACTCGTAACAACTAGTATGACGACGGTATAAAGAATGAAAAAAAAAACCACGGTTAGGTGGTATATATTATAATACAATTATGGTTGGACGGACTGCCTGCCGAGTGCCGACACAGAGGTAGCCACAGCCGTGAACTACCGCACTGTACACTGGTTGATAAAGAGATAGTAGTATACTCGTAACAACTAGTATGACGACGGTATAAAGAATGAAAAAAAAACCACGGTTAGGTGGTATATATTATAATACAATTATGGATGGACGGACTGCCTGCCGAGTGCCGACACAGAGGTAGCCACAGCCGTGAACTACCGCACTGTACACTGGTTGATAAAGAGATAGTAGTATACTCGTAACAACTAGTATGACGACGGTATAAAGAATGAAAAAAAAACCACGGTTAGGTGGTATATATTATAATACAATTATGGATGGACGGACTGCCTGCCGAGTGCCGACACAGAGGTAGCCACAGCCGTGAACTACCGCACTGTACACTGGTTGATAAAGAGATAGTAGTATACTCGTAACAACTAGTATGACGACGGTATAAAGAATGAAAAAAAAACCACGGTTAGGTGGTATATAATACAATTATGGTTGGACGGACTGCCTGCCGAGTGCCGACACAGAGGTAGCCACAGCCGTGAACTACCGCACTGTACACTGGTTGATAAAGAGATAGTAGTATACTCGTAACAACTAGTATGACGACGGTATAAAGAATGAAAAAAAAACCACGGTTAGGTGGTATATATTATAATACAATTATGGATGGACGGACTGCCTGCCGAGTGCCGACACAGAGGTAGCCACAGCCGTGAACTACCGCACTGTACTGTGTCTGCTGCTAATATAGACTGGTTGATAAAGAGATAGTATACAATACTACTAATATACTGGTGGTCAGGCACTGGTCACCACTAGTCACACTGGCAGTGGCACTCCTGCAGCAAAAGTGTGCACTGTTTAATTTTAATATAATATTATTTATCATGTACTCCTGGCTCCTGCTATAACAACCTGCAGTGCTCCCCAGTCTCCCCCACAATTATAAGCTTTATATACAATACATTGATGTGCAGCACACTGGGCTGAGCAGTGCACACAGACTGAGTCACTGTGTGACTGTGTATCGTTTTTTTCAGGCAGAGAACGGATATATTAAATAAAACAAACAACTGCACTGTCTCTGGTGGTCACTGGTCACTGTGGTCGTCAGTCACTAAACTCTGTCTGCACTCTCTTCTAATCTACAGTATCACAGCAATCTCTCTCTCTCTCTCTCTTCTAAATCTAATCTAAATGGAGAGGACGCCAGCCACGTCCTCTCCCTATCAATCTCAATGCACGTGTGAAAATGGCGGCGACGCGCGGCTCCTTATATAGAATCCGAGTCTCGCGAGAATCCGACAGCGTCATGATGACGTTCGGGCGCGCTCGGGTTAACCGAGCAAGGCGGGAAGATCCGAGTCGCTCGGACCCGTGAAAAAAAAAGTGAAGTTCGTGCGGGTTCGGATTCAAAGAAACCGAACCCGCTCATCTCTAGTTACGAGTATACTATCTCTTTATCAACCAGTCTATATATTAGCAGCAGACACAGTACAGTGCGGTAGTTCACGGCTGTGGCTACCTCTGTGTCGGCACTCGGCAGCCCGTCCATAATTGTGTATACCAGTGACCTAACCGTGGTTTTTTTTTCTTTCTTTATACATACATACTAGTTACGAGTATACTATCTCTTTATCAACCAGTCTATATATTAGCAGCAGACACAGTACAGTGCGGTAGTTCACGGCTGTGGCTACCTCTGTGTCGGCACTCGGCAGCCCGTCCATAATTGTATATACCAGTGACCTAACCGTGGTTTTTTTTTCTTTCTTTATACATACATACTAGTTACGAGTATACTATCTCTTTATCAACCAGTCTATATATTAGCAGCAGACACAGTACAGTGCGGTAGTTCACGGCTGTGGCTACCTCTGTGTCGGCACTCGGCAGCCCGTCCATAATTGTATATACCACCTAACCGTGGTTTTTTTTTCTTTCTTTATACATACATACTAGTTACGAGTATACTATCTCTTTATCAACCAGTCTATATATTAGCAGCAGACACAGTACAGTGCGGTAGTTCACGGCTGTGGCTACCTCTGTGTCGGCACTCCGCAGCCCGTCCATAATTGTATATACCAGTGACCTAACCGTGGTTTTTTTTTCTTTCTTTATACATACATACTAGTTACGAGTATACTATCTCTTTATCAACCAGTCTATATATTAGCAGCAGACACAGTACAGTGCGGTAGTTCACGGCTGTGGCTACCTCTGTGTCGGCACTCGGCAGCCCGTCCATAATTGTATATACCACCTAACCGTGGTTTTTTTTTCTTTCTTTATACATACATACTAGTTACGAGTATACTATCTCTTTATCAACCAGTCTATATATTAGCAGCAGACACAGTACAGTGCGGTAGTTCACGGCTGTGGCTACCTCTGTGTCGGCACTCGGCAGCCCGTCCATAATTGTATATACCACCTAACCGTGGTTTTTTTTTCTTTCTTTATACATACATACTAGTTACGAGTATACTATCTCTTTATCAACCAGTCTATATATTAGCAGCAGACACAGTACAGTGCGGTAGTTCACGGCTGTGGCTACCTCTGTGTCGGCACTCGGCAGCCCGTCCATAATTGTATATACCACCTAACCGTGGTTTTTTTTTCTTTCTTTATACATACATACTAGTTACGAGTATACTATCTCTTTTTCTTTGCGTCATGTGCTGTTTGGGGAGGGTTTTTTGGAAGGGACATCCTACGTGACACTGCAGTGCCACTCCTAAATGGGCCCGGTGTTTGTGTCGGCCACTACGGTCGCTAATCTTACTCACACAGCTACCTCATTGCGCCTCTTTTTTTCTTTGCGTCATGTGCTGTTTGGGGAGGGTTTTTTGGAAGGGACATCCTACGTGACACTGCAGTGCCACTCCTAGATGGGCCCGGTGTTTGTGTCGGCCACTAGGGTCGCTAATCTTACTCACACAGCTACCTCATTGCGCCTCTTTTTTTCTTTGCGTCATGTGCTGTTTGGGGAGGGTTTTTTGGAAGGGACATCCTGCGTGACACTGCAGTGCCACTCCTAGATGGGCCCGGTGTTTGTGTCGGCCACTAGGGTCGCTTATCTTACTCACACAGCGACCTCGGTGCAAATTTTAGGACTAAAAATAATATTGTGAGGTGTGAGGTATTCAGAATAGACTGAAAATGAGTGTAAATTATGGTTTTTGAGGTTAATAATACTTTGGGATCAAAATGACCCCCAAATTCTATGATTTAAGCTGTTTTTTAGTGTTTTTGGAAAAAAACACCCGAATCCAAAACACACCCGAATCCGACAAAAATAATTCGGTGAGGTTTTGCCAAAACGCGTTCGAACCCAAAACACGGCCGCGGAACCGAACCCAAAACCAAAACACAAAACCCGAAAAATTTCAGGCGCTCATCTCTAATTAATACATGGATGGGAGACTGCTTGGTAGTATCAGATTCTTTAGGTGTTTTTAAACTACCAACACCATTTTCTTGGTACATTTAATTTTTACATGTATTCTTTTATGTACCAGAAGTTAGAAGTAGAAGAGCTGTAATAAAAACCACCAGCTCATCTACAGCCACAGCACACTGGATTTGCCCAATCTCTCCTGATCATGGAAGCTGAGCAGTGTAGGTCCTGGTTTTAGTACTTGGATGGGAGACCACCAGGAAATACCAGGAGCTGTCTGTATTTTTACAATACTAACACCGTTCTCTTGATGCATTCCATTTTGAAACATTGGGGCAGATCTATTAAGCCTGGTGAACTGATAAAGTGCAAGGTGATAAAGTACCAGCCAGTCAGCTCCTAACTGTCATTTTTCAAACCCAGCCTGTGACATGGCAATTAGGAGCTGATTGGCTGGTACTTTATCACCATGCAAATTATCATTTCACCAGGTTTAATAAATCGTCCGCTTACTCATTTATGTACGAGTAGTTAGAAGTAGAAGAACTCTAACAGAAACCACTAAGCTCATCTACAGCCACACCACACTGTATATGCCCAATATCACCTGATTTTAGGCCAGGTTTGTTCCTGGATGTGAGACCACCTGGGAATACCAGGTGCTGTAGGTAGTTTTATACTACCAACACCGTTCTCTTGATGCATTCTATTTTGAAACTTATTCATTGATGTACCAGTAGTTAGAAGTAGAAGTTAGAAACAGCAAAAATCATCTACAGCCGCATCACACTGGATATGTCCAATCTCATCTGATGTTGGAAGCTAAGCAGTGTTGTGCCTGGTTAGTTTTTGGATTTCAGGTCCTGCCTTCTGGTTTGGCCACGGCACCTCGGAAATTCACCAAGGTCATGGCCGTGATTACGACCCTTCACCATCGGTGGACCAGGGAGGAATCTCTCCTCCCGATAAACATTCTGGAATTGCAGGCAGTGTTCAATTCATTGACACTGGCCCTGCCTCTAGTACAGAACAGGCCTGTTCAAGTACAATCGGACAACGCCACCACGGTAGTGTACACAAATCATCAAGGCGGCACTCGAAATTGCATAGCAAAGCTGGAAGTATCAAAAATCCTCAGTTGGGTAGAACGTCATCTGCCAGCAATATCGGCAGTGTTCATTCCCGGAGTCCTCAACTGGGAAGCGGATTTCCTCAGTCGTCAGGACGTTCACGCTGGAGAGTGGAGAGGCCGCAGCAGAAATGTCTGCACTGGTGTCAGTAGGTGACTGAGGCAGGGATGACTGGGAGATAGTGGGTGACTGAAGCATGTATGAGTGGGAGATAGTGGGTGACTGAGGCCGGGGTGACTGGGAGATAGTCAGTGACTAAGGCAGGGGTGATAGGGATATAGTGGATGACTGTGGCAGGGGTGACAGGGACAGTAGGAGACTGAGGCAGGGGTGACAGGGATAATGGGTGACTGAGGCAGGGGTGATAGGGTGACAGTGGGTGACTGAGGCAGGGGTGACAGGGATAGTGGGTGACTGCGGCAGGGGTGATATGGAGATAGTGGTTGACTGAGGCAGGGGTGACAGAGATAGTGGGTGACTAAAGCAGGGGTGACTGGTATAGTGGGTGACTGAGGTAGGGGTCGCAGGTATAGTGGTTAACTGAGGCAGCGGTGACTGGGAGATAGTGGGTAACTGGGGCAGGGGTGACAGGGAAAGTGTGTGACTCAGGCAGGGGTGATAGGGAGATAGTGGGCAGCAGATCACTGCCTTGCTGACAGCAGCACATCCCTGCTTCACTGACAGCAGCACATCCCTGCCTCATTGACAGCAGCACATACCTGCCTCACTTATAGCAGCACATCCCTGCCTTACTGACAGCAGCAGATCACTGCCTCACTGACAGCAGCAGATCACTGCTTCACTGACAGCAGCACATCCCTGCCTCACTGGCAGCAGCAGATCCCTGCCTCACTGGCAGCAGCAGATCCCTGCCTCACTGGCAGCAGCAGATCCCTGCCTCACTTGCAGCAGCAGATCCCTGCCTTACTGACAGCTGTATATAGGGCCTAATTCAGACCTGATCTCTGCTGTGCATATTCACACAACAGGAGATCAGGTCTGAAGTGTGTGTGTGTGCTGGTGCCGCAGTGCACCGGCACATGCCAGAGATGCGATCAGCATCTCTGCCCAGTGAGCGCCTCTGCCAACACATACTTATCTTGCATATGAGATCTCTTGATCATAAAGATAGTTCTCACAGGGTGAGGTTCATCCATTACATTTTAAAGTAGGAAGGTACAAATTACATATTCAAATTACATATATGTGCTGGATTCAAATGTTTTCCCCCCTTCCTTTCTCAATTGTGCCCATCAGCAGCTATTCTAATGTTGCTGCCAATGGGTGTGACACATTCATTTCTTCTGTGGGGTACACTGGACTCCACAAGGATTCACATTGGGGTGTAGAGTAGGATCTTGATCTGAGGCACCAACAGGCTCAAAGCTTTTGACTGTTCCCAAGATGCTCAGCGCCCCCTGCTCTATAACCTCGCTTCCATGAACTCAGTTTGTAGTTGGTGCCTTCAGTAGCAGGCCACTTAACAGGGGGCTGCCTCAGGCAGCCTATTCTTAGCTATTAATTTTGACAAGAAAAGAAGAACTTTTTTTATAAGAATCTACAAGGGCTGCAGCAGGCTAGGTCTAATAGACATCTTTACTGCAGCTCCATCACTCCCAGCGGCGCAGTATACTCCCGTGCCCTGGTTGCTGGGTCACTGCAGCGGAGGCTCCGGTTTCTTCCTAAGGTCAGTCACACACACACCGCCCTCCGGGATCACGAGGCCGCTGATGAAAGGGAGGTAAGGGGCTTCTGTGCCCACACTATACCGAGATCCAGCGTGGCTGTAGGGGGCGGGCCGTGTGCGCACTGGCGTGGACACTGATTACTGGGCAGCCGCTCCACTAGCCACCAGGGACAGTTAAGGAGCACAGCTCTGGGGGTTTTTCTCCTATATTAACCCCATTTTGTACTACCTGCAGTGCATTGTGATAGGTAATAGAGCCTGATTCAGGTTGGATTGTAATCGCAATAAGCAATCCAACTGCAAAAATTGCTAAGAGCATACGCATGCGCCTGCATTTTCTGTGGCACCCCGCAGATAATGCGATCACCTCTGACTGTCAATCGGTGCGGGGGGGGGGGTCAGCAACAATCCATTTCAAAGTCGGAGATGGAGCGGTGCAGGGGCAGGGCTACAAAATGGGGTCGGCAACGGAGAAACAGGAGGCGTGGTCAGAGCGGCTGCATGACATCACATGCAGCCGCTGCGATCACAAAAATGGTGGCGGCTTCCTGCGCACACGTACAGTTTGCACCAACAGGAGGCTAACCCATTTTTTATGGTCACGCTGAACTGCACTGAGACTGCAATTTCAGCGTGGTCAAGAAGGGAGGCAGCATGCTGGGTGGCCATGCCCTGTGATGGGTGGCCCCAGCATGCGAACCAAAGGATTGCAAATTCTGTTACTTAGCAGAATTTGCAATCCTTACTGAATTAGGCCCATTGATTACAAAATTGTAAACAATATTTGAAGTTTTTCTTCAGGGACTAACACAAAAGATGCTTGGGGCTACTAACACATGGGTAAGCCACGTAAAGCTTCCCATGGGTCAGTGGCATCACAACAGGGTTGCGGCACACACCCGAGTGTCACCCGCCAAGGGGGGTGACACCAAAGTGCCGGCTCTTCTTCAGTGACAGAATATGGGTGTTTCACTGTGACATTACGTGCAACACCCAGTTTCTGTCACTGTGCAGGAGCCAGCACCACTCACACACTAGTCCCCGGGTGCAGCCCCCAACCCCCGGGATACCCGGAGCTACAAAATGGTGATTCAGGCCACGCCCCTACCTATGAGACCATGCCTCCTTTTTACCATTGCGCTGCTTATCTGCGCGCACTGCATTACAATCTCCTTCGCCACCTCTCTGGGTGTCACCAGTGATAGTGACACCTCTGCCATGCTTGAAGCAGCTGGTCCTAAGATCTACGCCTCCAGCCCTGAGTGTTTGCCCATGTGACTTGTTGATCATCATAGCGAAGCAGATGCTTACAGAAAACTGCAGGGGCTTAAATTGAAAAGAAAAACATTGATGAACCCATCATTTCAGCGACAGGGTCTGCCACACGACTGACTGAAATGACTGGTTGGTTTGTGCCCCCACCAAAAAAGAATCAATCAATCAATCAATCAATCAATCAATCTCTCCTTGCACAAACTGGCTCTACAGAGGCAAGATGTCCACCTCATCATCCTCCGATTCCTCACCCCTTTCACTGTGTACATCCCCCTCCTCACAGATTATTAATTCGTCCCCACTGGAATCCACCATCTCAGATCCCTGTGTACTTTCTGGAGGCAATTGCTGGTGAATGTCTCCACGGAGGAATTGATTATAATTCATTTTGATTATCATCATCTTCTCCACATTTTCTGGAAGTAACCTCGTACGCCGATTGCTGACAAGGTGAGCGGCTGCACTAAACACTCTTTTGGAGTACACACTGGAGGGAGGGCAACTTAGGTAGAATAAAGCCAGTTTGTGCAAGGGCCTCCAAATTGCCTCTTTTTCCTGCCAGTATACATACTGACGTGCCTACCTGGATGCAGTCACTCATATAATTCTCCACCATTCTTTCAAAGGTGACAGAATCATATGCAGTGACAGTAGACGACATGTTAGTAATCGTTGCCAAGTCCTTCAGTCCGGACCAGATGTCAGCACTCACTCCAGACTGCCCTGCATCACCGCCAGCGGGTGGGCTCGGAATTCTTAGCCTTTTCCTCGCACCCCCAGTTGCGGGAGAATGTGAAGGAGGAGCTGTTGACGGGTCACGTTCCGCTTGACTTGACAATTTTCTCACCAGCAGGTCTTTGAACCTCTGCAGACTTGTGTCTGCCGGAAAGAGAGATACAATGTAGGTTTTAAATCTAGGATCGAGCACGGTGGCCAAAATGTAGTGCTCTGATTTCAACAGATTGAATCCTGGTTAAGCGAATTAAGGGCTCCATCCACAAGTCCCACATGCCTAGTGGAATCGCTCTGTTTTAGCTCCTCCTTCAATGTCTCCAGCTTCTTCTGCAAAAGCCTGATGAGGGGAATGACCTGACTCAGGCTGGCAGTGTCTGAACTGACTTCACGTGTGGCAAGTTCAAAGGGTTGCAGAACCTTGCACAACGTTGAAATCATTCTCCACTGCGCTTGAGTCAGGTGCATTCCCCCTCCTTTGCCTATTTCGTGGGCAGATGTATAGGCTTGAATGGCCTTTTGCTGCTCCTCCATCCTCTGAAGCATATAGAGGGTTGAATTCCACCTCGTTACCACCTCTTGCTTCAGATGATGGCAGGACAGGTTCAGGAATGTTTGGTGGTGCTCCAGTCTTCGACATGCGGTGGCTGAAGGCAGAAAGTGGCCCGCAATTCTTCGGGCCACCGACAGCATCTCTTGCACGCCCCTGTCGTTTTTTAAATAATTCTGCACCACCAAATTAAATGTATGTGCAAAACATGGGACGTGCTGGAATTTGCCCAGATGTAATGCACGCACAATATTGGTGGCGTTGTCCGATGTCACAAATCCCCAGGAGAGTCCAATTGGGGTAAGCCATTCTGCGATGATGTTCCTCAGTTTCCGTAAGAGGTTGTCAGCTGTGTGCCTCTTATGGAAAGCGGTGATACAAAGCGTAGCCTGCCTAGGAACGAGTTGGCAATTGCGAGATGCTGCTACTGGTGCCGCCGCTGCTGTTCTTGCTGCGGGGAGCAATACATCTACCCGGTGGGCTGTCACAGTCATATAGTCCTGAGTCTGCCCTGCTCCACTTAACCACAGACAAGTGGACATTGGGTACAACTGCATTTTTTAGGACACTGGTGACTCTTTTTCTGAGGTCTGTGTACATTTTCGGTATCGCCTGCCTAGAGAAACGGAACCTAGAGGGTATTTGGTACCGGGGACACAGTACCTCAATCAAGTCTCTAGTTGCCTCTAAATTAACGATGGATACCGGAACCACGTTTCTCACCACCCAGGCTGACAAGACCTGAGTTATCCGCTTTGCAGCAGGATGACTGCTGTGATATTTCATCTTCCTCGCAAAGGACTGTTGGACAGTCAATTGCTTACTGGAAGTAGTACAAGTGGTCTTCCGACTTCCCCTCTGGGATGATGATCGACTCCCAGCAGCAACAACAGCAGCGCCAGCAGCAGTAGGCGTTACACTCAAGGATGCATCGGAGGAATCCCAGGCAGGAGAGGACTCGTCAGACTTGCCAGTGACATGGCCTGCAGGACTATTGGCTCTCCTGTCTAAAGAGGAAATTGACACTGAGGGAGTTGGTGGTGTGGTTTGCAGGAGCTTGGTTACAAGAGGAAGGGATTTAGTGGTCAGTGGACTGCTTCCGCTGTCATCCAAAGTTTTTGAACTTGTCACTGACTTATGATGAATGCGCTGCAGGTGTCGTATAAGGGAGGATGTTCCGAGGTGGTTAACGTCCTTATCCCTACTTATTACAGCTTGACAAAGGCAACACACGGCTTGACACCTGTTGTCCGCATTTGTGTACAGGATGCATACCTTCATGTCCCCATTTATCCACCGCATCAGGCGTACCTCAGATTTGCGGTACAGGACTGTCATTGCCAATTTCAGACGTTGCTGTTTGGTCTCTCCATGGCCCTGAGAATTTTCACCAAGGTAATGGCGGAAATGATGGTGCTCCTGTGCAAGCAAGGTGTCACAATTATCCCGTACTTGGGCGATCTCATAAAAGCGAGATCAAGAGAGCAGTTGCTGAACAGCGTATCACTTTCACTGAAAGTGTTACAGCAACACGGCTGGATTCTCAATATCCCGAAGTCGCAGTTGATTCCTACTACTCATCTGTCTTTCTTGGGCATGATTCTGGACACGGACCAGAAGAGGGTTTATCTCCTGATAGAAAAGGCCCAGGAACTCATGACTCTTGTCAGGAACCTATTGAAACCAAAACTTGTGTCAGTGCATCACTGCACTCGAGTCCTGGGAAAGATGGTGGCATCATACGAGGCCATTCCATTCGGCAGGTTCCATGCGAGGACTTTCCAATGGGACCTACTGGACAAGTGGTCCGGGTCACATTTACAGATGCATTGGTTGATCACCCTGTCCCCCAGGGTCAGGGTATCACTCCTGTGGTGGCTGCAGAGTGCTCACCTTCTCGAGGGACGCAGATTCAGCATTCAGGGCTGGATCCTGGTGACCACAGACGCAAGCCTCCAAGGTTGGGGAGCAGTCACACAGGGAAGAAATTTCCAAGGTCTTTGGTCAAGTCAAGAGACTTGTCTTCACATCAACATATACAATGCCCTACGTCAAGCGGAGACCTTACTTTGCGACCAACCGGTTCTGATCCAGTCAGACAACGTCACCGCAGTGGCTCATGTAAACCGCCAAGGCGGCACAAGGAGCAGAGTGGCGATGGCACAAGCCACCAGAATTCTTCGCTGGGTGGAGAATCACGCAAGCGCACTGTCAGCAGTGTTCATTCCGGGAGTGGACAACTAGGAAGCAGACTTCCTCAGCAGACACGACCTACATCCGGGAGAGTGGGGACTTCATCAGGAAGTCTTTGCACAGATTACAAGTCGGTGGGAACTGCCACAGATAGACATGATGCCGTCCCGGCTCAACAAAAAGCTACAGAGGTATTGCGCAAGGTCAAGAGACCCTCAGGCAGTAGCTGTAGACGCCCTAGTGACACCGTGGGTGTTCCGGTCGGTCTATGTATTTCCTCCTCTTCCTCTCATACCCAAGGTGTTGAGGATAATAAGACAAAGAAAAGTGAGAACAATCCTCATTGTTCCAGATTGGCCACGGAGGACCTGGTATCCGGATCTGCAGGAAATGCTCACAGAAGATCTGTGGCCTCTCCCTCTAAGACAGGACCTGTTGCATCAGGGGCCCTGTCTGTTCCAAGACTTACCGCGGCTGCGTTTGACGGCATGGCGGTTGAATGCCGGATCCTAGCATTCCGGTTGAGGTCATCCCTACGCTGATAAAGGCTAGGAAGGATGTAACGTTAAAACATTACACCGTATATGGCGAAATTATGTTTCTTGGTGTGAGGCCAGGAATGCTCCTACGGAAGAATTCCATCTGGGCCGTTTCCTTCACTTCCTACAAACTGGAGTGAATTTGGGCCTACAATTAGGCTCTATTAAGGTCCAGATTTCGGCCTTATCCATTTTCTTTCAAAAAGAATTGGCTTCTCCTCCAGAAGTTCAGACTTTTGTAAAAGGAGTGCTGCATATTCAGCCTCCTTTTGTGCCTCCGGTGGCACCTTGGGACCTTAACGTGGTGTTAAGTTTTCTAAAATCACACTGGTTTGAACCACTTAAAACAGTGGAGTTAAATTATCTCACGTGGAAGGTGGTCATGTTATTAACCTTGGCTTCGGCTAGGCGAGTGTCGGAATTAGCGGCTTTGTCACATAAAAGCCCATATTTGGTATTTCATGTGGATAGAGCGGAATTGCGGACCCGTCCTCAATTCCTACCAAAAGTGGTCTCATCTTTTCATATGAACCAACCTATTGTGGTGCCTGTGGCTACGCGTGACTTGGAGGATTCCGAGTTACTTGATGTGGTCAGGGCTTTGAAAATTTACGTGGCCAGGACGGCTAGAGTCAGGAAAACTGAAGCGCTGTTTGTCCTGTATGCAACCAACAAGATTGGTGCCCCTGCTTCAAAGCAGGCTATTGCTCGCCGGATTTGTAACACGATTCAGCAAGCGCATTCTATGGCTGGATTGCAGTTACTGAAATCGGTCAAGGCCCATTCCACGAGGAAAGTGGGCTCTTCTTGGGCGGCTGCCCGAGGGGTCTCGGCACTACAGCTGTGTCAAGCTGCTACTTGGTCGGGTTCAAACACCTTTGCAAAATACTATAAGTTTGATACCCTGGCTGAGGAGGAACTCATGTTTGCTCAATCGGTGCTGCAGAGTCATCTGCACTCTCCCGCCCGTTTTGGAGCATTGGTATAATCCCCATGGTCCTTACGGAGTCCCCAGCATCCTCTAGGACGTTAGAGAAAATAAGATTTTAATCCTACCGGTAAATCTTTTTCTCGTAGTCCGTAGAGGATGCTGGGCGCCCGTCCCAAGTGCGGACTACTTCTGCAATACTTGTATATAGTTATTGCTTCAATAAGGGTTATGTTATAGTTGCATCGGTCCTGCACTGATGCTATGTTGTTTTTTCATACTGATAACTGGGTAGTTTATCACAAGTTATACGGTGTGATTGGTGTGGCTGGTATGAATCTTGCCCTGGATTAACAAAATCCTTTCCTCATACTGTCCGTCTCCTCTGGGCACAGTTTCTCTAACTGTGGCATAGAGGGAGGAGCCAGTGCACACCCAGAACTAAAGTCTTTCTTAAAGTGCCCATGTCTCCTGTGGAGCCCGTCTATCCCCATGGTCCTTACGGAGTCCCCAGCATCCTCTACGGACTACGAGAAAAAGATTTACCGGTAGGTTTAAAATCTTATTTTCTACTGTATTCTTTTCTATCCTAGTTTATTACGACCAACTCTCATCCAAGGAGTTTGATATTCTACTACCTGCATGCAATTTAAATTGCTTAAATTGTTTATATGGTTGATTTGTCCTTCACAATCCATAATCTGCAACTTGGATGGTTTTGTGTCATTGAAAATCTTATAATAAAAATGTATATATATATTAAAAAAAAAAAAAGTTATAAGACATATGCATTCAATATTTGAAGAAACAAAATAAAATAAAGCTATCTATTGGGTTTCACTAACAAGCACATTGGAAGACTTGACTACTGTTAAAAGACATGCATTACATGGTATAGAGCCACAAACCACAATGTAGTAAAATAAAAACAAACTTACATGTGTATCAAACCTATGTGAGGCTTACATTGATAGTGCAAGATCAACACTCTATCAACTGTGCAAACTAGACTGCACATAAATGCCATAAAATTTATCTGAGATTTTAGTAAATAAGGCCCGTTGCTGTCCGGGTCACGCAGCCGTCACGGCCCGCCCCCATACGGTCCGGTCATGTCTGCGTTGTCCGGACTGTGCCCCCAAAATGGCGGCACAACGCCGCTGGCCCGACTCCTCCTGCCCAGTGACCGCCTATGCCTGTCAATCAGGCAGAGGCGCTCACTGGGCAGAGATGCTGATCGCATCTCTGGCATGTGCCGGTGCACTGCGGCACCAGCACACACGCACTTCAGACCTGATCTCCTGTTGTGTGAATATGCACAGCAGGGATCAGGTCTGAATTAGGCCCTATATACAGCTGTCAGTAAGGCAGGGATGTGCTGCTGCCAGTGAGGCAGGGATGTGCTGCTGGTAGTGAAGCAGTGATGTGCTGCTGTCAGCGAAGCAGTGCTGTGCTGCTGTCAGCGAGGCAGAGATATGCTGCTGTCAGCGAGGCAGGGATGTGCTGCTGTCAGCGAGGCAGGGATGTGCTGCTGTCAGCGAGGCAGGGATGTGCTGCTGTCAGCGAGGCAGGGATGTGCTGCTGTCAGCGAGGCAGGAATGTGCTGCTGCAGTGAGGCAGAGATATGCTGCCCACTATCTCCCTGTCACCCCTGCCTGAGTCACACACTTTCCCTGTCACCCCTGCCTCAGTTACCCACTATCTCCCAGTCACCGCTGCCTCAGTCAACCACTATACCTGCGATCCCTGCCTCAGTCACCCACTATACCAGTCACCCCTGCTTTAGTCACCCACTGTCACCCTATCACCCCTGCTTCAGTCACCCACTATCCCTGTCAACCCTGCCTCAGTCACCCACTATCTCCCAGTCACCCCTACCTCAGTCAGCCACTATCCCTGTCACCCCTGCCTCAGTCTCTTACTGTCCCTGTCACCCCTGCCACAATCATCCACTATCTCCCTATCACCCCTGCCTTAGTCATTTATTATCCCTGTCACCCACTTTCTTCCCATACTTACCCAACCCCTTCCTATCACCCCTCCCTCAGTAACCCACTATCTCCCTGTCACCCACTATCTCCCTGTCACCCCGGCCTCAGTCACCCACTATCTCCCACTCATACATGCTTCAGTCACCCACTATCTCCCAGTCCCTGTCACCCCTGCCACAATCATCCACTATCTCCCTATCACCCCTGCCTTAGTCATTTATTATCCCTGTCACCCACTTTCTTCCCATACTTACCCAACCCCTTCCTATCACCCCTCCCTCAGTAACCCACTATCTCCCTGTCACCCACTATCTCCCTGTCACCCCGGCCTCAGTCACCCACTATCTCCCAGTCATCCCTGCCTCAGTCACCTACTGACACCAGTGCAGACATTTCTGCTGCGGCCTCTCCACTCTCCAGCGTGAACGTCCTGACGACTGAGGAAATCCGCTTCCCAGTTGAGGACTACGGGAATGAACACTGACGATATTGCTGTCAGATGACATTCTACCCAACGGAGGATTTTTGATACTTCCAGCTTTGCCATGCAGTTTCGAGTGCCGCCTTGATGATTTGTGTACGCTACCGTGATCTGCGGTGCTGTGCTCCGCTCCCCGGCTCCAGAACAGATTGACATGCGGATGAGCGTCCGAATGTCAATCTGCGGTCTCCTCTCCCTCCCTGCTGTGTTGGAGGGACACAGAGCGCATCGCGCGTCTCTCCTGTGTCCCTCCCTGGCTCTCCCCCGGCCGGTCTAAGGAAGTGCCGTTCGTGAGCTCTGATTGGCTCACGAACCGGCACTTCCTGTATTAGACCAGCGGGGGAGAGCCAGGAGGGACACAGGAGAGACGCGCGATGCGCTCCGTGTCCCTCCAACACATGGGGGGGGGGAAGCAGGCACTTGGGGCATATACCTGGCACTGTGGGGGGCAGATCTGGCACTGGGGGCATATACCTGGCACTGGGGGCATATACCTGGCACTGCGGGGGGCAGATCTGGCACTGGGGGCATATATTTGGCACTGGGGGGAAGATCTGGCACTGGAGGCATATACCTGGCACTGTGGGGGGCAGATCTGGCACTGGGGGCATATACCTGGCACTGTGGGGGGAAGATCTGGCACTGGAGGCATATACCTGGCACTGTGGGGGAATATCTGGCACTGGGGCATATACCTGGCACTGTGGGGGAATATTTGGCACTGGGGGGAGCAGGCACTGAGGGGGCATATGTGGCACTGGGGGGGGGGGGTAAATGTGGCACTGGGGGCATGTACCTGGCACTGTGGGGGAATATCTGGCACTAGGGGCATATACCTGGCACTGTAGGGGAATATCTGGCACTGGGGGCATATGTGGCACTGGGAGCATGGCCCTAGCAACAAGCACTACCCCCTAGCAACGAGCATGACACCCAGTGCATGAAACCCCTTGCAACGAGCATGACACCCTGATCATGAAAACCCCTGGCACCGTGCATGGAACCAAGAGCATGAAACCCCTGGCAACGAGCAGGTAATTTAAAAGTAATTAGAAGCCTTACTGTAGAACTTAATGTGTAATGGGCATTACGGTGTGTGGCATAATGTATCACGGACATTGCGGTGTGTGTCATAATGTATCAGGCATTACGGTGTGTTGTATACTATATCACGGGCATTGTGGTATGTGGCATAATGTCTCAGGATCATTGTGGTGTGTGTCATACTGTGTCACAGACATTGTATGTGCTATAATGTATCAGGGGCATTGCAGTGTGTAGCATAATGTATAACGGGCATTGCGATTCCTGTCATAATGTGTCACAGGCATTACGGTGTGTGGCATAATGTGTCTGGGGCATTACAGTGTGTGCATATTGTGTCATGTGCATTATTGTGTGTGGAATAATGTCTAAGGGCCATTGCAGTATGTGGAATAACGTATACTGGGCATTACTATAAGGAGGAAAAATGACAAATAATGTAAGGGGCATGAATCAGGATTATTTTTCTTTCCTGTGGTGGCCAACGTCTGGGCGTGCAGGTTGCAAAACTGGGGTATAAGGTAGTCTTTTCCTGCAATGCCACGCCCTCCACGCAAAGCCACGCCCATTTCGACAAAGCCACACACACTTTTTGCCGGCGTGCGCCTGCGGCGTGCACATTTTTCTACCTTTGTTAGTGCCAATTACGGGGGGTATGGGGGGGGGGGGCGCCGAAGGATTTTTTGGCTTGGGGGAGAAAAATTTCTAGTTACGCCACTGGGCTCAGCTGTCCAATAATGTATCAATGAAACAGCCTGCGTGCCCAGCCAATGACTGAGCGGCAGGCTGCTTCATTCATACTTTATTGGACAGCTGAGCCGTCGCTCAGCTCAGCTGTCCTGTCTGTGCGCCCGCTGCTGCAGTGAGGACGGGATCCGGGGAGCACAGCACCGCAGATTGGATCGGAAGAGAGATACGATCTGCGGTGTGGCAGGGGGTGTGCTGCTTGGGGAGGCATATATATATATATATATATATATATGTGTGTGTGTATATATATATGTATATGTGTGTGTGTGTATGTATATATATATATATATATATATATGTATATATATATATATATATATATATATATATTTATTTTCTGCCTTCTCTATTAGGGGCCCCACTCTCTTTAGTGCCCCGGGCCCCCCATGGTCTTAATCCGGCTCTGGATGAGCTTAGTGGTTTCTGTTAGAGTTCTTCTACTTCTAACTACTCGTACATAAATTAATAAGCGGACGATTTATTAAACCTGGTGAAATGATAATTTGCATGGTGATAAAGTACCAGCCAATCAGCTCCTAATTGCCATGTCACAGGCTGGGTTTGAAAAATGACAGTTAGGAGCAGACTGGCTTGTACTTTATCACCTTGCACTTTATCAGTTCACTGAACTAATCTCCTCTTGCGCTATAAATAGTATGATATGGCTCAAAGTTCAATAAAAACAAATAAATAATTTCATATATTCTATATTTTTTATTACATATAAATATATATATATATATATATATATATATATATATATATATATACTTTACAATAAACTATTAGACCGGTCAAATAAAATCACTAACAATATATTTGCATAGCTATAGGAGGTGGATCTTAGATAAACTCTGTGCACAGAGAAATTTTCAAAAATAAAAATCAGTCCATATATTGGATTAAAAAATCAATTTACCAGCTGTAATTCGCACCCATGTAGTAGATAACATATTTATAAGTTGTTATATATTGGAATTCCTCAATATGCTGCCACTTGGCAAAGGAGATGATATTGTGCAAAATAACCGCTCCACACTGGAGCCTTACGTGTAGCTTGCACCAGTTGTTATAACACGGGAGAGTCATTGGACCCTTATACCAGCCTTATTTGCACCCCCAAAATATACCATCATCTAGCGGTAATATCCGTGGACTAAACGGAGATCGGGAGAACACAACCGTGACTACGAGAAAAAGATTTACCGGTAGGTTTAAAATCTTATTTTCTCTAACGTCCTAGAGGATGCTGGGGACTCCGTAAGGACCATGGGGATTATACCAATGCTCCAAAACGGGCGGGAGAGTGCGGATGACTCTGCAGCACCGATTGAGCAAACATGATCTCCTTGACTCCGGAGGTTCGTCTGACACTGAGCTGGTGGCTACAGGACCAACAGTTGAGCAGGGGCCATCCCTTCTGGATCTCCAACTGTGTCCTCCTGACAATGGATGCCAGTCTTTTGGGCTGGGCCACGGTGTTGGAGCAACACTTTCTCCAGGGTCGGTGAACCAGGGAGGAATCTCTCCTCCTGATATACATTCTGGAATTGCAGGCAGTGTTCAATTAATTGACACTGCCTCTAGTACAGAACAGGCCTGTTCAAGTACAATCTGACAACGCCACCACGGTAGTGTACACAAATCATCAAGGCGGCACTCGAAACTGCATGGCAAAGCTGGAAGTATCAAAAATCCTCCGTTGGGTAGAATGTCATCTGACAGCAATATCGGCAGTGTTCATTCCCGGAGTCCTCAACTGGGAAGCGGATTTCCTCAGTCGTCAGGACGTTCACGCTGGAGAGTGGAGAGGCTGCAGCAGAAATGTCTGCACTGGTGTCAGTAGGTGACTGAGGCAGGGATGACTGGGAGATAGTGGGTGACTGAAGCATGTATGAGTGGGAGATAGTGGGTGACTGAGGCCGGGGTGACTGGGAGATAGTGGGTGACAGGGAGATAGTGGGTTACTGAGGGAGAGGTGATAGGAAGGGGTTGGGTAAGTATGGGAAGAAAGTGGGTGACAGGGATAATAAATGACTAAGGCAGGGGTGATACGGAGATAGTGGATGATTGTGGCAGGGGTGACAGGGACAGTAAGAGACTGAGGCAGGGGTGACAGGGATAGTGGCTGACTGAGGCAGGGGTGACTGGGAGATAGTGGGTGACTGAGGCAGGGTTGACAGGGATAGTGGGTGACTGAAGCAGGGGTGATAGGGTGACAGTGGGTGACTAAAGCAGGGGTGACTGGTATAGTGGGTGACTGAGGCAGGGATCGCAGGTATAGTGGTTGACTGAGGCAGCGGTGACTGGGAGATAGTGGGTGACTGAGGCAGGGGTGACAGGGAAAGTGTGTGACTCAGGCAGGGGTGACAGGGAGATAGTGGGCAGCATATCTCTGCCTCACTGCAGCAGCACATTCCTGCCTCGCTGACAGCAGCACATCCCTGCCTCGCTGACAGCAGCACATCCCTGCCTCGCTGACAGCAGCACATCCCTGCCTCACTGACAGCAGCACATCCCTGCCTCGCTGACAGCAGCACATCCCTGCCTCGCTGACAGCAGCACATCTCTGCCTCGCTGACAGCAGCACATCTCTGCCTCGCTGACAGCAGCACAGCACTGCTTCGCTGACAGCAGCACATCACTGCTTCACTACCAGCAGCACATCCCTGCCTCACTGGCAGCAGCACATCCCTGCCTTACTGACAGCTGTATATAGGGCCTAATTCAGACCTGATCCCTGCTGTGCATATTCACACAACAGGAGATCAGGTCTGAAGTGCGTGTGTGCTGGTGCCGCAGTGCACCGGCACATGCCAGAGATGCGATCAGCATCTCTGCCCAGTGAGCGCCTCTGCCTGATTGACAGGCATAGGCGGTCACTGGGCAGGAGGAGTCGGGCCAGCGGCGTTGTGCCGCCATTTTGGGGGCACAGTCCGGACAACGCAGACATGACCGGACCGTATGGGGCGGGCCGTGACGGCTGCGTGACCCGGACAGCAACGGGCCTTATTTACTAAAATCTCAGATAAATTTTATGGCATTTATGTGCAGTCTAGTTTGCACAGTTGATAGAGTGTTGATCTTGCACTATCAATGTAAGCCTCACATAGGTTTGATACACATGTAAGTTTGTTTTTATTTTACTACATTGTGGTTTGTGGCTCTATACCATGTAATGCATGTCTTTTAACAGTAGTCAAGTCTTCCAATGTGCTTGTTAGTGAAACCCAATAGATAGCTTTATTTTATTTTGTTTCTTCAAATATTGAATGCATATGTCTTATAACTTTTTTTTTTTTTAATATATATATACATTTTTATTATAAGATTTTCAATGACACAAAACCATCCAAGTTGCAGATTATGGATTGTGAAGGACAAATCAACCATATAAACAATTTAAGCAATTTAAATTGCATGCAGGTAGTAGAATATCAAACTCCTTGGATGAGAGTTGGTCGTAATAAACTAGGATAGAAAAGAATACAGTAGAAAATAAGATTTTAAACCTACCGGTAAATCTTTTTCTCGTAGTCCGTAGAGGATGCTGGGGACTCCGTAAGGACCATGGGGATAGACGGGCTCCACAGGAGACATGGGCACTTTAAGAAAGACTTTAGTTCTGGGTGTGCACTGGCTCCTCCCTCTATGCCACAGTTAGAGAAACTGTGCCCAGAGGAGACGGACAGTATGAGGAAAGGATTTTGTTAATCCAGGGCAAGATTCATACCAGCCACACCAATCACACCGTATAACTTGTGATAAACTACCCAGTTATCAGTATGAAAAAACAACATAGCATCAGTGCAGGACCGATGCAACTATAACATAACCCTTATTGAAGCAATAACTATATACAAGTATTGCAGAAGTAGTCCGCACTTGGGACGGGCGCCCAGCATCCTCTACGGACTACGAGAAAAAGATTTACCGGTAGGTTTAAAATCTTATTTTCTCTAACGTCCTAGAGGATGCTGGGGACTTCGTAAGGACCATGGGGATTATACCAATGCTCCAAAACGGGCGGGAGAGTGCGGATGACTCTGCAGCACCGATTGAGCAAACATGAGTTCCTCCTCAGCCAGGGTATCAAACTTATAGTATTTTGCAAAGGTGTTTGAACCCGACCAAGTAGCAGCTTGACACAGCTGTAGTGCCGAGACCCCTCGGGCAGCCGCCCAAGAAGAGCCCACTTTCCTCATGGAATGGGCCTTGACCGATTTCAGTAACTGCAATCCAGCCATAGAATGCGCTTGCTGAATCGTGTTACAAATCCACAATAGGTTGGTTCATATGAAAAGATGAGACCACTTTTGGTAGGAATTGAGGACGGGTCCGCAATTCCGCTCTATCCACATGGAATACCAAATATGGGCTTTTATGTGACAAAGCCGCTAATTCCGACACTCGCCTAGCCGAAGCCAAGGTTAATAACATGACCACCTTCCATGTGAGATAATTTAACTCCACTGTTTTAAGTGGTTCAAACCAGTGTGATTTTAGAAAACTTAACACCACGTTAAGGTCCCAAGGTGCCACCGGAGGCACAAAAGGAGGCTGAATATGCAGCACTCCTTTTACAAAAGTCTGAACTTCTGGAGGAGAAGCCAATTCTTTTTGAAAGAAAATGGATAAGGCCGAAATCTGGACCTTAATAGAGCCTAATTGTAGGCCCAAATTCACTCCAGTTTGTAGGAAGTGAAGGAAACGGCCCAGATGGAATTCTTCCGTAGGAGCATTCCTGGCCTCACACCAAGAAACATAATTTCGCCATATACGGTGTAATGTTTTAACGTTACATCCTTCCTAGCCTTTATCAGCGTAGGGATGACCTCAACCGGAATGCTAGGATCCGGCATTCAACCGCCATGCCGTCAAACGCAGCCGCGGTAAGTCTTGGAACAGACAGGGCCCCTGATGCAACAGGTCCTGTCTTAGAGGGAGAGGCCACAGATCTTCTGTGAGCATTTCCTGCAGATCCGGATACCAGGTCCTCCGTGGCCAATCTGGAACAATGAGGATTGTTCTCACTTTTCTTTGTCTTATTATCCTCAACACCTTGGGTAAGAGAGGAAGAGGAGGAAATACATAGACCGACCGGAACACCCACGGTGTCACTAGGGCGTCTACAGCTACTGCCTGAGGGTCTCTTGACCTTGCGCAATACCTCTGTAGCTTTTTGTTGAGCCGGGACGGCATCATGTCTATCTGTGGCAGTTCCCACCGACTTGTAATCTGTGCAAAGACTTCCTGATGAAGTCCCCACTCTCCCGGACGTAGGTCGTGTCTGCTGAGGAAGTCTGCTTCCTAGTTGTCCACTCCCGGAATGAACACTGCTGACAGTGCGCTTGCGTGATTCTCCACCCAGCGAAGAATTCTGGTGGCTTGTGCCATCGCCACTCTGCTCCTTGTGCCGCCTTGGCGGTTTACATGAGCCACTGCGGTGACGTTGTCTGACTGGATCAGAACCGGTTGGTCGCAAAGTAAGGTCTCCGCTTGACGTAGGGCATTGTATATGTTGATGTGAAGACAAGTCTCTTGACTTGACCAAAGACCTTGGAAATTTCTTCCCTGTGTGACTGCTCCCCAACCTTGGAGGCTTGCGTCTGTGGTCACCAGGATCCAGCCCTGAATGCTGAAACTGCGTCCCTCGAGAAGGTGAGCACTCTGCAGCCACCACAGGAGTGATACCCTGACCCTGGGGGACAGGGTGATCAACCAATGCATCTGTAAATGTGACCCGGACCACTTGTCCAGTAGGTCCCATTGGAAAGTCCTCGCATGGAACCTGCCGAATGGAATGGCCTCGTATGATGCCACCATCTTTCCCAGGACTCGAGTGCAGTGATGCACTGACACAAGTTTTGGTTTCAATAGGTTCCTGACAAGAGTCATGAGTTACTGGGCCTTTTCTATCAGGAGATAAACCCTCTTCTGGTCCGTGTCCAGAATCATGCCCAAGAAAGACAGACGAGTAGTAGGAATCAACTGCGACTTCGGGATATTGAGAATCCAGCCGTGTTGCTGTAACACTTTCAGTGAAAGTGATACGCTGTTCAGCAACTGCTCTCTTGATCTCGCTTTTATGAGATCGCCCAAGTACGGGATAATTGTGACACCTTGCTTGCACAGGAGCACCATCATTTCCGCCATTACCTTGGTGAAAATTCTCAGGGCCATGGAGAGACCAAACAGCAACGTCTGAAATTGGCAATGACAGTCCTGTACCGCAAATCTGAGGTACGCCTGATGAGGTGGATAAATGGGGACATGAAGGTATGCATCCTGTACACAAATGCGGACAACAGGTGTCAAGCCGTGTGTTGCCTTTGTCAAGCTGTAATAAGTAGGGATAAGGACGTTAACCACCTCGGAACATCCTCCCTTATACGACACCTGCAGCGCATTCATCATACGTCAGTGACAAGTTCAAAAACTTTGGATGACAGCGGAAGCAGTCCACTGACCACTAAATCCCTTCCTCTTGTAACCAAGCTCCTGCAAACCACACCACCAACTCCCTCAGTGTCAATTTCCTCCTTAGACAGGAGAGCCAATAGTCCTGCAGGCCATGTCACTGGCAAGTCTGACGAGTCCTCTCCTGCCTGGGATTCCTCCGATGCATCCTTGAGTGTAACGCCTACTGCTGCTGGCGCTGCTGTTGTTGCTGCTGGGAGTCGATCGTCATCCCAGAGGGGAAGTCGGAAGACCACTTGTACTACTTCCAGTAAGCAATTGACTGTCCAACAGTCCTTTGCGAGGAAGATGAAATATCACAGCAGTCATCCTGCTGCAAGGCGGATAACTCAGGTCTTGTCAGCCTGGGTGGTGAGAAACGTGGTTCCGGTATCCATCGTTAATTTAGAGGCAACTAGAGACTTGATTGAGGTACTGTGTCCCCGGTACCAAATACCCTCTAGGTTCCATTTCTCTAGGCAGGCGATACCGAAAATGTACACAGACCTCAGAAAAAGAGTCACCAGTGTCCTAAAAAATGCAGTTGTACCCAATGTCCACTTGTCTGTGGTTAAGTGGAGCAGGGCAGACTCAGGACTATATGACTGTGACAGCCCACTGGGTAGATGTATTGCCCCCCGCAGCAAGAACAGCAGCGGCGGCACCAGTAGCAGCATCTCGCAAATGCCAACTTGTTCCTAGGCAGGCTACGCTTTGTATCACCGCTTTCCATAAGAGGCACACAGCTGACAACCTCTTACGGAAACTGAGGAACATCATCGCAGAATGGCTTACCCCAATTGGACTCTCCTGGGGATTTGTGACATCGGACAACGCCACCAATATTGTGCGTGCATTACATCTGGGCAAATTCCAGCACGTCCCATGTTTTGCACATACATTTAATTTGGTGGTGCAGAATTATTTAAAAAACGACAGGGGCGTGCAAGAGATGCTGTCGGTGGCCCGATGAATTGCGGGCCACTTTCTGCCTTCAGCCACCGCATGTCGAAGACTGGAGCACCACCAAACATTCCTGAACCTGTCCTGCCATCATCTGAAGCAAGAGGTGGTAACGAGGTGGAATTCAACCCTCTATATGCTTCAGAGGATGCAGAGGATGGAGGAGCAGCAAAAGGCCATTCAAGCCTATACATCTACCCACGAAATAGGCAAAGGAGGGGGAATGCACCTGACTCAAGCGCAGTGGAGAATGATTTCAACGTTGTGCAAGGTTCTGCAACCCTTTGAACTTGCCACACGTGAAGTCAGTTCAGACACTGCCAGCCTGAGTCAGGTCATTTCCCTCATCAGGCTTTTGCAAAATAATGCTGGAGACATTGAAGGAGGAGCTAAAACAGAGCGATTCCACTAGGCATGTGGGACTTGTGGATGGAGCCCTTAATTCGCTTAACCAGGATTCAATCTGTTGAAATCAGAGCACTACATTTTGGCCACCGTGCTCGATCCTAGATTTAAAACCTACATTGTATCTCTCTTTCCGGCAGACACAAGTCTGCAGAGGTTCAAAGACCTGCTGGTGAGAAAATTGTCAAGTCAAGCGGAACGTGACCCGTCAACAGCTCCTCCTTCACATTCTCCCGCAACTGGGGGTGCGAGGAAAAGGCTAAGAATTCCGAGCCCACCCGCTGGCGGTGATGCAGGGCAGTCTGGAGTGAGTGCTGACATCTGGTCCGGACTGAAGGACCTGGCAACGATTACTGACATGTCGTCTACTGTCACTGCATATGATTCTGTCACCTTTGAAAGAATGGTGGAGAATTATATGAGTGACTGCATCCAGGTAGGCACGTCAGTATGTATACTGGCAGGAAAAAGAGGCAATTTGGAGGCCCTTGCACAAACTGGCTTTATTCTACCTAAGTTGCCCTGCCTCCAGTGTGTACTCCAAAAGAGTGTTTAGTGCAGCCGCTCACCTTGTCAGCAATCGGCGTACGAGGTTACTTCCAGAAAATGTGGAGAAGATGATGATCATCAAAATTAATTATAATCAATTCCTCCGTGGAGACATTCACCAGCAATTGCCTCCAGAAAGTACACAGGGATCTGAGATGGTGGATTCCAGTGGGGACGAATTAATAATCTGTGAGGAGGGGGATGTACACAGTGAAAGGGGTGAGGAATCGGAGGATGATGAGGTGGACATCTTGCCTCTGTAGAGCCAGTTTGTGCAAGGAGAGATTGATTGATTGATTGATTCTTTTTTGGTGGGGGCACAAACCAACCAGTCATTTCAGTCAGTCGTGTGGCAGACCCTGTCGCTGAAATGATGGGTTCATCAATGTTTTTCTTTTCAATCTAAGCCCCTGCAGTTTTCTGTAAGCATCTGCTTCGCTATGATGATCAACAAGTCACATGGGCAAACACTCAGGGCTGGAGGCGTAGATCTTAGGACCAGCTGCTACAAGCATGGCAGAGGTGTCACTATCACTGGTGACACCCAGAGAGGTGGCGAAGGAGATTGTAATGCAGTGCGCGCAGATAAGCAGCGCAATGGTAAAAAGGAGGCATGGTCTCATAGGTAGGGGCGTGGCCTGAATCACCATTTTGTAGCTCCGGGTATCCCGGGGGTTGGGGGCTGCACCCGGGGACTAGTGTGTGAGTGGTGCTGGCTCCTGCACAGTGACAGAAACTGGGTGTTGCACGTAATGTCACAGTGAAACACCCATATTCTGTCACTGAAGAAGAGCCGGCACTTTGGTGTCACCCCCCTTGGCGGGTGACACTCGGGTGTGTGCCGCAACCCTGTTGTGATGCCACTGACCCATGGGAAGCTTTACGTGGCTTACCCATGTGTTAGTAGCCCCAAGCATCTTTTGTGTTAGTCCCTGAAGAAAAACTTCAAATATTGTTTACAATTTTGTAATCAATGGGCCTAATTCAGTAAGGATTGCAAATTCTGCTAAGTAACAGAATTTGCAATCCTTTGGTTCGCATGCTGGGGCCACCCATCACAGGGCATGGCCACCCAGCATGCTGCCTCCCTTCTTGACCACGCTGAATATGCAGTCTCAGTGCAGTTCAGCGTGATCATAAAAAATGGGTTAGCCTCCTGTTGGTGCAGACTGTACGTGTGCGCAGGAAGCCGCCACCATTTTTGTGATCGCAGCGGCTGCATGTGATGTCATGCAGCCGCTCTGACCACGCCTCCTGTTTCTCCGTTGCCGACCCCATTTTGTAGCCCTGCCCCTGCACCGCTCCATCTCCGACTTTGAAATGGATTGTTGCTGACCCCCCCCCCCCCCCGCACCGATTGACAGTCAGAGGTGATCGCATTATCTGCGGGGTGCCACAGAAAATGCAGGCGCATGCGTATGCTCTTAGCAATTTTTGCAGTTGGATTGCTTATTGCGATTACAATCCAACCTGAATCAGGCTCTATTACCTATCACAATGCACTGCAGGTAGTACAAAATGGGGTTAATATAGGAGAAAAACCCCCAGAGCTGTGCTCCTTAACTGTCCCTGGTGGCTAGTGGAGCGGCTGCCCAGTAATCAGTGTCCACGCCAGTGCGCACACGGCCCGCCCCCTACAGCCACACTGGATCTCGGTATAGTGTGGGCACAGAAGCCCCTTACCTCCCTTTCATCAGCGGCCTCGTGATCCCGGAGGGCGGTGTGTGTGTGACTGACCATAGGAAGAAACCGGAGCCTCCGCTGCAGTGACCCAGCAACCAGGGCACGGGAGTATACTGCGCCGCTGGGAGTGATGGAGCTGCAGTAAAGATGTCTATTAGACCTAGCCTGCTGCAGCCCTTGTAGATTCTTATAAAAAAAGTTCTTCTTTTCTTGTCAAAATTAATAGCTAAGAATAGGCTGCCTGAGGCAGCCCCCTGTTAAGTGGCCTGCTACTGAAGGCACCAACTACAAACTGAGCTCCCTGTTCATGGAAGCGAGGTTATAGAGCAGGGGGCGCTGAGCATCTTGGGAACAGTCAAAAGCTTTGAGCCTGTTGGTGCCTCAGATCAAGATCCTACTCTACACCCCAATGTGAATCCTTGTGGAGTCCAGTGTACCCCACAGAAGAAATGAATGTGTCACACCCATTGGCAGCAACATTAGAATAGCTGCTGATGGGCACAATTGAGAAAGGAAGGGGGGAAAACATTTGAATCCAGCACATATATGTAATTTGAATATGTAATTTGTACCTTCCTACTTTAAAATGTAATGGATGAACCTCACCCTGTGAGAACTATCTTTATGATCAAGAGATCTCATATGCAAGATAAGTATGTGTTGGCAGAGGCGCTCACTGGGCAGAGATGCTGATCGCATCTCTGGCATGTGCCGGTGCACTGCGGCACCAGCACACACACACACTTCAGACCTGATCTCCTGTTGTGTGAATATGCACAGCAGAGATCAGGTCTGAATTAGGCCCTATATACAGCTGTCAGTAAGGCAGGGATCTGCTGCTGCCAGTGAGGCAGGGATCTGCTGCAGCCAGTGAGGCAGGGATCTGCTGCTGCCAGTGAGGCAGGGATCTGCTGCTGCCAGTGAGGCAGGGATGTGCTGCTGTCAGTGAAGCAGTGATCTGCTGCTGTCAGTGAGGCAGTGATCTGCTGCTGTCAGTAAGGCAGGGATGTGCTGCTATAAGTGAGGCAGGTATGTGCTGCTGTCAATGAGGCAGGGATGTGCTGCTGTCAGTGAAGCAGGGATGTGCAGCTGTCAGCAAGGCAGTGATCTGCTGCCCACTATCTCCCTATCACCCCTGCCTGATTCACACACTTTCCCTGTCACCCCTGCCCCAGTTACCCACTATCTCCCAGTCACCGCTGCCTCAGTTAACCACTATACCTGCGACCCCTGCCTCAGTCACCCACTATACCAGTCACCCCTGCTTTAGTCACCCACTATCTCTGTCACCCCTGCCTCAGTCAACCACTATCTCCATATCACCCCTGCCTCAGTCACCCACTATCCCTGTCACCCCTGCTTCAGTCACCCACTGTCACCCTATCACCCCTGCCTCAGTCACCCACTATCCCTGTCACCCCTGCCTCAGTCTCCTACTGTCCCTGTCACCCCTGCCACAGTCTTCCACTATATCCCTATCACCCCTGCCTTAGTCACTGACTATCTCCCAGTCACCCCGGCCTCAGTCACCCACTATCTCCCACTCATACATGCTTCAGTCACCCACTATCTCCCAGTCATCCCTGCCTCAGTCACCTACTGACACCAGTGCAGACATTTCTGCTGCGGCCTCTCCACTCTCCAGCGTGAACGTCCTGATGACTGAGGAAATCCGCTTCCCAGTTGAGGACTCCGGGAATGAACACTGCCGATATTGCTGGCAGATGACGTTCTACCCAACTGAGGATTTTTGATACTTCCAGCTTTGCTATGCAATTTCGAGTGCCGCCTTGATGATTTGTGTACACTACCGTGGTGGCGTTGTCCGATTGTACTTGAACAGGCCTGTTCTGTACTAGAGGCAGGGCCAGTGTCAATGAATTGAACACTGCCTGCAATTCAAGAATGTTTATCGGGAGGAGAGATTCCTCCCTGGTCCACCGATGGTGAAGGGTCGTCATCACGGCCATGACCTTGGTGAATTTCTGAGGTGCCGTGGCCAAACCAGAAGGCAGGACCTGAAATCCAAAAACTAACCAGGCACAACACTGCTTAGCTTCCAACATCAGATGAGATTGGACATATCCAGTGTGATGCGGCTGTAGATGATTTTTGCTGTTTCTAACTTCTACTTCTAACTACTGGTACATCAATGAATAAGTTTCAAAATAGAATGCATCAAGAGAACGGTGTTGGTAGTATAAAACTACCTACAGCACCTGATATTCCCAGGTGGTCTCACATCCAAGAACAAACCAGGCCTAAGATCAGGTGATATTGGGCATATACAGTGTGGTGTGGCTGTAGATGAGCTTAGTGGTTTCTGTTAGAGTTCTTCTACTTCTAACTACTCGTACATAAATGAGTAAGCGGACGATTTATTAAACCTGGTGAAATGATAATTTGCATGGTGATAAAGTACCAGCCAATCAGCTCCTAATTGCCATGTCACAGACTGGGTTTGAAAAATGACAGTTAGGAGCTGACTGGCTGGTACTTTATCACCTTGCACTTTATCAGTTCACCAGGCTTAATAGATCTGCCCCAATGTTTCAAAATGGAATGCATCAAGAGAACGGTGTTAGTATTGTAAAAATACAGACAGCTCCTGGTATTTCCTGGTGGTCTCCCATCCAAGTACTAAAACCAGGACCTACACTGCTCAGCTTCCATGATCAGGAGAGATTGGGCAAATCCAGTGTGCTGTGGCTGTAGATGAGCTGGTGGTTTTTATTACAGCTCTTCTACTTCTAACTTCTGGTACATAAAAGAATACATGTAAAAATTAAATGTACCAAGAAAATGGTGTTGGTAGTTTAAAAACACCTAAAGAATCTGATACTACCAAGCAGTCTCCCATCCATGTATTAACAAAGTCCAATACTGCTTTGCTTCAAAAATCAAATGAGATTGGGCATATCCAGTGTGGTGTGGCTTTAGATAAGCTTTGTGGTTTCTGTTAGAGCTCTTCTACTTCTAACTACTGGTACATTAATGAATATGTATAAGGTTGTAGTTTATCCAATATGCCTTTACTACCTTACCTTTCAACCCCCCCTCCCTCCCCTCTTCTCCTTATAGCTTCCTTAGTTCTCTCCTCCTCATGTGTGCGTTATTTGTTTTCTCATACGTCCTAGATGATGCTGGGGTCACATTAAGAACCATGGGGTATAGACGGGATCCGCAGGAGACATGGGCACTTTAAGACTTTCAAAGGGTGTGAACTGTCTCCTCCCTCTATGCCCCTCCTCCAGACTCCAGTTTTAGTATTGTGCGCAGTGATACTGGATGCACTACAGGGGAGCTCTACTGAGTTTCTCTGAAAAGACTTGTTAGTTTTTTTTATTTTCAGGGAGGCTGCTGGCAACAGTCTCCCTGCTTCGTGGGACTTAGGGGAGAGAAGTATGACCAACTTCTAGTGAGTTCAATGGCTCTGCTTCAGGCTGACAGGACACCATTAGCTCCTGAGGGTGCTGATCGCTGGGTACGCCTAGATGCACACTCCCGCAGCCTGCCGTCACCCCCTTACAGAGCCAGAAGACAGGTGAGTAGCAGAAGAACAGAAGACTTCTTCTCCAGTGATGGCATTCTGAGGTACCGAGCAGCGAGCAGGGTGCAGGGCACGGGCGGGGGGGGCACCCTGGGCAGCATAAATTCCTCACAAAAGGCTGGAAAAAGTGGACATTAGTGCCTGGGCACTGTCCTTACCCCGCTAGCGTAATTAATTATTTCTGAGCGGGACAGATACGCGCCATTACAGTAGCGGGGCTTCTTCCTCACCTCACCAGAACATCTTTAGAGCATTACAAGTAGAGATGAGCGGGTTCGGTTTCTTTGAATCATAACCCGCACGAACTTCACTTTTTTTTTCACGGGTCCGAGCGACTCGGATCTTCCCGCCTTGCTCGGTTAACCCGAGCGCGCCCGAACGTCATCATGACGCTGTCGGATTCTCGCGAGACTCGGATTCTATATAAGGAGCCGCGCGTCGCCGCCATTTTCACACGTGCATTGAGATTGATAGGGAGAGGACGTGGCTGGCGTCCTCTCCATTTAGATTAGATTTAGAAGAGAGAGAGAGAGAGAGAGATTGCTGTGATACTGTAGATTAGAAGAGAGTGCAGAGTGCAGACAGAGTTTAGTGACTGACGACCACAGTGACCAGTGACCACCAGAGACAGTGCAGTTGTTTGTTTTATTTAATATATCCGTTCTCTGCCTGAAAAAAACGATACACAGTCACACAGTGACTCAGTCTGTGTGCACTGCTCAGCCCAGTGTGCTGCACATCAATGTATTGTATATAAAGCTTATAATTGTGGGGGAGACTGGGGAGCACTGCAGGTTGTTATAGCAGGAGCCAGGAGTACATGATAAATAATATTATATTAAAATTAAACAGTGCACACTTTTGCTGCAGGAGTGCCACTGCCAGTGTGACTAGTGGTGACCAGTGCCTGACCACCAGTATATTAGTAGTATTGTATACTATCTCTTTATCAACCAGTCTATATTAGCAGCAGACACAGTACAGTGCGGTAGTTCACGGCTGTGGCTACCTCTGTGTCGGCACTCGGCAGGCAGTCCGTCCATCCATAATTGTATTATATACCACCTAACCGTGGTTTTTTTTTTCTTTCTTTATACCGTCGTCATAGTCATACTAGTTGTTACGAGTATACTACTATCTCTTTATCAACCAGTGTACAGTGCGGTAGTTCACGGCTGTGGCTACCTCTGTGTCGGAACTCGGCAGGCAGTCCGTCCATCCATAATTGTATTATAATATATACCACCTAACCGTGGTTTTTTTTTCGTTCTTTATACCGTCGTCATACTAGTTGTTACGAGTATACTACTATCTCTTTATCAACCAGTGTACAGTGCGGTAGTTCACGGCTGTGGCTACCTCTGTGTCGGAACTCGGCAGGCAGTCCGTCCATCCATAATTGTATTATAATATATACCACCTAACCGTGGTTTTTTTTTCGTTCTTTATACCGTCGTCATACTAGTTGTTACGAGTATACTACTATCTCTTTATCAACCAGTGTACAGTGCGGTAGTTCACGGCTGTGGCTACCTCTGTGTCGGCACTCGGCAGGCAGTCCGTCCAACCATAATTGTATTATATACCACCTAACCGTGGTTTTTTTTTCATTCTTTATACCGTCGTCATACTAGTTGTTACGAGTATACTACTATCTCTTTATCAACCAGTGTACAGTGCGGTAGTTCACGGCTGTGGCTACCTCTGTGTCGGCACTCGGCAGCCCGTCCATAATTGTATATACCAGTGACCTAACCGTGGTTTTTTTTTCTTTCTTTATACATACATACTAGTTACGAGTATACTATCTCTTTATCAACCAGTCTATATATTAGCAGCAGACACAGTACAGTGCGGTAGTTCACGGCTGTGGCTACCTCTGTGTCGGCACTCGGCAGCCCGTCCATAATTGTATATACCACCTAACTGTGGTTTTTTTTTCTTTCTTTATACATACATACTAGTTACGAGTATACTATCTCTTTATCAACCAGTCTATATATTAGCAGCAGACACAGTACAGTGCGGTAGTTCACGGCTGTGGCTACCTCTGTGTCGGCACTCGGCAGCCCGTCCATAATTGTATATACCAGTGACCTAACCGTGGTTTTTTTTCTTTCTTTATACATACATACTAGTTACGAGTATACTATCTCTTTATCAACCAGTCTATATATTAGCAGCAGACACAGTACAGTGCGGTAGTTCACGGCTGTGGCTACCTCTGTGTCGGCACTCGGCAGCCCGTCCATAATTGTATATACCAGTGACCTAACCGTGGTTTTTTTTTCTTTCTTTATACATACATACTAGTTACGAGTATACTATCTCTTTATCAACCAGTCTATATATTAGCAGCAGACACAGTACAGTGCGGTAGTTCACGGCTGTGGCTACCTCTGTGTCGGCACTCGGCAGCCCGTCCATAATTGTATACTAGTATCCAATCCATCCATCTGCATTGTTTACCTGAGGTGCCTTTTAGTTGTGCCTATTAAAATATGGAGAACAAAAATGTTGAGGTTCCAAAATTAGGGAAAGATCAAGATCCACTTCCACCTCGTGCTGAAGCTGCTGCCACTAGTCATGGCCGAGACGATGAAATGCCAGCAACGTCGTCTGCCAAGGCCGATGCCCAATGGCATAGTACAGAGCATGTCAAAACCAAAACACCAAATATCAGTAAAAAAAGGACTCCAAAACCTAAAATAAAATTGTCGGAGGAGAAGCGTAAACTTGCCAATATGCCATTTACCACACGGAGTGGCAAGGAACGGCTGAGGCCCTGGCCTATGTTCATGGCTAGTGGTTCAGCTTCACATGAGGATGGAAGCACTCAGCCTCTCGCTAGAAAACTGAAAAGACTCAAGCTGGCAAAAGCACCGCAAAGAACTGTGCGTTCTTTGAAATCCCAAATCCACAAGGAGAGTCCAATTGTGTCGGTTGCGATGCCTGACCTTCCCAACACTGGACGTGAAGAGCATGCGCCTTCCACCATTTGCACGCCCCCTGCAAGTGCTGGAAGGAGCACCCGCAGTCCAGTTCCTGATAGTCAGATTGAAGATGTCAGTGTTGAAGTACACCAGGATGAGGAGGATATGGGTGTTGCTGGCGCTGGGGAGGAAATTGATCAGGAGGATTCTGATGGTGAGGTGGTTTGTTTAAGTCAGGCACCCGGGGAGACACCTGTTGTCCGTGGGAGGAATATGGCCGTTGACATGCTAGGTGAAAATACCAAAAAAATCAGCTCTTCGGTGTGGAGGTATTTCACCAGAAATGCGGACAACAGGTGTCAAGCCGTGTGTTCCCTTTGTCAAGCTGTAATAAGTAGGGGTAAGGACGTTAACCACCTCGGAACATCCTCCCTTATACGTCACCTGCAGCGCATTCATAATAAGTCAGTGACAAGTTCAAAAACTTTGGGTGACAGCGGAAGCAGTCCACTGACCAGTAAATCCCTTCCTCTTGTAACCAAGCTCACGCAAACCACCCCACCAACTCCCTCAGTGTCAATTTCCTCCTTCCCCAGGAATGCCAATAGTCCTGCAGGCCATGTCACTGGCAAGTCTGACGAGTCCTCTCCTGCCTGGGATTCCTCCGATGCATCCTTGCGTGTAACGCCTACTGCTGCTGGCGCTGCTGTTGTTGCCGCTGGGAGTCGATGGTCATCCCAGAGGGGAAGTCGTAAGCCCACTTGTACTACTTCCAGTAAGCAATTGACTGTTCAACAGTCCTTTGCGAGGAAGATGAAATATCACAGCAGTCATCCTACTGCAAAGCGGATAACTGAGTCCTTGACAACTATGTTGGTGTTAGACGTGCGTCCGGTATCCGCCGTTAGTTCACAGGGAACTAGACAATTTATTGAGGCAGTGTGCCCCCGTTACCAAATACCATCTAGGTTCCACTTCTCTAGGCAGGCGATACCGAGAATGTACACGGACGTCAGAAAAAGACTCACCAGTCTCCTAAAAAATGCAGTTGTACCCAATGTCCACTTAACCACGGACATGTGGACAAGTGGAGCAGGGCAGGGTCAGGACTATATGACTGTGACAGCCCACTGGGTAGATGTATGGACTCCCGCCGCAAGAACAGCAGCGGCGGCACCAGTAGCAGCATCTCGCAAATGCCAACTCTTTCCTAGGCAGGCTTCGCTTTGTATCACCGCTTTCCAGAATACGCACACAGCTGAAAACCTCTTACGGCAACTGAGGAAGATCATCGCGGAATGGCTTACCCCAATTGGACTCTCCTGTGGATTTGTGGCATCGGACAACGCCAGCAATATTGTGTGTGCATTAAATATGGGCAAATTCCAGCACGTCCCATGTTTTGCACATACCTTGAATTTGGTGGTGCAGAATTTTTTAAAAAACGACAGGGGCGTGCAAGAGATGCTGTCGGTGGCCAGAAAAATTGCGGGACACTTTCGGCGTACAGGCACCACGTACAGAAGACTGGAGCACCACCAAAAACTACTGAACCTGCCCTGCCATCATCTGAAGCAAGAAGTGGTAACGAGGTGGAATTCAACCCTCTATATGCTTCAGAGGTTGGAGGAGCAGCAAAAGGCCATTCAAGCCTATACAATTGAGCACGATATAGGAGATGGAATGCACCTGTCTCAAGTGCAGTGGAGAATGATTTCAACGTTGTGCAAGGTTCTGATGCCCTTTGAACTTGCCACACGTGAAGTCAGTTCAGACACTGCCAGCCTGAGTCAGGTCATTCCCCTCATCAGGCTTTTGCAGAAGAAGCTGGAGGCATTGAAGAAGGAGCTAAAAGGGAGCGATTCCGCTAGGCATGTGGGACTTGTGGATGCAGCCCTTAATTCGCTTAACAAGGATTCACGGGTGGTCAATCTGTTGAAATCAGAGCACTACATTTTGGCCACCGTGCTCGATCCTAGATTTAAAGCCTACCTTGGATCTCTCTTTCCGGCAGACACAGGTCTGCTGGGGTTGAAAGACCTGCTGGTGACAAAATTGTCAAGTCAAGCGGAACGCGACCTGTCAACATCTCCTCCTTCACATTCTCCCGCAACTGGGGGTGCGAGGAAAAGGCTCAGAATTCCGAGCCCACCCGCTGGCGGTGATGCAGGGCAGTCTGGAGCGACTGCTGATGCTGACATCTGGTCCGGACTGAAGGACCTGACAACGATTACGGACATGTCGTCTACTGTCACTGCATATGATTCTCTCAACATTGATAGAATGGTGGAGGATTATATGAGTGACCGCATCCAAGTAGGCACGTCACACAGTCCGTACTTATACTGGCAGGAAAAAGAGGCAATTTGGAGGCCCTTGCACAAACTGGCTTTATTCTACCTAAGTTGCCCTCCCACAAGTGTGTACTCCGAAAGAGTGTTTAGTGCCGCCGCTCACCTTGTCAGCAATCGGCGTACGAGGTTACATCCAGAAAATGTGGAGAAGATGATGTTCATTAAAATGAATTATAATCAATTCCTCCGCGGAGACATTGACCAGCAGCAATTGCCTCCACAAAGTACACAGGGAGCTGAGATGGTGGATTCCAGTGGGGACGAATTGATAATCTGTGAGGAGGGGGATGTACACGGTGATATATCGGAGGGTGAAGATGAGGTGGACATCTTGCCTCTGTAGAGCCAGTTTGCGCAAGGAGAGATTAATTGCTTCTTTTTTGGGGGGGGTCCAAACCAACCCGTCATATCAGTCACAGTCGTGTGGCAGACCCTGTCACTGAAATGATGGGTTGGTTAAAGTGTGCATGTCCTGTTTTGTTTATACAACATAAGGGTGGGTGGGAGGGCCCAAGGATAATTCCATCTTGCACCTCTTTTTTCTTTTCTTTTTCTTTGCATCATGTGCTGATTGGGGAGGGTTTTTTGGAAGGGACATCCTGCGTGACACTGCAGTGCCACTCCTAAATGGGCCCGGTGTTTGTGTCGGCCACTAGGGTCGCTAATCTTACTCACACAGTCAGCTACCTCATTGCGCCTCTTTTTTTCTTTGCGTCATGTGCTGTTTGGGGAGGGTTTTTTGGAAGGGACATCCTGCGTGACACTGCAGTGCCACTCCTAGATGGGCCCGGTGTTTGTGTCGGCCACTAGGGTCGCTAATCTTACTCACACAGCTACCTCATTGCGCCTCTTTTTTTCTTTGCGTCATGTGCTGTTTGGGGAGGGTTTTTTGGAAGGGACATCCTGCGTGACACTGCAGTGCCACTCCTAGATGGGCCCGGTGTTTGTGTCGGCCACTAGGGTCGCTAATCTTACTCACACAGTCAGCTACCTCATTGCGCCTCTTTTTTTCTTTGCGTCATGTGCTGTTTGGGGAGGGTTTTTTGGAAGGGCCATCCTGCGTGACACTGCAGTGCCACTCCTAGATGGGCCCGGTGTTTGTGTCGGCCACTAGGGTCGCTAATCTTACTCACACAGCTACCTCATTGCGCCTCTTTTTTTCTTTGCGTCATGTGCTGTTTGGGGAGGGTTTTTTGGAAGGGACATCCTGCGTGACACTGCAGTGCCACTCCTAGATGGGCCCGGTGTTTGTGTCGGCAACTAGGGTTGCTTATCTTACTCACACAGCGACCTCGGTGCAAATTTTAGGACTAAAAATAATATTGTGAGGTGTGAGGTATTCAGAATAGACTGAAAATGAGTGTAAATTATGGTTTTTGAGGTTAATAATACTTTGGGATCAAAATGACCCCCAAATTCTATGATTTAAGCTGTTTTTTAGTGTTTTTGGAAAAAAACACCCGAATCCAAAACACACCCGAATCCGACAAAAATAATTCGGTGAGGTTTTGCCAAAACGCGTTCGAACCCAAAACACGGCCGCGGAACCGAACCCAAAACCAAAACACAAAACCCGAAAAATTTCAGGCGCTCATCTCTAATTACAAGTCTATCACTATAGAGTTTATTATTTCCCAGACTGTGTACTTTTGGCGCTGGATTGTGAGCTGAAAAATCCTCTGTGTCCCTCTGACAGATTTACTGACGGTCTGTCCCCCATAAGCCGATGTGTCTGTGGGTACTTGGTACATGTGTGTCAACATGTCGGTGGCTGAATGTTTTTCCCAAGAGGAAACTATATTTGGAATGCAGACATATGATGGTGGCCCTGTTGGTACCACCAATAACTGACTGGGTAAAAGTTTCAGTAATATCAGAGTAAGGTTGGATAAATCTGTGTCCCAGACACAGACGTAGAGAATAGATGTGATGTTCATGGCTATGTTTCTTTTCCCTCAGGCCCCGCGGGGTCGCAAAAATGTTATTTTGCCCAGTTACTACACACTGATACTGACACGGATACTGATTCCTATGTCGACCATAATGTTTCCTGATTAGATCCAATATTGGCAAGGAGCATTCAGTACATGATTGTGGATATTAAGGACATATTAAAATCACTGAAGACCCTGCTGTTCCTGACAAAGGGGTCTATATGTATGTATATATAGATATATAATGAAAGCTGATGTAACGTTCCTCCATCTCTGTTTGAGAAAGTCTGGGCCAGCTCGACAAGATGGTTTCAAATCCCCAAAAGGATTCTGGTTGTTTATTCATTTCCCGCCGCGGACAGAATAAAGTGGGAGTCACCCCCTGTTCTGCACGGGGCCCTGTCACAAATCCAGCGGATCGTATGCAGGAAGCTACATTATTTCTAGTTATGTAACCAAGGGTACATTACTTAGACCTGCCATTACATGTGCATGGGTGAGTAGAAGTATTCAAGAATTGGTCGAATACCTTGTCATCCGATATAGATATCTTGGAGAGATGGGATACTCCTTACGTTGTATCATATCAAGGACACTGCAGCATACTTACGTGAGACTGCAAGGGATATAGGACTCTTGAGTTCACGGGCCAATTTCATGGCAGTCTCGGATAGGAGGGCATTGTGGATTCACCAAGAGAATGCTGATGCTGACTCCAAGAAGAAAGGGAGTCTCTTCCCTATGAAGGTGAAGCGTTGTTTGGTGACTGCCTAGTTAATTTGATCTCGGCAGCTCCCGCAGGTAAGTCAACCTTCTTGCCCTATGTTCCCTCCCAACGGATGAAGACGCATCATTATCTGATGCAGTCATTTCGGCCCAATAGATATGCAAGAAGTTAAGATTCCCCTTTCTTTGCAGGTAGAGGAAGGAGAAGAGGGAAGAGGTCTGCATCCTCTTCAAGATCGCAGGAGCAGAGATCATCCTCTGCTTCTGCCAAATCCACCGCATGACGCTGGGGCTCTCTTGCAGGAGCCCGCACCAGTGGGGGCACGTCTAAAACTCTTCAGTCAGTTCTGGATTCATTCGGACATGGACTCGTGTGTTTTACAAATAGTGTCCCAAGGGTACAAACTGGGGTTTCAAGACGTTCCCCCTCACCGATTGTTCAAATCGGCTTTAGTCAGCAGGGAGAAGGTTTTTATTCAAGCCTCTTCGTGGTCCCTAAGCCGGAAAGCTCAGTCAGACCAATCTGAAATCTGAAATCCCTCAATTTCTACCTAAGGAAATTAAATTTCAAGATGGAATCTCTCAGTGCAGTGATCTCCAGTCCGGAGGAAGGAGATTTCATGGTTTTGGTAGACATAAAGGATGCCTACTTACATGTTCCCATTTAGCCTCTGCATCAAGCTACCTGAGGTTTGCAATTCAGTATTGTCATTACCAATTTCAGACATTGCCGTTTGGTCTGTCCACGGCTCTGAGGATTTTCACCAGGGTGATCGCAAGCAAGGAGTAACAATTATCCCGTACTTGGATGATCTTTTGATAAAGGCGAAATCCAGGGACCAGTTAGTGCAAAACATTGCACTCTCCCTGACAGTTCTTCAACAACATAGTTGGCTCCTAAACTTGCCAAAATCGCAGTTGGTCCCAATGACGCGGTTGTTGTTTTTGGGAGTGATACTGGACACAGAAGAGGTTTTCTTCCAGTGGAAAGGCTCTGGAGATCCAGAGTCTGGTCAAACAAATTCTGAAACCAGCAAGAGTGTTAATCCATCAATGCATTCGGTTGCTGGGTAAGATGGTTGCGGCCTACGAGCCCATTCAGTTTGGCTGGTTCCATGCCAGAGTGTTCCAGTGGGACCTGTTGGACAAGTGGTCCGGATCCCACCTACACACGCACCGGAGGATAATCCTGTCTTCCAAGACCAGAATCTCACTCCATTGGTGGCTGCACAGTTCTCACCTCCTAGAGGGGCGAAGGTTCGGGATCCAGGACTGGATCCTAGGGACCATGGATGCAACCCTCCGAGGCTGGGGAGCAGTCACACAGGGGGAAAACGTCCAAGGAAGATGGTCAAGTCGAGAAAGTTGTCTCCACATAAATGTTCTGGAGTTAAGGGCCATTTAATAACTGCAGACACAGTACGCACTGGGACGGGTGCCCAGCATCCTCTACGGACTAAGAGAAAAGGATTTACCGGTAGGTATTAAAATCCTATTTTCTCTAACGTCCTAGAGGATGCTGGGGACTCCGTAAGGACCATGGGGATAGACGGCTCCGCAGGAGACATGGGCACTTTAAGAAAGACTTTAGTTCTGGGTGTGCACTGGCTCCTCCCTCTATGCCCCTCCTCCATACCTCAGTTTGATACTGTGCCCAGTGGAGACTGGGTGCTTTTCAGGAGCTCTCCTGAGCTTTCTGACAGAAAGTATTTTGTTAGGTTTTTAATTTTCAGGGAGCACTGCTGGCAACAGACTCCCTGCATCGAGGGACTGAGGGGAGAGAAGCAGCCCTACTCTCCGAGTTGCAAGGTCCTCCTTCTTAAGCTACTGGACACCATTAGCTCCAAAGGGATTAGCTCCAAAGGGATTGGTACGCAGGATCTCACCCTCGCCGTCCGTCCCAGAGCCGCGCCGCCGTCCCCCTCGCAGAGCCGGAAGATAGAAGCCGGGTGAGTATGAGAAGAAAAGAAGACTTCAGAGGCGGCAGAGGACTTCATGATCTTCATTGAGGTAACGCACAGCACTGCAGCTGTGCGCCATTGCTCCCATACACCTCACATACTCCGGTCACTGTAAGGGTGCAGGGCGCAGGGGGGGCGCCCTGGGCTGCAATATAATAGAGATGAGCGCCGGAAATTTTTCGGGTTTTGTGTTTTGGTTTTGGGTTCGGTTCCGCGGCCGTGTTTTGGGTTCGACCGCGTTTTGGCAAAACCTCACCGAATTATTTTTGTCGGATTCGGGTGTGTTTTGGATTCGGGTGTTTTTTTCCAAAAAACCTAAAAAACAGCTTAAATCATAGAATTTGGGGGTCATTTTGATCCCAAAGTATTATTAACCTCAAAAACCATAATTTCCACTCATTTTCAGTCTTTTCTGAATACCTCACACCTCACAATATTATTTTTAGTCCTAAAATTTGCACCGAGGTCGCTGTGTGAGTAAGATAAGCGACCCTAGTGGCCGACACAAACACCGGGCCCATCTAGGAGTGGCACTGCAGTGTCACGCAGGATGGCTCTTCCAAAAAACCCTCCCCAAACAGCACATGATGCAAAGAAAAAAAGAGGCGCAATGAGGTAGCTGTGTGAGTAAGATTAGCGACCCTAGTGGCCGACACAAACACCGGGCCCATCTAGGAGTGGCACTGCAGTGTCACGCAGGATGTCCCTTCCAAAAAACCCTCCCCAAACAGCACATGACGCAAAGAAAAAAAGAGGCGCAATGAGGTAGCTGTGTGAGTAAGATAAGCGACCCTAGTGGCCGACACAAACACCGGGCCCATCTAGGAGTGGCACTGCAGTGTCACGCAGGATGTCCCTTCCAAAAAACCCTCCCCAAACAGCACATGACGCAAAGAAAAAAAGAGGCGCAATGAGGTAGCTGACTGTGTGAGTAAGATAAGCGACCCTAGTGGCCGACACAAACACCGGGCCCATCTAGGAGTGGCACTGCAGTGTCACGCAGGATGTCCCTTCCAAAAAACCCTCCCCAAACAGCACATGACGCAAAGAAAAAAAGAGGCGCAATGAGGTAGCTGACTGTGTGAGTAAGATAAGCGACCCTAGTGGCCGACACAAACACCGGGCCCATCTAGGAGTGGCACTGCAGTGTCACGCAGGATGTCCCTTCCAAAAAACCCTCCCCAAACAGCACATGACGCAAAGAAAAAAAGAGGCGCAATGAGGTAGCTGACTGTGTGAGTAAGATAAGCGACCCTAGTGGCCGACACAAACACCGGGCCCATCTAGGAGTGGCACTGCAGTGTCACGCAGGATGTCCCTTCAAAAAAACCCTCCCCAAACAGCACATGACGCAAAGAAAAAAAGAGGCGCAATGAGGTAGCTGACTGTGTGAGTAAGATAAGCGACCCTAGTGGCCGACACAAACACCGGGCCCATCTAGGAGTGGCACTGCAGTGTCACGCAGGATGTCCCTTCCAAAAAACCCTCCCCAAACAGCACATGACGCAAAGAAAAAAAGAGGCGCAATGAGGTAGCTGACTGTGTGAGTAAGATAAGCGACCCTAGTGGCCGACACAAACACCGGGCCCATCTAGGAGTGGCACTGCAGTGTCACGCAGGATGTCCCTTCCAAAAAACCCTCCCCAAACAGCACATGACGCAAAGAAAAAGAAAAGAAAAAAGAGGTGCAAGATGGAATTGTCCTTGGGCCCTCCCACCCACCCTTATGTTGTATAAACAGGACATGCACACTTTAACCAACCCATCATTTCAGTGACAGGGTCTGCCACACGACTGTGACTGATATGACGGGTTGGTTTGGACCCCCACCAAAAAAGAAGCAATTAATCTCTCCTTGCACAAACTGGCTCTACAGAGGCAAGATGTCCACCTCATCATCATCCTCCGATATATCACCGTGTACATCCCCCTCCTCACAGATTATCAATTCGTCCCCACTGGAATCCACCATCTCAGCTCCCTGTGTACTTTGTGGAGGCAATTGCTGCTGGTCAATGTCTCCACGGAGGAATTGATTATAATTCATTTTAATGAACATCATCTTCTCCACATTTTCTGGATGTAACCTCGTACGCCGATTGCTGACAAGGTGAGCGGCGGCACTAAACACTCTTTTGGAGTACACACTTGTGGGAGGGCAACTTAGGTAGAATAAAGCCAGTTTGTGCAAGGGCCTCCAAATTGCCTCTTTTTCCTGCCAGTATAAGTACGGACTGTGTGACGTGCCTACTTGGATGCGGTCACTCATATAATCCTCCACCATTCTTTCAATGGTGAGAGAATCATATGCAGTGACAGTAGACGACATGTCCGTAATCGTTGTCAGGTCCTTCAGTCCGGACCAGATGTCAGCATCAGCAGTCGCTCCAGACTGCCCTGCATCACCGCCAGCGGGTGGGCTCGGAATTCTGAGCCTTTTCCTCGCACCCCCAGTTGCGGGAGAATGTGAAGGAGGAGATGTTGTTGACAGGTCGCGTTCCGCTTGACTTGACAATTTACTCACCAGCAGGTGTTTGAACCCCAGCAGACTTGTGTCTGCCGGAAAGAGAGATCCAAGGTAGGCTTTAAATCTAGGATCGAGCACGGTGGCCAAAATGTAGTGCTCTGATTTCAACAGATTGACCACCCGTGAATCCTTGTTAAGCGAATTAAGGGCTCCATCCACAAGTCCCACATGCCTAGCGGAATCGCTCCGTGTTAGCTCCTCCTTCAATGTCTCCAGCTTCTTCTGCAAAAGCCTGATGAGGGGAATGACCTGACTCAGGCTGGCAGTGTCTGAACTGACTTCACGTGTGGCAAGTTCAAAGGGCATCAGAACCTTGCACAACGTTGAAATCATTCTCCACTGCGCTTGAGACAGGTGCATCCCACCTCCTATATCGTGCTCAATTGTATAGGCTTGAATGGCCTTTTGCTGCTCCTCCAACCTCTGAAGCATATACAGGGTTGAATTCCACCTCGTTACCACTTCTTGCTTCAGATGATGGCAGGGCAGGTTCAGTAGTTTTTGGTGGTGCTCCAGTTTTCTGTACGTGGTGCCTGTACGCCGAAAGTGTCCCGCAATTCTTCTGGCCACCGACAGCATCTCTTGCACGCCCCTGTCGTTTTTAAAAAAATTCTGCACCACCAAATTCAAGGTATGTGCAAAACATGGGACGTGCTGGAATTGGCCCAGATTTAATGCACACACAATATTGCTGGCGTTGTCCGATGCCACAAATCCACAGGAGAGTCCAATTGGGGTAAGCCATTCCGCGATGATCTTCCTCAGTTGCCGTAAGAGGTTTTCAGCTGTGTGCGTATTCTGGAAACCGGTGATACAAAGCGTAGCCTGCCTAGGAAAGAGTTGGCGTTTGCGAGATGCTGCTACTGGTGCCGCCGCTGCTGTTCTTGCGGCGGGAGTCCATACATCTACCCAGTGGGCTGTCACAGTCATATAGTCCTGACCCTGCCCTGCTCCACTTGTCCACATGTCCGTGGTTAAGTGGACATTGGGTACAGCTGCATTTTTTAGGACACTGGTGACTCTTTTTCTGAGGTCTGTGTACATTTTCGGTATCGCCTGCCTAGAGAAATGGAACCTAGATGGTATTTGGTACCGGGGACACAGTACCTCCAACAAGTCTCTAGTTGGCTCTGCAGTAATGATGGATACCGGAACCACGTTTCTCACCACCCAGGATGTCAAGGCCTCAGTTATCCGCTTTGCAGTAGGATGACTGCTGTGATATTTCATCTTCCTCGCAAAGGACTGTTGGACAGTCAATTGCTTGGTGGAAGTAGTAAAAGTGGTCTTACGACTTCCCCTCTGGGATGACCATCGACTCCCAGCAGCAACAACAGCAGCGCCAGCAGCAGTAGGCGTTACACGCAAGGATGCATCGGAGGAATCCCAGGCAGGAGAGGACTCGTCAGAATTGCCAGTGACATGGCCTGCAGGACTATTGGCATTCCTGGGGAAGGAGGAAATTGACACTGAGGGAGTTGGTGGGGTGGTTTGCGTGAGCTTGGTTACAAGAGGAAGGGATTTACTGGTCAGTGGACTGCTTCCGCTGTTGGCCCAAGTTTTTGAACTTGTCACTGACTTATTATGAATGCGCTGCAGGTGACGTATAAAAGAGGATGTTCCGAGGTGGTTAACGTCCTTACCCCTACTTATTACAGCTTGACAAAGGGAACACACGGCTTGACACCTGTTGTCCGCATTTCTGGTGAAATACTTCCACACCGAAGAGCTGATTTTTTTGGTATTTTCACCAGGCATGTCAACGGCCATATTCCTACCACGGACAACAGGTGTCTCCCCGGGTGCTGACTTAAACAAACCACCTCACCATCAGAATCCTCCTGGTCAATTTCCTCCCCAGCGCCAGCAACACCCATATCCTCCTCATCCTGGTGTACTTCAACACTGACATCTTCAATCTGACTATCAGGAACTGGACTGCGGGTGCTCCTTCCATCACTTGCAGGGGGCGTGCAAATGGTGGAAGGCGCATGCTCTTCACGTCCAGTGTTGGGAAGGTCAGGCATCGCAACCGACACAATTGGAGTCGGACTCTCATTGTGGATTTGGGATTTCGAAGAACGCACAGTTCTTTGCGGTGCTACTGCTTTTGCCAGCTTTAGTCTTTTCATTTTTCTAGCGAGAGGCTGAGTGCTTCCATCCTCATGTGAAGCTGAACCACTAGCCATGAACATAGGCCAGGGCCTCAGCCGTTCCTTGCCACTCCGAGTGGTAAATGGCATATTGGCAAGTTTACGCTTCTCCTCCGACAATTTTATTTTAGGTTTTGGAGTCCTTTTTTTACTGATATTTGGTGTTTTGGATTTGACATGCTCTGTACTATGACATTGGGCATCGGCCTTGGCAGACGACGTTGCTGGCATTTCATCGTCTCGGCCATGACTAGTGGCAGCAGCTTCAGCACGAGGTGGAAGTGGATCTTGATCTTTCCCTAATTTTGGAACCTCAACATTTTTGTTCTCCATATTTTAATAGGCACAACTAAAAGGCACCTCAGGTAAACAATGGAGATGGATGGATTGGATACTAGTATACAATTATGGACGGACTGCCGAGTGCCGACACAGAGGTAGCCACAGCCGTGAACTACCGCACTGTACTGTGTCTGCTGCTAATATAGACTGGTTGATAAAGAGATAGTATACTCGTAACTAGTATGTATGTATAAAGAAAGAAAAAAAAACCACGGTTAGGTGGTATATACAATTATGGACGGGCTGCCGAGTGCCGACACAGAGGTAGCCACAGCCGTGAACTACCGCACTGTACTGTGTCTGCTGCTAATATAGACTGGTTGATAAAGAGATAGTATACTCGTAACTAGTATGTATGTATAAAGAAAGAAAAAAAAACCACGGTTAGGTGGTATATACAATTATGGACGGGCTGCCGAGTGCCGACACAGAGGTAGCCACAGCCGTGAACTACCGCACTGTACTGTGTCTGCTGCTAATATAGACTGGTTGATAAAGAGATAGTATACTCGTAACTAGTATGTATGTATAAAGAAAGAAAAAAAAACCACGGTTAGGTGGTATATACAATTATGGACGGGCTGCCGAGTGCCGACACAGAGGTAGCCACAGCCGTGAACTACCGCACTGTACTGTGTCTGCTGCTAATATAGACTGGTTGATAAAGAGATAGTATACTCGTAACTAGTATGTATGTATAAAGAAAGAAAAAAAAACCACGGTTAGGTGGTATACAATTATGGACGGACTGCCTGCCGAGTGCAGACACAGAGGTAGCCACAGCCGTGAACTACCGTACTGTGTCTGCTGCGACTGGATGATAAATGATATAAAAAATATATATATATCACTACTGCAGCCGGACAGGTATATATTATATATTATATAATGACGGACCTGCTGGACACTGTCTGTCAGCAGAATGAGTTTTATTTTTATAGAATAAAAAAAAAAAAACACACAAGTGAAGTCACACGACGAGTGTTTAACTTTTTCAGGCAATCACAATATAAGTATACTACTAACTATACTGGTGGTCAGTGTGGTCAGGTCACTGGTCAGTCACACTGGCAGTGGCACTCCTGCAGCAAAAGTGTGCACTGTTTAATTTTAATATAATATGTACTCCTGGCTCCTGCTATAACCTATAACTGGCACTGCAGTAGTGCTCCCCAGTCTCCCCCACAATTATAAGCTGTGTGAGCTGAGCAGTCAGACAGATATATAATATATATAGATGATGCAGCACACTGGCCTGAGCCTGAGCAGTGCACTGCACAGTGCACACAGATATGGTATGTGACTGACTGAGTCACTGTGTGTATCGCTTTTTTCAGGCAGAGAACGGATATATTAAATAAACTGCACTGTGTGTCTGGTGGTCACTCACTATATAATATATTATGTACTCCTGGCTCCTGCTATAACCTATAACTGGCACTGCAGTAGTGCTCCCCAGTCTCCCCCACAATTATAAGCTGTGTGAGCTGAGCAGTCAGACAGATATATATAATATTATATATAGATAATAGATGATGCAGCACACTGGCCTGAGCCTGAGCAGTGCACACAGATATGGTATGTGACTGAGTCACTGTGTGCTGTGTATCGCTTTTTTCAGGCAGAGAACGGATTATAAAGTAAACTGCACTGTCCTCACTAGTAAACTCTCTCCACTCAGTCTCTACACTTCTACAGTAACAGTACTCCTCCTAGTCAGCTCCAGTAAATCTCTCTCAGTCTCTTATAATCTAAATGGAGAGGACGCCAGCCACGTCCTCTCCCTATCAATCTCAATGCACGTGTGAAAATGGCGGCGACGCGCGGCTCCTTATATAGAATCCGAGTCTTGCGAGAATCCGACAGCGTCATGATGACGTTCGGGCGCGCTCGGGTTAACCGAGCAAGGCGGGAAGATCCGAGTCTGCTCGGACCCGTGAAAAAAACCATGAAGTTCTGGCGGGTTCGGATTCAGAGAAACCGAACCCGCTCATCTCTACAATATAAACCTCTTTTTGGCAGAAATATAACATATATACAGCTGGGCACTGTATATATGTATGAGCCCCCGCCAATTGTACAGTTTAAGCGGGACAGAAGCCCGCCGCCGAGGGGGCGGGGCTTCTCCCTCAGCACTCACCTGCTCCATTTTTTCTCCACAGCACCGCTGAGAGGAAGCTCCCCGGACTCTCCCCTGCTTATACCACGGTAGACAAGAGGGTTGAAAAGAGAGGGGGGGGGGCACATAATTTGGCGCAAATTACATACAGCAGCGCTACTGTGCAAACATTAAGTTACTGTGCTATTCCTGGGTTATATAGCGCTGGGGTATGTGCTGGCATACTCTCTCTCTGTCTCTCCAAAGGGCAGAGCCGGTCATAGGCATAGGCAAACTAGGCAATTGCCTAGGGCATTTGATATGCCTAGGGGCATCAGCAACTTCTGCTGATTAAAATGATATGCGGCATGCCTATATTCTGTGTGTAGCATTTCATATGCAGATACAGCCACAGTCTCACACAGTATATAGGCGTGCTGCATATCATTTTAATCAGCAGAAGCTGCGTGTGCATCCTAACAACATAGCAATGCAAATAAGATGCATTTTAATAAAAAAAAGGTGCCCCAACGTTAGCATTGAGGCAAGATTTATGAGGACACATCTGTACCCAAGCAGAGGCAGAGGTCACAGTGTTAGTGGCAGTGTGAGTGCTGTGTGCATGTGAGTGGGTTGATTGTGCAGTAGTGTTCGGAATATGAGTAAGGAGCATTATGTGTGTCATGTAAAAATGCATTAATAATGTGCAACATATGTGTAAGAGGCACTATGTGTGTCATTATGTGTATAAGGGCATTAATAATGTGCGGCATATGTGTAAGGGACATTGGTGGTCATTCCGAGTTGTTCGCTCGGTAATTTTCTTCGCATCGCAGCGATTTTCCGCTAATTGCGCATGCGCAAGGGTGGTCATTCCGAGTTGTTCGCTCTGTAATTTTCTTCGCATCGCAGCGATTTTCCGCTAATTGCGCATGCGCAATGTTCGCTCTGCGACTGCGCAAAGTAAATTTGCTATGCAGTTAGGTATTTTACTCACGGCATTACGAGGTTTTTTCTTTGTTCTGCTGATCGTAGTGTGATTGACAGGAAGTGGGTGTTTCTGGGCGGAAACTGGCCGTTTTATGGGTGTGTGTGAAAAAACGCTGCCGTTTCTGGGTAAAACGCGGGAGTGTCTGAAGAAACGGGGGAGTGTCTGGGCGAACGCTGGGTGTGTTTGTGACGTCAAACCAGGAACGAAACTGACTGAACTGATCGCAGTTGTCGAGTAAGTCTGGAGCTACTCAGAAACTGCTGAGAAGTGTCTATTCGCAATTCTGCTAATCTTTCGTTCGCAATTTTGATAAGCTAAGATTCACTCCCAGTAGGCGGCGGCTTAGCGTGTGCAATGCTGCTAAAAGCAGCTTGCGAGCTAACAACTCGGAATGAGGGCCATTATGTGTAAAAGGGCATTAATAAAGGTTGTCATAATGTCTAAGACGCATTATGTTTATAAGGACATTAATGATGTGTCTCATATGTGTAAGGGGCATTACTGTGTGGAATTATGTGTATAAATGCATTACTAATGTGTGGCATTATGTGTATAAGGTGCTCTAATATGTAGCGTTGCGTATAGAAAGGGCATTTACTGTGTCGTCTAATGTGAATAAAGAGCAATAGGGTGTGGTGTAATGTAAAATAAGGAGCAATTCAGTGTGATGTAATGTGAATAAGGAGCACTACTGTGAGAAGTAACGTTTATAAGGTAAAGTGATGCTACTGTGGGATGTAATGTGAATTATGGACACTATCGCGTGATCAAATGTGAATAAAATTGCAGTACTGTGTGGTGGAATTTTAATTGGGGGTACTATTGTGTGGACATGCCCATTGCCAGCAAAAACACACCCCTTTTTGGACTGTGCGCCAAATGTGCGAACTGTTCCTGTTTAAAATATAGGGGGTACAAACACCAAAATAAGTACTGTTATGGGTGAGGGTTGATGGTGCTGGGAAAGAGGTGCAAGGTCAGAGGCGGAACCAGCGGTGGTGCTAGGGGGCACCAGGCAAAATCTTGCCTAGGGCATCATATTGGTTAGGGCCAGCTCTGCCAAAGGGCCTTGTGGGGGAAATGTCTTCAGTAAAAGCATTCCCTGTGTGTGTGGTGTGTCGGTACGCGTGTGTCGACATGTCTGAGGAAGAAGGCTATATTAGAGAGGAGCAAGAGCAAATGAATGTGGTGTCTCCGCCGACACCTGATTGGATGGATATGTGGAATGTTTTAAATGCTAGTGTAAACTCATTGCACAAAAGATTAGACAAGGCTGAAGCTTTGGGACAGTCAGGGTCTCAACCCATGCCTGATCCTATGTCGCAGGGACTGTCAGGGTCTCATAAGTGCCCACTATCCAGATTGTTGACACAGATACCGACACGGATTCTGACTCCAGTGTCGATTACGATGATGCAAAGTTACAGCCAAAATTGGCAAAATACATTTGATATATGATTATGGCAATAAAAGATGTTTTGCACATCACAGAGGAGCTCCCTGTCCCTGACAAGAGGGTACATAAGTACAAGGGAAAGAAGCCTGAGGTAACCTTTTCCCCTCACACGAGCTGAACGAGTTATGTGAAAAAGCTTGGGAATCTCCTGCAGATTTCCAAAAGGATTCTTATGGCGTATCCTTTCCCATCAACGGATAGGTTACGATGGGAATCCTCCCCTTGGGTGGACAAAGCATTAACACGCTTATCCAAGAAGTTAGCCCTCCCGTCCCAGGATACGGCTACCCTCAAAGAGTCTGCTGACCGCAAACAGGAGATTACCCTGAAGTCCATTTATACACATTCAGGTACCTTACTCAGACCGGCAATTGCGTCGGCCTGGGTGTGTATGTGTAGTGCTGTAGCGGCATGGACGGATACCCTAGATAAGGATACTATTTTATTGCCCCTGGGGCATATAAGAGATGCTGTCCTATATATGTGTGTATGCAAACTACAGGTGCTGCTGCATGGCTCACACCCTTTTACTTGTCTTGTAGAGCAACTCTGGAGCTGTTACTGGGTCCAGCTGCTGCAAGAAATCAGCTTGAATGCTTCAGGGGCTGGGGCATGGCCAACATGAGCCCCACACTGATGGGGGTGTATAAAGCGATCTAGGGGTCATCCAAGCGCAACCCCACAAAGGCCGCCATGCCCTGCGTGACCATTTTCTCTTTTCATATGCAGACGAGGGTTGCAGCCAACTATACCCATTGCTTGGATGACATCACCATATGCGAACCAATCTGCTGCAGGCCTTCCCCCAGGAATGCTTGCACTAGTTGTTGCATTTGGTTTGTTGTTTGGGGGGTGCTTCAGTATTAGGCAGCCTTCTGCCCTCACACATTCATCTGAAAATGTGTTCTCCCTGCAGTTGTTGTCCCCAGATGAGAGTTCCCTTGTGCTGCCTCAGTTGAATCTCCTTTACTTGACGGAGGTGTGCCTGAGCAGCGGCCCTCCCCAGCCCTATCTCAAATCATACTTATTTTGCTTAGGTGATACCATGGTCATGAAGATTGTTTTCCCAGGGTGAGGTTCATTCATTGCATTCTGGGTATGCTGACCTCTGTGATTTCCCCAAATGTGGGAATCTCAACTGCATAATTTGTGGTAGGGGGGGGGACTGCATTTGTGCTTTCCCCTGGTTGGCTCTGGTATAATTTAGATCTCATTGTCTCAGGTCTCTCTCCAGCCTAGTTTGCTGTCTGTTTCCACTTATCTTTTCTTGAGCCCCTCCCTTCTATGCCCTTGCGCACTATCCTGACTTCTCCCGTCTGCTTGCTTTGTGCCTTCCAACGCACAATGCGAACTACAGGTGGTGTTGCAGGGCCCACACCCTTTTATTTGCCTTACAGAGCAGCTCTGGAGCTGTTACAGTGCCCAGCTGCTGCAAGAAATCAGCTTGAATGCTTCAGGGGCTGGGGCATGGCCAACATGAGCCCCACACCAAAGGAGGGTGGGGGGTGTTCAATGCGAACTAGGGGTCATACAAGCGCCCCTTTTCTCTTTTCATATGCAGATGAGGGTTCCAGCCAACTTTGGCCCACTGCTTGGATGACATCACCGTATGCAAATCCGTCTGCTGCAGACCTTTCCCCAGGAATGCTTGTACTAGTTGTTGCATATGGTTTGATGTTTGAGGGTGCTTCAGTATTAGGCAGCCTTCCGCCCTCTCATTTTCATCTGAAAAGATGTGGTCTCCCTGCAGTTGTTGTCCCCAGACAAGAGTTCCCTTGTGCTTCCTCAGTTGAATCTCCTTAACTTGACGGGGGTGTGCTCGAGCAGCCGCCCTCCACAGCCCTATCCCAACACATGCTTTTCTTGCGTATGAGATCTCTTGATTATGAAGATAGTTCTCACAGGGTGAGGTTCATCCATTACATTTTAAAGTAGGAAGGTACAAATTACATATTCAAATTACATATATGTGCTGGATTCAAATGTTTTCCCCCCTTCCTTTCTCAATTGTGCCCATCAGCAGCTATTCTAATGTTGCTGCCAATGGGTGTGACACATTCATTTCTTCTGTGGGGTACACTGGACTCCACAAGGATTCACATTGGGGTGTAGAGTAGGATCTTGATCTGAGGCACCAACAGGCTCAAAGCTTTTGACTGTTCCCATGATGCTCAGCGCCCTCTGCTCTATAACCTCGCTTCCATGAACAGGGAGCTCAGTTTGTAGTTGGTGCCTTCAGTAGCAGGCCACTTAACAGGGGGCTGCCTCAGGCAGCCTATTCTTAGCTATTAATTTTGACAAGAAAAGAAGAACTTTTTTTTATAAGAATCTACAAGGGCTGCAGCAGGTTAGGTCTAATAGACATCTTTACTGCAGCTCCATCAGTCCCAGCGGCGCAGTATACTCCCGTGCCCTGGTTGCTGGGTCACTGCAGCGGAGGCTCCGGTTTCTTCCTAAGGTCAGTCACACACACACCGCCCTCCGGGATCACGAGGCCGCTGATGAAAGGGAGGTAAGGGACTTCTGTGCCCACACTATACCGTGATCCAGCGTGGCTGTAGGGGGTGGGCCATGTGCGCACTGGCGTGGACACTGATTACTGGGCAGCCGCTCCACTAGCCACCAGGGACAGTTAAGGAGCACAGCTCTGGGGGGGTTTTCTCTTATATTAACCCCATTTTGTACTACCCGCAGTGCATTGTGATAGGTAATAGAGCCTGATTCAGGTTGGATTGCAATCGCAATAAGCAATCCAACTGCAAAAATTGCTAAGAGCATACGCATGCGCCTGCATTTTCTGCGGCACCCCGCAGATAATGCGATCGCTTCTGACTGTCAAACGGTGCTGGGGGGGGGGGGGGGTCAGCAACAATCCATTTCCAAGTCGGAGATGGAGCGGTGCATGGGCAGGGCTACAAAATGGGGTCGGCAACGGAGAAACAGGAGGTGTGGTCAGAGCTGCTGCATGACATCACATGCAGCAGCTGCGATCACAAAAATGGTGGCGGCTTCCTGCGCACACATACAGTCTGCACCAACAGGAGGCTAACCCATTTTTTATGATCACGCTGAACTGCGCTGAGACTGCAATTTCAGCGTGGTCAAGAAGGGAGGCGGCATGCTGGGTGGCCCCAGCATGCGAACCAAAGGATTGCAAATTCTGTTACTTAGCAGAATTTGCAATCCTTACTGAATTAGGCCCATTGATTACAAAATGTATTTGTAAATATTTGAAGTTTTTCTTCAGGGACTAACACAAAAGATGCTTGGGGCTACTAACACATGGGTAAGCCACGTAAAGCTTCCCATGGGTCAGTGGCATCACAACGGGGTTGCGGCCCACACCCGAGTGTCACCCGCCAAGGGGGGTGACACCAAAGTGCCGGCTCCTCTTCAGTGACAGAATATGGGTGTTTCACTGTAACATTACGTGCAACACCCAGTTTCTGTCACTGTGCAGGAGCCAGCACCACTCACACACTAGTCCCCGGGTGCAGCACTCAACCCCCGGGATACCCGGAGCAACAAAATGGAGATTCAGGAAAACAGGCCACACCCCTACCTATGAGACCATGCCTCCTTTTTACCGTTGCCCTGCTTATCTGCGCGCACTGCATTACAATCTCCCTCGCTGCCTCTCTGGGTGTCACCAATGATAGTGACACCTTTGCCATGCTTGTAGCAGCTGGTCCTAAGATCTACGCCTCCAGCCCTGAGTGTTTGCCCTTGTGACTTGTTGATCATCATAGCGAAGCAGATTCTTACAGAAAACTGCAGGGGCTTAGATTGAAAAGAAAAACATTGACGAACCCATCATTTCAGCAACAGGGTCTGCCACACGACTGACTGAAATGACTGGTTGGTTTGGGCCCCCACCAAAAAAGAAGCAATCAATCTCTCCTTGCACAAACTGGCTCTACAGAGGCAAGATGTCCACCTCATCATCCTCCGATTCCTCACCCCTTTCACTGTGTACATCGCCCCCCTCACATATTATTAATTCGTCCCCACTGGAATCCACCATCTCAGATCCCTGTGTACTTTCTGGAGGCAATTGCTGGTAAATGTCTCCACGGAGGAATTGATTATAATTCATTTTGATGATCATCATCTTCTCCACATTTTCTGGAAGTAACCTCGTATGCCGATTGCTGACAAGGTGAGCGGCTGCACTAAACACTCTTTTGGAGTACACACTGGAGGGAGGGCAACTTAGGTAGAATAAAGCCAGTTTGTGCAAGGGCTCCAAATTGCCTCTTTTTCCTGCCAGTATACATACGGACTGTCTGACGTGCCTACCTGGATGCGGTCACTCATATAATCCTCCACCATTCTTTCAAAGGTGACAGAATCATATGTAGTGACAGTAGACGACATGTCAGTAATCGTTGCCAGGTCCTTCAGTCCGGACCAGATGTCAGCACTCACTCCAAACTGCCCTGCATCACCGCCAGCGGGTGGGCTCGGAATTCTTAGCCTTTTCCTTGCACCCCCAGTTGCGGGAGAATGTGAAGGAGGAGCTGTTGACGGGTCACGTTCCGCTTGACTTGACAATTTTCTCACCAGCAGGTCTTTGAACCTCTGCAGACTTGTGTCTGCCGGAAAGAGAGATACAATGTAGATTTTAAATCTAGGATCGAGCACGGTGGCCAAAATGTATTGCTCTGATTTCAACAGATTGAATCCTGGTTAAGCGAATTAAGGGCTCCATCCACAAGTCCCACATGCCTAGCGGAATCGCTCTGTTTTAGCTCCTCCTTCAATGTCTCCAGCTTCTTCTGCAAAAGCCTGATGAGGGGAATGACCTGACTCAGGCTGGCAGTGTCTGAACTGACTTCACGTGTGGCAAGTTCAAAGGGTTGCAGAACCTTACACAACGTTGAAATCATTCACCACTGCGCTTGAGTCAGGTGCATTCCCCCTCCTTTGTCTATATCGTGGGTAGATGTATAGGCTTGAATGGCCTTTTGCTGCTCCTCCATCCTCTGAAGCATATAGAGGGTTGAATTCCACCTCGTTACCACCTCTTGCTTCAGAGGATGGCAGGGCAGGTTCAGGAATGTTTGGTGGTGCTCCAGTCTTTGGCACGCGGTGGCTGAATGCAGAAAGTGGCCCGCAATTCTTCGGGCCACCGACAGCATCTCTTGCACGCCCCTGTCGTTTTTTTAAATAATTCTGCACCACCAAATTCAATGTATGTGCAAAACATGGGACGTGCTGGAATTTGCCCAGATGTAATGCACGCACAATATTGGTGGCATTGTCCGATGTCACAAATCCCCAGGAGAGTCCAATTGGGGTAAGCCATTCTGCGATGATGTTCCTCAGTTTCCGTAAGAGGTTGTCAGCTGTATGCCTCTTATGGAAAGCGGTGATACAAAGCGTAGTCTGCCTAGGAACGAGTTGGCATTTGCGAGATGCTGCTACTGGTGCCGCCGCTGCTGTTCTTGCTGCGGGAGGCAATACATCTACCCAGTGTGCTGTCACAGTCATATAGTCCTGAGTCTGCCCTGCTCCACTTAACCACGGACATGTGGACTAGTGGACCTTGGGTACAACTGCATTTTTTAGGACACTGGTGACTCTTTTTCTGAGGTCTGTGTACATTTTCGGTATCGCCTGCCTAGAGAAATGGAACCTAGATGGCATTTGGTACCGGGGACACAGTACCTCAATCAAGTCTCTAGTTGCCTCTGAATTAACGATGGATACCGGAACCACGTTTCTCACCACCCAGGCTGACAAGACCTGAGTTATCCGCTTTGCAGCAGGATGACTGCTGTGATATTTCATCTTCCTCGCAAAGGACTGTTGGACAGTCAATTGCCTACTGGAAGTAGTACAAGTGGTCTTCCGATTTCCCCTCTGGGATGACGATCGACTCCCAGCAGCAACAACAGCAGCGCCAGCAGCAGTAGGCGTTACACTCAAGGATGCATCGGAGGAATCCCAGGCAGGAGAGGACTCGTCAGACTTGCCAGTGACATGGCCTGCAGGACTATTGGCTTTCCTGTCTAAGGAGGAAATTGACACTGAGGGAGTTGGTGGTGTGGTTTGCAGGAGCTTGGTTACAAGAGGAAGGGATTTAGTGGTCAGTGGACTGCTTCCGCTGTCATCCAAAGTTTTTGAACTTGTCACTGACTTATGATTAATGCGCTGCAGGTGACGTATAAGGGAGGATGTTCTGAGGTGGTTAACGTCCTTACCCCTACTTATTACAGCTTGACAAAGGCAACACATGGCTTGACACCTGTTGTCCGCATTTGTGTACAGGATGCATACCTTCATGTCCCCATTTATCCATCTCATCAGGCGTACCTCAGATTTGCGGTACAGGACTGTCATTGCCAATTTCAGACGTTGCTGTTTGGTCTCTCCACGGCCCAGAGAATTTTCACCAAGGTAATGGCGGAAATGATGGTTCTCCTGCGTAAGCAAGGTGTCACAATTATCCCGTACTTGAGCGATCTCATAAAAGCGAGATCAAGAGAGCAGTTGCTGAACAGCGTATCACTTTCACTGAAAGTGTTACAGCAACACGGCTGGATTTTCAATATCCCAAAGTCGCAGTTTGTTTCTACGACTCGTCTGTCTTTCTTGGGCATGATTCTAGACACAGACCAGAAGAGGGTTTATCTCCCAATAGGAAAGGCCCAGGAACTCATGACTCTTGTCAGGAACCTATTGAAACCAAAACTTGTGTCAGTGCATCACTGCACTCGAGTCCTGGGAAAGATGGTGGCATCATACGAAGCCATTCCATTCGGCAGGTTCCATGCGAGGACTTTCCAATGGGACCTACTGGACAAGTGGTCTGGGTCACATTTGCAGATGCATTGGTTGATCACCCTGTCCCCCAGGGTCAGGGTATCACTCCTGTGGTGGCTGCAGAGTGCTCACCTTCTCGAGTGACGCAGATTCGGCATTCAGGACTGGATCCTGGTGACCACAGAGGCAAGCCTCCAAGGTTGGGGAGCAGTCACACAGGGAAGAAATATCCAAGGTCTTTGGTCAAGTCAAGAGACTTGTCTTCACATCAACATCCTGAAACTAGGGGCCATATACAATGCCCTACGTCAAGCGGAGACCTTACTTCGCGACCAACCGGTTCTGATCCAGTCAGACAACGTCACCGCAGTGGCTCATGTAAACCGCCAAGGCGGCACAAGGAGCAGAGTGGCGATGGCACAAGCCACCAGAATTCTTCGCTGGGTGGAGAATCACGCAAGCGTACTGTCAGCAGTGTTCATTCTGGGAGTGGACAACTGGGAAGCAGACTTCCTCAGCAGACACGACCTACATCCGGGAGAGTGGGGATGGGCCTTGACCGATTTCAGTAACTGCAATCCAGCCATAGAATGCGCTTGCTGAATCGTGTTACAAATCCGGCGAGCAATAGCCTGCTTTGAAGCAGGGGCACCAATCTTGTTGGTTGCATACAGGACAAACAGCGCTTCAGTTTTCCTGACTCTAGCCGTCCTGGCCACGTAAATTTTCAAAGCCCTGACCACATCAAGTAACTCGGAATCCTCCAAGTCACGCGTAGCCACAGGCACCACAATAGGTTGGTTCATATGAAAAGATGAGACCACTTTTGGTAGGAATTGAGGACGGGTCCGCAATTCCGCTCTATCCACATGGAATACCAAATATGGGCTTTTATGTGACAAAGCCGCTAATTCCGACACTCGCCTAGCCGAAGCCAAGGTTAATAACATGACCACCTTCCACGTGAGATAATTTAACTCCACTGTTTTAAGTGGTTCAAACCAGTGTGATTTTAGAAAACTTAACACCACGTTAAGGTCCCAAGGTGCCACCGGAGGCACAAAAGGAGGCTGAATATGCAGCACTCCTTTTACAAAAGTCTGAACTTCTGGAGGAGAAGCCAATTCTTTTTGAAAGAAAATGGATAAGGCCGAAATCTGGACCTTAATAGAGCCTAATTGTAGGCCCAAATTCACTCCAGTTTGTAGTAGAGATGAGCGGGTTCGGTTTCTCTGAATCCGAACCCGCCAGAACTTCATGTTTTTTTTCACGGGTCCGAGCGACTCGGATCTTCCCGCCTTGCTCGGTTAACCCGAGCGCGCCCGAACGTCATCATGACGCTGTCGGATTCTCGCGAGGCTCGGATTCTATCGCGAGACTCGGATTCTATATAAGGAGCCGCGCGTCGCCGCCATTTTCACACGTGCATTGAGATTGATAGGGAGAGGACGTGGCTGGCGTCCTCTCCGTTTAGAATAGATTAGAGAGACACTTGATTTACTAATTTTGGGGAGCATTAGGAGTACTCAGTACAGTGCAGAGTTTTGCTGATAGTGACCAGTGACCACCAGTTTTATTTATAATCCGTTCTCTGCCTGAAAAAAAGCGATACACAGCACACAGTGACTCAGTCACATACCATATCTGTGTGCACTGCTCAGGCTCAGGCCAGTGTGCTGCATCATCTATTATCTATATATAATATTATATATATCTGTCTGACTGCTCAGCTCACACAGCTTATAATTGTGGGGGAGACTGGGGAGCACTACTGCAGTGCCAGTTATAGGTTATAGCAGGAGCCAGGAGTACATAATATATTATATAGTGAGTGACCACCAGACACACAGTGCAGTTTATTTAATATATCCGTTCTCTGCCTGAAAAAAGCGATACACACAGTGACTCAGTCAGTCACATACCATATCTGTGTGCACTGCTCAGGCTCAGGCCAGTGTGCTGCATCATCTATATATATTATATATCTGTCTGACTGCTCAGCTCACACAGCTTATAATTGTGGGGGAGACTGGGGAGCACTACTGCAGTGCCAGTTATAGGTTATAGCAGGAGCCAGGAGTACATAATATTATATTAAAATTAAACAGTGCACACTTTTGCTGCAGGAGTGCCACTGCCAGTGTGACTAGTGACCAGTGACCTGACCACCAGTATATATAATATTAGTAGTATACTATCTCTTTATCAACCAGTCTATATATTAGCAGCAGACACAGTACAGTGCGGTAGTTCACGGCTGTGGCTACCTCTGTGTCGGCACTCGGCAGCCCGTCCATAATTGTATATACCACCTAACCGTGGTTTTTTTTTCTTTCTTTATACATACATACTAGTTACGAGTATACTATCTCTTTATCAACCAGTCTATATTAGCAGCAGACACAGTACAGTGCGGTAGTTCACGGCTGTGGCTACCTCTGTGTCGGCACTCGGCAGCCCGTCCATAATTGTATATACCACCTAACCGTGGTTTTTTTTTCTTTCTTTATACATACATACTAGTTACGAGTATACTATCTCTTTATCAACCAGTCTATATATTAGCAGCAGACACAGTACAGTGCGGTAGTTCACGGCTGTGGCTACCTCTGTGTCGGCACTCGGCAGCCCGTCCATAATTGTATATACCACCTAACCGTGGTTTTTTTTTCTTTCTTTATACATACATACTAGTTACGAGTATACTATCTCTTTATCAACCAGTCTATATATTAGCAGCAGACACAGTACAGTGCGGTAGTTCACGGCTGTGGCTACCTCTGTGTCGGCACTCGGCAGCCCGTCCATAATTGTATATACCACCTAACCGTGGTTTTTTTTTCTTTCTTTATACATACATACTAGTTACGAGTATACTATCTCTTTATCAACCAGTCTATATTAGCAGCAGACACAGTACAGTGCGGTAGTTCACGGCTGTGGCTACCTCTGTGTCGGCACTCGGCAGCCCGTCCATAATTGTATATACCACCTAACCGTGGTTTTTTTTTCTTTCTTTATACATACATACTAGTTACGAGTATACTATCTCTTTATCAACCAGTCTATATTAGCAGCAGACACAGTACAGTGCGGTAGTTCACGGCTGTGGCTACCTCTGTGTCGGCACTCGGCAGCCCGTCCATAATTGTATATACCACCTAACCGTGGTTTTTTTTTTCTTTCTTTATACATACATACTAGTTACGAGTATACTATCTCTTTATCAACCAGTCTATATATTAGCAGCAGACACAGTACAGTGCGGTAGTTCACGGCTGTGGCTACCTCTGTGTCGGCACTCGGCAGCCCGTCCATAATTGTATATACCACCTAACCGTGGTTTTTTTTTCTTTCTTTATACATACATACTAGTTACGAGTATACTATCTCTTTATCAACCAGTCTATATATTAGCAGCAGACACAGTACAGTGCGGTAGTTCACGGCTGTGGCTACCTCTGTGTCGGCACTCGGCAGCCCGTCCATAATTGTATACTAGTATCCAATCCATCCATCTCCATTGTTTACCTGAGGTGCCTTTTAGTTGTGCCTATTAAAATATGGAGAACAAAAATGTTGAGGTTCCACAATTAGGGAAAGATCAAGATCCACTTCCACCTCGTGCTGAAGCTGCTGCCACTAGTCATGGCCGAGACGATGAAATGCCAGCAACGTCGTCTGCCAAGGCCGATGCCCAATGTCATAGTACAGAGCATGTCAAATCCAAAACACCAAATATCAGTAAAAAAAGGACTCCAAAACCTAAAATAAAATTGTCGGAGGAGAAGCGTAAACTTGCCAATATGCCATTTACCACACGGAGTGGCAAGGAACGGCTGAGGCCCTGGCCTATGTTCATGGCTAGTGGTTCAGGTTTTTTGGAAGGGACATCCTGCGTGACACTGCAGTGCCACTCCTAGATGGGCCCGGTGTTTGTGTCGGCCACTAGGGTCGCTAATCTTACTCACACAGCTACCTCATTGCGCCTCTTTTTTTCTTTGCGTCATGTGCTGTTTGGGGAGGGTTTTTTGGAAGGGACATCCTGCGTGACACTGCAGTGCCACTCCTAGATGGGCCCGGTGTTTGTGTCGGCCACTAGGGTCGCTTATCTTACTCACACAGCGACCTCGGTGCAAATTTTAGGACTAAAAATAATATTGTGAGGTGTGAGGTATTCAGAATAGACTGAAAATGAGTGTAAATTATGGTTTTTGAGGTTAATAATACTTTGGGATCAAAATGACCCCCAAATTCTATGATTTAAGCTGTTTTTTAGTGTTTTTTGAAAAAAACACCCGAATCCAAAACACACCCGAATCCGACAAAAAAAATTCGGTGAGGTTTTGCCAAAACGCGTTCGAACCCAAAACACGGCCGCGGAACCGAACCCAAAACCAAAACACAAAACCCGAAAAATTTCAGGCGCTCATCTCTAGTTTGTAGGAAGTGAAGGAAACGGCCCAGATGGAATTCTTCCGTAGGAGCATTCCTGGCCTCACACCAAGAAACATAATTTCGCCATATACGGTGTAATGTTTTAACGTTACATCCTTCCTAGCCTTTATCAGCGATGACCTCAACCGGAATGCTAGGATCCGGCATTCAACTGCCATGCCGTCAAACGCTGCCGCGGTAAGTCTTGGAACAGACAGGGCCCCTGATGCAACAGGTCCTGTCTTAGAGGGAGAGGCCACAGATCTTCTGTGAGCATTTCCTGCAGATCCGGATACCAGGTCCTCCGTGGCCAATCTGGAACAATGAGGATTGTTCTCACTTTTCTTTGTCTTATTATCCTCAACACCTTGGGTATGAGAGGAAGAGGAGGAAATACATAGACCGACCGGAACACCCACGGTGTCACTAGGGCGTCTACAGCTACTGCTGTAGAAGTAGACGCACAACCGGATAGGAAGAGAGATCCGATCTGCGGTGTAGCAGGGGGCCCTTTTGGAAAGGGGGGCCCGGGGTACGTATCCCCCGGGCCCCCCCCTTAATCCGGCTCTGAGCTCATCTACAGCCACACCACAACGCCAAAAAACATAGTGGCGTGGCTTCGTGGTTAAGGGGTGTGGCCACAAAATAATACCAATTCATAAAACGGTGCACAGTACTCTCCATTATTCAAATTACGCCGTACAGTAGCACCACTACACCAGGTAGAGACCCTTTTACACCTTACGGCAGAACAGATTCCTCTTTTTACACATTACAGCAGACAGCGTCCTCTTTTTACACATTACAGCAGACAGCGTCCCCTTTTTACACATTACGGCAGACAGCATCCCCCTTTTTTACACAACGGCAGACAGCGTGCCCTTGTTACACATAGCGGCAGACAGCGTACATTTTTTTCACATAACGGCAGACAGCCTGCCCTGCTGTTCAGCAACTGCTCTCTTGATCTCGCTTTTATGAGATCGCCCAAGTATGGGATAATTGTGACACCTTGTTTGCACAGGAGCACCATCATTTCCGCCATTACCTTGGTGAAAATTCTCAGGGCCATGGAGAGACCAAACAGCAACGTCTGAAATTGGCAATGACAGTCCTGTACCGCAAATCTGAGGTACGCCTGATGAGGTGGATAAATGGGGACATGAAGGTATGCATCCTGTACACAAATGCGGACAACAGGTGTCAAGCCGTGTGTTGCCTTTGTCAAGCTGTAATAAGTAGGGATAAGGACGTTAACCACCTCGGAACATCCTCCCTTATACGACACCTGCAGCGCATTCATCATAAGTCAGTGACAAGTTCAAAAACTTTGGATGACAGCGGAAGCAGTCCACTGACCACTAAATCCCTTCCTCTTGTAACCAAGCTCCTGCAAACCACACCACCAACTCCCTCAGTATCAATTTCCTCCTTAGACAGGAGAGCCAATAGTCCTGCAGGCCATGTCACTGGCAAGTCTGACGAGTCCTCTCCTGCCTGGGATTCCTCCGATGCATCCTTGAGTGTAACGCCTACTGCTGCTGGCGCTGCTGTTGTTGCTGCTGGGAGTCGATCGTCATCCCAGAGGGGAAGTCGGAAGACCACTTGTACTACTTCCAGTAAGCAAGTGACTGTCCAACAGTCCTTTGCGAGGAAGATGAAATATCACAGCAGTCATCCTGCTGCAAAGCGGATAACTCAGGTCTTGTCAGCCTGGGTGGTGAGAAACGTGGTTCCGGTATCCATCGTTAATTTACAGGCAACTAGAGACTTGATTGAGGTACTGTGTCCCCGGTACCAAATACCCTCTAGGTTCCATTTCTCTAGGCAGGCGATACCGAAAATGTACACAGACCTCAGAAAAAGAGTCACCAGTGTCCTAAAAAATGCAGTTGTACCCAATGTCCACTTGTCTGTGGTTAAGTGGAGCAGGGCAGACTCAGGACTATATGACTGTGACAGCCCACTGGGTAGATGTATTGCCCCCCGCAGCAAGAACAGCAGCGGCGGCACCAGTAGCAGCATCTCGCAATTGCCAACTCGTTCCTAGGCAGGCAACGCTTTGTATCACCGCTTTCCATAAGAGGCACACAGCTGACAACCTCTTACGGAAACTGAGGAACATCATCGCAGAATGGCTTACCCCAATTGGACTCTCCTGGGGATTTGTGACATCGGACAACGCCACCAATATTGTGCGTGCATTACATCTGGGCAAATTCCAGCACGTCCCATGTTTTGCACATACATTTAATTTGGTGGTGCAGAATTATTTAAAAAACGACAGGGGCGTGCAAGAGATGCTGTCGGTGGCCCGAAGAATTGCGGGCCACTTTCTGCCTTCAGCCACCGCATGTCGAAGACTGGAGCACCACCAAACATTCCTGAACCTGTCCTGCCATCATCTGAAGCAAGAGGTGGTAACGAGGTGGAATTCAACCCTCTATATGCTTCAGAGGATGGAGGAGCAGCAAAAGGCCATTCAAGCCTATACATCTGCCCACTAAATAGGCAAAGGAGGGGGAATGCACCTGACTCAAGCGCAGTGGAGAATGATTTCAACGTTGTGCAAGGTTCTGCAACCCTTTGAACTTGCCACACGTGAAGTCAGTTCAGACACTGCCAGCCTGAGTCAGGTCATTCCCCTCATCAGGCTTTTGCAGAAGAAGCTGGAGACATTGAAGGAGGAGCTAAAACAGAGCGATTCCACTAGGCATGTGGGACTTGTGGATGGAGCCCTTAATTCACTTAACCAGGATTCAATCTGTTGAAATCAGAGCACTACATTTTGGCCACCGTGCTCGATCCTAGATTTAAAACCTACATTGTATCTCTCTTTCCGGCAGACACAAGTCTGCAGAGGTTCAAAGACCTGCTGGTGAGAAAATTGTCAAGTCAAGCGGAACGTGACCCGTCAACAGCTCCTCCTTCACATTCTCCCGCAAGTGGGGGTGCGAGGAAAAGGCTAAGAATTCCGAGCCCACCCGCTGGCGGTGATGCAGGGCAGTCTGGAGTGAGTGCTGACATCTGGTCCGGACTGAAGGACCTGGCAACGATTACTGACATGTCGTCTACTGTCACTGCATATGATTCTGTCACCTTTGAAAGAATGGTGGAGAATTATATGAGTGACTGCATCCAGGTAGGCACGTCAGTATGTATACTGGCAGGAAAAAGAGGCAATTTGGAGGCCCTTGCACAAACTGGCTTTATTCTACCTAAGTTGCCCTCCCTCCAGTGTGTACTCCAAAAGAGTGTTTAGTGCAGCCGCTCACCTTGTCAGCAATCGGCGTACGAGGTTACTTCCAGAAAATGTGGAGAAGATGATGATCATCAAAATGAATTATAATCAATTCCTCCGTGGAGACATTCACCAGCAATTGCCTCCAGAAAGTACACAGGGATCTGAGATGGTGGATTCCAGTGGGGACGAATTAATAATCTGTGAGGAGGGGGATGTACACAGTGAAAGGGGTGAGGAATCGGAGGATGATGAGGTGGACATCTTGCCTCTGTAGAGCCAGTTTGTGCAAGGAGAGATTGATTGATTGATTGATTCTTTTTTGGTGGGGGCACAAACCAACCAGTCATTTCAGTCAGTCGTGTGGCAGACCCTGTCGCTGAAATGATGGGTTCATCAATGTTTTTCTTTTCAATCTAAGCCCCTGCAGTTTTCTGTAAGCATCTGCTTCGCTATGATGATCAACAAGTCACATGGGCAAACACTCAGGGCTGGAGGCGTAGATCTTAGGACCAGCTGCTACAAGCATGGCAGAGGTGTCACTATCACTGGTGACACCCAGAGAGGTGGCGAAGGAGATTGTAATGCAGTGCGCGCAGATAAGCAGCGCAATGGTAAAAAGGAGGCATGGTCTCATAGGTAGGGGCGTGGCCTGAATCACCATTTTGTTGCTCCGGGTATCCCGGGGGTTGGGGGCTGCACCCGGGGACTAGTGTGTGAGTGGTGCTGGCTCCTGCACAGTGACAGAAACTGGGTGTTGCACGTAATGTCACAGTGAAACACCCATATTCTGTCACTGAAGAAGAGCCGGCACTTTGGTGTCACCCCCCTTGGCGGGTGACACTTGGGTGTGTGCCGCAACCCTGTTGTGATGCCACTGACCCATGGGAAGCTTTACGTGGCTTACCCATGTGTTAGTAGCCCCAAGCATCTTTTGTGTTAGTCCCTGAAGAAAAACTTCAAATATTGTTTACAATTTTGTAATCAATGGGCCTAATTCAGTAAGGATTGCAAATTCTGCTAAGTAACAGAATTTGCAATCCTTTGATTAGCATGCTGGGGCCACCCATCACAGGGCATGGCCACCCAGCATGCCGCCTCCCTTCTTGACCACGCTGAATTGCAGTCTCAGTGCAGTTCAGCGTGATCATAAAAAATGGGTTAGCCTCCTGTTGGTGCAGACTGTACGTGTGCGCAGGAAGCCGCCACCATTTTTGTGATCGCAGCGGCTGCATGTGATGTCATGCAGCCGCTCTGACCACGCCTCCTGTTTCTCCGTTGCCGACCCCATTTTGTAGCCCTGCCCCTGCACCGCTCCATCTCCGACTTTGAAATGGATTGTTGCTGACCCCCCCCCGGCACCGATTGACAGTCAGAGGTGATCGCATTATCTGCGGGGTGCCACAGAAAATGCAGGCGCATGCGTATGCTCTTAGCAATTTTTGCAGTTGGATTGCTTATTGCGATTACAATCCAACCTGAATCAGGCTCTATTACCTATCACAATGCACTGCAGGTAGTACAAAATGGGGTTAATATAGGAGAAAAACCCCCAGAGCTGTGCTCCTTAACTGTCCCTGGTGGCTAGTGGAGCAGCTGCCCAGTAATCAGTGTCCACGCCAGTGCGCACACGGCCCGCCCCCTACAGCCACGCTGGATCTCGGTATAGTGTGGGCACAGAAGCCCCTTACCTCCCTTTCATCAGCGGCCTCGTGATCCCGGAGGGCGGTGTGTGTGTGACTGACCTTAGGAAGAAACCGGAGCCTCCGCTGCAGTGACCCAGCAACCAGGGCACGGGAGTATACTGCGCCGCTGGGAGTGATGGAGCTGCAGTAAAGATGTCTATTAGACCTAGCCTGCTGCAGCCCTTGTAGATTCTTATAAAAAAAGTTCTTCTTTTCTTGTCAAAATTCCATGCGAGGACTTTCCAATGGGACCTACTGGACAAGTGGTCTGGGTCACATTTGCAGATGCATTGGTTGATCACCCTGTCCCCCAGGGTCAGGGTATCACTCCTGTGGTGGCTGCAGAGTGCTCACCTTCTCGAGTGACGCAGATTCGGCATTCAGGACTGGATCCTGGTGACCACAGAGGCAAGCCTCCAAGGTTGGGGAGCAGTCACACCGGGAAGAAATATCCAAGGTCTTTGGTCAAGTCAAGAGACTTGTCTTCACATCAACATCCTGAAACTAGGGGCCATATACAATGCCCTACGTCAAGCGGAGACCTTACTTCGCGACCAACCGGTTCTGATCCAGTCAGACAACGTCACCGCAGTGGCTCATGTAAACCGCCAAGGCGGCACAAGGAGCAGAGTGGCGATGGCACAAGCCACCAGAATTCTTCGCTGGGTGGAGAATCACGCAAGCGCACTGTCAGCAGTGTTCATTCTGGGAGTGGACAACTGGGAAGCAGACTTCCTCAGCAGACACGACCTACATCCGGGAGAGTGGGGATGGGCCTTGACCGATTTCAGTAACTGCAATCCAGCCATAGAATGCGCTTGCTGAATCGTGTTACAAATCCGGCGAGCAATAGCCTGCTTTGAAGCAGGGGCACCAATCTTGTTGGTTGCATACAGGACAAACAGCGCTTCAGTTTTCCTGACTCTAGCCGTCCTGGCCACGTAAATTTTCAAAGCCCTGACCACATCAAGTAACTCGGAATCCTCCAAGTCACGCGTAGCCACAGGCACCACAATAGGTTGGTTCATATGAAAAGATGAGACCACTTTTGGTAGGAATTGAGGACGGGTCCGCAATTCCGCTCTATCCACATGGAATACCAAATATGGGCTTTTATGTGACAAAGCCGCTAATTCCGACACTCGCCTAGCCGAAGCCAATGTTAATAACATGACCACCTTCCACGTGAGATAATTTAACTCCACTGTTTTAAGTGGTTCAAACCAGTGTGATTTTAGAAAACTTAACACCACGTTAAGGTCCCAAGGTGCCACCGGAGGCACAAAAGGAGGCTGAATATGCAGCACTCCTTTTACAAAAGTCTGAACTTCTGGAGGAGAAGCCAATTCTTTTTGAAAGAAAATGGATAAGGCCGAAATCTGGACCTTAATAGAGCCTAATTGTAGGCCCAAATTCACTCCAGTTTGTAGGAAGTGAAGGAAACAGCCCAGATGGAATTCTTCCGTAGGAGCATTCCTGGCCTCACACCAAGAAACATAATTTCGCCATATACGGTGTAATGTTTTAACGTTACATCCTTCCTAGCCTTTATCAGCGATGACCTCAACCGGAATGCTAGGATCCGGCATTCAACTGCCATGCCGTCAAACGCAGCCGCGGTAAGTCTTGGAACAGACAGGGCCCCTGATGCAACAGGTCCTGTCTTAGAGGGAGAGGCCACAGATCTTCTGTGAGCATTTCCTGCAGATCCGGATACCAGGTCCTCCGTGGCCAATCTGGAACAATGAGGATTGTTCTCACTTTTCTTTGTCTTATTATCCTCAACACCTTGGGTATGAGAGGAAGAGGAGGAAATACATAGACCGACCGGAACACCCACGGTGTCACTAGGGCGTCTACAGCTACTGCTGTAGAAGTAGACGCACAACCGGATCGGAAGAGAGATCCGATCTGCGGTGTAGCAGGGGGCCCTTTTGGAAAGGGGGGCCCGGGGTACGTATCCCCCGGGCCCCCCCCTTAATCCGGCTCTGAGCTCATCTACAGCCACACCACAACGCCAAAAAACATAGTGGCGTGGCTTCGTGGTTAAGGGGTGTGGCCACAAAATAATACCAATTCATAAAACGGTGCACAGTACTCTCCATTATTCAAATTACGCCGCACAGTAGCACCACTACACCAGGTAGAGACCCTTTTACACCTTACGGCAGAACAGATTCCTCTTTTTACACATTACAGCAGACAGCGTCCTCTTTTTACACATTACAGCAGACAGCGTCCCCTTTTTACACATTACGGCAGACAGCATCCCCCTTTTTTACACAACGGCAGACAGCGTGCCCTTGTTACACATAGCGGCAGACAGCGTACATTTTTTTCACATAACGGCAGACAGCCTGCCCTGCTGTTCAGCAACTGCTCTCTTGATCTCGCTTTTATGAGATCGCCCAAGTACGGGATAATTGTGACACCTTGCTTGCACAGGAGCACCATCATTTCCGCCATTACCTTGGTGAAAATTCTCAGGGCCATGGAGAGACCAAACAGCAACGTCTGAAATTGGCAATGACAGTCCTGTACCGCAAATCTGAGGTACGCCTGATGAGGTGGATAAATGGGGACATGAAGGTATGCATCCTGTACACAAATGCGGACAACAGGTGTCAAGCCGTGTGTTGCCTTTGTCAAGCTGTAATAAGTAGGGATAAGGACGTTAACCACCTCGGAACATCCTCCCTTATACGACACCTGCAGCGCATTCATCATAAGTCAGTGACAAGTTCAAAAACTTTGGATGACAGCGGAAGCAGTCCACTGACCACTAAATCCCTTCCTCTTGTAACCAAGCTCCTGAAAACCACACCACCAACTCCCTCAGTATCAATTTCCTCCTTAGACAGGAGAGCCAATAGTCCTGCAGGCCATGTCACTGGCAAGTCTGACGAGTCCTCTCCTGCCTGGGATTCCTCCGATGCATCCTTGAGTGTAACGCCTACTGCTGCTGGCGCTGCTGTTGTTGCTGCTGGGAGTCGATCGTCATCCCAGAGGGGAAGTCGGAAGACCACTTGTACTACTTCCAGTAAGCAATTGACTGTCCAACAGTCCTTTGCGAGGAAGATGAAATATCACAGCAGTCATCCTGCTGCAAAGCGGATAACTCAGGTCTTGTCAGCCTGGGTGGTGAGAAACGTGGTTCCGGTATCCATCGTTAATTTACAGGCAACTAGAGACTTGATTGAGGTACTGTGTCCCCGGTACCAAATACCCTCTAGGTTCCATTTCTCTAGGCAGGCGATACCGAAAATGTACACAGACCTCAGAAAAAGAGTCACCAGTGTCCTAAAAAATGCAGTTGTACCCAATGTCCACTTGTCTGTGGTTAAGTGGAGCAGGGCAGACTCAGGACTATATGACTGTGACAGCCCACTGGGTAGATGTATTGCCCCCCGCAGCAAGAACAGCAGCGGCGGCACCAGTAGCAGCATCTCGCAATTGCCAACTCGTTCCTAGGCAGGCAACGCTTTGTATCACCGCTTTCCATAAGAGGCACACAGCTGACAACCTCTTACGGAAACTGAGGAACATCATCGCAGAATGGCTTACCCCAATTGGACTCTCCTGGGGATTTGTGACATCGGACAACGCCACCAATATTGTGCGTGCATTACATCTGGGCAAATTCCAGCACGTCCCATGTTTTGCACATACATTTAATTTGGTGGTGCAGAATTATTTAAAAAACGACAGGGGCGTGCAAGAGATGCTGTCGGTGGCCCGAAGAATTGCGGGCCACTTTCTGCCTTCAGCCACCGCATGTCGAAGACTGGAGCACCACCAAACATTCCTGAACCTGTCCTGCCATCATCTGAAGCAAGAGGTGGTAACGAGGTGGAATTCAACCCTCTATATGCTTCAGAGGATGGAGGAGCAGCAAAAGGCCATTCAAGCCTATACATCTGCCCACTAAATAGGCAAAGGAGGGGGAATGCACCTGACTCAAGCGCAGTGGAGAATGATTTCAACGTTGTGCAAGGTTCTGCAACCCTTTGAACTTGCCACACGTGAAGTCAGTTCAGACACTGCCAGCCTGAGTCAGGTCATTCCCCTCATCAGGCTTTTGCAGAAGAAGCTGGAGACATTGAAGGAGGAGCTAAAACAGAGCGATTCCACTAGGCATGTGGGACTTGAGGATGGAGCCCTTAATTCACTTAACCAGGATTCAATCTGTTGAAATCAGAGCACTACATTTTGGCCACCGTGCTCGATCCTAGATTTAAAACCTACATTGTATCTCTCTTTCCGGCAGACACAAGTCTGCAGAGGTTCAAAGACCTGCTGGTGAGAAAATTGTCAAGTCAAGCGGAACGTGACCCGTCAACAGCTCCTCCTTCACATTCTCCCGCAAGTGGGGGTGCGAGGAAAAGGCTAAGAATTCCGAGCCCACCCGCTGGCGGTGATGCAGGGCAGTCTGGAGTGAGTGCTGACATCTGGTCCGGACTGAAGGACCTGGCAACGATTACTGACATGTCGTCTACTGTCACTGCATATGATTCTGTCACCTTTGAAAGAATGGTGGAGAATTATATGAGTGACTGCATCCAGGTAGGCACGTCAGTATGTATACTGGCAGGAAAAAGAGGCAATTTGGAGGCCCTTGCACAAACTGGCTTTATTCTACCTAAGTTGCCCTCCCTCCAGTGTGTACTCCAAAAGAGTGTTTAGTGCAGCCGCTCACCTTGTCAGCAATCGGCGTACGAGGTTACTTCCAGAAAATGTGGAGAAGATGATGATCATCAAAATGAATTATAATCAATTCCTCCGTGGAGACATTCACCAGCAATTGCCTCCAGAAAGTACACAGGGATCTGAGATGGTGGATTCCAGTGGGGACGAATTAATAATCTGTGAGGAGGGGGATGTACACAGTGAAAGGGGTGAGGAATCGGAGGATGATGAGGTGGACATCTTGCCTCTGTAGAGCCAGTTTGTGCAAGGAGAGATTGATTGATTGATTGATTGATTGATTCTTTTTTGGTGGGGGCACAAACCAACCAGTCATTTCAGTCAGTCGTGTGGCAGACCCTGTCGCTGAAATGATGGGTTCATCAATGTTTTTCTTTTCAATCTAAGCCCCTGCAGTTTTCTGTAAGCATCTGCTTCGCTATGATGATCAACAAGTCACATGGGCAAACACTCAGGGCTGGAGGCGTAGATCTTAGGACCAGCTGCTACAAGCATGGCAGAGGTGTCACTATCACTGGTGACACCCAGAGAGGTGGCGAAGGAGATTGTAATGCAGTGCGCGCAGATAAGCAGCGCAATGGTAAAAAGGAGGCATGGTCTCATAGGTAGGGGCGTGGCCTGAATCACCATTTTGTTGCTCCGGGTATCCCGGGGGTTGGGGGCTGCACCCGGGGACTAGTGTGTGAGTGGTGCTGGCTCCTGCACAGTGACAGAAACTTGGTGTTGCACGTAATGTCACAGTGAAACACCCATATTCTGTCACTGAAGAAGAGCCGGCACTTTGGTGTCACCCCCCTTGGCGGGTGACACTTGGGTGTGTGCCGCAACCCTGTTGTGATGCCACTGACCCATGGGAAGCTTTACGTGGCTTACCCATGTGTTAGTAGCCCCAAGCATCTTTTGTGTTAGTCCCTGAAGAAAAACTTCAAATATTGTTTACAATTTTGTAATCAATGGGCCTAATTCAGTAAGGATTGCAAATTCTGCTAAGTAACAGAATTTGCAATCCTTTGATTAGCATGCTGGGGCCACCCATCACAGGGCATGGCCACCCAGCATGCCGCCTCCCTTCTTGACCACGCTGAAATTGCAGTCTCAGTGCAGTTCAGCGTGATCATAAAAAATGGGTTAGCCTCCTGTTGGTGCAGACTGTACGTGTGCGCAGGAAGCCGCCACCATTTTTGTGATCGCAGCGGCTGCATGTGATGTCATGCAGCCGCTCTGACCACGCCTCCTGTTTCTCCGTTGCCGACCCCATTTTGTAGCCCTGCCCCTGCACCGCTCCATCTCCGACTTTGAAATGGATTGTTGCTGACCCCCCCCCACACCGATTGACAGTCAGAGGTGATCGCATTATCTGCGGGGTGCCACAGAAAATGCAGGCGCATGCGTATGCTCTTAGCAATTTTTGCAGTTGGATTGCTTATTGCGATTACAATCCAACCTGAATCAGGCTCTATTACCTATCACAATGCACTGCAGGTAGTACAAAATGGGGTTAATATAGGAGAAAAACCCCCAGAGCTGTGCTCCTTAACTGTCCCTGGTGGCTAGTGGAGCAGCTGCCCAGTAATCAGTGTCCACGCCAGTGCGCACACGGCCCGCCCCCTACAGCCACGCTGGATCTCGGTATAGTGTGGGCACAGAAGCCCCTTACCTCCCTTTCATCAGCGGCCTCGTGATCCCGGAGGGCGGTGTGTGTGTGACTGACCTTAGGAAGAAACCGGAGCCTCCGCTGCAGTGACCCAGCAACCAGGGCACGGGAGTATACTGCGCCGCTGGGAGTGATGGAGCTGCAGTAAAGATGTCTATTAGACCTAGCCTGCTGCAGCCCTTGTAGATTCTTATAAAAAAAGTTCTTCTTTTCTTGTCAAAATTCCATGCGAGGACTTTCCAATGGGACCTACTGGACAAGTGGTCTGGGTCACATTTGCAGATGCATTGGTTGATCACCCTGTCCCCCAGGGTCAGGGTATCACTCCTGTGGTGGCTGCAGAGTGCTCACCTTCTCGAGTGACGCAGATTCGGCATTCAGGACTGGATCCTGGTGACCACTTAGGCAAGCCTCCAAGGTTGGGGAGCAGTCACACAGGGAAGAAATATCCAAGGTCTTTGGTCAAGTCAAGAGACTTGTCTTCACATCAACATCCTGAAACTAGGGGCCATATACAATGCCCTACGTCAAGCGGAGACCTTACTTCGCGACCAACCGGTTCTGATCCAGTCAGACAACGTCACCGCAGTGGCTCATGTAAACCGCCAAGGCGGCACAAGGAGCAGAGTGGCGATGGCACAAGCCACCAGAATTCTTCGCTGGGTGGAGAATCACGCAAGCGCACTGTCAGCAGTGTTCATTCTGGGAGTGGACAACTGGGAAGCAGACTTCCTCAGCAGACACGACCTACATCCGGGAGAGTGGGGATGGGCCTTGACCGATTTCAGTAACTGCAATCCAGCCATAGAATGCGCTTGCTGAATCGTGTTACAAATCCGGCGAGCAATAGCCTGCTTTGAAGCAGGGGCACCAATCTTGTTGGTTGCATACAGGACAAACAGCGCTTCAGTTTTCCTGACTCTAGCCGTCCTGGCCACGTAAATTTTCAAAGCCCTGACCACATCAAGTAACTCGGAATCCTCCAAGTCACGCGTAGCCACAGGCACCACAATAGGTTGGTTCATATGAAAAGATGAGACCACTTTTGGTAGGAATTGAGGACGGGTCCGCAATTCCGCTCTATCCACATGGAATACCAAATATGGGCTTTTATGTGACAAAGCCGCTAATTCCGACACTCGCCTAGCCGAAGCCAAGGTTAATAACATGACCACCTTCCACGTGAGATAATTTAACTCCACTGTTTTAAGTGGTTCAAACCAGTGTGATTTTAGAAAACTTAACACCACGTTAAGGTCCCAAGGTGCCACCGGAGGCACAAAAGGAGGCTGAATATGCAGCACTCCTTTTACAAAAGTCTGAACTTCTGGAGGAGAAGCCAATTCTTTTTGAAAGAAAATGGATAAGGCCGAAATCTGGACCTTAATAGAGCCTAATTGTAGGCCCAAATTCACTCCAGTTTGTAGGAAGTGAAGGAAACGGCCCAGATGGAATTCTTCCGTAGGAGCATTCCTGGCCTCACACCAAGAAACATAATTTCGCCATATACGGTGTAATGTTTTAACGTTACATCCTTCCTAGCCTTTATCAGCGATGACCTCAACCGGAATGCTAGGATCCGGCATTCAACTGCCATGCCGTCAAACGCAGCCGCGGTAAGTCTTGGAACAGACAGGGCCCCTGATGCAACAGGTCCTGTCTTAGAGTGAGAGGCCACAGATCTTCTGTGAGCATTTCCTGCAGATCCGGATACCAGGTCCTCCGTGGCCAATCTGGAACAATGAGGATTGTTCTCACTTTTCTTTGTCTTATTATCCTCAACACCTTGGGTATGAGAGGAAGAGGAGGAAATACATAGACCGACCGGAACACCCACGGTGTCACTAGGGCGTCTACAGCTACTGCTGTAGAAGTAGACGCACAACCGGATCGGAAGAGAGATCCGATCTGCGGTGTAGCAGGGGGCCCTTTTGGAAAGGGGGGCCCGGGGTACGTATCCCCCGGGCCCCCCCCTTAATCCGGCTCTGAGCTCATCTACAGCCACACCACAACGCCAAAAAACATAGTGGCGTGGCTTCATGGTTAAGGGGTGTGGCCACAAAATAATACCAATTCATAAAACGGTGCACAGTACTCTCCATTATTCAAATTACGCCGCACAGTAGCACCACTACACCAGGTAGAGACCCTTTTACACCTTACGGCAGAACAGATTCCTCTTTTTACACATTACAGCAGACAGCGTCCTCTTTTTACACATTACAGCAGACAGCGTCCCCTTTTTACACATTACGGCAGACAGCATCCCCCTTTTTTACACAACGGCAGACAGCGTGCCCTTGTTACACATAGCGGCAGACAGCGTACATTTTTTTCACATAACGGCAGACAGCCTGCCCTGCTGTTCAGCAACTGCTCTCTTGATCTCGCTTTTATGAGATCGCCCAAGTACGGGATAATTGTGACACCTTGCTTGCACAGGAGCACCATCATTTCCGCCATTACCTTGGTGAAAATTCTCAGGGCCATGGAGAGACCAAACAGCAACGTCTGAAATTGGCAATGACAGTCCTGTACCGCAAATCTGAGGTACGCCTGATGAGGTGGATAAATGGGGACATGAAGGTATGCATCCTGTACACAAATGCGGACAACAGGTGTCAAGCCGTGTGTTGCCTTTGTCAAGCTGTAATAAGTAGGGATAAGGACGTTAACCACCTCGGAACATCCTCCCTTATACGACACCTGCAGCGCATTCATCATAAGTCAGTGACAAGTTCAAAAACTTTGGATGACAGCGGAAGCAGTCCACTGACCACTAAATCCCTTCCTCTTGTAACCAAGCTCCTGCAAACCACACCACCAACTCCCTCAGTATCAATTTCCTCCTTAGACAGGAGAGCCAATAGTCCTGCAGGCCATGTCACTGGCAAGTCTGACGAGTCCTCTCCTGCCTGGGATTCCTCCGATGCATCCTTGAGTGTAACGCCTACTGCTGCTGGCGCTGCTGTTGTTGCTGCTGGGAGTCGATCGTCATCCCAGAGGGGAAGTCGGAAGACCACTTGTACTACTTCCAGTAAGCAATTGACTGTCCAACAGTCCTTTGCGAGGAAGATGAAATATCACAGCAGTCATCCTGCTGCAAAGCGGATAACTCAGGTCTTGTCAGCCTGGGTGGTGAGAAACGTGGTTCCGGTATCCATCGTTAATTTACAGGCAACTAGAGACTTGATTGAGGTACTGTGTCCCCGGTACCAAATACCCTCTAGGTTCCATTTCTCTAGGCAGGCGATACCGAAAATGTACACAGACCTCAGAAAAAGAGTCACCAGTGTCCTAAAAAATGCAGTTGTACCCAATGTCCACTTGTCTGTGGTTAAGTGGAGCAGGGCAGACTCAGGACTATATGACTGTGACAGCCCACTGGGTAGATGTATTGCCCCCCGCAGCAAGAACAGCAGCGGCGGCACCAGTAGCAGCATCTCGCAATTGCCAACTCGTTCCTAGGCAGGCAACGCTTTGTATCACCGCTTTCCATAAGAGGCACACAGCTGACAACCTCTTACGGAAACTGAGGAACATCATCGCAGAATGGCTTACCCCAATTGGACTCTCCTGGGGATTTGTGACATCGGACAACGCCACCAATATTGTGCGTGCATCACATCTGGGCAAATTCCAGCACGTCCCATGTTTTGCACATACATTTAATTTGGTGGTGCAGAATTATTTAAAAAACGACAGGGGCGTGCAAGAGATGCTGTCGGTGGCCCGAAGAATTGCGGGCCACTTTCTGCCTTCAGCCACCGCATGTCGAAGACTGGAGCACCACCAAACATTCCTGAACCTGTCCTGCCATCATCTGAAGCAAGAGGTGGTAACGAGGTGGAATTCAACCCTCTATATGCTTCAGAGGATGGAGGAGCAGCAAAAGGCCATTCAAGCCTATACATCTGCCCACTAAATAGGCAAAGGAGGGGGAATGCACCTGACTCAAGCGCAGTGGAGAATGATTTCAACGTTGTGCAAGGTTCTGCAACCCTTTGAACTTGCCACACGTGAAGTCAGTTCAGACACTGCCAGCCTGAGTCAGGTCATTCCCCTCATCAGGCTTTTGCAGAAGAAGCTGGAGACATTGAAGGAGGAGCTAAAACAGAGCGATTCCACTAGGCATGTGGGACTTGTGGATGGAGCCCTTAATTCACTTAACCAGGATTCAATCTGTTGAAATCAGAGCACTACATTTTGGCCACCGTGCTCGATCCTAGATTTAAAACCTACATTGTATCTCTCTTTCCGGCAGACACAAGTCTGCAGAGGTTCAAAGTCCTGCTGGTGAGAAAATTGTCAAGTCAAGCGGAACGTGACCCGTCAACAGCTCCTCCTTCACATTCTCCCGCAAGTGGGGGTGCGAGGAAAAGGCTAAGAATTCCGAGCCCACCCGCTGGCGGTGATGCAGGGCAGTCTGGAGTGAGTGCTGACATCTGGTCCGGACTGAAGGACCTGGCAACGATTACTGACATGTCGTCTACTGTCACTGCATATGATTCTGTCACCTTTGAAAGAATGGTGGAGAATTATATGAGTGACTGCATCCAGGTAGGCACGTCAGTATGTATACTGGCAGGAAAAAGAGGCAATTTGGAGGCCCTTGCACAAACTGGCTTTATTCTACCTAAGTTGCCCTCCCTCCAGTGTGTACTCCAAAAGAGTGTTTAGTGCAGCCGCTCACCTTGTCAGCAATCGGCGTACGAGGTTACTTCCAGAAAATGTGGAGAAGATGATGATCATCAAAATGAATTATAATCAATTCCTCCGTGGAGACATTCACCAGCAATTGCCTCCAGAAAGTACACAGGGATCTGAGATGGTGGATTCCAGTGGGGACGAATTAATAATCTGTGAGGAGGGGGATGTACACAGTGAAAGGGGTGAGGAATCGGAGGATGATGAGGTGGACATCTTGCCTCTGTAGAGCCAGTTTGTGCAAGGAGAGATTGATTGATTGATTGATTCTTTTTTGGTGGGGGCACAAACCAACCAGTCATTTCAGTCAGTCGTGTGGCAGACCCTGTCGCTGAAATGATGGGTTCATCAATGTTTTTCTTTTCAATCTAAGCCCCTGCAGTTTTCTGTGAGCATCTGCTTCGCTATGATGATCAACAAGTCACATGGGCAAACACTCAGGGCTGGAGGCGTAGATCTTAGGACCAGCTGCTACAAGCATGGCAGAGGTGTCACTATCACTGGTGACACCCAGAGAGGTGGCGAAGGAGATTGTAATGCAGTGCGCGCAGATAAGCAGCGCAATGGTAAAAAGGAGGCATGGTCTCATAGGTAGGGGCGTGGCCTGAATCACCATTTTGTTGCTCCGGGTATCCCGGGGGTTGGGGGCTGCACCCGGGGACTAGTGTGTGAGTGGTGCTGGCTCCTGCACAGTGACAGAAACTGGGTGTTGCACGTAATGTCACAGTGAAACACCCATATTCTGTCACTGAAGAAGAGCCGGCACTTTGGTGTCACCCCCCTTGGCGGGTGACACTTGGGTGTGTGCCGCAACCCTGTTGTGATGCCACTGACCCATGGGAAGCTTTACGTGGCTTACCCATGTGTTAGTAGCCCCAAGCATCTTTTGTGTTAGTCCCTGAAGAAAAACTTCAAATATTGTTTACAATTTTGTAATCAATGGGCCTAATTCAGTAAGGATTGCAAATTCTGCTAAGTAACAGAATTTGCAATCCTTTGATTAGCATGCTGGGGCCACCCATCACAGGGCATGGCCACCCAGCATGCCGCCTCCCTTCTTGACCACGCTGAAATTGCAGTCTCAGTGCAGTTCAGCGTGATCATAAAAAATGGGTTAGCCTCCTGTTGGTGCAGACTGTACGTGTGCGCAGGAAGCCGCCACCATTTTTGTGATCGCAGCGGCTGCATGTGATGTCATGCAGCCGCTCTGACCACGCCTCCTGTTTCTCCGTTGCCGACCCCATTTTGTAGCCCTGCCCCTGCACCGCTCCATCTCCGACTTTGAAATGGATTGTTGCTGACCCCCCCCCCCCCCGCACCGATTGACAGTCAGAGGTGATCGCATTATCTGCGGGGTGCCACAGAAAATGCAGGCGCATGCGTATGCTCTTAGCAATTTTTGCAGTTGGATTGCTTATTGCGATTACAATCCAACCTGAATCAGGCTCTATTACCTATCACAATGCACTGCAGGTAGTACAAAATGGGGTTAATATAGGAGAAAAACCCCCAGAGCTGTGCTCCTTGACTGTCCCTGGTGGCTAGTGGAGCAGCTGCCCAGTAATCAGTGTCCACGCCAGTGCGCACACGGCCCGCCCCCTACAGCCACGCTGGATCTCGGTATAGTGTGGGCACAGAAGCCCCTTACCTCCCTTTCATCAGCGGCCTCGTGATCCCGGAGGGCGGTGTGTGTGTGACTGACCTTAGGAAGAAACCGGAGCCTCCGCTGCAGTGACCCAGCAACCAGGGCACGGGAGTATACTGCGCCGCTGGGAGTGATGGAGCTGCAGTAAAGATGTCTATTAGACCTAGCCTGCTGCAGCCCTTGTAGATTCTTATAAAAAAAGTTCTTCTTTTCTTGTCAAAATTAATAGCTAAGAATAGGCTGCCTGAGGCAGCCCCCTGTTAAGTGGCCTGCTACTGAAGGCACCAACTACAAACTGAGCTCCCTGTTCATGGAAACGAGGTTATAGAGCAGGGGGCGCTGAGCATCTTGGGAACAGTCAAAAGCTTTGAGCCTGTTGGTGCCTCAGATCAAGATCCTACTCTACACCCCAATGTGAATCCTTGTGGAGTCCAGTGTACCCCACAGAAGAAATGAATGTGTCACACCCATTGGCAGCAACATTAGAATAGCTGCTGATGGGCACAATTGAGAAAGGAAGGGGGGAAAACATTTGAATCCAGCACATATATGTAATTTGAATATGTAATTTGTACCTTCCTACTTTAAAATGTAATGGATGAACCTCACCCTGTGAGAACTATCTTTATGATCAAGAGATCTCATATGCAAGATAAGTATGTGTTGGCAGAGGCGCTCACTGGGCAGAGATGCTGATCGCATCTCTGGCATGTGCCGGTGCACTGCGGCACCAGCACACACACACACTTCAGACCTGATCTCCTGTTGTGTGAATATGCACAGCAGAGATCAGGTCTGAATTAGGCCCTATATACAGCTGTCAGTAAGGCAGGGATCTGCTGCTGCCAGTGAGGCAGGGATCTGCTGCTGCCAGTGAGGCAGGGATCTGCTGCTGCCAGTGAGGCAGGGATCTGCTGCTGTCAGTGAAGCAGTGATCTGCTGCTGTCAGTGAGGCAGTGATCTGCTGCTGTAAGTAAGGCAGGGATGTGCTGCTATAAGTGAGGCAGGTATGTGCTGCTGTCAATGAGGCAGGTATGTGCTGCTGTCAGTGAAGCAGGGATGTGCTGCTGTCAGCAAGGCAGTGATCTGCTGCCCACTATCTCCCTATCACCCCTGCCTGAGTCACACACTTTCCCTGTCACCCCTGCCCCAGTTACCCACTATCTCCCAGTCACCGCTGCCTCAGTTAACCACTATACCTGCGACCCCTGCCTCAGTCACCCACTATACCAGTCACCCCTGCTTTAGTCACCCACTATCTCTGTCACCCCTGCCTCAGTCAACCACTATCTCCATATCACCCCTGCCTCAGTCACCCACTATCCCTGTCACCCCTGCCTCAGTCACCCACTGTCACCCTATCACCCCTGCCTCAGTCACCCACTATCCCTGTCACCCCTGCCTCAGTCTCCTACTGTCCCTGTCACCCCTGCCACAGTCATCCACTATATCCCTATCACCCCTGCCTTAGTCACTGACTATCTCCCAGTCACCCCAGCCTCAGTCACCCACTATCTCCCACTCATACATGCTTCAGTCACCCACTATCTCCCAGTCATCCCTGCCTCAGTCACCTACTGACACCAGTGCAGACATTTCTGCTGCTGCCTCTCCACTCTCCAGCGTGAACGTCCTGACGACTGAGGAAATCCGCTTCCCAGTTGAGGACTCCGGGAATGAACACTGCCGATATTGCTGGCAGATGACGTTCTACCTAACCCAACTGAGGATTTTTGATACTTCCAGCTTTGCTATGCAATTTCGAGTGCCGCCTTGATGATTTGTGTACACTACCGTGGTGGCGTTGTCCGATTGTACTTGAACAGGCCTGTTCTGTACTAGAGGCAGGGCCAGTGTCAATGAATTGAACACTGCCTGCAATTCCAGAATGTTTATCGGGAGGAGAGATTCCTCCCTGGTCCACCGATGGTGAAGGGTCGTCATCACGGCCATGACCTTGGTGAATTTCCGAGGTGCCGTGGCCAAACCAGAAGGCAGGACCTGAAATCCAAAAACTAACCAGGCACAACACTGCTTAGCTTCCAACATCAGATGAGATTGGACATATCCAGTGTGATGCGGCTGTAGATGATTTTTGCTGTTTCTAACTTCTACTTCTAACTACTGGTACATCAATGAATAAGTTTCAAAATAGAATGCATCAAGAGAACGGTGTTGGTAGTATAAAACTACCTACAGCACCTGATATTCCCAGGTGGTCTCACATCCAAGAACAAACCAGGCCTAAAATCAGGTGATATTGGGCATATACAGTGTGGTGTGGCTGTAGATGAGCTTAGTGGTTTCTGTTAGAGTTCTTCTACTTCTAACTACTCGTACATAAATGAGTAAGCGGACGATTTATTAAACCTGGTGAAATGATAATTTGCATGGTGATAAAGTACCAGCCAATCAGCTCCTAATTGCCATGTCACAGGCTGGGTTTGAAAAATGACAGTTAGGAGCTGACTGGCTGGTACTTTATCACCTTGCACTTTATCAGTTCACCAGGCTTAATAGATCTGCCCCAATGTTTTAAAATGGAATGCATCAAGGCCCTCATTCCGAGTTGTTCGCTCGCAAGTGAATTTTAGCAGATTTGCTCATGCTAAGCCGCCGCCTACTGGGAGTGAATCTTAGCATCTTAAAATTGCGAACGATGTATTCGCAATATTGCGATTACACACCTCGTAGCAGTTTCAGAGTAGCTCCAGACTTACTCGGCATCTGCGATCAGTTCAGTGCTTGTCGTTCCTGGTTTGACGTCACAAACACACCCAGCGTTCACCCAGACACTCCCCCGTTTCTCCGGCCACTCCTGCATTTTTTCCGGAAACGGTAGCGTTTTTTCCCACACGCCCATAAAACGGCCTGTTTCCGCCCAGTAACACCCATTTCCTGTCAATCACATTACGATCGCCAGAACGATGAAAAAGCCGTGAGTAAAATTACTAAGTGCATAGCAAATTTACTTGGCGCAGTCGCAGTGCGGACATTGCGCATGCGCATTAAGCGGAAAATCGCTGCGATACGAAGATTTTTACAGAGCGAACAACTCGGAATGAGGGCCCAAGAGAACGGTGTTAGTATTGTAAAAATACACACAGCTCCTGGTATTTCCTGGTGGTCTCCCATCGAAGTACTAAAACCAGGACCAACACTGCTCAGCTTCCATGATCAGGAGAGATTGGGCAAATCCAGTGTGCTGTGGCTGTAGATGAGCTGGTGGTTTTTATTACAGCTCTTCTACTTCTAACTTCTGGTACATAAAAGAATACATGTAAAAATTAAATGTACCAAGAAAATGGTGTTGGTAGTTTAAAAACACCTAAAGAATCTGATACTACCAAGCAGTCTCCCATCCATGTATTAACAAAGTCCAATACTGCTTTGCTTCAAAAATCAAATGAGATTGGGCATATCCAGTGTGGTGTGGCTTTAGATAAGCTTTGTGGTTTCTGTTAGAGCTCTTCTACTTCTAACTACTGGTACATTAATGAATATGTATAAGGTTGTAGTTTATCCAATATGCCTTTACTACCTTACCTTTCAACCCCCCCTCCCTCCCCTCTTCTCCTTATAGCTTCCTTAGTTCTCTCCTCCTCATGTGTGCGTTATTTGTTTTCTCATACGTCCTAGATGATGCTGGGGTCACATTAAGAACCATGGGGTATAGACGGGATCTGCAGGAGACATGGGCACTTTAAGACTTTCAAAGGGTGTGAACTGTCTCCTCCCTCTATGCCCCTCCTCCAGACTCCAGTTTTAGTATTGTGCGCAGTGATACTGGATGCACTACAGGGGAGCTCTACTGAGTTTCTCTGAAAAGACTTGTTAGTTTTTTTTATTTTCAGGGAGGCTGCTGGCAACAGTCTCCCTGCTTCGTGGGACTTAGGGGAGAGAAGTATGACCAACTTCTAGTGAGTTCAATGGCTCTGCTTCAGGCTGACAGAACACCATTAGCTCCTGAGGGTGCTGATCGCTGGGTACGCCTAGATGCACACTCCCCCAGCCTGCCGTCACCCCCTTACAGAGCCAGAAGACAGGTGAGTAGCAGAAGAACAGAAGACTTCTTCTCCAGTGATGGCATTCTGAGGTACCGAGCAGCGAGCGGAACGCTGCGCGCCATGCTCCCACACAAACACAGGCACTGCAGGGTGCAGGGCACGGGGGGGGGCACCCTGGGCAGCATAAATTCCTCACAAAAGGCTGGAAAAAGTGGACATTAGTGCCTGGGCACTGTCCTTACCCCGCTAGCGTAATTAATTATTTCTGAGCGGGACAGATACGCGCCATTACAGTAGCGGGGCTTCTTCCTCACCTCACCAGAACATCTTTAGAGCATTACAAGTCTATCACTATAGAGTTTATTATTTCCCAGACTGTGTACTTTTGGCGCTGGATTGTGAGCTGAAAAATCCTCTGTGTCCCTCTGACAGATTTACTGACGGTCTGTCCCCCATAAGCCGATGTGTCTGTGGGTACTTGGTACATGTGTGTCAACATGTCGGTGGCTGAATGTTTTTCCCAAGAGGAAACTATATTAGGAATGCAGACATATGATGGTGGCCCTGTTGGCACCACCAATAACTGACTGGGTAAAAGTTTCAGTAATATCAGAGTAAGGTTGGATAAATCTGTGTCCCAGACACAGACGTAGAGAATAGATGTGATGTTCATGGCTATGTTTCTTTTCCCTCAGGCCCCGCGGGGTCGCAAAAATGTTATTTTGCCCAGTTACTACACACTGATACTGACACGGATACTGATTCCTATGTCGACCATAATGTTTCCTGATTAGATCCAATATTGGCAAGGAGCATTCAGTACATGATTGTGGATATTATGGACATATTAAAATCACTGAAGACCCTGCTGTTCCTGACAAAGGGGTCTATATGTATGTATATATAGATATATAATGAAAGCTGATGTAACGTTCCTCCATCTCTGTTTGAGAAAGTCTGGGCCAGCTCGACAAGATGGTTTCAAATCCCCAAAAGGATTCTGGTTGTTTATTCATTTCCCGCCGCGGACAGAATAAAGTGGGAGTCACCCCCTGTTCTGCACGGGGCCATGTCACAAATCCAGCGGATCGTATGCAGGAAGCTACATTATTTCTAGTTATGTAACCAAGGGTACATTACTTAGACCTGCCATTACATGTGCATGGGTGAGTAGTAGTATTCAAGAATTGGTCGAATACCTTGTCATCCGATATAGATACCTTGGAGAGATGGGATACTCCTTACGTTGTATCATATCAAGGACACTGCAGCATACTTACGTGAGACTGCAAGGGATATAGGACTCTTGAGTTCACGGGCCAATTTCATGGCAGTCTCGGATAGGAGGGCATTGTGGATTCACCAAGAGAATGCTGATGCTGACTCCAAGAAGAAAGGGAGTCTCTTCCCTAAGAAGGTGAAGCGTTGTTTGTAGAGATGAGCGGGTTCGGTTTCTCTGAAACCGAACCCGCACGAACTTCATGTTTTTTTCACGGGTCCGAGCAGACTCGGATCCTCCCGCCTTGCTCGGTTAACCCGAGCGCGCCCGAACGTCATCATGACGCTGTCGGATTCTCGCGAGACTCGGATTCTATATAAGGAGCCGCGCGTCGCCGCCATTTTCACACGTGCATTGAGATTGATAGGGAGAGGACGTGGCTGGCGTCCTCTCCATTAGAAATTAGATTAGAAGAGAGAGAGAGATTGTGCAGAGTCAGACAGAGTTTACCACAGTGACCAGTGCAGTTGTTGTTAGTTAACTTTTATTTATTTTAATATATATCCGTTCTCTGCTATATCCGTTCTCTGCCTGAAAAAAAACGATACACAGCAGCAGCCAGTCACACAGTGTGACTCAGTCTGTGTGCACTCAGCTCAGCCCAGTGTGCTGCACATCAATGTATAAAAGGCAAAGCTTATAATAATTGTGGGGGAGACTGGGGAGCACTGCAGGTTGTTATAGCAGGAGCCCCCAGGAGTACATAATATTATATTAATTTAAAATTAAACAGTGCACACTTTTGCTGCAGGAGTGCCACTGCCAGTGTGACTAGTGGTGACCAGTGCCTGACCACCAGTATAGTAGTATATTCATTGTTGTATGTATTGTATACTATCTCTTTATCAACCAGTCTATATTAGCAGCAGACACAGTACAGTGCGGTAGTTCACGGCTGTGGCTACCTCTGTGTCGGCAGTCGGAACTCGGCAGGCAGTCCGTCCATCCATAATTGTATTACAATATATACCACCTAACCGTGGTATTTTTTTTTCTTTCTTTATACCGTCGTCATAGTGTCATACTAGTTGTTACGAGTATACTACTATCTCTTTATCAACCAGTGTACAGTGCGGTAGTTCACGGCTGTGGCTACCTCTGTGTCGGCAGTCGGCAGGCAGTCCGTCCATCCATAATTGTATTATTATTATAATATATACCACCTAACCGTGGTTTTTTTTCCATTCTTTATACCGTCGTCATAGTGTCATACTAGTTGTTACGAGTATACTACTATCTCTTTATCAACCAGTGTACAGTGCGGTAGTTCACGGCTGTGGCTACCTCTGTGTCGGCAGTCGGCAGGCAGTCCGTCCATCCATAATTGTATTATTATTATAATATATACCACCTAACCGTGGTTTTTTTTCCATTCTTTATACCGTCGTCATAGTGTCATACTAGTTGTTACGAGTATACTACTATCTCTTTATCAACCAGTGTACAGTGCGGTAGTTCACGGCTGTGGCTACCTCTGTGTCGGCAGTCGGCAGGCAGTCCGTCCATCCATAATTGTATTATTATTATAATATATACCACCTAACCGTGGTTTTTTTTCCATTCTTTATACCGTCGTCATAGTGTCATACTAGTTGTTACGAGTATACTACTATCTCTTTATCAACCAGTGTACAGTGCGGTAGTTCACGGCTGTGGCTACCTCTGTGTCGGCAGTCGGCAGGCAGTCCGTCCATCCATAATTGTATTATTATTATAATATATACCACCTAACCGTGGTTTTTTTTCCATTCTTTATACCGTCGTCATAGTGTCATACTAGTTGTTACGAGTATACTACTATCTCTTTATCAACCAGTGTACAGTGCGGTAGTTCACGGCTGTGGCTACCTCTGTGTCGGCAGTCGGCAGGCAGTCCGTCCATCCATAATTGTATTATTATTATAATATATACCACCTAACCGTGGTTTTTTTTCCATTCTTTATACCGTCGTCATAGTGTCATACTAGTTGTTATGAGTATACTACTATCTCTTTATCAACCAGTGTACAGTGCGGTAGTTCACGGCTGTGGCTACCTCTGTGTCGGCAGTCGGCAGGCAGTCCGTCCATCCATAATTGTATTATTATTATAATATATACCACCTAACCGTGGTTTTTTTTTCATTCTTTATACCGTCGTCATAGTGTCATACTAGTTGTTACGAGTATACTACTATCTCTTTATCAACCAGTGTACAGTGCGGTAGTTCACGGCTGTGGCTACCTCTGTGTCGGCAGTCGGCAGGCAGTCCGTCCATCCATAATTGTATTATTATTATTATAATATATACCACCTAACCGTGGTTTTTTTTCCATTCTTTATACCGTCGTCATAGTGTCATACTAGTTGTTACGAGTATACTACTATCTCTTTATCAACCAGTGTACAGTGCGGTAGTTCACGGCTGTGGCTACCTCTGTGTCGGCAGTCGGCAGGCAGTCCGTCCATCCATAATTGTATTATTATTATAATATATACCACCTAACCGTGGTTTTTTTTCCATTCTTTATACCGTCGTCATAGTGTCATACTAGTTGTTATGAGTATACTACTATCTCTTTATCAACCAGTGTACAGTGCGGTAGTTCACGGCTGTGGCTACCTCTGTGTCGGCAGTCGGCAGGCAGTCCGTCCATCCATAATTGTATTATTATTATAATATATACCACCTAACCGTGGTTTTTTTTCCATTCTTTATACCGTCGTCATAGTGTCATACTAGTTGTTACGAGTATACTACTATCTCTTTATCAACCAGTGTACAGTGCGGTAGTTCACGGCTGTGGCTACCTCTGTGTCGGCAGTCGGCAGGCAGTCCGTCCATCCATAATTGTATTATTATTATAATATATACCACCTAACCGTGGTTTTTTTATACCACCTAACCGTGGCAGTCCGTCCATAATTGTATACTAGTAAACTATCCAATCCATCCATCTCCATTGTTTACCTGAGGTGCCTTTTAGTTCTGCCTATAAAATATGGAGAACAAAAAAGTTGAGGTTCCAAAATTAGGGAAAGATCAAGATCCACTTCCACCTCGTGCTGAAGCTGCTGCCACTAGTCATGGCCGAGACGATGAAATGCCAGCAACGTCGTCTGCCAAGGCCGATGCCCAATGTCATAGTACAGAGCATGTCAAATCCAAAACACCAAATATCAGAAAAAAAAGGACTCCAAAACCTAAAATAAAATTGTCGGAGGAGAAGCGTAAACTTGCCAATATGCCATTTACCACACGGAGTGGCAAGGAACGGCTGAGGCCCTGGCCTATGTTCATGGCTAGTGGTTCAGCTTCACATGAGGATGGAAGCACTCAGCCTCTCGCTAGAAAACTGAAAAGACTCAAGCTGGCAAAAGCACCGCAAAGAACTGTGCGTTCTTTGAAATCCCAAATCCACAAGGAGAGTCCAATTGTGTCGTTTGCGATGCCTGACCTTCCCAACACTGGACGTGAAGAGCATGCGCCTTCCACTATTTGCATGCCCCCTGCAAGTGCTGGAAGGAGCACCCGCAGTCCAGTTCCTGATAGTCAGATTGAAGATGTCAGTGTTGAAGTACACCAGGATGAGGAGGATATGGGTGTTGCTGGCGCTGGGGAGGAAATTGACCAGGAGGATTCTGATGGTGAGGTGGTTTGTTTAAGTCAGGCACCCGGGGAGACACCTGTTGTCCGTGGGAGGAATATGGCCGTTGACATGCCAGGTGAAAATACCAAAAAAATCAGCTCTTCGGTGTGGAGGTATTTCACCAGAAATGCGGACAACAGGTGTCAAGCCGTGTGTTCCCTTTGTCAAGCTGTAATAAGTAGGGGTAAGGACGTTAACCACCTCGGAACATCCTCCCTTATACGTCACCTGCAGCGCATTCATAATAAGTCAGTGACAAGTTCAAAAACTTTGGGTGACAGCGGAAGCAGTCCACTGACCAGTAAATCCCTTCCTCTTGTAACCAAGCTCACGCAAACCACCCCACCAACTCCCTCAGTGTCAATTTCCTCCTTCCCCAGGAATGCCAATAGTCCTGCAGGCCATGTCACTGGCAAGTCTGACGAGTCCTTTCCTGCCTGGGATTCCTCCGATGCATCCTTGCGTGTAACGCCTACTGCTGCTGGCGCTGCTGTTGTTGCCGCTGGGAGTCGATGGTCATCCCAGAGGGGAAGTCGTAAGCCCACTTGTACTACTTCCAGTAAGCAATTGACTGTTCAACAGTCCTTTGCGAGGAAGATGAAATATCACAGCAGTCATCCTACTGCAAAGCGGATAACTGAGTCCTTGACAACTATGTTGGTGTTAGACGTGCGTCCGGTATCCGCCGTTAGTTCACAGGGAACTAGACAATTTATTGAGGCAGTGTGCCCCCGTTACCAAATACCATCTAGGTTCCACTTCTCTAGGCAGGCGATACCGAGAATGTACACGGACGTCAGAAAAAGACTCACCAGTGTCCTAAAAAATGCAGTTGTACCCAATGTCCACTTAACCACGGACATGTGGACAAGTGGAGCAGGGCAGGGTCAGGACTATATGACTGTGACAGCCCACTGGGTAGATGTATGGACTCCCGCCGCAAGAACAGCAGCGGCGGCACCAGTAGCAGCATCTCGCAAACGCCAACTCTTTCCTAGGCAGGCTACGCTTTGTATCACCGCTTTCCAGAATACGCACACAGCTGAAAACCTCTTACGGCAACTGAGGAAGATCATCGCGGAATGGCTTACCCCAATTGGACTCTCCTGTGGATTTGTGGCATCGGACAACGCCAGCAATATTGTGTGTGCATTAAATATGGGCAAATTCCAGCACGTCCCATGTTTTGCACATACCTTGAATTTGGTGGTGCAGAATTTTTTAAAAAACGACAGGGGCGTGCAAGAGATGCTGTCGGTGGCCAGAAAAATTGCGGGACACTTTCGGCGTACAGGCACCACGTACAGAAGACTGGAGCACCACCAAAAACTACTGAACCTGCCCTGCCATCATCTGAAGCAAGAAGTGGTAACGAGGTGGAATTCAACCCTCTATATGCTTCAGAGGTTGGAGGAGCAGCAAAAGGCCATTCAAGCCTATACAATTGAGCACGATATAGGAGATGGAATGCACCTGTCTCAAGTGCAGTGGAGAATGATTTCAACGTTGTGCAAGGTTCTGATGCCCTTTGAACTTGCCACACGTGAAGTCAGTTCAGACACTGCCAGCCTGAGTCAGGTCATTCCCCTCATCAGGCTTTTGCAGAAGAAGCTGGAGGCATTGAAGAAGGAGCTAACACGGAGCGATTCCGCTAGGCATGTGGGACTTGTGGATGCAGCCCTTAATTCGCTTAACAAGGATTCACGGGTGGTCAATCTGTTGAAATCAGAGCACTACATTTTGGCCACCGTGCTCGATCCTAGATTTAAAGCCTACCTTGGATCTCTCTTTCCGGCAGACACAGGTCTGCTGGGGTTGAAAGACCTGCTGGTGACAAAATTGTCAAGTCAAGCGGAACGCGACCTGTCAACATCTCCTCCTTCACATTCTCCCGCAACTGGGGGTGCGAGGAAAAGGCTCAGAATTCCGAGCCCACCCGCTGGCGGTGATGCAGGGCAGTCTGGAGCGACTGCTGATGCTGACATCTGGTCCGGACTGAAGGACCTGACAACGATTACGGACATGTCGTCTACTGTCACTGCATATGATTCTCTCAACATTGATAGAATGGTGGAGGATTATATGAGTGACCGCATCCAAGTAGGCACGTCACACAGTCCGTACTTATACTGGCAGGAAAAAGAGGCAATTTGGAGGCCCTTGCACAAACTGGCTTTATTCTACCTAAGTTGCCCTCCCACAAGTGTGTACTCCGAAAGAGTGTTTAGTGCCGCCGCTCACCTTGTCAGCAATCGGCGTACGAGGTTACATCCAGAAAATGTGGAGAAGATGATGTTCATTAAAATGAATTATAATCAATTCCTCCGCGGAGACATTGACCAGCAGCAATTGCCTCCACAAAGTACACAGGGAGCTGAGATGGTGGATTCCAGTGGGGACGAATTGATAATCTGTGAGGAGGGGGATGTACACGGTGATATATCGGAGGGTGAAGATGAGGTGGACATCTTGCCTCTGTAGAGCCAGTTTGTGCAAGGAGAGATTAATTGCTTCTTTTTTGGGGGGGGGTCCAAACCAACCCGTCATATCAGTCACAGTCGTGTGGCAGACCCTGTCACTGAAATGATGGGTTGGTTAAAGTGTGCATGTCCTGTTTTGTTTATACAACATAAGGGTGGGTGGGAGGGCCCAAGGATAATTCCATCTTGCACCTCTTTTTTCTTTTCTTTTTCTTTGCATCATGTGCTGATTGGGGAGGGTTTTTTGGAAGGGACATCCTGCGTGACACTGCAGTGCCACTCCTAGATGGGCCCGGTGTTTGTGTCGGCCACTAGGGTCGCTAATCTTACTCACACAGCTACCTCATTGCGCCTCTTTTTTTCTTTGCGTCATGTGCTGTTTGGGGAGGGTTTTTTGGAAGGGACATCCTGCGTGACACTGCAGTGCCACTCCTAGATGTGCCCGGTGTTTGTGTCGGCCACTAGGGTCGCTAATCTTACTCACACAGTCAGCTACCTCATTGCGCCTCTTTTTTTCTTTGCGTCATGTGCTGTTTGGGGAGGGTTTTTTGGAAGGGCCATCCTGCGTGACACTGCAGTGCCACTCCTAGATGGGCCCGGTGTTTGTGTCGGCCACTAGGGTCGCTAATCTTACTCACACAGCTACCTCATTGCGCCTCTTTTTTTCTTTGCGTCATGTGCTGTTTGGGGAGGGTTTTTTGGAAGGGCCATCCTGCGTGACACTGCAGTGCCACTCCTAGATGGGCCCGGTGTTTGTGTCGGCCACTAGGGTCGCTAATCTTACTCACACAGCTACCTCATTGCGCCTCTTTTTTTCTTTGCGTCATGTGCTGTTTGGGGAGGATTTTTTGGAAGGGACATCCTGCGTGACACTGCAGTGCCACTCCTAGATGGGCCCGGTGTTTGTGTCGGCCACTAGGGTCGCTTATCTTACTCACACAGCGACCTCGGTGCAAATTTTAGGACTAAAAATAATATTGTGAGGTGTGATGTGTTCAGAATAGGCTGAAAATGAGTGTAAATTATGTTTTTTGAGGTTAATAATACTTTGGGATCAAAATTACCCCCAAATTCTATGATTTAAGCTGTTTTTTAGGGTTTTTTGAAAAAAACACCCGAATCCAAAACACACCCGAATCCGACAAAAATAATTCGGTGAGGTTTTGCCAAAACGCGTTCGAACCCAAAACACGGCCGCGGAACCGAACCCAAAACCAAAACACAAAACCCGAAAAATTTCAGGCGCTCATCTCTAGTTGTTTGGTGACTGCCTAGTTAATTTGATCTCGGCAGCTCCCGCAGGTAAGTCAACCTTCTTGCCCTATGTTCCCTCCCAACGGATGAAGACGCATCATTATCTGATGCAGTCATTTCGGCCCAATAGATATGCAAGAAGTTAAGATTCCCCTTTCTTTGCAGGTAGAGGAAGGAGAAGAGGGAAGAGGTCTGCATCCTCTTCAAGATCGCAGGAGCAGAGATCATCCTCTGCTTCTGCCAAATCCACCGCATGACGCTGGGGCTCTCTTGCAGGAGCCCGCACCAGTGGGGGCACGTCTAAAACTCTTCAGTCAGTTCTGGATTCATTCGGACATGGACTCGTGTGTTTTACAAATAGTGTCCCAAGGGTACAAACTGGGGTTTCAAGACGTTCCCCCTCACCGATTGTTCAAATCGGCTTTAGTCAGCAGGGAGAAGGTTTTTATTCAAGCCTCTTCGTGGTCCCTAAGCCGGACAGCTCAGTCAGACCAATCTGAAATCTGAATTAAATTTCAAGATGGAATCTCTCAGTGCCGTGATCTCCAGTCCAGAGGAAGGAGATTTCATGGTTTTGGTAGACATAAAGGATGCCTACTTACATGTTCCCATTTAGCCTCTGCATCAAGCTACCTGAGGTTTGCAATTCAGTATTGTCATTACCAATTTCAGACATTGCCGTTTGGTCTGTCCACGGCTCCGAGGATTTTCACCATGGTGATCGCAAGCAAGGAGTAACAATTATCCCGTACTTGGATGATCTTTTGATAAAGGCGAAATCCAGGGACCAGTTAGTGCAAAACATTGCACTCTCCCTGACAGTTCTTCAACAACATAGTTGGCTCCTAAACTTGCCAAAATTGCAGTTGGTCCCAATGACGCGGTTGTTGTTTTTGGGAGTGATACTGGACACAGAAGAGGTTTTCTTCCAGTGGAAAGGCTCTGGAGATCCAGAGTCTGGTCAAACAAATTCTGAAACCAGCAAGAGTGTTAATCCATCAATGCATTTGGTTGCAGGGTAAGATGGTTGCGGCCTACGAGCCCATTCAGTTTGGCTGGTTCCATGCCAGAGTGTTCCAGTTGGACCTGTTGGACAAGTGGTCCGGATCCCACCTACACACGCACCGGAGGATAATCCTGTCTTCCAAGACCAGAATCTCACTCCATTGGTGGCTGCACAGTTCTCACCTCCTAGAGGGGCGAAGGTTCGGGATCCAGGACTGGATCCTAGGGACCATGGATGCAACCCTCTGAGGCTGGGGAGCAGTCACACAGGGGGAAAACGTCCAAGGAAGATGGTCAAGTCGGGAAAGTTGTCTCCACATAAATGTTCTGGAGTTAAGGGCCATTTAATAACTGCAGACACAGTACGCACTGGGACGGGTGCCCAGCATCCTCTACGGACTAAGAGAAAAGGATTTACTGGTAGGTATTAAAATCCTATTTTCTCTAACGTCCTAGAGGATGCTGGGGACTCCGTAAGGACCACGGGGATAGACGGCTCCGCAGGAGACATGGGCACTTTAAGAAAGACTTTAGTTCTGGGTGTGCACTGGCTCCTCCCTCTATGCCCCTCCTCCATACCTCAGTTTGATACTGTGCCCAGTGGAGACTGGGTGCTTTTCAGGAGCTCTCCTGAGCTTTCTGACAGAAAGTATTTTGTTAGGTTTTTAATTTTCAGGGAGCACTGCTGGCTACAGACTCCCTGCATCGAGGGACTGAGGGGAGAGAAGCAGCCCTACTCTCCGAGTTGCAAGGTCCTGCTTCTTAAGCTACTGGACACCATTAGCTCCAAAGGGATTAGCTCCAAAGGGATTGGTACGCAGGATCTCACCCTCGCCGTCCGTACCAGAGCCGCGCCGCCGTCCCCCTCGCAGAGCCGGAAGATAGAAGCCGGGTGAGTATGAGAAGAAAAGAAGACTTCAGAGGCGGCAGAGGACTTCATGATCTTCATTGAGGTAACGCACAGCACTGCAGCTGTGCGCCATTGCTCCCATACACCTCACATACTCAGGTCACTGTAAGGGTGCAGGGCGCAGGGGGGGCGCCCTGGGCTGCAATATAAACCTCTTTTTGGCAGAAATATAACATATATACAGCTGGGCACTGCATATATGTATGAGCCCCCGCCAATTGTACAGTTTAAGCGGGACAGAAGCCCGCCGCCGAGGGGGCGGGGCTTCTCCCTCAGCACTCACCAGCGCCATTTTTTCTCCACAGCACCGCTGAGAGGAAGCTCCCCGGACTCTCCCCTGCTTATACCACGGTAGACAAGAGGGTTGAAAAGAGAGGGGGGGGGGGCACATAATTTGGCGCAAATTACATACAGCAGCGCTACTGTGCAAACATTAAGTTACTGTGCTATTCCTGGGTTATATAGCGCTGGGGTATGTGCTGGCATACTCTCTCTCTGTCTCTCCAAAGGGCAGAGCCGGCCATAGGCATAGGCAAACTAGGCAATTGCCTAGGGCATTTGATATGCCTAGGGGCATCAGCAACTTCTGCTGATTAAAATGATATGCGGCATGCCTATATTCTGTGTGTAGCATTTCATATGCAGATACAGCCACAGTCTCACACAGTATATAGGCGTGCTGCATATCATTTTAATCAGCAGAAGCTGCGTGTGCATCCTAACAACATAGCAATGCAAATAAGATGCATTTTAATAAAAAAAAAGGTGCCCCAACGTTAGCATTGAGGCAAGATTTATGAGGACACATCTGTATCCAAGCAGAGGCAGAGGTCACAGTGTTAGTGGCAGTGTGAGTGCTGTGTGCATGTGAGTGGGTTGATTGTGCAGTAGTGTTCGGAATATGAGTAAGGAGCATTATGTGTGTCATGTAAAAATGCATTAATAATGTGCAACATATGTGTAAGGGGCACTATGTGTGTCATTATGTGTATAAGGGCATTAATAATGTGCGGCATATGTGTAAGGGACATTGGTGGTCATTCCGAGTTGTTCGCTCGGTAATTTTCTTCGCATCGCAGCGATTTTCCGCTAATTGCGCATGCGCAAGGGTGGTCATTCCGAGTTGTTCGCTCGGTAATTTTCTTCGCATCGCAGCGATTTTCCGCTAATTGCGCATGCGCAATGTTCGCTCTGCGACTGCGCAAAGTAAATTTGCTATGCAGTTAGGTATTTTACTCACGGCATTACAAGGTTTTTTCTTTGTTCTGCTGATCGTAGTGTGATTGACAGGAAGTGGGTGTTTCTGGGCGGAAACTGGCCGTTTTATGGGTGTGTGTGAAAAAACGCTGCCGTTTCTGGGTAAAACGCGGGAGTGTCTGAAGAAACGGGGGAGTGTCTGGGCGAACGCTGGGTGTGTTTGTGACGTCAAACCAGGAACGAAACTGACTGAACTGATCACAGTTGTCGAGTAAGTCTGGAGCTACTCAGAAACTGCTAAGAAGTGTCTATTCGCAATTCTGCTAATCTTTCGTTCGCAATTTTGATAAGCTAAGATTCACTCCCAGTAGGCGGCGGCTTAACGTGTGCAATGCTGCTAAAAGCAGCTTGCGAGCTAACAACTCGGAATGAGGGCCATTATGTGTAAAAGGGCATTAATAAAGGTTGTCATAATGTGTAAGACGCATTATGTTTATAAGGACATTAATGACGTGTCTCATATGTGTAAGGGGCATTACTGTGTGGAATTATGTGTATAAATGCATTACTAATGTGTGGCATTATGTGTATAAGGTGCTCTAATATGTAGCGTTGCGTATAGAAAGGGCATTTACTGTGTCGTCTAATGTGAATAAAGAGCAATAGGGTGTGGTGTAATGTAAATAAGGAGCAATTCAGTGTGATGTAATGTGAATAAGGAGCACTACTGTGAGAAGTAACGTTTATAAGGTAAAGTGATACTACTGTGGGATGTAATGTGAATTATGGACACTATCGCGTGATCAAATGTGAATAAAATTGCAGTACTGTGTGGCGGAATTTTAATTGGGGGTACTATTGTGTGGACATGCCCATTGCCAGCAAAAACACACCCCTTTTTGGACTGTGCGCCAAATGTGCGAACTGTTCCTGTTTAAAATATAGGGGGTACAAACACCAAAATAAGTACTGTTATGGGTGAGGGTTGATGGTGCTGGGAAAGAGGTGCAAGGTCAGAGGCGGAACCAGCGGTGGTGCTAGGGGGCACCAGGCAAAATCTTGCCTAGGGCATCATATTGGTTAGGGCCAGCTCTGCCAAAGGGCCTTGTGGGGGAAATGTCTTCAGTAAAAGCATTCCCTGTGTGTGTGGTGTGTCGGTACGCGTGTGTCGACATGTCTGAGGAAGAAGGCTATATTAGAGAGGAGCGGGAGCAAATGAATGTGGTGTCTCCGCCGACACCTGATTGGATGGATATGTGGAATGTTTTAAATGCTAGTGTAAACTCATTGCACAAAAGATTAGACAAGGCTGAAGCTTTGGGACAGTCAGGGTCTCAACCCATGCCTGATCCTATGTCGCAGGGACTGTCAGGGTCTCATAAGTGCCCACTATCCAGATTGTTGACACAGATACCAACACGGATTCTGACTCCAGTGTCGATTACGATGATGCAAAGTTACAGCCAAAATTGGCAAAATACATTTGATATATGATTATGGCAATAAAAGATGTTTTGCACATCACAGAGGAGCCTCCTATCCCTGACAAGAGGGTACATATGTACAAGGGAAAGAAGCCTGAGGTAACCTTTTCCCCTCACACGAGCTGAACGAGTTATGTGAAAAAGCTTGGGAATCTCCTGCAGATTTCCAAAAGGATTCTTATGGCGTATCCTTTCCCATCAACGGATAGGTTACGATGGGAATCCTCCCCTTGGGTGGACAAAGCATTAACACGCTTATCCAAGAAGTTAGCCCTCCCGTCCCAGGATATGGCTACCCTCAAAGAGTCTGCTGACCGCAAACAGGAGATTACCCTGAAGTCCATTTATACACATTCAGGTACCTTACTCAGACCGGCAATTGCGTCGGCCTGGGTGTGTATGTGTAGTGCTGTAGCGGCATGGACGGATACCCTAGATAAGGAAACTATTTTATTGCCCCTGGGGCATATAAGAGATGCTGTCCTATATATGTGTGTATGCAAACTACAGGTGCTGCTGCATGGCTCACACCCTTTTACTTGTCTTGTAGAGCAACTCTGGAGCTGTTACTGGGTCCAGCTGCTGCAAGAAATCAGCTTGAATGCTTCAGGGGCTGGGGCATGGCCAACATGAGCCCCACACTGATGGGGGTGTATAAAGCGATCTAGGGGTCATCCAAGCGCAACCCCACAAAGGCCGCCATGCCCTGCGTGACCATTTTCTCTTTTCATATGCAGACGAGGGTTGCAGCCAACTATACCCATTGCTTGGATGACATCACCATATGCGAATCCATCTGCTGCAGGCCTTCCCCCAGGAATGCTTGCACTAGTTGTTGCATTTGGTTTGTTGTTTGGGGGGTGCTTCAGTATTAGGCAGCCTTCTGCCCTCACACATTCGTCTGAAAATGTGTTCTCCCTGCAGTTGTTGTCCCCAGATGAGAGTTCCCTTGTGCTGCCTCAGTTGAATCTCCTTTACTTGACGGAGGTGTGCCTGAGCAGCGGCCCTCCCCAGCCCTATCTCAAATCATACTTATTTTGCTTAGGTGATACCATGGTCATGAAGATTGTTTTCCCAGGGTGAGGTTCATTCATTGCATTCTGGGTATGCTGACCTCTGTGATTTCCCCAAATGTGGGAATCTCGACTGCATAATTTGTGGTAGGGGGGGGGGGGCTGCATTTGTGCTTTCCCCTGGTTGGCTCTGGTATAATTTAGATCTCATTGTCTCAGGTCTCTCTCCAGCCTAGTTTGCTGTCTGTTTCCACTTCTCTTTTCTTGAGCCCCTCCCTTCTATGCCCTTGCGCACTATCCTGACTTCTCCGGTCTGCTTACTTTGTGCCTTCCAACGCACAATGCGAACTACAGGTGGTGTTGCAGGGCCCACACCCTTTTATTTGCCTTACAGAGCAGCTCTGGAGCTGTTACAGTGCCCAGCTGCTGCAAGAAATCAGCTTGAATGCTTCAGGGGCTGAGGCATGGCCAACATGAGCCCCACACCAAAGGAGGGTGGGGGGTGTTCAATGCGAACTAGGGGTCATCCAAGCGCCCCTTTTCTTTTTTCATATGCAGATGAGGGTTCCAGCCAACTTTGGCCCACTGCTTGGATGACATCACCGTATGCAAATCCGTCTGCTGCAGACCTTTCCCCAGGAATGCTTGTACTAGTTGTTGCATATGGTTTGATGTTTGAGGGTGCTTCAGTATTAGGCAGCCTTCCGCCCTCTCATTTTCATCTGAAAAGATGTGGTCTCCCTGCAGTTGTTGTCCCCAGACAAGAGTTCCCTTGTGCTTCCTCAGTTGAATCTCCTTAACTTGACGGGGGTGTGCTCGAGCAGCCGCCCTCCACAGCCCTATCCCAACACATGCTTTTCTTGCGTATGAGATCTCTTGATCATGAAGATAGTTCTCACAGGGTGAGGTTCATCCATTACATTTTAAAGTAGGAAGGTACAAATGACATATTCAAATTACATATATGTGCTGGATTCAAATGTTTTCCCCCCTTCCTTTCTCAATTGTGCCCATCAGCAGCTATTCTAATGTTGCTGCCAATGGGTGTGACACATTCATTTCTTCTGTGGGGTACACTGGACTCCACAAGGATTCACATTGGGGTGTAGAGTAGAATCTTGATCTGAGGCACCAACAGGCTCAAAGCTTTTGACTGTTCCCAAGATGCTCAGCGCCCCCTGCTCTATAACCTCGCTTCCATGAACAGGGAGCTCAGTTTGTAGTTGGTGCCTTCAGTAGCAGGCCACTTAACAGGGGGCTGCCTCAGGCAGCCTATTCTTAGCTATTAATTTTGACAAGAAAAGAAGAACTTTTTTTTATAAGAATCTACAAGGGCTGCAGCAGGTTAGGTCTAATAGACATCTTTACTGCAGCTCCATCACTCCCAGCGGCGCAGTATACTCCCGTGCCCTGGTTGCTGGGTCACTGCAGCGGAGGCTCCGGTTTCTTCCTAAGGTCAGTCACACACACACCGCCCTCCGGGATCACGAGGCCGCTGATGAAAGGGAGGTAAGGGACTTCTGTGCCCACACTATACCGAGATCCAGCGTGGCTGTAGGGGGTGGGCCATGTGCGCACTGGCGTGGACACTGATTACTGGGCAGCCGCTCCACTAGCCACCAGGGACAGTTAAGGAGCACAGCTCTGGGGGGGGTTTCTCTTATATTAACCCCATTTTGTACTACCCGCAGTGCATTGTGATAGGTAATAGAGCCTGATTCAGGTTGGATTGCAATCGCAATAAGCAATCCAACTGCAAAAATTGCTAAGAGCATACGCATGCGCCTGCATTTTCTGCGGCACCCCGCAGATAATGCGATCGCTTCTGACTGTCAATCGGTGCTGGGGGGGGGTCAGCAACAATCCATTTCCAAGTCGGAGATGGAGCGGTGCATGGGCAGGGCTACAAAATGGGGTCGGCAACGGAGAAACAGGAGGCGTGGTCAGAGCTGCTGCATGACATCACATGCAGCAGCTGCGATCACAAAAATGGTGGCGGCTTCCTGCGCACACATACAGTCTGCACCAACAGGAGGCTAACCCATTTTTTATGATCACGCTGAACTGCGCTGAGACTGCAATTTCAGCGTGGTCAAGAAGGGAGGCGGCATGCTGGGTGGCCCCAGCATGCGAAGCAAAGGATTGCAAATTCTGTAACTTAGCAGAATTTGCAATCCTTACTGAATTAGGCCCATTGATTACAAAATGTATTTGTAAATATTTGAAGTTTTTCTTCAGGGACTAACACAAAAGATGCTTGGGGCTACTAACACATGGGTAAGCCACGTAAAGCTTCCCATGGGTCAGTGGCATCACTACGGGGTTGCGGCCCACACCCGAGTGTCACCCGCCAAGGGGGGTGACACCAAAGTGCCGGCTCCTCTTCAGTGACAGAATATGGGTGTTTCACTGTAACATTACGTGCAACACCCAGTTTCTGTCACTGTGCAGGAGCCAGCACCACTCACACACTAGTCCCCGGGTGCAGCACTCAACCCCCGGGATACCCGGAGCAACAAAATGGAGATTCAGGAAAACAGGCCACACCCCTACCTATGAGACCATGCCTCCTTTTTACCATTGCGCTGCTTATCTGCGCGCACTGCATTACAATCTCCCTCGCTGCCTCTCTGGGTGTCACCAATGATAGTGACACCTTTGCCATGCTTGTAGCAGCTGGTCCTAAGATCTACACCTCCAGCCCTGAGTGTTTGCCCTTGTGACTTGTTGATCATCATAGCGAAGCAGATTCTTACAGAAAACTGCAGGGGCTTAGATTGAAAAGAAAAACATTGACGAACCCATCATTTCAGCAACAGGGTCTGCCACACGGCTGACTGAAATGACTGGTTGGTTTGGGCCCCCACCAAAAAAGAAGCAATCAATCTCTCCTTGCACAAACTGGCTCTACAGAGGCAAGATGTCCACCTCATCATCCTCCGATTCCTCACCCCTTTCACTGTGTACATCGCCCCCCTCACATATTATTAATTCGTCCCCACTGGAATCCACCATCTCAGATCCCTGTGTACTTTCTGGAGGCAATTGCTGGTAAATGTCTCCACGGAGGAATTGATTATAATTCATTTTGATGATCATCATCTTCTCCACATTTTCTGGAAGTAACCTCGTACGCCGATTGCTGACAAGGTGAGCGGCTGCACTAAACACTCTTTTGGAGTACACACTGGAGGGAGGGCAACTTAGGTAGAATAAAGCCAGTTTGTGCAAGGGCCTCCAAATTGCCTCATTTTCCTCCCAGTATACATACGGACTGTCTGACGTGCCTACCTGGATGCGGTCACTCATATAATCCTCCACCATTCTTTCAAAGGTGACAGAATCATATGTAGTGACAGTAGACGACATGTCAGTAATCGTTGCCAGGTCCTTCAGTCCGGACCAGATGTCAGCACTCACTCCAAACTGCCCTGAATCACCGCCAGCGGGTGGGCTCGGAATTCTTAGCCTTTTCCTTGCACCCCCAGTTGCGGGAGAATGTGAAGGAGGAGCTGTTGACGGGTCACGTTCCGCTTGACTTGACAATTTTCTCACCAGCAGGTCTTTGAACCTCTGCAGACTTGTGTCTGCCGGAAAGAGAGATACAATGTAGGTTTTAAATCTAGGATCGAGCACGGTGGCCAAAATGTATTGCTCTGATTTCAACAGATTGAATCCTGGTTAAGCGAATTAAGGGCTCCATCCACAAGTCCCACATGCCTAGCGGAATCGCTCTGTTTTAGCTCCTCCTTCAATGTCTCCAGCTTCTTCTGCAAAAGCCTGATGAGGGGAATGACCTGACTCAGGCTGGCAGTGTCTGAACTGACTTCACGTGTGGCAAGTTCTCCACTGCGCTTGAGTCAGGTGCATTCCCCCTCCTTTGTCTATATCGTGGGTAGATGTATAGGCTTGAATGGCCTTTTGCTGCTCCTCCATCCTCTGAAGCATATAGAGGGTTGAATTCCACCTCGTTACCACCTCTTGCTTCAGAGGATGGCAGGGCAGGTGCAGGAATGTTTGGTGGTGCTCCAGTCTTCGGCACGCGGTGGCTGAATGCAGAAAGTGGCCCGCAATTCTTCGGGCCACCGGCAGCATCTCTTGCACGCCCCTGTCGTTTTTTTAAATAATTCTGCACCACCAAATTCAATGTATGTGCAAAACATGGGACGTGCTGGAATTTGCCCAGATGTAATGCACGCACAATATTGGTGGCATTGTCCGATGTCACAAATCCCCAGGAGAGTCCAATTGGGGTAAGCCATTCTGCGATGATGTTCCTCAGTTTCCGTAAGAGGTTGTCAGCTGTGTGCCTCTTATGGAAAGCGGTGATACAAAGCGTAGTCTGCCTAGGAACGAGTTGGCATTTGCGAGATGCTGCTACTGGTGCCGCCGCTGCTGTTCTTGCTGCGGGAGGCAATACATCTACCCAGTGGGCTGTCACAGTCATATAGTCCTGAGTCTGCCCTGCTCCACTTAACCACGGACATGTGGACTAGTGGACCTTGGGTACAACTGCATTTTTTAGGACACTGGTGACTCTTTTTCTGAGGTCTGTGTACATTTTCGGTATCGCCTGCCTAGAGAAATGGAACCTAGATGGCATTTGGTACCGGGGACACAGTACCTCAATCAAGTCTCTAGTTGCCTCTGAATTAACGATGGATACCGGAACCACGTTTCTCACCACCCAGGCTGACAAGACCTGAGTTATCCGCTTTGCAGCAGGATGACTGCTGTGATATTTCATCTTCCTCGCAAAGGACTGTTGGACAGTCAATTGCCTACTGGAAGTAGTACAAGTGGTCTTCCGACTTCCCATCTGGGATGACGATCGACTCCCAGCAGCAACAACAGCAGCGCCAGCAGCAGTAGGCGTTACACTCAAGGATGCATCGGAGGAATCCCAGGCAGGAGAGGACTCGTCAGACTTGCCAGTGACATGGCCTGCAGGACTATTGGCTTTCCTGTCTAAGGAGGAAATTGACACTGAGGGAGTTGGTGGTGTGGTTTGCAGGAGCTTGGTTACAAGAGGAAGGGATTTAGTGGTCAGTGGACTGCTTCTGCTGTCATCCAAAGTTTTTGAACTTGTCACTGACTTATGATTAATGCGCTGCAGGTGACGTATAAGGGAGGATGTTCTGAGGTGGTTAACGTCCTTACCCCTACTTATTACAGCTTGACAAAGGCAACACACGGCTTGACACCTGTTGTCCGCATTTGTGTACAGGATGCATACCTTCATGTCCCCATTTATCCATCTCATCAGGCGTACCTCAGATTTGCGGTACAGGACTGTCATTGCCAATTTCAGACGTTGCTGTTTGGTCTCTCCACGGCCCAGAGAATTTTCACCAAGGTAATGGCGGAAATTATGGTTCTCCTGCATAAGCAAGGTGTCACAATTATCCCGTACTTGAGCGATCTCATAAAAGCGAGATCAAGAGAGCAGTTGCTGAACAGCGTATCACTTTCACTGAAAGTGTTACAGCAACACGGCTGGATTTTCAATATCCCAAAGTCGCAGTTGGTTTCTACGACTCGTCTGTATTTCTTGGGCATGATTCTGGACACAGACCAGAAGAGAGTTTATCTCCCGATAGGAAAGGCCCAGGAACTCATGACTCTTGTCAGGAACCTATTGAAACCAAAACTTGTGTCAGTGCATCACTGCACTCGAGTACTGGGAAAGATGGTGGCATCATACGAAGCCATTCCATTCGGCAGGTTCCATGCGAGGACTTTCCAATGGGACCTACCGGACAAGTGGTCTGGGTCACATTTGCAGATGCATTGGTTTATCACCCTGTCCCCCAGGGTCAGGGTATCACTCCTGTGGTGGCTGCAGAGTGCTCACCTTCTCGGGTGACGCAGATTCGGCATTCAGGACTGGATCCTGGTGACCACAGAGGCAAGCCTCCAAGGTTGGGGAGCAGTCACACAGGGAAGAAATATCCAAGGTCTTTGGTCAAGTCAAGAGACTTGTCTTCACATCAACATCCTGAAACTAGGGGCCATATACAATGCCCTACGTCAAGCGGAGACCTTACTTCGCGACCAACCGGTTCTGATCCAGTCAGACAACGTCACCGCAGTGGCTCATGTAAACCGCCAAGGCCGCACAAGGAGCAGAGTGGCGATGGCACAAGCCACCAGAATTCTTCGCTGGGTGGAGAATCACGCAAGCGCACTGTCAGCAGTGTTCATTCTGGGAGTGGACAACTGGGAAGCAGACTTCCTCAGCAGACACGACCTACATCCGGGAGAGTGGGGACTTCATCAGGAAGTCTTTGCACAGATTACAAGTCGGTGGGAACTGCCACAGATAGACATGATGGCGTCCCGGCTCAACAAAAAGCTACAGAGGTATTGCGCAAGGTCAAGAGACCCTCAGGCAGTAGCTGTAGACACCCTAGTGACACTGTGGGTGTTCCGGCCGGTCTATGTATTTCCTCCTCTTCCTCTCATACCTAAGGTGTTAAGGATAATAAGACAAAGAGGAGTGAGAACAATCCTCATTGTTCCAGATTGGCCACGGAGGACCTGGTATCCGGATCTGCAGGAAATGCTCACAGAAGATCCGTGGCCTCTTCCTCTAAGACAGGACCTGTTGCATCAGGGGCCCTGTCTGTTCCAAGACTTACCGCGGCTGCGTTTGACGGCATGGCGGTTGAATGCCGGATCCTAGCAGTGAAAGGCATTCCGGTTGAGGTCATCCCTACGCTGATAAAGGCTAGGAAGGATGTAACGTCAAAACATTACACCGTATATGGCGAAATTATGTTTCTTGGTGTGAGGCCAGGAATGCTCCTACGGAAGAATTCCATCTGGGCCGTTTCCTTCACTTCCTACAAACTGGAGTGAATTTGGGCCTAAAATTAGGCTCTATTAAGGTCCAGATTTCGGCCTTATCCATTTTCTTTCAAAAAGAATTGGTTTCTCTTCCAGAAGTTCAGACTTTTGTAAAAGGAGTGCTGCATATTCAGCCTCCTTTTGTGCCTCCGGTGGCACCTTGGGACCTTAACGTGGTGTTAAGTTTTCTAAAATCACACTGGTTTGAACCACTTAAAACGGTGGAGTTAAAATATCTCACATGGAAGGTGGTCATGTTATTAGCCTTGGCTTCGGCTAGGCGAGTGTCGGAATTAGCGGCTTTGTCACATAAAAGCCCATATTTGGTGTACCATGTGGATAGAGCGGAATTGCGGACCCGTCCTCAATTCCTACCAAAAGTGGTCTCATCTTTTCATATGAACCAACCTATTGTGGTGCCTTTGGCTACGCGTGACTTGGAGGATTCCGAGTTACTTGATGTGGTCAGGGCTTTGAAAATTTACGTGGCCAGGACGGCTAGAGTCAGGAAAACTGAAGCGCTGTTTGTCCTGTATGCAACCAACAAGATTGGTGCCCCTGCTTCAAAGCAGGCTATTGCTCGCTGGATTTGTAACACGATTCAGCAAGCGCATTCTATGGCTGGATTGCAGTTACCGAAATCGGTCTAGGCCCATTCCACGAGGAAAGTGGGCTCTTCTTGGGCGGCTGCCCGAGGGGTCTCGGCACTACAGCTGTGTCGAGCTGCTACTTGGTCAGGTTCAAACACCTTTTCAAAATACTATAAGTTTGATACCCTGGCTGAGGAGGAACTCATGTTTGCTCAATCGGTGCTGCAGAGTCATCCGCACTCTCCCGCCCGTTTTGGAGCTTTGGTATAATCCCCATGGTCCTTACGGAGTCCCCAGCATCCTCTAGGACGTTAGAGAAAATAAGATTTTAAACCTACCGGTAAATCTTTTTCTCGTAGTCCGTAGAGGATGCTGGGCGACCGTCCCAAGTGCGGACTACTTCTGCAATACTTGTATATAGTTATTGCTTCAATAAGGGTTATGTTAGAGTTGCATCGGTCCTGCACTGATGCTACAGTATGTTGTTTTTTCGTACTCATAACTGGGTAGTTTATCACAAGTTATACGGTGTGATTGGTGTGGCTGGTATGAATCTTGCCCTGGATTAACAAAATCCTTTCCTCATACTGTCAGTCTCCTCTGGGCACAGTTTCTCTAACTGTGGCATAGGGGGGCATAGAGGGAGGAGCCAGTGCACACCCAGAACTAAAGTCTTTCTTAAAGTGCCCATGTCTCCTGCGGAGCCCGTCTATCCCCATGGCCCTTACGGAGTCCCCAGCATCCTCTACGGACTACGAGAAAAAGATTTACCGGTAGGTTTAAAATCTTATTTTCTACTTTATTCTTTTCTATCCTAGTTTATTACGACCAACTTTCATCCAAGGAGTTTCATATTCTACTACCTGCATGCAATTTAAATTGCTTAAATTGTTTATATGGTTGATTTGTCCTTCACAATCCATAATCTGCAATTTGGATGTACTTGTGTCATTGAAAATCTTATAATAAAAATGTTTATATATTGAAAAAAAAAGTTATAAGACATATGCCTACCTTCTAAATGAGGTAAAATTAGGGGATTCTGTACTGGAAAAGGACTTAGGTGTCCTCATAGATAGCAAGCTAAGCAGTAGTACCCAAAGTAGGACTGCAGCAAAGAAGGCTAATAAGATATTAGCATGCATAAAACGGGGTATTGATGCTAGGGACGAGAGTATTATACTCCCGTTATATAAATCACTAGTGAGGCCACACCTTGAATACTGTGTACAGTTCTGGGCACCGTACTACAAAAAGGATATCCTGGAGCTTGAAAAGGTACAGAGGAGGGCGACCAAACTAATTAAGGGCATGGAGATGATGGAATACAAGGAAAGGCTTGAAAGACTAGGCATGTTTACATTGGAAAAGCGGAGACTAAGAGGGGATATGATCAACATCTACAAATATATAAGGGGACAATACACAGAGCTTGCGCGGGACCTGTTTCTGGTTAGATCAACACAGAGGACTCGTGGACACTCGCTCAGGTTAGAGGAGAGGAGATTCCGCACAATACAGCGTAAAGGCTTTTTCACGGTAAGGACAATACGTGTTTGGAATTCCCTGCCCGAGGGAGTTGTAATGGCGGAATCTGTCAACACCTTTAAGAATGGGTTAGATAAATTCCTATTGGATAAGGATATCCAGGGGTATGGTGCATAGTCATGCATTATAGTTACTATAAATAGGGATAAAATGCAATGGCTGACAGCAGCATCAGTCAGAAATTTTAGTAAAATCATCATGCATAGGACACCACAAATAGGTTGAACTCGATGGACAATTTATATTTAAACAAGGGAGCGCTAAGAACAGGGTCAGTTTAAATCACACATTTATTACAATCCACATATAAACAGCAAATAAAATCAAGGATAATATCCGGATATTAAAAACAATATAGTGCACTCTTTATTTAGTCCCATGCCCTGAGCTCGAATTAGTAATTGTCTATTCACACGGATAGATCCGTACAATCTCCACTGGTACGCATTAATTGTGTCCAATTGTAACCATGCTGTCTTGATAATTAATTGGCTTTAGACAAGGCAACCTTCTTATTATTTGTATCCAGCAAAAATGTATCAGTCACTGGAAGGCTCCTTAATAGATAGCAGTAGGGGGAGAGCGCTGTGTAGTAAATGGATGCACAGCGGTATGCTACGACCCCTACGTCCCAGCCGCAGCACGTCTGATACATTTTTGCTGGATACAAATAATAAGAAGGTTGCCTTGTCTAAAGCCAATTAATTATCAAGACAGCATGGTTACAATTGGACACAATTAATGCGTACCAGTGGAGATTGTACGGATCTATCCGTGTGAATAGACAATTACTAATTCGAGCTCAGGGCATGGGACTAAATAAAGAGTGCACTATATTGTTTTTAATATCCGGATATTATCCTTGATTTTATTTGCTGTTTATATGTGGATTGTAATAAATGTGTGATTTAAACTGACCCTGTTCTTAGCGCTCCCTTGTTTAAATATATTTTGTGGTTTTTGGTAATTGGTGGAACAGTACCACCGGTGGGAGCAGTAGAGATTAGGTGTGTTTTTTAATCAATTATAGGTAGTAATTAACAGATTTCTTGGTGGTATCATCATAAAGCGCTGTGTATTTTAGAAATATTTCGATGGACAATTGTCTTTTTTCAACCTCAGATACTATGTTACTATGTTACTATGTAATATTTGAAGAAACAAAATAAAATAAAGCTATGTATTGGGTTTCACTAACAAGCACATTGGAAGACTTAACTACTGTTAAAAGACACGCATTACATGGTATAGAGCCACAAACCACAATGTAGTAAAATAAAAACAAACTTACATGTGTATCAAACCTATGTGAGGCTTACATTGATAGTGCAAGATCAACACTCTATCAACTGTGCAAACTAGACTGCACATAAATGCCATAAAATTTATCTGAGATTTTAGTAAATAAGGCCCGTTGCTGTCCGTGTCACACAGCCGTCACGGCCCCGCCCCCATACGGTCCGGTCATGTCTGCGTTGTCCTGACTGTGCCCCCAAAATGGCGGCACAACGCCGCTGGCCCGACTCCTCCTGCCCAGTGACCGCCTCTACCTGTCAATCAGGCAGAGGCGCTCACTGGGCAGAGATGCTGATCGCATCTCTGGCATGTGCCGGTGCACTGTGGCACCAGCACACACGCACTTCAGACCTGATCTCCTGTTGTGTGAATATGCACAGCAGGGATCAGGTCTTAATTAGGCCCTATATACAGCTGTCAGTAAAGCAGGGATGTGCTGCTGCCAGTGAGGCAGGGATGTTCTG